>NC_134269.1:70141276-70743776 GCF_031893055.1 Leptodactylus fuscus
CCGAGGGTTTTGGAGTTGGAACTACATCAAAGGTCTGTGCTGCTCACACACTCTGCTCAACACATGATATGTTTAGTGCCAGCAGTGTGGAGACGTCGCACAACAGCCGTTGTTCCAGCAGGTACAGGCGTTGTAGGAGTGCATAGAGGCTAGCAGCGGCAACTATACACTTTAAAAACTATCCGCACAAGCGCCACACTTTCACCAGTAGCTCAGGAACATTGGGGTACCTTTTTCAAAAGATTAGCAGCAATGAGTTAAAAACGTGGCCCAGGCATGGAATATGTTGCAGGCTGCCAAGCTACAGAGCCAATCCCAGGTTACGGCCATTATCACACATGACAACATGCCTGGGCCCAGGTGCAGTGGCAAAAACCACATTGCCGTCTCATCGAGGATGGCATGACTCACTTTGTAGGCAGTGTGCTGTCTGGCCCCCAAGCTGATGAGCTTCAGCACGGCCCGCTGACGTCTCCCCACACCAGTGTTGCAGCGTTTCCAGCTCGTAGCTGGGGTCAATTTAACAGCGGAGGAGGGTGGTGTTTCAGCCCTCCTCCCAGGAATGTTGTGTGGGGAGACAAGTCAGGCCACCACATTTTGCGACCCGGTCCACGCCTCAACTACATTCAACCACTGTGCCCAAATTGAAAGGTAGCGTCCCTGTCCGCATGCACTTGTCCATTCGTAACTGGTCACATGGAACTTTAGGGCTAAGCGCTGAATTTAGGGACCGCCTCATGTTTGGGGGAAAGTGCTGGTGTGGACGGCACAGTGCGGTGGCGCAGTAGACACTCTGCCCAAAAAGGACAGAGTGTCCCCCAGCCGGGATTCCAACATCTCCTGGGCCAGATTTCTTGAGATGAGGCCGTTGAAGCCTTGGGCATGTGGGTGGGTTGCGCTGTACTTTAGCATGAAATGAAAGGCTTGGGAGATGGGGAGTTGCTGGGAAGAGGCGCATGATGGCGCGGGCAAAAGGAGAAATGGCAGGAAAAGGTGAGGATAAGGGTGAACTCCCCAAAGTGTCAGAGGCAGATGTGGAGGTGTCCTGGCTCCTGGTCTGGACTGCAGCGCCAGCCCTGTCAACAGTGGAAGAGGCAGTGGCCGCCAGGCCAAACGACGATTATCCTGCACTTGCTCTCACCCACTGAGCCCAGGGCTTGCCTTCCAAATGATGGCACCCGCAAGAGGTGGTGAGATTCCTCTCCGCAGATCTCCAAACCATCTTGGACTTGCAAATTGCACTAAATTTGTCATGTAACTGACATGTATATGATGAGTCTATCCATTGTCTGTTCATTTTGGTGAAAGTCAGCCTGTCAGCTGACAGACAGCTGTGCTTGTCAGTGATGATGTCACCGGCTGCTTGTACCCCCAGTTTTTGCTGCTTAGCTTGCCTCCACATCCACACTGCTTTTGCCCCTACACATCACCCCTATCCATGCCTGTGCCTCTAGCCATAAGTCTGCCACCCATGGAAACTCATGGTGCAGAAAGTGAGGGAGCTGACTCTGAGGAACCCTTGGGTTTTGTAGCTGGTACTCCATCAAAGGTCTCTGCTGCTCACACACCCTGCTGAACATACGGTATCTAGGGTTAGAGCGTGTGGTGACCTCGCACAACAGTAGGTGCTTCAGGCAGATGTAGGCCTTGCTGGAGTGTATTGCGGCTAGCTCCAGGTACTGTAGACTTGGGAAAGTGGGTGTCCAAGTGCCGCACTTTCACCCTTAGCTCAGCTAATTTGGGGTATGTTTTTAAAAATCATTGCACCACTACATTGAACATGTGGGCCAGGCATGGAACGTGTTGGAGGCTGGCAAGCTCCAGAGCCCTCCAACAAGCTAAAAAACCTGGCCCCAGGGGCAGCGGGGATAAACAAATTGCCATCTCATCCAGGATGGCATCCCTGACCTCAGAGGCAGTGTGCTGTCCGTCTCCCAAGCTGATGAGCTTCAGCCCAGCCTGCTGACGTCTCCCCACACCAGTGTTGCAGCGTTTTCAGCTCGTAGCTGGGGTAAATCTAACAGCGGAGGAGGAGGAGGGTGGTGTTTCAGCCCTCCTCCCAGGAATGTTTTGTGGGGAAACAAGTCAGGAAAATTCTTGAAACGGGAGAGTTTTGCATCTTTGCCCTTGCTGCCTATGGACATCCCTTTGCCTCTAGCCACCATTTTCCCTGCTTTGCTTGCCTCCACATCCACACTGCTTTTGCCCCTAGACATCACCCCAGTCCATGCCTTAGCTTGTACCCCCAGTTTTTCCTGCTTAGCTTGCCTCCACATCCACACTGCTTTTGCCCCTAGACATCATCCCTATCCATGCCTCTTCCCCTAGCCATAACTCTGCCACCCCTGGAAACTCATGGTGCAGAAACTTTGGTTGCTGACTTTGAGGAACCCTTGGGTTTTGTAGATGGAACTCCATCAAAGGTCTGTGCAGCTCACACACCCTGCTCAAGATATGGTATTTTAGGGTTTCAGCGTGTGTGAATGACGGACAACAGCCTGTGTTTGGACAGATGTAGGCCTTGCTAGAGTGTTTTTAGGCTAGCAGCGACTCCTGTGCACTTGCAAAAGTGGGCGCACAAGCGCCGCATTTTCAACAGTAGCTTCGGTACATTTGGGTATGTTTTTAAAAAACTTTGCACCACTAGGTTAGACGTGGGCCAAACATGGAACGTGTTGGAGGCTGGCAAGCTCCAGAGCCGCTACCAGGTTCCAGCCATTATCACAGGCGTAAAAATGCCAGGCCCCAGGTGTAGCAGGGAAAAAAAAATGCCATCTCAGCCAGGATGGCATCCCTGACCTCAGAGGCACTGTGCTGTCTGTCCCCCAAGCTGATGAGCTTCAGCACCGCCTGCTGACGTCTCCCCACACCAGTGTTTTAGCGTTTGCCGCTAGTAGCTGTGGTGGAGGTTGCAGCGTCGTAGGGTTTCAGTCTACTCCTGCCATGAATTTTGGCCTGGGAGAGGAGATAGGCCACCCCAGTTTGCACCCGGGGAACAGACTCCACCACATTCACCCTGCCTGTCATTAAAGATAAGCACTGCAGCATCCCTGACCACAGGCGCTTGTCCAAGTGTCGGTGGTCAAGTGGACCTTGCAGCAAAGCGCGGAACTAAGGGCCCACCTGATGTTGAGTGACACGTGCTGGTGCAAGGCGGGGACGCCACACCGGGAGAAGTTGAGACGGCTAGGGACGGCATAGTGAGGTGCCACAGTTGCCATCAGGTCCGGGAAGGCGGGAGTTTCAACAAGCCGGAACGCCAACCTCTCCTGGGCCAGCAGTTTAGCGATGTTGGCGTTCTAGGCTTGCGTGGGTGGGTGGTTAGCGGTGTATTTCTGCCGGCGCTCCAATGTCTGAGAGATGGTGGGTTGTTGTAAAGAAGCGCCTGATGGTGCCTTTGATGGTGCAGGAGAAGGAGATAAGACAGAAACAGGGGAGGATGAGGGAGAAGTCAACAAAGTGGCGGAGGCAGATGAAGTGATGTCCTGGCTCGTCCTCTGGAGTGCATCGCCAGCACTGTGAGCAGAGGCAGTGGCATGAACGGCGGGCGACGTTTGTCCTGCCGTTGCTGCCTGCCACTGATTCCATTGCTTGGATTCCAAATGACGGTGCATTGAAGTGGTGGACAGGTTGCTCTTCTCAGGGCCCCTACTCGATTTCGAGAGGCAAATTGTGTAGACGACACTATATCTGTCCTCGGCGCATTCCTTGAAAAAACTCTACACCTTCAAGAAACGTGCCCTCGATGGGGGAGTTTTTCTGGGCTGGGTACAAAAGGGAACATCTTCGGACATTCCGGGTCTGGCCTGGCTTCGGCAAAGCAGCTGACCTCTGCCTCTGGACATGTCTCTGCCTCTAGCTACCCTTTTTGGTGCTGCACCTGCCTCAACATCCACACTACTTTCCCAGCTTGACATCTGCCTTGTCCAGGTGGGGTCGGTGTCCTCGTCGTCCACCACCTCCTCTTCCAACTCCTGTCTCGCCTCCTCCTCCTGCACAATGCGCATGTCAACTGGCTGCCCTGACAGCAACTGCGTCTCATCGTCGTCGATGAGGGTGGGTTGCTGGTCATCCGCCACCAAATCGACCGGAGATGGAATGGAGGAGACTCTAGTGTTTGAGCATCTGGACACAGATACTCGTCTGTTAGGTCCGTGGAATCGCGAAATGGAGGGGCAGGTTGCGGTACAGTCAAAGGAAGGGAGAACAGCTCTGGGGAGCAGGGACAGTTGGGGTTATTGTTCTGAGAAGATTGGGAATTTTGGGTGGAAGGAGGACAAGACTGTTGGGTAAGAGGAGGTAGAGGCTGACTGGCTGGTGGACAATGTGCTTTAAGCGTTATCCGACAGCCATTGCAAGACCTGTTCCTGGTTCTCGGGCCTACTAATCTTTGTACCATTCAGCCTAGTTAATGTGGAACTTTTGTGCAAAGCGCAGAACTTAGGGCCCGCCTGATGTTAAGGGACACACGCTGGTACAAGGCTCAACTCACCCTAAGTGCCAAAAACACTGCTGGTGCAAGGCTCTACTCATGCCAAGGGCCTCAATCTCTGCTGGTAGCTCAGCTTAAGGTCATGTAACTTTGTTTGGAAGGGCTCATGTTAAGGGCTAGAAAAGTGAATTTTGGAAGGTCTTACCACATCACACACACACACACACACACACACACACACACTCAAAATGACAGTTAAGGGTGAGGGCTTTTGGAATTCCCATTGCCTATTCCATTTGTGGTTGTCATGGGGAACGTGATTTAAAGGGGTGGTTGTTACTGTTTGTTGAGCTTAAATTGGGGTTTGTGTCCATCCATTTGGGGAGTAAAGAAGGTTTCCAGGTATTTTCCCACTTTGATAGAGGTTTTTTTGAATGTGGAAAGTGTGTAGTTGTTAGGCAGTGATGTTGGGGTAATAGAGGGTCTTTGGTGTGTTAGATGCCCCCAGGCATGCTTCCCCTGCTGTCCCAGTGTCATTCCAGAGGTGTTGGCATCATTTCCAGGGGTGTCATAGTGGACTTGGTGACCCTCCAGACACGGATTTGGGTTTCCCCCTTAACGAGTATCTGTTCCCCATAGACTATAATGGGGTTCGAAACCCGTTCAAACACACGAACATTGAGCGGCTGTTCGAATCGAATTTCGAACCTCGAACATTTTAGTGTTCGCTCATCTCTAATAAAAACTGAAAAGGACTAATGTCCAAATTGTATTCATATATACTGAAAGAAAATTCCCTCAGACTTCTGTGTAGAAAGGTATTGTGAGAAAGAAAGATAAAAGACATGCCTCTGATGTCCAGTGGTCAAGACACTGTGAATCTTTACCAACCCCTGGTTCACACTAGCGTATGTATTCCGTCTGGGGAGAGTCCACATGGAGACCCCTGGACGGAATACAATCGCAATTGCAAGTGCTGTGCTGTAAAAGCACACGGACCCCATAGATTATAATGGGGTCCGTGAGTTTGTCACGCACTGCCTGCATGACTCATTCATGCGGGCAGTGCGCGGCAAGCACACGGTGCCCATTATAGTCTATGGGGTCCGTGTGCTTTGACTGCACAGCGCTTGCAATTGATCTCCATGCGGACTCTCCCCGGACGGAATACATACGCAAATGTGAACCAACCCTACAACTGTCCCCAGGTTCAACCCTGTGATTCTGGCATAATACCCTAGATAAAAAAGTAACATTTAATAAGACGAGACCTGTAATAATTATATATGTAAGATATATGTATATAATCCAACAAAGAATCAATTTCTGAGATGTTATTTTATGGCAGGAATGGACGGTAATCCAAGTATTTTCATGTGGCTTTAATACAGTATATAAATAAAGTATTCCGCTTAGAATGAATACACTACATGAAACAAAATAAGTTGCAATCATTCCAGAAGTAATGAAAATCCTGGTTAGAGAAGGAGAGAAGATAAATAACGTCAAAATAAATCAGTTGTGATAAAATTCTTTGTTTTACAGTGGTTTTCCACAATATAAATATTCATTATAATGAGACTGTGCAGCATGCTGCACTATTTTGTCTGGCATTTTTAATCAGAGCTGTGATGGAGCCTCCAACACAGGTGTGTGCAGAAATTTATGAGGGTCTGCAGCAGCTGAGGTGTGTATTGTGAAGCTCTGTAGAGATGAGCGAGTACTGTTCGGATCAGCCGATCCGAACAGCACGCTCGCATAGAAATGAATGGACGTAGCCGGCACGCGGGGGGTTAAGCGGCCGACCGACGTCAAAGCGGAAGTACCAGGTGCATCCATTCATTTCTATGGAGCGTGCTGTTCGGATCGTCTGATCCGAACAGTACTCGCTCATCTCTAAAGCTCTGTACTATCAGATATGTATGTTGTGATGTTCTACAGCAGTGGGATGTGTAATATGAGGTTCTGTATCATTGTCGTCGTGTAAAACATCCACTGAATCCGCTCCTTCCTCACCCCTGAAACTACTAAGATGCTCGTCCAGGCCCTCATAATCTCCCACTTAGACTACTGCAACACCCGTCTCCATGGATTCCCAGCAAACACCCTCGCCCCCTCCAGTCCACCTTAAACTGCGCTGCTCGCTTAATCCACCTCACCCCCCGATCTTCATCGGCTGCTCCCCTCTGCCAGTCCCTCCACTGGCTACCCATAGCCCAGCAAATTGAGTTCAAGCTACTAACGCTAACATGCATAGCCATCCACAACCTATCCCCTCCATATATCTCCGACCTTATCTCCCGCTACCTGCCCACATGTAACCTCAGATCCTCCAATGACCTCCTACTCCGCTCTGCTCTCATCCGCTCCTCACACAACCGCCTCCAAGATTTCTCCCGTGCATCTCCCATACTCTGGAACCCCTTACCAAGACACATAAGACTGACCCCTACAATCACAGGCTTCAAGAAGGCCCTGAAGACTCACCTATTCAGGAAGGCCTACAACCTCCAATAAAACTATTACCTCACTGCCATCTGTACAGTCTCCCCATCTCCTTCTGTCTCTACCCCCTTCCCCCATAGATTGTAAGCCCTCGCGGGCAGGGCCCTCTACCCCACTGTGCCAGTCGGTCACTGTTAGTATTATATCTACCTGTATAATTTGTGTATTGTATGTAAACCCCAAATGTAAAGCACCATGGAATTAATGGTGCTATATAAATAAATAAATAAATAAATAATAATAATAATAATAATAATTAAGAGGTTCTGCTTCAACTGAGGTGTAGAGTATGAGGTTCTGCTGCACTTGAAGTGTGTAGTATGAGGTTCTGTTGCAACATAGGTGTGCAGTATGCGGTTCTTCAGAAGCTGAGGTATGTGGCATGAGGTTGTGAGGGTGTATTAAGATGTTCAGTAGCAGGAAAACATTGTGTATAATCTGTTCAGCAGAGGCAGAAATGTTTGTATCTATAGCTATAGAGATGTGTTTAATAAGGTTCTGCATCAGTAGAATTGCATATACTGAATTTCAGTAAGGTGTGTATTATGATGTTCTGCAGCAGGGAATGTGTGTATAAGAGGTTCTGCAGGACCAGATATATGTATTATGATGTTCTATAATAAGAGGTATGTTTAATAATATTCTGCATCAGTTGAGTTGTTGGGATGAAATTAAGGGGAAAGAGATACAGATTAGACATTAGGAAAAACTTTCTGACAGTGAGGGTAGTGAGAGAGTGGAATAGGCTGCCACGGGAGGTGGTGGGCGCTCCGTCAATGGAAATCTTCAAGCGGAATCTGGATAAACATATGCTGGGATGATTTAGGAAAACCTGCACTCGCAGGGGGTTGGACCCGATGGCCCTTGAGGTCCCTTCCAACTCTACCATAAGAAAGAAAGAGTTGTGTATACTGAGGTTCTGTATAATCAGGTTCTGCAAAGGCAGAAATCTGTGCATTATAATGTTCTATAGCAATAGAGATGTATTTAATAGGATTCTTCAGCTGTTGAGGTATGTATACTGAAGTTTAGAAGAAGCAAAGGTGTGTACTATGAGGTTCTGCAGCAGCTGAAGTGTGTATAATGACTAAAATCTGTAGTAAAATAGATTTGTATTCCGAAGTTCTGAAACAGAAGAACTATGTATAACAAGAGAGGTGTGTTTAATAAGGTTCTGCTCTCACCGGACTGACTTTCAACGGTCACCGAGGAGACTACAGTCTCTTCCTACAACTCCGCCCAGTGGCCTGTGATTGGCCAAGGCTGAACCAAGGCATGAGTTTTGAACTGTGGTGGGAGAGAAATACAGGAAAATGCTGCATAACAAATATATATAACACTGAGCATACAAGACGGGGCATACCAATATAACCTGGAGACATAATAGACAAACACCAAAAATAGCAGCACTCCAGGATTCTGCAGCAGCTGAGGTTTGTAAAATGAGGTTTAGCACAGTTGAGGTGTGTATTGTGATGTTCTGTAGCCAACCTGAAGCCCAATAACCATTTCACATACCTACAAATTTTAAAGTGCAGGCTGAAACCCTTCTGGGCCCGTGAACACGGAGTTTACGTGCGCGCATTTTAGCATAGCACATGTGTATAGAATACACGTGTAAAAATACCAGTCCCATTGACTTGAATGGAATTTTTTACACACGTAAAAAATGCATCAAAAAAGTGTTGTGTTTTTTATTCACGTTTTTTACACATGTAAAAATTTCCATTCAAGTCAGTGGGACTGCTATTTTTACACGTGTATTCTATACAATGTATTATGCTAAAATGCGCGCACGTAAACTTCGTGTGCACGGGCCCTTAGAGAGGCTATGGCAGGAGCATGTGTTCTTGCTACAATGCAAAGAGTGATGTCAGACACCATTATTGCTTTTATTGGAGCATTTACTTTTTTTTTATTTCATTCTGAAAATAACACTTTATAGAGCACAACCTCTATATAACCAAAATAAAAATACAGCAAAGTATTTATTTCATTTCGTCTGTCACTGTCCCACAAGTAGTTTCAACCACAAAACACATGCATCTATAACCAATGACTGCCAACACACAGTATTCCTGATAGTAATTCATGTCGCTGGTCTGCTAACGTCTAGCACCTGCTTTGTAATACAATTGCAGTATAGGCTGTATATTATAACTATACTCTATTGAATCAAGCTTAGATCATTGTAGATCCCTAGAGTGATCTACAGTGGTGGCCAAAAAAAATGCACCACCAGTGGATTTTATGAAATGTATGTGATGTGTATAAATTGAGTCCCTGTAGATGATATGTATACCTCTTACTACGAAATTGGCTGAAAAATGTCACGTGACATATACAAAATTACCAAATACTAGGCTGTGAGGAAGGTGCGTCTGCACCAAAACGCGTAGCTCCCTCAGGACTTTATTCCACTGTTTTTTAACAATTGCTATGCACCTCTTTTTAATGGATAGTTAATAAATATCGAAGGTTTTATATTTAAACTTCAGACCTTGGACATTCTTGTTTCTTCTCTGGTGGAAGCCGAATTTTACAGTTTCTTGTTGTAATACCTTTTCTTATGTTAGTGTTCAGTCTTGTTGACAAGAAAATCAACTTTTAATTTATGTACAAATGAGCTGGAGTGCCCATTAAAGAATAGTGGAAGCAGCGCTCTCAGGTCAAGGAAGATATACAGATAATGGACAACTGAAAATTTATTAGGACACCGCCCAACACAACCGCGTTTCGGGCAAAAAGTGCCCATTTTCAAGTGTATAAACTGAAAAAAAAAAATATATATATATATATATATATATATATATATATATATATATATATATATATATAAAACAATCATTTCAAAACAAATCAATAATAAGAATAAACGCATAAAATAGCATAATAAAAAGTAGTAGGCTGATATGCCACTACAGTAGAGACAAGCCAATATGATATGAGATTGTCCACAAGTATTAAGAAATAAAATGAGGAGAGGCAATATATATTGGTATATTACATGGTTACATGCAATTCACTGTAGACGCATACTGTATAATCTTAGCTTGGAACCAAACAATATTCATAACACCATTGTAGCCACTCTCCAAACAGCAAATGGAAAGGATGCCATAGACAAATGGTGAACGCTTGCAGATCAACGTTATGGACAAGATGTCGAGGTGGATCAACCGTCACACTTATATAAATTACCACATGTGTCAGACTTAACATATACTCACTCTAGCAAGAATAGAACCCTACTACAGGTATTAAAAGCCATTTTTTTACCTTAAGCTAGAACGAGAAGAACATAAGGCTCCATGTACGCACAGACTTCTTATATTAGTGCGGAGCTTATCTGCTGTAGGCAGAGACACTCCTGTTAACCACTGCCTGCCAGGCACCTTGCGAGACCGGCGTGTGGGTCACGCTGGAACACAAGCACTAGTAGCGAGTAGATGGCAGAAGCCTTCTGTTAGGCCACCAACACCCGCTACACTGTTTTACTATTAGAGGGTGGATCAAACTTGACCAGATAATATACTTCCCAGTGACCATAGCAGGGTCTGTTTTAAGGTTTTTCAAGTATCAATACGGAATATGGGTCTTTTCATGCAGCTCATTAACATGCGCCTGCTAAGATCACTGGGAAGTATATTATCTCCCCCCCCCCTCCTCTCCTTCGGTCTCTATCCCCCTTACCCCATAGACTGTAAGCCCTCGCGGGCAGGGCCCTCTACCCCACTGTGCCAGTCGGTCACTGTTAGTATTATATCTACCTGTATATTTTGTGTACTGTATGTAACCACCAAATGTAAAGCACCATGGAATTAATGGTGCTATATAAATAAACAATAGAGATGAGCGAACAGTGTTCTATCGAACTCATGTTCGATCGGATATTAGGCTGTTCGGCATGTTCGAATCGAATCGAACACCGCGTGGTAAAGTGCGCCATTACTCAATTCCCCTCCCACCTTCCCTGGCGCCTTTTTTGCTCCAATAACAGCGCAGGGTAGGTGGGACAGGAACTACGACACCGGTGACGTTGAGAAAAGTAGGCAAAACCCATTGGCTGCCGAAAACATGTGACCTCTAATTTAAAAGAACAGCGCCGCCCAGGTTCGCGTCATTCTGAGCTTGCAATTCACCGAGGACGGAGGTTTCCGTCCAGCTAGCTAGGGCTTAGATTCTGGGTAGGCAGGGACAGGCTAGGATAGGAAGGAGAAGACAACCACAACAGCTCTTATAAGAGCTAAATTCCAGGGAGAAGCTTGTCAGTGTAACGTGGCACTGACGGGCTCAATCGCCGCAACCCAGCTTTCCCAGGATCCTGAATGGAATACACTGTCAGTGTATTCCCGTATACCCGATATATACCCCGATACCCGTTCCAACGGTGTGCCCCCCCACCTTCACCCCAGAAATACCCTGCAAGTCCCCTAGCAATAGGATTGGGGCTATATACACCCACTATTTTTACTACTGGTATACAGTGCCATTGTCTGACTGGGAATTCAAAGAATATATTGGGAATACAAATACCCTCATTTCTTGCTACTGCCATATAGTGCCAGTGTCTGACTGGGAATTCAAAGAATATATTGGGGTTACGTGCACCCACAATTTTTACTACTGGTATACAGTGCCATTGTCTGACTGGGAATTCAAAGAATATATTGGGAATACAAATACCCTCATTTCTTGCTACTGCCATATAGTGCCAGTGTCTGACTGGGAATTCAAAGAATATATTGGGGTTACGTGCACCCACAATTTTTACTACTGGTATACAGTGCCATTGTCTGACTGGGAATTCAAAGAATATATTGGGAATACAAATACCCTCATTTCTTGCTACTGCCATATAGTGCCAGTGTCTGACTGGGAAATCAAAGAATATATTGTGGTTACGTGCACCCACAATTTTTACTACTGGTATACAGTGCCATTGTCTGACTGGGAATTCAAAGAATATATTGGGAATACAAATACCCTCATTTCTTGCTACTGCCATATAGTGCCAGTGTCTGACTGGGAATTCAAAGAATATATTGGGGTTACGTGCACCCACAATTTTTACTACTGGTATACAGTGCCATTGTCTGACTGGGAATTCAAAGAATATATTGGGAATACAAATACCCTCATTTCTTGCTACTGCCATATAGTGCCAGTGTCTGACTGGGAATTCAAAGAATATATTGGGGTTACGTGCACCCACAATTTTTACTACTGGTATACAGTGCCATTGTCTGACTGGGAATTCAAAGAATATATTGGGGTTATAAATACCCTCATTTCTTGCTACTGCCATATAGTGCCAGTTTCTGACTGGTAATTCAAAGAATATATTGTGGTTACGTGCACCCACAATTTTTACTACTGGTATACAGTGCCATTGTCTGACTGGGAATTCAAAGAATATATTGGGGTTATAAATACCCTCATTTCTTGCTACTGCCATATAGTGCCAGTGTCTGACTGGGAATTCAAAGAATATATTGGGGTTACGTGCACCCACAATTTTTACTACTGGTATACAGTGCCATTGTCTGACTGGGAATTCAAAGAATATATTGGGAATACAAATACCCTCATTTCTTGCTACTGCCATATAGTGCCAGTGTCTGACTGGGAATTCAAAGAATATATTGGGGTTACGTGCACCCAGAATTTTTACTACTGGTATACAGTGCCATTGTCTGACTGGGAATTCAAAGAATATATTGGGAATACAAATACCCTCATTTCTTGCTACTGCCATATAGTGCCAGTGTCTGACTGGGAATTCAAAGAATATATTGGGGTTACGTGCACCCACAATTTTTACTACTGGTATACAGTGCCATTGTCTGACTGGGAATTCAAAGAATATATTGGGAATACAAATACCCTCATTTCTTGCTACTGCCATATAGTGCCAGTGTCTGACTGGGAATTCAAAGAATATATTGGGGTTACGTGCACCCACAATTTTTACTACTGGTATACAGTGCCATTGTCTGACTGGGAATTCAAAGAATATATTGGGAATACAAATACCCTCATTTCTTGCTACTGCCATATAGTGCCAGTGTCTGACTGGGAATTCAAAGAATATATTGGGGTTACGTGCACCCACAATTTTTACTACTGGTATACAGTGCCATTGTCTGACTGGGAATTCAAAGAATATATTGGGGTTATAAATACCCTCATTTCTTGCTACTGCCATATAGTGCCAGTTTCTGACTGGTAATTCAAAGAATATATTGGGGTTACGTGCACCCACAATTTTTACTACTGGTATACAGTGCCATTGTCTGACTGGGAATTCAAAGAATATATTGGGGTTATAAATACCCTCATTTCTTGCTACTGCCATATAGTGCCAGTTTCTGACTGGTAATTCAAAGAATATATTGTGGTTACGTGCACCCACAATTTTTACTACTGGTATACAGTGCCATTGTCTGACTGGGAATTCAAAGAATATATTGGGAATACAAATACCCTCATTTCTTGCTACTGCCATATAGTGCCAGTGTCTGACTGGGAATTCAAAGAATATATTGGGGTTACGTGCACCCACAATTTTTACTACTGGTATACAGTGCCATTGTCTGACTGGGAATTCAAAGAATATATTGGGGTTATAAATACCCTCATTTCTTGCTACTGCCATATAGTGCCAGTTTCTGACTGGTAATTCAAAGAATATATTGTGGTTACGTGCACCCACAATTTTTACTACTGGTATACAGTGCCATTGTCTGACTGGGAATTCAAAGAATATATTGGGGTTATAAATACCCTCATTTCTTGCTACTGCCATATAGTGCCAGTGTCTGACTGGGAATTCAAAGAATATATTGGGGTTACGTGCACCCACAATTTTTACTACTGGTATACAGTGCCATTGTCTGACTGGGAATTCAAAGAATATATTGGGAATACAAATACCCTCATTTCTTGCTACTGCCATATAGTGCCAGTGTCTGACTGGGAATTCAAAGAATATATTGTGGTTACGTGCACCCACAATTTTTACTACTGGTATACAGTGCCATTGTCTGACTGGGAATTCAAAGAATATATTGGGGTTATAAATACCCTCATTTCTTGCTACTGCCATATAGTGCCAGTGTCTGACTGGGAATTCAAAGAATATATTGGGGTTACGTGCACCCACAATTTTTACTACTGGTATACAGTGCCATTGTCTGACTGGGAATTCAAAGAATATATTGGGAATACAAATACCCTCATTTCTTGCTACTGCCATATAGTGCCAGTGTCTGACTGGGAATTCAAAGAATATATTGTGGTTACGTGCACCCACAATTTTTACTACTGGTATACAGTGCCATTGTCTGACTGGGAATTCAAAGAATATATTGGGGTTATAAATACCCTCATTTCTTGCTACTGCCATATAGTGCCAGTGTCTGACTGGGAATTCAAAGAATATATTGGGGTTACGTGCACCCACAATTTTTACTACTGGTATACAGTGCCATTGTCTGACTGGGAATTCAAAGAATATATTGGGAATACAAATACCCTCATTTCTTGCTACTGCCATATAGTGCCAGTGTCTGACTGGGAATTCAAAGAATATATTGGGGTTACGTGCACCCAGAATTTTTACTACTGGTATACAGTGCCATTGTCTGACTGGGAATTCAAAGAATATATTGGGAATACAAATACCCTCATTTCTTGCTACTGCCATATAGTGCCAGTGTCTGACTGGGAATTCAAAGAATATATTGGGGTTACGTGCACCCACAATTTTTACTACTGGTATACAGTGCCATTGTCTGACTGGGAATTCAAAGAATATATTGGGAATACAAATACCCTCATTTCTTGCTACTGCCATATAGTGCCAGTGTCTGACTGGGAATTCAAAGAATATATTGGGGTTACGTGCACCCACAATTTTTACTACTGGTATACAGTGCCATTGTCTGACTGGGAATTCAAAGAATATATTGGGAATACAAATACCCTCATTTCTTGCTACTGCCATATAGTGCCAGTGTCTGACTGGGAATTCAAAGAATATATTGGGGTTACGTGCACCCAGAATTTTTACTACTGGTATACAGTGCCATTGTCTGACTGGGAATTCAAAGAATATATTGGGAATACAAATACCCTCATTTCTTGCTACTGCCATATAGTGCCAGTGTCTGACTGGGAATTCAAAGAATATATTGGGGTTACGTGCACCCACAATTTTTACTACTGGTATACAGTGCCATTGTCTGACTGGGAATTCAAAGAATATATTGGGAATACAAATACCCTCATTTCTTGCTACTGCCATATAGTGCCAGTGTCTGACTGGGAATTCAAAGAATATATTGGGGTTACGTGCACCCACAATTTTTACTACTGGTATACAGTGCCATTGTCTGACTGGGAATTCAAAGAATATATTGGGGTTATAAATACCCTCATTTCTTGCTACTGCCATATAGTGCCAGTTTCTGACTGGTAATTCAAAGAATATATTGGGGTTACGTGCACCCACAATTTTTACTACTGGTATACAGTGCCATTGTCTGACTGGGAATTCAAAGAATATATTGGGGTTATAAATACCCTCATTTCTTGCTACTGCCATATAGTGCCAGTGTCTGACTGGGAATTCAAAGAATATATTGGGGTTACGTGCACCCACAATTTTTACTACTGGTATACAGTGCCATTGTCTGACTGGGAATTCAAAGAATATATTGGGAATACAAATACCCTCATTTCTTGCTACTGCCATATAGTGCCAGTGTCTGACTGGGAATTCAAAGAATATATTGGGGTTACGTGCACCCACAATTTTTACTACTGGTATACAGTGCCATTGTCTGACTGGGAATTCAAAGAATATATTGGGAATACAAATACCCTCATTTCTTGCTACTGCCATATAGTGCCAGTGTCTGACTGGGAATTCAAAGAATATATTGGGGTTACGTGCACCCACAATTTTTACTACTGGTATACAGTGCCATTGTCTGACTGGGAATTCAAAGAATATATTGGGAATACAAATACCCTCATTTCTTGCTACTGCCATATAGTGCCAGTGTCTGACTGGGAATTCAAAGAATATATTGGGGTTACGTGCACCCACAATTTTTACTACTGGTATACAGTGCCATTGTCTGACTGGGAATTCAAAGAATATATTGGGAATACAAATACCCTCATTTCTTGCTACTGCCATATAGTGCCAGTGTCTGACTGGGAATTCAAAGAATATATTGGGGTTACGTGCACCCACAATTTTTACTACTGGTATACAGTGCCATTGTCTGACTGGGAATTCAAAGAATATATTGGGAATACAAATACCCTCATTTCTTGCTACTGCCATATAGTGCCAGTGTCTGACTGGGAATTCAAAGAATATATTGGGGTTACGTGCACCCACAATTTTTACTACTGGTATACAGTGCCATTGTCTGACTGGGAATTCAAAGAATATATTGGGAATACAAATACCCTCATTTCTTGCTACTGCCATATAGTGCCAGTGTCTGACTGGGAATTCAAAGAATATATTGGGGTTACGTGCACCCACAATTTTTACTACTGGTATACAGTGCCATTGTCTGACTGGGAATTCAAAGAATATATTGGGAATACAAATACCCTCATTTCTTGCTACTGCCATATAGTGCCAGTGTCTGACTGGGAATTCAAAGAATATATTGGGAATACAAATACCCTCATTTCTTGCTACTGCCATATAGTGCCAGTGTCTGACTGGGAATTCAAAGAATATATTGGGGTTACGTGCACCCACAATTTTTACTACTGGTATACAGTGCCATTGTCTGACTGGGAATTCAAAGAATATATTGGGGTTATAAATACCCTCATTTCTTGCTACTGCCATATAGTGCCAGTTTCTGACTGGTAATTCAAAGAATATATTGGGGTTACGTGCACCCACAATTTTTACTACTGGTATACAGTGCCATTGTCTGACTGGGAATTCAAAGAATATATTGGGGTTATAAATACCCTCATTTCTTGCTACTGCCATATAGTGCCAGTGTCTGACTGGGAATTCAAAGAATATATTGGGGTTACGTGCACCCACAATTTTTACTACTGGTATACAGTGCCATTGTCTGACTGGGAATTCAAAGAATATATTGGGAATACAAATACCCTTATTTCTTGCTACTGCCATATAGCGCCAGTGTCTGACTGGGAATTCAAAGAATATATTGGGGTTACGTGCACCCACAATTTTTACTACTGGTATACAGTGCCATTGTCTGACTGCGAATTCAAAGAATATATTGGGGTTATAAATACCCTCATTTCTTGCTACTGCCATATAGTGCCAGTGTCTGACTGGGAATTCAAAGAATATATTGGGGTTACGTGCACCCACAATTTTTACTACTGGTATACAGTGCCATTGTCTGACTGGGAATTCAAAGAATATATTGGGAATACAAATACCCTCATTTCTTGCTACTGCCATATAGTGCCAGTGTCTGACTGGGAATTCAAAGAATATATTGGGGTTACGTGCACCCACAATTTTTACTACTGGTATACAGTGCCATTGTCTGACTGGGAATTCAAAGAATATATTGGGAATACAAATACCCTCATTTCTTGCTACTGCCATATAGTGCCAGTGTCTGACTGGGAATTCAAAGAATATATTGGGGTTACGTGCACCCACAATTTTTACTACTGGTATACAGTGCCAATTTCTAACTAGGAATTCAAAATGCGCAAGGCTCCCGGAAAGGGACGTGGACGAGGCCGTGGGCGAGGTCGGGGGAATGGTTCTGGGGAGCAAGGTAGCAGTGAAGCCACAGGGCGTCCCGTGCCTACTCCTGTGGGGCAGCAAGCATTGCGCCACTCCACAGTGCCAGGGTTGCTTGCCACATTAACTAAACTGCAGGGTACAAACCTTAGTAGGCCCGAGAACCAGGAACAGGTCTTGCAATGGCTGTCAGAGAACGCTTACAGCACATTGTCCAGCAGCCAGTCAGACTCTGCCTCCTCTCCTCCTATTACCCAACAGTCTTGTCTTCCTTCCTCCCAAAATTCCGAAGCTTTACAGAACAATAACCCAAACTGTCCCTGCTCCCCAGAGCTGTTCTCCGCTCCTTTCATTGTCCCTCAACCTGCCTCTCCACGTCACGATTCCACGAACCTAACAGAGGAGCATCTGTGTCCAGATGCTCAAACACTAGAGTCTCCTCCATCTCCGTTCGATTTGGTGGTGGATGACCAGCAACCCACCCTCATCGACGATGATGTGACGCAGTTGCCGTCAGGGCATCCAGTTGACCGGCGCATTGTGCGGGAGGAGGAGATGAGACAGGAGTTGGAAGAGGAAGTGGTGGATGATGAGGACACTGACCCGACCTGGACAGGGGGGATGTCAAGCGGGGAAAGTAGTGTGGATGTTGAGGCAGGTGCAGCACCAAAAAGGGTAGCTAGAGGCAGAGGCAGAGGTCAGCAGCTTAGGCGAAGCCAGGCCACACCCGGAATCTCCCAAGATGTTCCAGTTCGTACCCAGCCCCGAAAAACTCCCACCTCGAGGGCACGTTTCTCGAAGGTGTGGAGTTTTTTCAAGGAATGCGCCGAGGACAGATATAGTGTTGTCTGCACAATTTGCCTCTCGAAATTGATTAGGGGCTCTGAGAAGAGCAACCTGTCCACCACTTCAATGCGCCGTCATTTGGAATCCAAGCACTGGAATCAGTGGCAGGCAGCAACGGCAGGACAAAGGCCGCCTGCCGTTCACGCCACTGCCACTGCCTCTGCCACTGCCACTGCTGACTGTGCTGGCGATGCACTCCAGAGGACGAGCCAGGACACCACTTCATCTGCCTCCGCCACTTTGTTGACTTCTACCTCATCCTCCCCTGGTCCTGTCTTATCTCCTTCTCCTGCACCATCAAAGGCACCATCAGGCGTTTCTTTACAACAACCCACCATCTCTCAGACATTGGAGCGGCGGCAGAAATACACTGCTAACCACCCACACGCGCAAGCCTTGAACGCCAACATCGCTAAACTGCTGGCCCAGGAGATGTTGGCGTTCCGGCTTGTTGAAACTCCCGCCTTCCTGGACCTGATGGCAACTGCGGCACCTCGCTATGCCGTCCCTAGCCGTCACTACTTCTCCCGGTGTGCCGTCCCCGCCTTGCACCAGCACGTGTCACTCAACATCAGGCGGGCCCTTAGTTCCGCGCTTTGCACAAAGGTCCACTTGACCACCGACGCGTGGACAAGTGCATGCGGACAGGGACGCTACATTTCACTGACGGCACACTGGGTGAATGTAGTTGAGGCTGGGACTGCTTCCCAAACTGGCCCGGTGTACCTCGTCTCCCCGCCTAACATTCCTGGCAGGGACACGAGAAGAACACCCCCCTCCTCCTCCTCCTCTACCGCCTCCTCCTCCGCCACCGCCTCCTCCTCCGCCACCGCCTCCTCCTCCGCTGTTAGATTGACCCCAGCTACGAGTTGGAAACGTTGCAGCACTGGCGTTGGTAGACGTCAGCAGGCTGTGCTGAAGCTGATCAGCTTGGGGGACAGACAGCACACTGCCTCCGAGGTGAGGGATGCCCTCCTCGATGAGACGGCAATATGGTTTGAGCCGCTGCACCTGGGCCCAGGCATGGTCGTTTGTGATAACGGCCGGAACCTGGTAGCAGCTCTGGAGCTTGCCGGACTCCAACATGTTCCATGCCTGGCCCACGTCTTCAACCTAGTGGTGCAACGTTTCCTAAAGAGCTACCCCAATGTTCCAGAGCTACTGGTGAAAGTGCGGCGCATGTGCGCCCACTTTCGCAAGTCGACAGTAGCCGCTGCTAGCTTAAAATCTCTCCAGCAACGCCTGCATGTGCCACAACACCGGCTTTTGTGCGACGTCCCCACACGCTGGAACTCAACGTTTCAGATGTTGAATAGAGTGGTTGAGCAGCAGAGACCTTTGATGGAATACCAGCTACAAAACCCTAGGGTGCCACAAAGTCAGCTGCCTCAGTTTCACATCCATGAGTGGCCATGGATGAGAGACCTTTGTGACATCCTACGGGTCTTTGAGGAGTCCACAAGGAGGGTGAGCTCTGAGGATGCGATGGTGAGCCTTACAATCCCGCTCTTGTGTGTTCTGAGAGAATCCCTGATTGACATCAGGGATAACTCAGATCACACAGAGGAGTTAGGGATAGCATCCGATCCGTCACAGCTGGAGAGTAGGTCCACACATCTGTCTGCTTCACTGCGTTTAATGGAGGAGGAGGAGAAGGAGGAGGAGGAAGAAGAGTTGTCCGATGATGTGATGGTGATACAGGAGGCTTCCGGGCAACTTCGAATCGTCCCATTGTTGCAGCGCGGATGGGTAGACATGGAGGATGAGGAGGAAATGGAGATTGAACTTTCCGGTGGGGCCAGAGGAGTCATGCCAACTAACACTGTGGCAGACATGGCTGAGTTCATGTTGGGGTGCTTTACAACCGACAAGCGTATTGTCAAAATCATGGAGGACAACCAGTACTGGATCTTTGCTATCCTTGACCCCCGGTATAAAAACAACATCTCGTCTTTTATTCCGGTAGAGGGGAGGGCCAATCGCATCAATGCTTGCCACAGGCAATTGGTGCAGAATATGATGGAGATGTTTCCAGCATGTGACGTTGGCGGCAGGGAGGGCAGTTCCTCCAGTAGGCAACCAAGTTCTCACCGGTCCACACAAACGAGGGGCACACTGTCTAAGGTCTGGGACACCTTGATGGCACCCCCTCGCCAAAGTGCCGCCACGGAGGGTCCTAGTGTCACCAGGCGTGAGAAGTATAGGCGCATGTTGCGGGAATACCTTTCCGACCACAGCCCTGTCCTCTCCGACCCCTCTGCGCCCTACACGTATTAGGTGTCGAAGTTGGACCTGTGGCTTGAACTTGCCCTATATGCCTTGGAGGTGCTGTCCTGTCCTGCCGCCAGCGTCCTATCTGAGAGGGTGTTCAGTGCAGCCGGTGGCATCATCACTGACAAGCGCACCCGTCTGTCAGCTGAGAGTGCCGACCGGCTCACTTTGATAAAAATGAACCACCACTGGGTAGAGCCGTCATTTTTGTGCCCACCTGTGTAAAGCACCCCAACATGAAACTCCATGTCTGTACTCAACCTCTCCAATTCCTCCGCATCCTCATACTCATCCACCATAAGCGTTGCACAATTCTGCTAATACTAGGCTCCCTCCACCCTGATTTCCCCCAACTCTGCTGGTTAGAGGCTCCCTCCACCCTGATTTCCACCAACTCTGCTGGTTAGAGGCTCCCTCCACCATGAATTGGTCCAAACTGGGCTGTTTAGCGGCTCCCTCCACCATGAATTGGTCCAAACTGGGGTTTTTAGAGGCTCCCTCCACCATGAATTGGTCCAAACTGGGGTTTTTAGAGGCTCCCTCCACCATGAATTGGTCCAAACTGGGGGTTTTTAGAGGCTCCCTCCACCATGAATTTGCCCAAACTGGGCTGTTTAGAGGCTCCCTCCACCATGAATTGGTCCAAACTGGGCTGGTTAGAGGCTCCCTCCACCATGAATTGGTCCAAACTGGGTTTTTTAGAGGCTCCCTCCACCATGAATTGGTCCAAACTTGGCTGTTTAGAGGCTCCCTCCACCATTAATTGGTCCAAACTGGGCTGGTTAGAGGCTCCCTCCACCATGAATTGGTCCAAACTGGGTTTTTTAGAGGCTCCCTCCACCATGAATTGGTCCAAACTTGGCTGTTTAGAGGCTCCCTCCACCATGAATTTGCCCAAACTGGGCTGGTTAGAGGCTCCCTCCACCATGAATTGGTCCAAACTGGGGGTTTTAGAGGCTCCCTCCACCATGAATTGGTCCAAACTTGGCTGTTTAGAGGCTCCCTCCACCATTAATTGGTCCAAACTGGGCTGGTTAGAGGCTCCCTCCACCATGAATTTGCCCAAACTGGGCTGTTTAGAGGCTCCCTCCACCATGAATTTGCCCAAACTGGGCTGGTTAGAGGCTCCCTCCACCATGAATTGGTCCAAACTGGGGTGGTTAGAGGCTCCCTCCACCATGAATTGGTCCAAACTTGGCTGTTTAGAGGCTCCCTCCACCATGAATTGGTCCAAACTGGGGTGGTTAGAGGCTCCCTCCACCATTAATTGGTCCAAACTGGGCTGGTTAGAGGCTCCCTCCACCATTAATTGGTCCAAACTGGGCTGGTTAGAGGCTCCCTCCACCATGAATTTGCCCAAACTGGGCTGTTTAGAGGCTCCCTCCACCATGAATTTGCCCAAACTGGGCTGTTTAGAGGCTCCCTCCACCATGAATTGGTCCAAACTGGGTTTTTTAGAGGCTCCCTCCACCATGAATTGGTCCAAACTGGGCTGGTTAGAGGCTCCCTCCACCATGAATTTGCCCAAACTGGGCTGTTTAGCGGCTCCCTCCACCATTAATTGGTCCAAACTGGGCTGGTTAGAGGCTCCCTCCACCATGAATTTGCCCAAACTGGGCTGGTTAGAGGCTCCCTCCACCATGAATTTGTCCAAACTGGGGTTTTTAGAGGCTCCCTCCACCATGAATTGGTCCAAACTGGGCTGTTTAGAGGCTCCCTCCACCATGAATTTGCCCAAACTGGGCTGTTTAGAGGCTCCCTCCACCATGAATTTGCCCAAACTGGGCTGGTTAGAGGCTCCCTCCACCATGAATTGGTCCAAACTGGGGTTTTTAGAGGCTCCCTCCACCATGAATTGGTCCAAACTTGGCTGTTTAGAGGCTCCCTCCACCATGAATTGGTCCAAACTGGGGTGGTTAGAGGCTCCCTCCACCATTAATTGGTCCAAACTGGGCTGGTTAGAGGCTCCCTCCACCATTAATTGGTCCAAACTGGGCTGGTTAGAGGCTCCCTCCACCATGAATTTGCCCAAACTGGGCTGGTTAGAGGCTCCCTCCACCATGAATTGGTCCAAACTGGGTTTTTTAGAGGCTCCCTCCACCATGAATTTGCCCAAACTGGGCTGGTTAGAGGCTCCCTCCACCATGAATTGGTCCAAACTGGGCTGTTTAGCGGCTCCCTCCACCATTAATTGGTCCAAACTGGGCTGGTTAGAGGCTCCCTCCACCATGAATTTGCCCAAACTGGGCTGGTTAGAGGCTCCCTCCACCATGAATTGGTCCAAACTGGGGTTTTTAGAGGCTCCCTCCACCATGAATTGGTCCAAACTTGGCTGTTTAGAGGCTCCCTCCACCATGAATTGGTCCAAACTGGGGTGGTTAGAGGCTCCCTCCACCATTAATTGGTCCAAACTGGGCTGGTTAGAGGCTCCCTCCACCATTAATTGGTCCAAACTGGGCTGGTTAGAGGCTCCCTCCACCATGAATTTGCCCAAACTGGGCTGTTTAGAGGCTCCCTCCACCATGAATTTGCCCAAACTGGGCTGTTTAGAGGCTCCCTCCACCATGAATTGGTCCAAACTGGGTTTTTTAGAGGCTCCCTCCACCATGAATTGGTCCAAACTGGGCTGTTTAGAGGCTCCCTCCACCATGAATTTGCCCAAACTGGGCTGTTTAGCGGCTCCCTCCACCATTAATTGGTCCAAACTGGGCTGGTTAGAGGCTCCCTCCACCATGAATTTGCCCAAACTGGGCTGGTTAGAGGCTCCCTCCACCATGAATTGGTCCAAACTGGGGTTTTTAGAGGCTCCCTCCACCATGAATTGGTCCAAACTTGGCTGTTTAGAGGCTCCCTCCACCATGAATTGGTCCAAACTGGGGTGGTTAGAGGCTCCCTCCACCATTAATTGGTCCAAACTGGGCTGGTTAGAGGCTCCCTCCACCATTAATTGGTCCAAACTGGGCTGGTTAGAGGCTCCCTCCACCATGAATTTGCCCAAACTGGGCTGGTTAGAGGCTCCCTCCACCATGAATTGGTCCAAACTGGGTTTTTTAGAGGCTCCCTCCACCATGAATTTGCCCAAACTGGGCTGGTTAGAGGCTCCCTCCACCATGAATTGGTCCAAACTGGGCTGTTTAGCGGCTCCCTCCACCATTAATTGGTCCAAACTGGGCTGGTTAGAGGCTCCCTCCACCATGAATTTGCCCAAACTGGGCTGGTTAGAGGCTCCCTCCACCATGAATTGGTCCAAACTGGGGTTTTTAGAGGCTCCCTCCACCATGAATTGGTCCAAACTTGGCTGTTTAGAGGCTCCCTCCACCATGAATTGGTCCAAACTGGGCTGGTTAGAGGCTCCCTCCACCATTAATTGGTCCAAACTGGGCTGGTTAGAGGCTCCCTCCACCATGAATTGGTCCAAACTGGGCTGTTTAGCGGCTCCCTCCACCATTAATTGGTCCAAACTGGGCTGGTTAGAGGCTCCCTCCACCATGAATTTGCCCAAACTGGGCTGGTTAGAGGCTCCCTCCACCATGAATTGGTCCAAACTGGGGTTTTTAGAGGCTCCCTCCACCATGAATTGGTCCAAACTTGGCTGTTTAGAGGCTCCCTCCACCATGAATTGGTCCAAACTGGGCTGGTTAGAGGCTCCCTCCACCATTAATTGGTCCAAACTGGGCTGGTTAGAGGCTCCCTCCACCATGAATTTGCCCAAACTGGGCTGGTTAGAGGCTCCCTCCACCATGAATTGGTCCAAACTGGGGTTTTTAGAGGCTCCCTCCACCATGAATTGGTCCAAACTTGGCTGTTTAGAGGCTCCCTCCACCATGAATTGGTCCAAACTGGGGTGGTTAGAGGCTCCCTCCACCATTAATTGGTCCAAACTGGGCTGGTTAGAGGCTCCCTCCACCATTAATTGGTCCAAACTGGGCTGGTTAGAGGCTCCCTCCACCATGAATTTGCCCAAACTGGGCTGTTTAGAGGCTCCCTCCACCATGAATTTGCCCAAACTGGGCTGGTTAGAGGCTCCCTCCACCATGAATTGGTCCAAACTGGGGTTTTTAGAGGCTCCCTCCACCATGAATTGGTCCAAACTTGGCTGTTTAGAGGCTCCCTCCACCATTAATTGGTCCAAACTGGGCTGGTTAGAGGCTCCCTCCACCATGAATTTGCCCAAACTGGGGTGTTTAGAGGCTCCCTCCACCATGAATTTGCCCAAACTGGGCTGGTTAGAGGCTCCCTCCACCATGAATTGGTCCAAACTGGGGGTTTTAGAGGCTCCCTCCACCATGAATTGGTCCAAACTTGGCTGTTTAGAGGCTCCCTCCACCATGAATTGGTCCAAACTGGGGTGGTTAGAGGCTCCCTCCACCATTAATTGGTCCAAACTGGGCTGGTTAGAGGCTCCATCCACCATTAATTGGTCCAAACTGGGCTGGTTAGAGGCTCCCTCCACCATGAATTTGCCCAAACTGGGCTGTTTAGAGGCTCCCTCCACCATGAATTTGCCCAAACTGGGCTGGTTAGAGGCTCCCTCCACCATGAATTGGTCCAAACTGGGGTTTTTAGAGGCTCCCTCCACCATGAATTGGTCCAAACTTGGCTGTTTAGAGGCTCCCTCCACCATTAATTGGTCCAAACTGGGCTGGTTAGAGGCTCCCTCCACCATGAATTGGTCCAAACTGGGTTTTTTAGAGGCTCCCTCCACCATGAATTTGCCCAAACTGGGCTGTTTAGAGGCTCCCTCCACCATGAATTGGTCCAAACTGGGCTGGTTAGAGGCTCCCTCCACCATGAATTTCCCAAAACTTGGCTGTTTAGAGGCTCCCTCCACCATTAATTGGTCCAAACTGGGCTGGTTAGAGGCTCCCTCCACCATGAATTTGCCCAAACTGGGCTGTTTAGAGGCTCCCTCCACCATGAATTTGCCCAAACTGGGCTGTTTAGAGGCTCCCTCCACCATGAATTGGTCCAAACTGGGTTTTTTAGAGGCTCCCTCCACCATGAATTGGTCCAAACTGGGCTGTTTAGAGGCTCCCTCCACCATGAATTTGCCCAAACTGGGCTGTTTAGCGGCTCCCTCCACCATTAATTGGTCCAAACTGGGCTGGTTAGAGGCTCCCTCCACCATGAATTTGCCCAAACTGGGCTGGTTAGAGGCTCCCTCCACCATGAATTGGTCCAAACTGGGGTTTTTAGAGGCTCCCTCCACCATGAATTGGTCCAAACTTGGCTGTTTAGAGGCTCCCTCCACCATGAATTGGTCCAAACTGGGGTGGTTAGAGGCTCCCTCCACCATTAATTGGTCCAAACTGGGCTGGTTAGAGGCTCCCTCCACCATTAATTGGTCCAAACTGGGCTGGTTAGAGGCTCCCTCCACCATGAATTTGCCCAAACTGGGCTGGTTAGAGGCTCCCTCCACCATGAATTGGTCCAAACTGGGTTTTTTAGAGGCTCCCTCCACCATGAATTTGCCCAAACTGGGCTGGTTAGAGGCTCCCTCCACCATGAATTGGTCCAAACTGGGGTTTTTAGAGGCTCCCTCCACCATGAATTTGCCCAAACTGGGGTGTTTAGAGGCTCCCTCCACCATGAATTTGCCCAAACTCTGCTGGTTAGAGGCTCAATCCACCCTGATTTTCAAAACAAATGTTGGTGCCAACCTCAACTTACTACAAGGGCCAAATTCACTGCTGGTGACAAGCTCTCCTCACTGCAAGTGCCAAATACACATGTTTCAAGGTGTTTTCCTACTGTCAGAGAGGTGGTATTGAGTGTGTAAAGTGTGTAGTTGTTAGGCTGTGATGTTGGGGTAATAGAGGGTCTTTGGTGTGTTAGATGCCCCCAGACATGCTTCCCCTGCTGTCCCAGTGTCATTCCAGAGGTGTTGGCATCATTTCCTGGGGTGTCATAGTGGACTTGGTGACCCTCCAGACACGGATTTGGGTTTCCCCCTTAACGAGTATCTGTTCCCCATAGACTATAATGGGGTTCGAAACCCGTTCGAACACACGAACATTGAGCGGCTGTTCGAATCGAATTTCGAACCTCGAACATTTTAGTGTTCGCTCATCTCTAATAAACAATAATACCAATAATTATCTGGTGGAGTTTTTTTTTTTTTTTTGTAGCAGATTTAGCTGTGGTTTTTTGAGCCAAAGCCAGGTGTGGATTTCGCAGAAGGGAGAAGTATAAGAACTTCTTACATATTTCCCATTTTCTTTTGTAGCCATTCTTGGCTTTGCTTCAAAAGGACACTGCAAAATCAGCAACAACAAAAAAAAAATCTGTTTTTGAGTCGAAGGCCCATGAAGCGAAACACAGTCATAAAGCATTGCAGAAAGGACTGTGGAAGAAACGCATTACTTTTTTTCCACAGTGCTTTCACAGAAAGTTAGTAAAGAGACTTTCTGTCTATTATACCTCTACGGAAAACGCTTGCATTTTTTTAAATCACAGCATTTCTGCTAAAGGTTGATTTTTCTCAGCAGCAGATTGTTTTGGGATAGGAAAGTGCAATCATTTCCAGCATGGAGCGATTTCCATATATAACTTTACCTTTACCTTCAGGATTGCACTTTGACCTAAAACGGTATGTTCACTATGTGACAACAGCATATTAGTAGATAAGAAGAGATTCTGGCGATGGTAGACTGCCTTTAAGGCCATGTTCTCATTGCACATGATGGGAAACTATAGTATATCTTCTATATACTGTACGTGTTTTTTTAATTGAATAAAGCTATATTCTTTAGCATCGCTCTTTCTATGTACTGCTGGATTAATGGGAGCAGATAAGAGATTCTTTTCTTTTCATTTTTCCTGGCAGAAACAGCAATTAACACGGTTCTCGTTGCTGCCTCCATAAATGATCAGCTTTTTCTGCTCCTGCCGTTGGCATGTAAACGATCACTGGTCCTTCTGTCTGTGCACAATCCAACAATGTTAAATAATTGATACTACCAGCACGCTACTGAAAAGATTTGCAGCCTTGCCAGCAAGTCGAGAAGTTGGATTTCAATTTCAGTCATGCCGGCAATTAAAGCACATATATCAGAATGCTTCTTATTCCCTACATTTTACTCCGCAAACACTTTACAATGAGTATAATTAGCTATTAGATTGTTATATAGCCATGAAGCTATTAGGATCCCTTGGGAGCAAAGCATTGTGGGTTTCTTGTCTGCACAGGGAGCCATTAAGAAAAGTCAAAAGTGTTCAACACAATTCTCATTAGAGGATGGTACCGGTTAGTATTCAGAACAGGTAACACTGATATTATTTGATACCTTCTGCCAGAATCATATCATTCATGTGAAAATAATACTTGGAAGAATTACATACACAATATTTCATATCAGCAAAATTCTCTAGAGGTT
Source organism: Leptodactylus fuscus (assembly GCF_031893055.1). Classification (NCBI taxonomy): domain Eukaryota; kingdom Metazoa; phylum Chordata; class Amphibia; order Anura; family Leptodactylidae; genus Leptodactylus; species Leptodactylus fuscus. The sequence continues at coordinate 70,169,484 of NC_134269.1, forward strand.
GTCCAGTTTAGAAAATCTATTTGCACATACCCTATTAGTAGTCACACAGCACCCATCTCTCCCTGGAGGACTCATACTATCCAGCATTACATTCATAACTCTCTGATTTATATTGTCCTGAAGAAGGGCACTTTGTCATCTGCTTAGTGTCAATGTCCAAAGCAGACAACCCCTTTAAAGGCTAGATAAAGAGAATTATTTCTTCTCAATTTCACAGTACAGTGACAATATTAATTCATTTTGGGATGACCATTGGAAGTTGAAAGTATTGTAACCAGTAACCATACCGCTGAGGAAACTTAATAATTGGTTTTACAGTATAAAAAATGTGAACCCAATATAAAAAAAATCAAACAACACTAAACAAAGGAAATGAACTGGAAATATTTTGTCATATTAGAATTAAAATGGACTCGTCTAGAGTCCACAGTGTACCAGAAAAGCACCAGCTGTCCTTACCTTTTAAAATGGGAACATATCCTTACACAAAGTTCATATGTATAATACCCCAAAGCGGAGCTACGAAACCATCAACTAGTACATACACACTCAGTGTCAAACAGGGTACTTATGACCCACCAGGAAAATTCATTCTGGGGGCCAACTTCAAAGATACATGGATATATTACCTGACACCTGTTCACAAGTTCCTAACATGTTGCTAACATTTTCTGCCTAGCCCTTTTCTCAGATTATTCCTGTCCTGGTGCCCTGTCAGTAGCTTTCTGTATGTCTCTGTCCTTAAACTAGGACCATCTTAGCTCTGTGAGCTGGGGATATGTGCCCACACAGCAGCAGGTCTCAGGCAGCAGAAGGGCACTGCAAGATGATTGGTTATTGGGGACCCTGCAATGCAATTGAGAAAATGGGGCCAAGAGAAGAATACCTTGGCCTGATGCTGCGACTAGATGTAATTCCCGACATCCAATGTTTCTACATAATATAAAAACAAACTGGATAATTTCTTAAATAATTTACCCTATATGTTATACTGATGTATAACCTGGTTGAGGTGCTGTATGAAAAAAATGTGTATCTAGTACAGTGCACTGTCCCATGCCAGGGTGAAGTGGGGGCCCATGTGGCTCAGGAGCTTACTGGAGGACTCACACGTTCACCTGTGGGCCAGTCCGAGCCTGCGTACACTTCAGTAATGCAGGTATTTTACCATGAAATGTCCTTACCGAACAACCACACATTCACTTAAATTAAACTTAAACCAGTGGAGGCTGACAGTGGAGGAGCCGGGAGATAGGTAAAATTTGCAGATGATACGAAGATAGGAGGAATAGCCAACACTAGAGAGGAGAGAGAGTGTATTCAAAAGGACTTAGACACACTGGAACAATGGGCTGAGGCGAACAAAATGGTATTTAATAGGGACAAATGCAAAGTTCTACATCTGGGTAACAGAAATGTAAAAAACATATATAGTATGGGAGGAATAGAACTAAGTGATAGCATAGGGGAAAAGGACTTGGGCATAATAGTAGATCACAAATTCAACATGAGCCAACAGTGCGGTGCTGCTGCAAAAAAGGCTAATAAAATTCTGGGATGTATTAAGACAAGCATTGAATCTAGATCAAGAGAGGTCATTATTCCGCTGTACTCTTCCCTGGTCAGACCACACCTGGAATACTGTGTACAGTTCTGGGCGCCTCAATTCAAGAAAGACATCGATATATTGGAGCAAGTCCAGAGAAGAGCAACCAAAATGGTGGAAGGTCTGCAAACCATGTCCTATGAGGAGCGGCTAAAAGAACTGGGATTGTTTAGTTTGCAGAAGAGAAGGCTGAGGGGAGATTTAATAGCAGTCTACAAATATCTGAAAGGTAGTCACAGTGCAGAGGGATCTACCCTATTCTCATTAGCACAAGGAAGTACAAGAAGCAATGGGATGAAACTAAAGGGAAAGAGATACAGATTAGACATTAGGAAAAACTTTCTGACAGTGAGGGTAGTGAGAGAGTGGAATAGGCTGCCACGGGAGGTGGTGGGCGCTCCATCAATGGAAATCTTCAAGCGGAATCTGGATAAACATATAGCTGGGATGATTTAGGAAAACCTGCACTCGCAGGGGGTTGGACCCGATGGCCCTTGAGGTCCCTTCCAACTCTACCATAAGAAAAAAAAAAAAATAAGAGTAACAGAGTTTTTTTATGTTTTCTCCCCCTGGGTCTCCGATTATTATACTCTGGGGTCTGAAAAGACCCCAGAGTATAATAATTGTTTATCGGAGTCCACAGTGGGACATAATACTGTGTGCAGGGGCCACTATGGGGTACAATACTGTGTGCAGGGGCCTCTATGGAGGATAATACTGTGTGCAGGGGCCACTAAGGGGGATAATACTGCGTGCAGGGGCCACTATGGGGGATAATACTGTGTGCAGGGGCCACTATGGGGGATAATACTGTGTGCAGGGCCACTATGGGGGATAATACTGCGTGCAGGGGCCACTATGGGGGGTAATACTGCGTGCAGGGGCCACTATGGGGGATAATACTGTGTGCAGGGGCCACTATGGGGGATAATACTGTGTGCAGGGCCACTATGGGGGATAATACTGTGTGCAGGGGCCACTATGGGGGATAATACTGTGTGCAGGAGCCACTATGAGGGATAATACTGTGTGGAGGGGCCACTAAGGGACATAATACTGTGTGCAGGGGCCACTATGGGGTATAATTCTATGTGCAAGGGCCACTATGGGGCATAATAGAGAGTGCAGGAATGTGTAGGAGGGGGTCGGTCGATGTCTTCGGTGTCGGTCGGGGGGAGCCCATGTCAAAAGTTCGCCATGGGGCCCCGCCATTCCTAGCTACACCACTGCATCTACTACAACTATCTACTATAATTATATACTATATCTACTATAACTATATACTATGAACTAGACTATCTACGATAACTATCTACTATAATTATATGCTATATCTACTATAACTATTTACCATGAACTAGACTATCCACTAAAACTACCTACTGAAAGTAAACTATATACTATAATTATCTACTATAACTATTTACTATGAACTAACTACACAGCTATCAAAGATAAAAGCGCAGCTTATAGAGTTTTCTTTTTATACCAAATGAAGGCAATAAGTTACAAAAATAAAAAACAGTCAGAGAGGGGGATATATTTTGGCAATTCCACGGTATATTTGACAATAGGAGCCAACCTCAGTGTACGACTTCCAGTTGATATCAACCACCATATGTTGGATATTGTGCAGGCGATAAAGAAACTTGTAATGCTTACATTGAATTCTATTTTTTCCTAAATGGAACCTAAGGTAAAACTATTATGGGTATGTGAGAATACTTTACATATCTTAACATAGTTGTCCATGAGGTAAGAGCTTTAAAATTACCTAGGAACCAGTAGGGTAAGAAAGTGATAAGTGAGAGCAGAAATTCCAATAATACAGTACACCCAACCCAACAGTAAATGTCTGCCTGGCTAGTTAATGTCACTTACATAGCTAAGTTAATGTAATTTAATTAATTTCACTTATGGTCACATTTCACCACAAAGCAATTTAGATGCCAAGAGGAAAACAGCTTTCCAATGGGTGGGTGACAGCACTTTTTGGTGATATATTGTTGCTTGTCTCGAAGGAACCCTTTACCCTAGATCCTTGTAAATGTAGTCAGAAAGTAGAGGCAGCACTCAGAGAGATAACAATTTAGTTACCAGTTCTTTATTCACACCACCACAATGTCAGGATTCTGTTGTATTCTATAAGTTCACCTCTGGTGGCTGATAATTTATATGTAGGGGAATTGTGCTGCAATTCCATTCATTACCACTGGAGGATTTTGCCCTTACACTTGTCCTTAACTAAGAATGTCAAAGTCATCTTTTGGAAAACATCTTGCCTACTGTTTCGGTCTATGTCTGACCAGGTGGTAAATCCAAACAGTGCTTCAATATTGTGTCTTGTTCCAGTCTCCTTCCCATTGAAAACTATTTTTCCTATTCAATTCCTTCTCCTGGCTGAAGTTTTGAAATACACTATTAAAGCTGCGCTTCTGAGGAGCTTCTGAGTTCTTCCCAGTGCTCTCCTCATTCCTTCAGGCTATTGGATACTGACCAGGTTGTACCTGCAACAGATGAGGGAAAATTTCAGGCAGGTTTAGGCTCATTTTTTAGGCAGAACATGCATAGGTTTGTCTGAGAAGATGGGTGCATGTTAACTTCAAAGGAAACCGAGTCAAAATCTACTGGTCACCTATTGAAGTTGAGCCGTAGATCACTGGAGAACTATGAAAAATATAACTTAAAAGAGAACCTCAAATTATAAAACAATATTTTATAAATGAATAGTGCAGGTGAATAGAAGCCACATTGTAATATATGTATTTTTTTAACTGCTCTGTTCTCCATTTGTCAAACTTCTATAACATAGAAGTCTATGGAGAGGGAAGGAAGAAGTGGAAATTGTTGGAAAAGACACATGCATACTGCAGTTGCTACATAACTAAAATAACTCTTTTGAGTCTACCATATTTTGAAAGCTAATGCTCTACCTCTACCACTGAACAAAATAAGGTAATAAATCAATTACTATCTGGCAGCAGCCTCCTACTCCCCACTCCCCTCTCCATAGACTATTGTGTGCGGGACGTAATATAGACACAGGTCCTATCACTGAAAACAGTTTGAGTGAAGGAAATGAGACAGAAAACAAAGTATTATTTTAGTAATATATATTACAACGTTTCTTATACTCACCTGTACCATTCATTTATTTAGTTACGTCTGAGCAACAGAAACATTAGTTTCCCTTGAAAGAACTGAGTAACTTGGTCTCAATGCACATTGTTACATTTAACCCTTTTGCTGCCAGGGGTTTTCATATATTCTGCACCTTTTGCTGTCAGGGCAATTTTCCAAGTTTTGAGATAGACAAATAAAACCTAAATTGCCACATTAAAAAAAAAATATACCAACCCCCTATACCCATATACCTTCTGACAGTAGACACCTGCAACATTGTCAGGATGCTGCTACTGTAAATCAAAATTGGATTAAGGTGACTATAAAGTGTGTGTTTAATAAAAATAAATTGTTTGGTGCATAAAAGTGGACACCAAACAAAAAGTTATATACACCAAATCTTCTAAAAATAAGAGTCCAACATGTGCAAAATTCAGTCATATCACTAAGGCCTACAACTGCATGTACATATCTTCATAAAACTCACCAGAACTAGAAGGAACAAAAATCTGCTTTAAAAGCAAAATATATCATCCTATAAAATGTAGGGATTACACACCATGAAAAGCAAGTGCATCCCTAAACCCTGTATATTTTTGAAAGTAGACAACCTGAAGATTATATGTGACTCTATGGGTTATCAATAGCTTCATTCTTGTAACTTTTGTGACAATCACAAATAATTTTCATATTCAGTTGTACATTCACGCACAAAACACATATAAAATAATATATCAAGGTGTACACAATTTATATATACTGCAAACATCAACTACAACAAGAGCTCGTACTCTCACTGATACAGAAGACAAGCAATATTTTGTTGTTATTCACTAATATGTTAAAAAGCTATACTGAACCTAGCAAACTGTGACTGTGATACCAAAATCTAATTTTTTTGAGATTTCACAGCATACCACATATAAAACACTGCTTAATATTTCATATATACAACCACCTTCATGCAGTTTTGCATCAAATAGATATTGCAAGCAAAAATGGTACAATAATTCAAATTTGCCACTAAAGTTTATGCTCAAGCAATCCCTTTCTGCAAACATAATGTAATTTCCAAAACACTTACATAACAATATATTTTTATATCCCTGTATAAAAATTTAACTGTAATAAATAATTGCAATCCCTATACCTAACTAATGTGATAACTAGGGCTGGTTTCAGATTGGTGTAATATGGCTGCTTTATTGCTCACATATCATGGCAGCAACCTCTGAGGTTCCTGCGGTTCATCATTACCTGCTATGATGCCCACCTGAAATCTGCCAAAAACTTGGATTTTATGTGGTGACATTCAATGGGTGAAAATGTATCTAACTGATGGAACTTTTCCACCTGTCAGAAGTGTTTTATACTTTCATCTCTAGTGATGATAATGAGAGTCTCGTCTTTAAAATGAATCCAAGCTCATCTTAACAGCCCTAATGGATCCTGATAAATCAACATTAGTAGCAAGAACCTACTACATGTGTCCTCTGCTACTGAAGTGCCTTTCAGTATGGATGTATTAATGCATGGGTGGCAGGGAAAGGGTTAAAGGAGTCTTAGAGGCTAAGATTACTGATGACCTATTCTAAGGACAGGTAATTAATATACAATAAGTGGAACCTCCACCGATCAGCTGTCTTCAGCAGCAGATACACAGAATGGAGGAGGTAGCAAACACTGACATTGACGGCATTTGACACTGTCCCTCATATATGTTTAATGGGTAAACTCAGGTCCATTGGCTGGGAAAATATAGTTTGTAATTGGATTGAAAACTGGTTATAGGGTCATATCCAGAGAGTTGTGGTCAATGACTGCAGCTCAGGCTGGCCCTCTGTTATACGTGTGTACCCCAATGTTCAGTGCTGGGTCTGCTGTTTTTAACTTATTTATTAATGTTATAGAAGATGGGATTAATAGCACTGTCTCTATTTTTGCAAATGATTCCAAGCTGTGTAGTACAGTGTAGTCTATGGAGGATGTACATAGGTTACTGTACTGTACAGACAAGGGGTGGATCCAGGGCCGGGCGAGCCAGGCAACCACCCAGGACCCAGCGCCGCACCTCTAATGGGGGCGGCAGCCCGGGCTATTTTTTATTTTTTTTTTTACTTTTTTTCTTTATTCTTTGAACCAGCGCAGGAGAGCTGCCGCTCTCCGTGCGCTGGTTCAGACGTCTATGTATCAGCGTAGGTGGCGTCATCACGCCACTTTCACTGATATGTCTGCCGAGAGAACAGACTCGTGGAGGCAGTGGGAGCAGCAGTAGCACGATCGGTAAGTATAATAACTTTTTTTTGTTTTATTTACCAACCTTCCCGGACCTGATCACTGCCGTCCCCGCTCCCCTTGTACTATAGGCTGCGGAGGCCAGTAGTGAATAGGCCCGGGCCAGGCCGCGATCCCACTGCCACTATTATTATACTCGGGGGTCTTTTCAGACCTCAATGTATAAACCAGCCACGCGCTCCCTCGGTGTAGACAAATATCGATACATGGATATGTAGACAAGAGAAGATTTATTGTAAAAAATGACATGTTTCGGGGCATTTTTGGTACTCTATGAGTGCCACCCCTTCATCAGATCTCTTATTGAATCTATATCAGCATGTACTACAAACACCTAGTACATGCTGATATAGCTTCAATAAGAGATCTGATGAAGGGGTGGCAGCACTCATAGATTACCAAAAATACCCCGAAACGCGTCATTTTTTACAATAAATCTTCTCTTGTCTACATATCCGTGTATCGATATTTGTCTACACCGAGGGAGCGCGTAGCTGGTTTATACATTGAGGAATTCTTTCCCCATTATATTTTGCACCATATAAATTTATAAATGTCCTATACAAGAAATATGGGGGGAAGCTGTTCTATGTAATATCCCCTGTAAAGACAAGCAACACTCCTTTCATTTGGAGAAAAAAAAAAGAAGCTTTTTTCATTGTAAGGGCTGTGAATCTGTGGAATAGCCTACCCATGGTGCTGGTCACAGCAGTCTCATCTGACAGCTTGAAAAAAGGTTTAGGTGCCTTACATATGTCTTTTTCCCCCCATACTGAATATGTAACTATGTAACTTATTTTTTATTAAGTTCTCACACTATATAGGATTCACCTGAACCATTTGTTAAAGTGCAGATGCAGAATAATAATTTCCTGATACAAGCATGATCTCTTTTTCTTCTCATTCTCTCCAGCGTGACCTTTATGAAGAAGGTTGCCTTGCATTTGACTTGACCCAAGTGACAGACCTTTGAGGTCTTCTTTAATGAGGTTACACACAAAAGGTTATGGTTTGTGAAAAAAAAACGCTGCGCTTCTTCCACAGTCACAGAATTATTGCATTGCTTTTTCCACTTTGCAAATTTAACAAAACCAACAGTGAGCCGAGTAAGCAATGAAGAACATAATATGCAAGCAGAAAGTGTCAGAAAACAAGCATTAAAACAAGATCATCCCACCCTATGATAATACAAGAAGATAAGTAATGTAACACCCAGCGAACCAGAGAATTAAAGTGTATTCTGACTTTGTAATCTCTAGCCTAGAAACGCCTTACAATGAAGTTAAGAAGATCAATTGTCTTTCCATACATTTTATCCATTAAGCCAGAGATACAGCTGGGAGAGCTTTTTCAGTAAAGATTTACGATAGCTCTGCTGTATTTATTACACTTGGAATAACAGCCTGGCTAATGGGAGATGAGCAGCGCATAATGCTGTAAACACATATCTAGCTGTTCACATATACGTCAAACAGTTGGAAATACCAGTAATTACATATGTATGGAACCAGTACCGCTATTCCACAGCACTAGTAAGAACATCTGCATCTTCCCTCCATGCAATTCACTTGCATCTATATTATGGAATAAAAGGGCATCTGGGATTATAAAATGGATGTTATGCTAATGTGTCAAATCTAAGATCATATGAGAAATACACAGGGGCACATTTATGAAGAAGACAAAGTTTTCTTATAGGGATATATGCAGTATATTTATGTAAAGCCCATTGTCCTTTATTTTAAGCTTGCAGTAAAAATTTTCTATTTGTGGATGTAATTGTAGAGGGATTATTTATAAAGCACATGCAGCATTTTTTATTCCAAAACATAGGGCCACCATCAGGGCAACACAACTGGTATTTTAGGAGCCCAGGCTTACTAGTAAAATAAGGTGCTTGCCCGTCAGTCACAAACCAATGTATTCGATTATTTAGGGTCTGTATAATTTGTGAACGTAGAACCCTTGTATTGACATGGCCGTGCTTGCCAGTTATGTTAGACACTAGGAATTTATTTTGTAATTTGGAGACAGAAATGGTGCAGTCAAAATGTGGATAATAAGTATCAGAGCTTGACTTACAGTTTTCATGCCACAATACCAAAAACATGTGCTGTCACACCTCATACAGCCTATCAACTATATTCTCCTTTACTGGATGTAGATTTACTCAAATCCTTCTGTCTCTTCATGTAATCCCAGACAGACTCGACAGTGTAGCGGAGATCAGGGCTCCATATTTATTCTGCAACAATACAACAACCCCAAATATACAGCCAAGGTCATTAAGGCTATGCTCACATCTGCATCTTGTAACCACCCATTGCAAATCTGTATAAAAAAAAACAACGGATTTGCTAAAAACATGGTCACAAACAGGTTACAAAGCCTATACCATACTCTGTATTTTTAGACGGATTAGTCAATGGGTGTCTGTGAAAAAAAACTGTCTGTGTTAGTTATGACAAATCTGTTTTATTCCCCCCCTTCTTCATTCTGAGCATGAGCAGAGAAGAATGAAGAGGGCAAAAACGAATTTCAAAATGGACACAAACTGTTATCCACTGGTAATCCGTTTGTGTCTACTTTTCATAGACTTCAATGTTAAAAAGTCGGATTTGTTGCTATCCATTATGTACCCTTATTTTTTATATGGAGCAAACGTGCTTCAGTCTGACTTTTGTCTCTGTCCAATACAAATGATACATGGTGGAAATGCTCAAAATGCACACCTACGTTTTGATCTTTAGATGGATTGCAGATACTTATTCCATGCGGAGATCACAATACAGTAACTAAGAAGCCTAGAAGTTATTTTCAGCATAAAGAAGAATGAAGTATTGTAAGTGGCCATTTTCTTGTGGCCAGCGGGCATGCGCAGTCGGCTTTGCCCTTATCCCAAGGCCTAGAAGTTTGAAGCGAGCGCCGGATGAAGACACGAAGACAGTCCGTTCCTGAAGAAGATGGAGGCGGCACTGGAGAGTTCTCTGGCAGCATTGGGGACGCCCCCAGTGCTGTTTGAGCGCTGGGGCCCGCCCCAGTGCTGCAAGAGAACTCATTTGCATACCGACGAAAACCGGGATTTATACCAAACGGCGGCGTGGAGAAGACTTCTAAAGTTAGGAAAAGAATAGCCTTTCTTAAGGCTATTCCGTCGTGTTAGTCACAAAAAAGTTTTAATGATAGGATCCTTTTAAAATCAAAGGAGTCTCACACCACTACAAACTCCACTAACTTACATACTGTTGTAGGGCTGGTTAGTGACATCGTGAACATACATTTCCTGTGTCAAAGTGCAATATTGCTGCCAAGAAAATCAACTTTTAACTTGCATGCAAATCAGTTGTTCATTGACCACATATAGCAAACTACCTGATTTTGCTTTTGGTCACCTCCCATTGCCGACCTTTAACATAAAGCTTCCAGTTCTTAATGGTGCCCACTGCTCCATTCTTTTTGAGGGGAGAGCTGGAGCTAGCTGAGTGTTACTTTTGAAATTAATGCACACTGTTTGACCTCTACTACATTCGGATCAGGGGACAAAACTCCCCCTTTTCCAGATCAGAGGTGGTGTGAGCGGTCAGACCCCTACAATCTACAAGTTATCCCCTATCCTTATCTGGTTCTATCACTTCTTATAGTCTATTTTCCTACTTTAAAACTGCAATAACACCTTTTATGGGTATGTTTGCAAAACCGCCCCCGATTCATTTCAATGGGACTCTCTAGCAGTTTTTTTTCCCACTAGTGATTTTTTTCAGCTAACGGGAAGAAAACAACATGCCCTATCTTCACACGGATTCCGCAGCTGAGACAGCCGAAACGTCTGCGGCTCGAGACACCCTCCTGCTTAGGCCCATTCATTCAGGCCTAATCTGGAGTGGGACGCCGCAACTAAATGCCTCGGCACTGCATCAGCATCCCGTCACGGCTAGCCGCGCAAAAAAGCCACACAGTGGAAAACCTTTTCCGCTGTGTGAACTTACCCATAGCAAGGTCCTTCAAAACCAGAAGGAATTTACCGCGCAGCTTCATCACACATAAGTGGATTGCTGTTTATTTAAGAATCGTGGGCTGGAATACACAATGTTTAAAGTCTCAGAATAATAAATTTTATCATGGATATAATGGAAATTGTTTAAGGTAAGGCATATATCATTTAATACAGAATTGCTGTGTTGTTGAATGCCTGCTCTTCCCAACATTACAGATTCATCTACATTGTAATAAAAATATTCACCAAGCCGTAAAGAATCAAATCATTTCTTTCCTCCTGTACTTGTCCAGGTTATCACAAACTCGTCTCTACCATGTGATTACAAGAGGGATTTGCTGTAATTGTACATCAGCAGATGTCTCCCAGCAGTTTCCAGTCTTTGTTTCTCACAGGGGAAAAAACAGCAGCTTATAGATATCAGCAGGTTACACCAGCAACTCATCCATCTTATGAAGATTCCTGCATGGACGACCCGCTGCCTATATCCTCAGTAACTTTGTGTGAATGATGAAATTCTATTCTTTCAGAAATGCTCGGCTTTCCCTGCCCTCGGAATAAGCTAGGCACTTTGATTGTGAGGATTGTTAGTAAATTGCCTGATTTATTCTTTATCATTTGTCATCCATATTTCACCTTGAATTGCCCAATTGTCTGTTTTTGTCGCTCTCATCTTCTCTTCCGCAGAGAATAGCTTTTATATAGGTAAAAATGAACAACTGTAACACGGGATATCGGTACATTAACATAGATTTACAGATTTGTTGCAAAAATGTCTGCAACTCCAAAGCGTATAAATAGGCGTGTTTTGGAGGCAAGTACATGGGACTCTGCAGGCCCTATTTAGATGAATGGAATGGTGGTAGCAACTTCTGATCTGCCACATTAGAAAATACCTTAAAGTTAGCCATAAACGTGATAAACACTGGCAAGCAAAAGAATAACAATGATTTGAACTTGTGACTTTCAGGCTCCATATCTCACCATCCATTACAGCTTCCAACATGAGACCACCATCTTTTATAGACAATCATCTTGGCTGTCTCATACATAATTGACTTGTAACTATTAAGCATATGGTCAGTTATGCAGAATCTCGTCATGTAACTACATTGTTGCTGTTTCGCTCCTGGTGGTGTAAAAATATTTTTCTTCTTGTATACTACAAATTACAACTTGTCTCACATTCCCTAATACCTCAGCGTGTCATTAGGTTGATTCCCAAATGAAAGATCACTATTTCAAATCAAGGATCAGCCACAAAGAAGATTTCCTAAGAAAAGAAAAATAACATTAACCAACTCATCGATAGTCTCTCGAACAAGAAAATTGCCAAACTGCATCATAAATACAGAAGAATACGAAATGAAGTCTGTACATCTATTCAAAAGCAAAGAGGTAAGCGTCCACACAAAATATTGGAGCTAACAAGTCAGAATTGAAGAAAAAACTACATTTGTACGCAAGTGTGTCGACCATTATGCACCAACATTGGGATTGTGTAGAACAGACCTGGGATCAGATTTAGGTCAAGACTTGCTTGACTCTAATCAAGAGCATGGCCAGAAGGATTCAGGCAGTATGGAAAGCCAAAGGTGGATTAACAAAATTAAAACTTACATTTAGATTTTTAGGAGCAAAACAGCAACAATGCAGTTACATGACAAGAAGATTGCAAGTCAAATTATGTATGAGATGTCCATTTAGTTTTGATGCCTGATATGCTATGTAAACTTTTTCATGTGGGTATTGACAGCCAGGAACAGGCGAGAGGGGCTTCAACCAGAGGCAGATAGTATAAGAGCCCCTTGCCTGTTCCTTACTTGACACCATCAACTTCATATTAGAGATTCTACTTAGCAAATCAGGGGCTAGAGGCAAAAACTGAATTGTGCCAGAATCGAAGGAAAGGAACCTGTTAAAGGATGGAAAGGTGTTATACAGGAGATGAAAGGTCCTCTTTAACTGCCTCTGGACTGTATGTTGATTTTATACATCCACCGTGAGCAGGAGCAGGAACTTGACCTACTGTATATACTGTTACAAGTTATAGCTATATCTACCCTGTCCCTGATTGGTGTACATTTTGTTTCTGGTGTATAGGACCTCCTGAACATGGAGAATCTTAATAATTCTGACATATCTCACTTTGGTGGAGTGGATTATTAAAGGGATTCTACCATTAAAACCTTTTTTTTTTGTCGTTGACACATCGGAATAGCCTTAGGAAAGTCTATTCTTCTCCTACCTTTATATGTCTTCTTTGCCCTGACGTTCGGTTAAAATTCCGTTTTCTGTCAGTATGCAAATGAGTTCTCTCGCAGCACTGGAGGTGGGCCCCAGTGCGCAAACAGCACTGGGGGTGTCCCCAGTGCTGCGGAAGAACTCTGCAGTGCCGCCTCCTTCTTCTTCTGGAGCGTCCTCTTCATGTGTCTTTTTCCGGCGCAGGCAGTGAAACTTATAGGCCTCGGGCAGAGCCGACTGCGCATGCCCGCGGCCACAAGAAAAACGGCCGCTTACACAGTAGGTAAGCAGCCATTTTTTTTTGTGGCCTGTGGCCTGCGCCGGAAGAAGACGTGTGAAGAGGCCGTTTCTGAAGAAGATGGAGGCGGTGCTAGAGAGTTCTCTGGCACCATTGGGGACGCCCCCAGTGCTGTTTGAGTGCTGTGGCCCGCCCCCAGTGCTGCAAGAGAACTCATTTGCATACTGACAGAAAATGGAATTTTAACCGAACGGCGTCACGGAGAAGACATCTAAAGGTAGGAGAAGAATAGACTTTCCTAAAGCTATTCCTACGTGTCAATGACAAAAAAAAAGTTTTTAATGGCAGAATCCCTTTTAGACTGGCACAATGCACTTCAGTCTTAATAAATGGACCCCATTCTGTTGTAGGTTTCACAATTACTAGGGCTTTGTATTACTGGGTTATTACAATAAACTCTTTTTGTTATTGTTCTTGTAAAATGGATAGTAATTATTGAAACATGAAAAAAAATGTGCATAGTTCTATCCTAAGTTTCTCATAGTTCTCACATGTGACAAGTTATTTTCCTAGTGTGATGAATTCTAAGCACAGTAGTTATTATGCACAAGTTTTGAAGATGCAGAACAAAGGTATGTATTTGTTTTATAAGCTATTTTTCTTTCTGAAAGGAATAAATAGGTTATTCAAGAGCACATTGAATCAGAGAATTATTGTTCACAAATACTTTAAGTGGGAGTAAGTGGGGAGACAACCGGCAATGAGAGGAAGAAATTTGTGTATTTGCAAACATGTGCATTGAGTATGATACTCATGAAAATTTCATCAGGGGGGATTATTTATAAGAATGTTAAATGTTATAGTAACTACAAGGCGGCTTCTTTTCACTGTCCTTCTTGTATGACACTTAGAAAACTGCTGACTAGAGATGAAGAAATCCAACAGTCGGCTGCTGTGATGCCGTATTAATTTTTGCTCCAAATGAATGAATCATTATGTAAATGACTGAGTTTGTATGAAAGAGCTTTTTCGGCTTATTTACCATTTTTGAAGAAGTTGAATGTTTATTACAGTTCATCTCTGTACTGATACACACAAGTCTACAATAACCTTCAATGGCATTTTTGGCCAGCTAGAGCTTCTGCTGAATTATTGGTTAATAAGGAGGGCAGAATTATTTGATCTCTTGCCCAATTCTGTTAACACCCCAATATACATTAAGAACGGTTCAAATACTATCGCTATTCGCAGTAAAGATTCAATTCAGAACCAGCGTTGATTTGCCGAATGCTATACACTGTATAGCATTTGGCAAATCAAGGCTGGTTCTGCAGCAGGCTCGACCTTACTAGTCGGGAGAGCTGGCAGCTTGCGATTACGTGGGAGCTGACTTTTTCTCATAGGAATGCATTGACCAGCGTTGATTGGCCGAACGCTATACAGTGTACAGCATTCGGCCAATCAACGCTGGTTCTGCTGGAGGCTCGTCTGTGAGGAGGCGGAGTCTAAGATCGGACCACAATGGAGACTGCTGTGGTCCGATCTTAGACTCCACCTCCTCACAGACGAGCCTCCGGCAGAACCAGCGTTGATTGGCCCAATGCTGTACACTGGCCAATCAACGCTGGTCAATGCATTCCTATGAGAAAAAGTAAGCTCCCGCATAAAAGCAAGGTGCCAGCTCTCCCGACTAGCAATGATGAGCCTGCTGCAGAACCAGCGTTGATTTGCCGAATGCTATACAGTGAGCACTAAAAAACAAGGGCACTATAAATGACACAACTGCATTTTTTTCCAATTTCACAAAATTCGCAATTTATTTAGCTTTCCAGTACATTGCGTAGATTATTAAATGTTGCCATTGTGAAATCCAATTTATCCTGCAAAAAATAAGCCCTTATACAGTTCTGTAAAAAGAGAAAGAAAAAAAAAGCAAAACCAAGTAATGCCTGCAGTAGGAAAGGATTAAAACCCATTGACTTGGCTTGTAATTATTTACATCTGAACAAAATGTGTCCTTTAGATATATTTAATATACGACAAGGTTTTTGCTGGATCTAATTTGTCTATTCATTATATAAGCCAAAAGTACTACATACTGCTTAAAAGACAGTGACGTGCTTTAAATAAAGTCTATCATTATTGGTGAAATTCCATTTATCTTAGAACACAACCTTAATGCCGAGATTTTGATTTATTTGTTAAATCAAGATAATGTTCGGGTTTCTCTAGAACACTCAATACATCTTACTGAAATCTGTCTGAAAAACAGTCCTTGGCATTAATAATGAACTTACAGTCACTCTGAAAGCAATATTTCTTCACATGGTTAGCACCACTAGCATACATCAAAGCCAGAAGTTGTGATTTCATCAGGAAAGGACAAGTATCTAACTCCATAAATGCAATTTATCCTACAAGCGAGAAGTCAAGTCTTATAATTCATACAAACGATGATTTAATTACATCTGATAGCATGTGGTGGCTCCGCTCACACACTGCTGCCTGCCGTACAAGGGATTTAATCAATGTATTTAGAATGAGGGCTATGATGATACAGGAACACCGACCTTGTTTGATTTGCTAAATGCCAATATGTTTACAGTACTCGCAAGTGATAATTCCAGTCAATCCGGTGGGATCCAGTTAACTGAAACCATCATACCGTACATTACTTCAGTAGAAATTCTATATAGATTTCCACAGCATAGCTCAAATTATTAAGGTTTGGTTTATTGTGAGTTGATGCATATTACTTTTATAGTGCCAACATATTGTGTAGTGTGTGATAAGGTGACAGGCAGAGTGCTGGAGTCCAGATACATCAGAACCAGGTTTCTGACATATGTGTGGTCCAGGGCAGATATGGAGTAGGCCTCAGCCTTGGCTCACTACTGAGCCAGAAAAGGCTGCAGCTCCTGTATTCCAATGCAGATCCTTGGAGTGAAAGGAGGTGTCTGGTTCTGTCCTGTAACCCTGAGTCCAGTGAGACAATATTGCTCTTGTTTTGTTCGTGTGGCTGGAAGTAAGCCACACGTATAGTTAGGTTATCAGTTCTGTTTAGTTAGTCGCTCAGATAAGCAGGTTTTTATTTTGTTTTTGCCTGAAGTTAAGGCTGTATTTTATTTTGCTCATTTTGTGCCTGAAGTCAAGGTTTATTTTCCAGTATTTTTTTTCTAAATAAACCAGTTTGCTGCACATTTTGTGTCCCTGTCTTGACTGTTTGGGTCTTTACCACTGCTTCTACCAAGCTAACTTCCCACAAGTTCTATATACCGATCATTATCACCCCAAACTTTGTCCCCAGTGGGACTCACAGTCCAGATTCCTTATCTAGAGAATGGAAGGAACAAATATGTAATAACATACATGGTTAAACTGATATAAATAAAACAAATATATGGTATAGAAATAGATTATAGACTATGTTCACATATTATCTAAATAAATCTATACAGTCCTATGAAAAAGTTTGGGCACCCCTATTAATCTTAATCATTTTTAGTTCTAAATATTTTGGTGTTTGCAACAGCCATTTCAGTTTGATATATCTAATAACTGATGGACACAGTAATATTTCAGGATTGAAATGAGGTTTATTGTACTAACAGAAAATGCGCAATATGCATTAAACCAAAATTTGACCGGTGCAAAAATATGGGCACCTCAACAGAAAAGTGACATTAATATTTAGTACATCCTCCTTTTGCAAAGATAACAGACTCTAGTTGCTTCCTGTAGCTTTTAATCAGTTCCTGGATCCTGGATGAAGGTATTTTGGACCATTTCTTTCTACAAAACAATTCAAGTTCAGTTAAGTTAGATGGTCGCCGAACATGGACAGCCCGCTCTCAAATGATCTGAAAACAAAGATTGTTCAACATAGTTGTTCAGGGGAAGGATGCAAAACGTTGTCTCAGAGATTTAACCTGTTAGTTTCCACTGTGAGGAACATAGTAAGGAAATGGAAGACCACAGGGACAGTTCTTGTTACGCCCAGAAGTGGCAGGCCAAGAAAAATATCAGAAAGGCAGAGAAGAAGAATGGTGAGAACAGTCAAGGACAATCCACAGACCACCTCCAAAGAGCTGCAGCATCATCTTGCTGCAGATGGTGTCACTGTGCATCGGTCAACTATACAGCGCACTTTGCACAAATAGAAGCTGTATGGGAGAGTGATGAGAAAGAAGCCGTTTCTGCACGTACGCCACAAATAGAGTTGCCTGAGGTATGAAAAAGCACATTTGGACAAGGCAGCTTCATTTTGGAAACAAAGATTGAGTTGTTTGGTTATAAAAAAAAGGCGTTATGCATGGTGTCCAAAAAGAAACAGCATTCCAAGAAAAACACTTGCTACCCACTGTAAAATTTGGTGGAGGTTCCATCATGCTTTGGGGCTGTGTGGCCAATGCCAGCACCGGGAATCTTGTTAAAGTTGAGGGTCGCATGGATTCCACTCAGTATCAGCAGATTCTTGAGAATAATGTTCAAGAATCAGTGACGAAGTTGAAGTTACGCCGGGGATAGATATTTCAGTAAGACAATGATCCAAAACACTGCTCCAAATCAACTCAGGCATTCATGCAGAGGAACAATTACAATGTTCTGGAATGGCCATCCCAGTCCCCAGACCTGAATATCATTGAACATCTGTGGGATGATTTGAAGCGGGCTGTCCATGCTCGGCGACCATCTAACTTAACTGAACTTGAATTGTTTGTCCAAAATACCTTTATCCAGGATCCAGGAACTGATTAAAAGCTACAGGAAGCGACTAGAGGCTGTTATCTTTGCAAAAGGAGGATCTACTAAATATTAATGTCACTTTTCTGTTGAGGTGCCCATACTTTTGCACCGGTCAAATTTTGGTTTAATGCATATTGCACATTTTCTGTTAGTACAATAAACCTCATTTCAATCCTGAAATATTACTGTGTAAATCAGTTATTAGATATATCAAACTGAAATGGCTGTTGCAAATACCAAAATATTTAGAACTAAAAATGATTAAGATTAATAGGGGTGCCCAAACTTTTTCATAGGACTGTATATTTTAGGCTAGGTATACATCTAAATACAGTCTGCTTGGGGACTTCCCGAATGGAAATGTAAACTGCACAAAAAAAGTGGTTATTTTAGGAAACCTGTGGACCCCATAGACTATAATAGGGTCCACGTGGTTTCCGTTTCCACCTGAAAAGAGCAAAAAATGTGGAGAGAAAAGCGCTGCTTGAATGTGTCTATGGATAAAAACATGCTGAAGAGGAGTAGGAATATACACCTAATGTGTTAAACATGTGTTAAAGGCTATAAAAGAAATCACTTTTGGCATGTTTTTATTAAAAATTTGGAGCCATCTGGCTTCCGCACCTTGTCTGTATTCCAGTACATAGCAAGCTGCAGAATGCGGTTCACTAACAAATCTGTCAGACTGGCTTTCTAATGGGTCTTTCTTCAGCCTCGTTCTCTCTCTTCTCTAAAATATGGTCTTAGTTGATTTATGATGTTAACTTAGAAGATCATTTACAACAATGATGTTTATTCCAAAACACACGCCACTTTTTTGTCTTTTTCTAAATTCGTACTTCTTACGACATTGATAAATGTCACCAATTTATCCCATTTTAGGTTTCATCCTTTTCTATTTACTCCATTGCACTACAGATACTAGACTTTTATTGACATTGTGCTCAAAGTGCCCCATATTATCTGACATGGAAATCCAATAGTTATTTTTAAATATGCTACTTTATCAAAATTAGAGAGCAGACACTTGATACGACTGCATGCACACATGAATGATGGCATATCTAATACATACTGTATAAGGCTTTACATTGCATTGCTGCTCAATGTTTAGTACTAGGATATAGGCACATAAATCATACTATACTACAGAGACAAAGCATGGTAAACCTTGTGGACATGTGGATGTCCAGGGAGATATGTTTTTCTATAAATCAGTTATAAGTCAGAAATAATAGATAAGGACAAAGAGAGGACGAGACTACTCATGTATACCTGTCATCAAGCTTCATTCTACCAAGATAATGTGATCCTGGAATCTGACCAATAAAGGAAAATATTTATAACCACCTACACGGAGGTAAAGCATAAAGGCCAAATTTTCAGTCAATGCATTGATTTGCAAAATTTGCAAGATACTCAGTATTGCCACAAGATCATAGAAATGCTCAGACCACAGGTGATCGGTGAATACAATCTTTAATAGACAAAAAAGTGGCGTGCACTTTAATTTCCCCATTGTGGGACTATTAAAGGATTATCTTATCTTAAAGAGGACCTTTCATCATATCTGGGCACATGCAGTGTTATATACTGCCAGAAAGCTGACAGTGCGCTGAATTCAGCGCACTGTCGGCTTTCCCGATCTGTGCCCGGTGTGAAGAGCTTACGGTGCCGGTACCGTAGCTCTTCTATGGTCAGAAGGGCGTTTCTGACCATTAGCCAGAGACGTCCTTCTGCCTCACGGCGCCTATCACGCTGTGCTGTGGAGCCGGGAGGAACGCCCCCTCCCTCTGCTCACACAGCTCGTCCGTAGACGAGCATTATCAGGAGCGGGAGGGGGGAGTTCCTCCCCGCTCCACAGCACAGCGCGATTGGCGCCGCGAGGCAGAAGGACGTCTCTGGCTAATGGTCAGAAACGCCCTTCTGACTGTAAAGCGCTACGGTACCGGGACCGATAGCGCTTTACACCGGGCACGGATCGGGAAAGCCGACAGTGCGCTGAATTCAGTGCACTGTCAGCTTTCTGGCAGTATATAACACTGCCTGTGCCCGGATATGGTGAAAGGTCCTCTTTAATGCACATCTACCCAATAGGATGCTATATTTAATCATTATTACACATAAGAAGCCATGTTTGATATCGAGACCAGTTGTCATAATACAGCAATACGTAATTGTCACAGGATGGTTAGAGTCTATACTATATATTACACAATGTGTAATATATATTTCATGTGGAATGTATTCTCTAACCTGTTATATACATCAATGTGTAGTTGGCTGATTGGGGTCTAGTGTGTTAGCACATTGTATGCAAATACCTCTAACTAGTGAGGACAATGGGTGGAGATAATCTGATTGTGTCCCCAAGAAGATGTTGGACGGTGCATTGTCCATAGTAGACAGGGAGTCTGCTCTCCTTGGTATAGGTGAGGGGGGAAGGATCTGTGACTCAGCCCTTCCCACCCACAGAGATAGGTGTAACAGTCTTAGTATATAGTATGTAGCTAGCAGTTAGTATGTGTTAGCCGGCCTGTGCACAGCTCTGCAGAGAGCCAGGATTTAGTTACAGGACCAAGGAGCCAAAGCTATCATTGGATTGTGACTTCTGTGGACTTATTGTTATTACGGTTGATGTGACCACCGCCGGCTACTAACTTTGTGGATTACAATAAATTGCTGTTGTCTCCCGACCTCTTGCGTCCGTGTTGATTCAAAAGACCATCCGGAGGAAGACGTATACCTTTGCTCCGTGACAGTAATATTAGCAGAAAATACAGGAATTAAAAAAATAAATTCTACACTACAAATACTACTATTTCTATCTAAATATTCAACCATTTTGTTTATTTCTTTTGTTACCCTATGTGTCTGCATAGACTACAAACAGATGTGTAGCCGCTCCCCAGAACATGTGCTAAAAAAGCCTAAAGATTCATAGCTAGCTAAGAGTAATATCAGGCAAGATATTGAGGTTTGGCTTTTTGAACATATGCCATTCTGTTACAAATACAAGTATGTTTTATGATGAAGAACTAACTTACCATTTATTTCCACATATAATGATATTTATGTTCATGCCGTGCACAGAATATCCTAAAATCCTAAATATCTTTAGCCATGTGGATTATCATGACATATACCCGTCTCTCATCCTCATTATAAAAATATTTCTCTTTACATGTTTGACTGACCCAATAATACACTGGAAGGACTGTGGAGAATTGACTTTCCCAGTTTCTTTCTGGAGATGGCTATATTATAGTATATCATCTAGCATTCTATTTTAGAGGATTACACCTATTAGTGTTGAGATTTTCAGATATTTAAAAAGGTTGGACCAAGATTTGAAGTTATCCCCTTTCGATAGAATCAGGGACAACCTCTTTAGTGGGGGTTTGACCACTGGGACCTTCATTGACCCCCCAAGAACTGGGGTCCCATTCTCTCACCATGATGGAGTGGCATGACTAACTTGCACATCGCCACTCCATTCATTCACTATGGTTAGGGGAGAACTGCAAATCTTGTTACAACCTCTTTAAGATATACTAATGGATCTTATTATTTTGGAGTCCACTGTGGCACTATTGGGACGGTGCACAATATGGCACTCACCTGGTCGCAACCAGCTCCCCAGTTCTCAGCTGCCAATCATCCACATCATTGCAGGAGCTTGAGCTTTTTACCAGTGAAGGAAAGAGGACACAGATTCCAGACACCCGGAACTTTATAAAATGTTGCAGTGGAAATCCAGCAGCCAGGACTTATGGAAGGTCCATTTTAAAGCAACAATATATGGATATCATGGAATAAAAACAAAATCTTCAGAAACATTTCAGACTAAAACAACTCCTTACTCATAGCTCAAAATTCATTGGAATTTGTTTGTAGTAGCGAACAACTCTCTGGGCCCCAGCAATAGGCAACCCCCTTCCAGTAGCACGAGGGTTGTAATGCCCAGCTCCTGTGAACTCATGTCACCAAAAAGTAGAGAGTGTTTGGTGAATGGTTCCAGAAAACAACTGTGGAGGTTTTACTGAGGTGCTTCCTCTCAAGCTGACTAGGCCTTGCATGCAAACCTCCAAGCTGCCACCCCTCTCTAATAAACTACATGAACTTCTCCTTGAAATAGCATTGCCTTATCTGCCATGGGTAGCCTTGGCCACCCCTGACATCAAAGGGTTGCACTACTGGAGAGCAACACACAACTTCTTTGTTAGTGCAACCCTTAGGCACAACTACTTTCTCCATTATGAATCATCGCATGATCCACCCTCCAGAAACATCCCAAAGCAGCGACCACTTAATAACCTGCACCAGCTAAACTAACACATACCAATCAATACACCCCATAATGCAAGCCATACCCAGACATGCAATGCAACCCAAGTAACAACAGCCCAAAGTGAGCCAACCTGCATGACATAGCACCAAAGCTGTATTTCTGCCATACCACACACACAGAGTGAACAGTGCCAGAATCCCTCCATTGGCTTCCTCATGCAGATCAAGAGGAGAACAGCCAAAATCAACAACCAAGATGTGAGTCCATGTAAACTTACAACTTCATAGTATGACCCTTATCTCTAGAATCTATTTGTGTAGCCAGTTTCATCATCTCAGTGTTCATAGAAACCTGAAATCAATGAACTGATCTAATGAACTGTGTAATGATAATGGTAGGATATAACTACAAGCGCATTCATGATGTGAACATGGAGTGACATAGAGAAGAAAGACAACAGTCACAGGCCACAGTGAGATGATCCGATAGAAATAATATATATAATATGGTTCCCCTCTCATTTGCCTCCATATTGTTAACTTACATATTTCCATATTTACTGACACTTCATGGATCAACATCTGAACATTAACGTACAACCTGGGAATGGACCAGGAAAGCCCATTTTGGTGTGAAGTATACCTAAAATCCATTTGTTTTTGTGACCCAGTTCCAAGATTGTCCTGGCAAAAACTGGGAACTGGTGGCAGGTATGATGGACACTTCAATGGCAGATTGCAATTACTGTGACATGGTCTCTCTGCTCCAGTATGATGCTGGTCACTTTTCTCTCCTAATGTCTAACAAGTCTCTTGCTCTTGCTGCAGTCCAATGATGTGGCTTTGCACAGAGCTGCATTCTTATTGGTCTAACAATATATGTAAGTCCAATGTGTGGCCTTTTCAATTAAAATTTTGCTCAATAAACTGGTGTACAGTTGGAAAAGGGGTTGTCTGCTTACAGATGTAGCTACCATTGCTTTTAACGGGAGGTAGTATAGGATATCAATATGTAAGTGCATTATGCAATAAATGCAGTGATGCATTGTACTGCATGTGGAGCCGCAGTGCCACAGATCTGCAATAACTCAGATCTTTGTTTTTAACCTCTTAGATGTTTAGTCAGTAGCAATTGCAGCATCACAGTGTCCCTGCCTTCCTGATCACTTTGTATACATCACTTAGTGATCTCGGTGTACACAGTTATAGGAGACACCATGTTGCAGCTTCGTTTCTGGCCCTAAGGCAGTGGTTCTCAACGTTGTTTGAGGTACCGAACCCACCAGTTTCATATGCACTTTCACCGAACCCTTCTTTAGTGATAAATCAAATATGATTTTTTTTTCCAAATTCAAGACATAGGTATATGTTTTTTTACTGGTACACAAAATGAACCGTGCATATGGCCTAGGCTTCGATCGAACCCTGGTTAAGAACCACTACCCTAAGGTCATATGACTACAAGGGGCTTGGAGAAATTAGCAAAAAAAACTATACAAATTGAAGTTGCACCCCACCCCCGAGGTGTATTATAATTGTATGTGGGGCAACAATGTGCAAAAAACATGAATGAAAATAAAAAAACATTTTAGTAGCATGAAAAATGAGAAAAACAGACACATGTCCCCTCATTTATTGTTTAGAATTACTTGACTAATGCAAAGGAAAAAACATGTCATAGCCCTCAAAACCACTTATACGAAACCAAAAACAAAAGTGGGTCTGGTCCTGAACCAAGGAAAATGGCCTGGTCCTGAAATGGTTAAAGAATAACTGAACTTTCAAACAACTTTTGGTTTCCTGGCAGCATTTGTGTCATTAATACATTTTGTAGTTTCCAATTAACTTCAGATCCTTTCTGTGAAATCCGGATCTAAAATCCACTTCTGTCCCTCATGTATTCTCTCCTCTGTTTCGCTGCTAGCTGAAATTCATATTCTCGTTTCCCTGGAGAACTGCTGTGCAAGCTCCTGAGGAGGTCACGTCAAACAGTTATATCTCAAGTATTATAAAACCATTGCTGTCATATGCCAAAGATGAGATTCCTAGCTTTCATATGACTCCAAGATTGCAGTTCTATGTGTATTATTTCCATTGTTTTTACCTGTTGGAAATACAGTCAGGATTACTAGCTGCTGTATATAAATACACCCATCCCGACTGTGGCTGATGTGTGCTGCAGATTCTACATAGAAGAGTTTTCTACAGTACAGTTGTACTGTAATATTACTATGTGAGTTATAACTATGCTGTGACATCACTGTGTACATTGTAATTGAACCGTGACATCACTGCCTACAGTATATTATCCCAGTACTGTGACATCATTCTTTACATTATCCAGAACTGTGACATCACTGTGTGCATTAGCTGTACAGTGATATCATTATGTCTTATGACTATGTTTAAATTACACAAAAATAAACATATGCTGTTCAAGTTCTGAACTTTCTGCTTAAGGGGGTCATGGTAGTCTGGACCCCACGATTACTTGTTATACCCCTGCCTTCCCTATATGATCATTTAGCACTACAATGCTGTCCCACAGGGATCTGTGCTTTACAGAATGTGTATGTATTCCACATGCTTTCATGGATGTATTATGGCTACATTAGTTCCCTTTGTCAATGCCATAAATGTATGGTTAGTCTTCTATGGCAGTATGAGTGTGTGCCGTAAACTGGATTGCCCTTGTCAATACCAATAATAATATTAATAGTACTGATAATACATCACATAGTAACCAATGCTATACAAAATGTAATGAAGAAGAAGAAGAAGAAGAAGAAGAAGAAGAAGAAGAAGAAGAAGAAGAAGAAGAAGAAGAAGAAGAAGAAGAAGAAGAAGAAGAAGAAGAAGAAGAAGAAGAAGAAGAAGAAGAAGAAGAAGAAGAAGAAATCTATCACATATGACATAAACTTAAAAATTAGCTCAGATATCAGTGGGAACTGATAGGACTCCACTCCTTAGGATTTATCTGAAACAGAACAGAAGAACAGCCAGAAGGTATATTCTGAGATTAGGTGGAAAATCTCTGTACAAGGGCATGAAAGTCACTGCATGTAACTATTGTAGAGCAGTTCAATATCGGATAAGAATAGAACTGTTAAATAAATATCTTCCTACGAAACCTGCTGCATTGTTCATCCCAGGATTTCTAATGCTGCATGATTATTCTGAGGCAAGTGCCATCTAGTGGAGAAAAGTATTCATGTGCTTTATAGTCTCACTGTCCATAATATTATCTTATATTTATAATTCATCTTCTAGCATTGTCTATATTTTAGTGTAAGCTCCATATAGTAAATCAAGGTAACAGGGAACAATGCCAGCATAGAATACTTCTAGCACCTTATTGTGTGCATTCAGAATACTAAGTATCCACAACTCTCATACATGATAGGCATGTGAGTGAATGTTCAGAAGAATTTTCTACCTAAGTAACCTTCCTTTTATACCGCTGGGTCTGTCTGCATTGTGCAATGAAAAGGTGTTTAACCCTGTAACAATAGGTATGGCCTTATTTCAGTAATATGATGTTACTGTGATGTCTTTTTCGTTCACCATCAAAAGTGGCGAATGTATACACACTTCCCAAACATTTGTAAGGCATTTGTGCATGCGAGGTACAGAACCTCTGCCAACCATAGTAGGGTGCCCAGATGGGAACAGAACTAGTGTATGTTCCATTCATCTGGTATACTTGAAGCCCAATGTTGTAAATCTGTTAGAACGTCACTATTGTGACATGCTCCTGTAGAATTATATGGGATCCTGTAACTCAGAGTTGTCTCTAGAGGCCTTCATATTCTGAATTTTGTAGATCCTGGGTAAAAGCATGGATAGGAAACTAAAGTCTGACCTTGCATTCAATAAAAAGCTTAACGTTATAGAGACTTAACCCCTATCCTGACCACCAGCGACCAGAGTAATGGGAACCAAAAGTTATCCTGAATCCTCTTTGTGAATAAAACGACAGCGACCGCAGCTCTTTTATCTTCTATGGGACTCTTCGGCAACCCACAGTGAATGGAGGACTGCTCACGCAAATGCACTGGCGCTTCATTCATAGGGAGGATTCGGGGAGGCCTTCAGTGCTTTTTTATTATTTATTATTATTATTATTATTATTATTATTTATTTATATAGCACCATTAATTCCATGGTGCTTTACAGGGTTTACATACAATACACAGAATATACAGGTAGATATAATACTAACAGTGACCGACTGGCACGGTGGGGTAGAGGGCCCTGCCCGCGAGGGCTTACAGTCTATGAGGGAAGAGGATAGAGACAGAAAGAGAGGGGGAGACGGTTCAGATGGCAGTGAGGTGATAGTGTTATTGGAGGTTGTTTGCTTGTTCCCCAAATGCTGGGGGTTCCAGCAATCTGATACCTATCACTTAACCTGTGGATAAGGAATATGTGTCTGTAGTGGCAGAACCCCTTTAAGGATAATGAACACATCTGTTATGTCACCAATATAATAATGATCCATTCAATGTTATAAATCAAATTCTCAGATATGTTTTTCAGATTAAAGTTTATTGTAGGTGCTATGGGAATATCAGCAAATTTTCTTAAATTTTGCTCCATCTATTATACAACTAGTAGGGCACATGGAGAGAGGATATGTAAGCCAAATCAAATTTTTTAGGCTGAGGCCCCACGTCACGGAAACGCACATTTTTGTGTGTTATAGTGAATATATTACTATAGGCTGGATGTTGTACTCTCTGTCTGAATATATTACTATAGGCTGGATGTTGTAATCTCTGTCTGAATATATTACTATAGGCTGGATATTGTAATCTCTGTCTGAATATATTACTATAGGCTGAATATTGTAATCTCTGTCTGAATATATTACTATAGGCTGGATATTGTACTCTCTGTCTGAATGTATTACTATAGGCTGGATGTTGTAATCTCTGTCTGAATATA
This sequence comes from Leptodactylus fuscus, assembly GCF_031893055.1. Classification (NCBI taxonomy): domain Eukaryota; kingdom Metazoa; phylum Chordata; class Amphibia; order Anura; family Leptodactylidae; genus Leptodactylus; species Leptodactylus fuscus. The sequence goes on from NC_134269.1 coordinate 70,196,967, forward strand.
TTACTATAGGCTGGATGTTGTAATCTCTGTCTGAATATATTACTATAGGCTGGATGTTGTAATCTCTGTCTGAATATATTACTATAGGCTGGATGTTGTAATCTCTGTCTGAATATATTACTATAGGCTGGATATTGTAATCTCTGTCTGAATATATTACTATAGGCTGGATGTTGTAATCTCTGTCTGAATATATTACTATAGGCTGGATGTTGTAATCTCTGTCTGAATATATTACTATAGGCTGAATGTTGTACTCTCTGTCTGAATATATTACTATAGGCTGGATGTTGTACTCTCTGTCTGAATATATTACTATAGGCTGGATGTTGTAATCTCTGTCTGAATATATTACTATAGGCTGGATATTGTAATCTCTGTCTGAATATATTACTATAGGCTGGATATTGTAATCTCTGTCTGAATATATTACTATAGGCTGGATGTTGTACTCTCTGTCTGAGTATATTACTATAGGCTGGATGTTGTACTCTCTGTCTGAATATATTACTATAGGCTGGATGTTGTAATCTCTGTCTGAATATATTACTATAGGCTGGATATTGTAATCTCTGTCTGAATATATTACTATAGGCTGGATATTGTAATCTCTGTCTGAATATATTACTATAGGCTGGATGTTGTAATCTCTGTCTGAATATATTACTATAGGCTGGATGTTGTAATCTCTGTCTGAATATATTACTATAGGCTGGATGTTGTAATCTCTGTCTGAATATATTACTATAGGCTGGATGTTGTAATCTCTGTCTGAATATATTACTATAGGCTGGATATTGTAATCTCTGTCTGAATATATTACTATAGGCTGGATATTGTAATCTCTGTCTGAATATATTACTATAGGCTGGATGTTGTAATCTCTGTCTGAGTATATTACTATAGGCTGGATGTTGTACTCTCTGTCTGAATATATTACTATAGGCTGGATGTTGTAATCTCTGTCTGAATATATTACTATAGGCTGGATATTGTAATCTCTGTCTGAATATATTACTATAGGCTGGATGTTGTAATCTCTGTCTGAATATATTACTATAGGCTGGATGTTGTAATCTCTGTCTGAATATATTACTATAGGCTGGATGTTGTAATCTCTGTCTGAATATATTACTATAGGCTGGATGTTGTAATCTCTGTCTGAATATATTACTATAGGCTGGATGTTGTAATCTCTGTCTGAATATATTACTATAGGTTGGATGTTGTAATCTCTGTCTGAATATATTACTATAGGCTGGATGTTGTAATCTCTGTCTGAATATATTACTATAGGCTGGATGTTGTACTCTCTGTCTGAAAATATTACTATAGGCTGGATGTTGTAATCTCTGTCTGAATATATTACTATAGGCTGGATGTTGTAATCTCTGTCTGAATATATTACTATAGGCTGGATGTTGTAATCTCTGTCTGAATATATTACTATAGGCTGGATGTTGTAATCTCTGTCTGAATATATTACTATAGGCTGGATGTTGTAATCTCTGTCTGAATATATTACTATAGGCTGGATGTTGTAATCTCTGTCTGAATATATTACTATAGGCTGGATATTGTAATCTCTGTCTGAATATATTACTATAGGCTGGATGTTGTAATCTCTGTCTGAATATATTACTATAGGCTGGATGTTGTAATCTCTGTCTGAATATATTACTATAGGCTGGATGTTGTAATCTCTGTCTGAATATATTACTATAGGCTGGATGTTGTAATCTCTGTCTGAATATATTACTATAGGTTGGATGTTGTACTCTCTGTCTGAATATATTACTATAGGCTGAATGTTGTAATCTCTGTCTGAATATATTACTATAGGCTGGATGTTGTAATCTCTGTCTGAATATATTACTATAGGCTGGATATTGTAATCTCTGTCTGAATATATTACTATAGGCTGGATGTTGTAATCTCTGTCTGAATATATTACTATAGGCTGGATGTTGTAATCTCTGTCTGAATATATTACTATAGGCTGGATGTTGTAATCTCTGTCTGAATATATTACTATAGGCTGGATGTTGTACTCTCTGTCTGAATATATTACTATAGGCTGGATATTGTAATCTCTGTCTGAATATATTACTATAGGCTGGATGTTGTACTCTCTGTCTGAATATATTACTATAGGCTGGATGTTGTAATCTCTGTCTGAATATATTACTATAGGCTGGATGTTGTAATCTCTGTCTGAATATATTACTATAGGCTGAATGTTGTACTCTCTGTCTGAATATATTACTATAGGCTGGATGTTGTACTCTCTGTCTGAATATATTACTATAGGCTGAATGTTGTACTCTCTGTCTGAATATATTACTATAGGTTGGATGTTGTACTCTCCGAATATATTACTATAGGCTGGATGTTGTACTCTCTGTCTGAATATATTACTATAGGTTGGATGTTGTACTCTCCGAATATATTACTATAGGCTGGATGTTGTACTCTCTGTCTGAATATATTACTATAGGCTGGATGTTGTAATCTGTGTCTGAATATATTACTATAGGCTGGATGTTGTAATCTGTGTCTGAATATATTACTATAGGCTGGATGTTGTAATCTCTGTCTGAATGTATTACTATAGGCTGGATGTTGTAATCTCTGTCTGAATATATTACTATAGGTTGGATGTTGTACTCTCTGTCTGAATATATTACTATAGGCTGGTTGTTGTAGTCTCTGTCTGAATATATTACTATAGGCTGGATGTTGTACTCTCTGTCTGAATATATTACTATAGGCTGGATGTTGTAAGCTCTGTCTGAATGTATTACTATAGGCTGGATGTTGTAATCTCTGTCTGAATATATTACTATAGGCTGGATGTTGTAATCTCTGTCTGAATATATTACTATAGGCTGGATGTTGTAATCTCTGTCTGAATATATTACTATAGGCTGGATGTTGCAATCTCTGTCTGAATATATTACTATAGGCTGAATGTTGTACTCTCTGTCTGAATATATTACTATAGGCTGAATGTTGTAATCTCTGTCTGAATATATTACTATAGGCTGAATGTTGTAATCTCTGTCTGAATATATTACTATAGGCTGGATGTTGTAATCTCTGTCTGAATATATTACTATAGGCTGGATGTTGTAATCTCTGTCTGAATATATTACTATAGGCTGGATGTTGTACTCTCTGTCTGAATATATTACTATAGGCTGGATGTTGTACTCTCTGTCTGAATATATTACTATAGGCTGGATATTGTAATCTCTGTCTGAATATATTACTATAGGCTGGATGTTGTAATCTCTGTCTGAATATATTACTATAGGCTGGATGTTGTAATCTCTGTCTGAATATATTACTATAGGCTGGATGTTGTACTCTCTGTCTGAATATATTACTATAGGCTGGATATTGTAATCTCTGTCTGAATATATTACTATAGGTTGGATGTTGTACTCTCTGTCTGAATATATTACTATAGGCTGAATGTTGTAATCTCTGTCTGAATATATTACTATAGGCTGGATGTTGTAATCTCTGTCTGAATATATTACTATAGGCTGGATGTTGTACTCTCTGAATATATTACTATAGGCTGGATGTTGTACTCTCTGTCTGAATATATTACTATAGGCTGGATATTGTAATCTCTGTCTGAATATATTACTATAGGCTGGATGTTGTAATCTCTGTCTGAATATATTACTATAGGCTGGATGTTGTAATCTCTGTCTGAATATATTACTATAGGCTGGATGTTGTACTCTCTGTCTGAATATATTACTATAGGCTGGATGTTGTACTCTCTGTCTGAATATATTACTATAGGCTGGATGTTGTAATCTCTGTCTGAATATATTACTATAGGCTGGATGTTGTACTCTCTGTCTGAATATATTACTATAGGCTGGATGTTGTACTCTCTGTCTGAATATATTACTATAGGCTGGATATTGTAATCTCTGTCTGAATATATTACTATAGGCTGGATATTGTAATCTCTGTCTGAATATATTACTATAGGCTGGATATTGTACTCTCTGTCTGAATATATTACTATAGGCTGGATGTTGTAATCTCTGTCTGAATATATTACTATAGGCTGGATATTGTACTCTCTGTCTGAATATGTTACTATAGGCTGGATGTTGTAATCTCTGTCTGAATATATTACTATAGGCTGAATGTTGTAATCTCTGTCTGAATATATTACTATAGGCTGGATGTTGTAATCTCTGTCTGAATATATTACTATAGGCTGAATGTTGTACTCTCTGTCTGAATATATTACTATAGGCTGAATGTTGTACTCTCTGTCTGAATATATTACTATAGGCTGGATGTTGTAGTCTCTGTCTGAATGTATTGCTATAGGCTGGATGTTGTAATCTCTGTCTGAATATATTACTATAGGCTGGATATTGTAATCTCTGTCTGAATATATTACTATAGGCTGGATGTTGTAATCTCTGTCTGAATATATTACTATAGGTTGGATGTTGTAATCTCTGTCTGAATATATTACTATAGGCTGGTTGTTATAGTCTCTGTCTGAATATATTACTATAGGCTGGATGTTGTAAACTCTGTCTGAATATATTACTATAGGTTGGATGTTGTACTCTCTGAATATATTACTATAGGCTGGATGTTGTAATCTCTGTCTGAATATATTACTATAGGCTGGATATTGTAATCTCTGTCTGAATATATTACTATAGGCTGGATTTTGTAATCTCTGTCTGAATATATTACTATAGGCTGAATGTTGTACTCTCTGTCTGAATATATTACTATAGGCTGGATGTTGTACTCTCTGTCTGAATATATTACTATAGGCTGGATGTTGTAATCTGTGTCTGAATATATTACTATAGGCTGGATGTTGTAATCTGTGTCTGAATATATTACTATAGGCTGGATGTTGTAATCTCTGTCTGAATGTATTACTATAGGCTGGATGTTGTAATCTCTGTCTGAATATATTACTATAGGTTGGATGTTGTACTCTCTGTCTGATTATATTACTATAGGCTGGTTGTTGTAGTCTCTGTCTGAATATATTACTATAGGCTGGATGTTGTACTCTCTGTCTGAATATATTACTATAGGCTGGATGTTGTAAGCTCTGTCTGAATGTATTACTATAGGCTGGATGTTGTAAGCTCTGTCTGAATATATTACTATAGGTTGGATGTTGTACTCTCTGAATATATTACTATAGGCTGGTTCAGGGGTGAGCCTGCTCCTTTCGCCGCCCGAGGCTAACTGCAGAAAGCCGCCCCCCCCCCCGCCGGGAGGAGGGGGCGGATCGGGGGCGTGGCCAGGTGAACCGGGGGCATGACCGGGTGGATCGTGGGCGTGGGCGAGTGAAGGGGGCGGGGCTTAGCCCCGTTCGCCGGCAGAGAGTAGGCCCGGAGACTGCCTGCTCTCTGCCTGAGCGTGAGGGGAGGCTGCTGGAGCAGCGCTGCTCCAGTGGCCTCCCCAAACCACCACTCGGTGATAAGCCAGTCCAGGACAGCTTGTCCTGGACTGGCTTAGGTTAGCAAAAATGCCGCCCTCCCTGAGGCCCTGGCATAGTGCCGCCTGAAGCGCTCGCTTCAGGTCGCCTCATGGGAGGTGCGGCACTGGGCTGGTTGTTGTAGTCTCTGTCTGAATATATTACTATAGGCTGGATGTTGAACTCTCTGTCTGAATATATTACTATAGGCTGGATGTTGTACTCTCTGTCTGAATATATTACTATAGGCTGGATGTTGTAATCTGTGTCTGAATATATTACTATAGGCTGGATGTTGTAATCTCTGTCTGAATATATTACTATAGGTTGGATGTTGTAATCTCTGTCTGAATATATTACTATAGGTTGGATGTTGTACTTTCTGTCTGAATAACAATGTACAAATACATGAAGGGACAATACAAAGAACTTTTTAAGGATATTTTTACTCCTAGGCCAGTGACAGTGACAAGAGGACATCCTCCACGTCTGGAGGAGAGAAGGTTTCACCAGAAACATAGAAGGGGATTCTTCACAGTAAGAACAGCGAGGCTATGGAACTCTCTGCCCCAGGAAGTGGTGATGGCAGATTCACTGAACAAGTTCAAAGAGGGCCTGGATACCTTTCTTGAAGAGAAAAATATAATGGGTTATGGTCTCTAGATTTTAAGGACACGTTGATCCAGGGTTTTATACTGACTGCCAGATTTGGAGTCGGGAAGGAATTTTTTCCCCTGAAATAGGGCAATTGGCATGAGCCTCATTGGGTTTTTTGCCTTCCCCTGGATCAACACTGTAGGGGATTGTAGGGTTATAGGTTGGACTGAATGGACTAATGTCTTTATCCAACCTCATCTACTATGTAACTATGTAACTATGAATGTATTACTATAGGCTGGATGTTGTAGTCTCTGTCTGAATATATTACTATAGGCTGGATATTGTAATCTCTGTCTGAATATATTACTATAGGCTGGATGTTGTAATCTCTGTCTGAATATATTACTATAGGCTGGATGTTGTAATCCCTGTCTGAATATATTACTATAGGCTGGATGTTGTAATCTCTGTCTGAATATATTACTATAGGCTGGATGTTGTAATCTCTGTCTGAATATATTACTATAGGTTGGATGTTGTACTTTCTGTCTGAATATATTACTATAGGCTGGATGTTGTAGTCTCTGTCTGAATGTATTACTATAGGCTGGATGTTGTACTCTCTGTCTGAATCCTATTAATATTATAAATGTGAAAGTTTGTGAGTTTGGATGTTTGTGTGTTTGGATGTTTGTTCCTCAATCACGCAAAACCCACTCGACCGATTTGGCTGAAAGTTTCCACAAACATAGTTAATACACCCGATTGCACAATAGGCTACTTTTCGTCACAATAGCGCACATACGTTTGTGCCAGGACCCCCACAAAACCCAAATTCACACCACCATCTCTGCAATCTCACACACTTTGGACCATAGCAAGCCACAAAATTCCTATTGCCCTCTGCAGCCTCGCCCCTAACCCAACACAATCACATACACATATACTTTAACACTTTGCCCCTCCCCTTAACAATACTCCAGGAGGCTCTCTTTAACGCTCTGGAGCAGCCATGTTTGCCGACCCCCACCGCTCTGACAATCCGCGACACCGCCCACCCATGTCAATACCCCTAGGAGGTCTAATAAATGCAAAAAAAAAAAGTTTAAAAAAAAGTTAAAAAAAATATAAAAACAAATAAAAAGGATTAAAAATTCAAATCACCCCCCTTTCCCTAGAACACATATAAAAGTAGTTAAAAACTGTGAAACACATACGTGTTAGGTATCCCCGCATCCAAAATCGCCCGCTCTACAAAGCTATACAAATATTTTTCCTGTTCGGTAAACGCCGTAGCGGGAAAAATGGTCAAAAGTGCCAAACCGCCTTTTTTCACTGTTTTGATTCTGCTAAAAATTTGAATAAAAAGTGATCAAAGCAATAACATTTCCCGAAAATGGTAGAACTACAAAGTACACCCGGTCCCGCAAAAAAAGACGCCCTATACATCCCCGTACACGCACGTATAAAAAAGTTACGGCTGTTGGAATATGGCGACTTTTCAAAAAAAAAAAAAATTTTTAACACAGTTTTGCCTTTTTTTTAAGGGGTCAAAATGTAAATAAAACCATATAAATTTGGTATCCCCGGAATCATAACGAAACACAGAATACGGGGGACAGAACATTTTGGTTGCACAGTGAACGCCGTAAAACCAAAGCCCGTAAGAAAGTCGCAGAACTGCATTTTTACTTCAAATCCACCCCATTCTGAATTTTTTCCCTGCTTCCCAGTACATTATATAGAATAAATAATGGTGGCATCATGAAGAAAAATTTGTCCCAGGAAAAATTAAGACCTCATATGACTCTGGGAGCAGAGAAACTTATACACTACACGTTGTCGTAGTTCCTGTCCCACCTCCTCTGCAGAGTTATTGGTGCAAAAAAAGCGCCAGGAAAAGTGGGAGGGGATTCAAATTTTTACTGCGTTTGCGGCTGAATGGCCTGATATTCAATCGAATACCTATTTGATCGAACGGCGTTCGCTCATCTCTAGTCTTGTCCAAACTGCTGCCACAATGTTGAAATTGTGTAAAATTGTCTGCAATTGTCTAAAATGTATTTGTATACTGTACACTCTTCTCTGAAAAAAAAAAAAAAAAAAAAAAAAAAATTATTTGTAAAACCTATACATACAATGTCTTTTTGTACACAGATTAGCGATTTGACCATACCTACATTTAACAATTAAACTGCATACTATGTAGGTCAAACCAACCAACATCAGTATCCTAAGATTAAGATGGTATTTTTAATCCGGTTCTCAGTTACACCCACCTTGTGAATTGAGCCTGAGGGTTGTTTGCGGTGCTTTGTTTTATCTTGCATAAAGTGACACCTAGGGTTAATAGCAGGCAAATCGAGTGTGTTCTAAAGGAGTGAATACAATTCCCTTTATCATGTATTTGCAGACTAGATCGTATGTATGAATAGCTTTACAGGACACATAAATACATTAACCCTTGAGACATACACTGTTATGCTAATACCCACAGACGCAATTAGGCTGGTTCAGCCGACTAAATAAACACCATACTGACCAGTTGTGGGGATGCAAAGTCACAACTATTTGTTGTTTTTTGATTATAAGCAAGATAGCTTTTTGTATCCTAAGTCTAATGGGTTTGTGATTGTTATCGTCATTGTAATGTAATCATAGGAGTGTGAATTGTTACATATTATAGAAATGTGCTGTTTTTCCCTTTGTTGACAGATATAATTAAGAACATGTGGTTAATAGGTGTGGTATACCAGTTATTCAGCATTTAAACGGAAGTGTCAACCTCAGTATCTAGAAGCAAAGCTATGAGTAAGAGACCTTGTGTCTTGAAACGCGTCAGCTAGAGCTATCAGAATGTGGTTTTAATCACCATTTTTCTTCTTTTTTGTCATTTCACATCTATTTTCTTTTGTGTGTTTTTTAACCATGTCGGATTAAAAGTTATTTTTTAACTTACCTGGTCGAGCGGATCCTACTATCCTTTTCTATATGCTTCAACTACAAAGTGCCTTAGTCAGAGGCCAGGATCGTGCACCCAGGAATTATAAGGACTTATCAAGCTAACTGGAGGTGGTGAGCTATATGCTTATTTTTCTTATCTATTTAAACTTATACACACTACGAAAACCTTACCCCCGCCTGTATATACCCACTTCTACAATCACTGCAGACGAAGTCGCGGGTACCAGCTAGTATATTACTATAGGCTGGATGTTGTACTCTCTGTCTGAATGTATTACTATAGGCTGAATGTTGTAGTCTCTGTCTGAATATATTACTATAGGCTGGATGTTGTAATCTGTGTCTGAATGTATTAGGGAGCATTCACACGGCGTAACGTCCCGCGAGATTTGGCACGTGTACGCCGCGTGACCCTTTGCGTGTCGTACACGCTCCCATTCATTTCAATGGGAGCGGGGAGTGTATGCGCCGCGCTAGTTTGCGGCCGTGAATAAATGCACGGCCGCAAACTAGCGCGGCGCATACGCTCCCCGCTCCCATTGAAATGAATGGGAGCGTGTACAGCACGCAAAGGGTCACGCGGCGTACACGTGCCAAATCTCGCGGGACGTTACGCCATGTGAATGCTCCCTTACTATAGGCTGGATGTTGTACTCTCTGTCTGAATATATTACTATAGGATTGATGTAATCTCTGTCTGAATATATTACTATAGGCTGGATGTTGTAATCTCTGTCTGAATATACATGTATTACTGTAGGCTGAATGTTGTACTCTCTGTCTGAATATATACATCATGGAGAAAGCCCGAGTCACAATGCACACTGAGGAGGAGAATGCAGTGAATGAAATATCAAAAGGGAAATCAACACGTACCCATAGTAGACATGTAGTCTGAGACCTGGTAGGAGCAGACACCTAAGGGCTCTTTCACAAATGCGCCTGGTCTCCGTTCTGCAGGTTTCCGTTTCCTGCACAAAACAGAGGCAGAAGACAGAAACCTTCAGGACTCTTTCATACCCATTAATTTGAATGGGTTTGAAAGATGTCTGGCCGTGAGCGGTGGTGAGCGTTTTATGCTCTCCGCCGTGAAACCATTTTTTACTCTGTCGGTACTCTGTGTCCGATTTAAAAAAAACGGTTTCGCGGCGAAGAGCATAAAACGCTCACAGCCGCTCACGGCCGGACCCGGTCTGACAGGAGACCACAGAACAGAGACCCGAACGCTAGTGTGAACCTAGCGTAACCCCTACGCGTGTTTCGGCGTGAGTGCCTTCATCTGGCTAAAAAAAAAAATGGTTTTACATATTTCCAGGTATTTATGCTGGCCTGGAATAGCTGACATACAATTATCTAGATATATTTTGAGGACCTATACAAACAACAAATACACATTTACAAATAGACATTTATCACTCTCTCGTCTATTGGTATTTGTTACTTTCCATATACGTGATACATAATAATACCTGATTATTAAATAGCCTTCCTGCTGTGGTTAGAGACATAACATTTGTTCCAGTTTGTAATAAAAGGTGTATAAACAAGGTGAAGAATCTATTGGCCATTGGCTGTTCATAAAACTTTCATTATCTTTTGACTTCATTTTCTTATAGATTATATGGGGATATAGGCAAAATGATCTCATTATTTTCTATTCTATATTATATCATGTCCTGGTTCTTAGCAGTTTCCTAGAATCATATCAATTCTGTAAATAATAATACAACCAGGAACAAGTTTAGCTATGGGGTAGTACTGAGAACCCCCTCCTATCAAGATATCCTATTGAGTTTATACAGAAAAGGGCTCAAAGGTGAATAAAACCTTTATAATTGGAGATAATTTGCTAAATTCAAAGAAATATTGTATACTTACTTGTACAGAAAAAACCTGAAAATAAAACATGAATTCATGTTCACCCTCCATAAGTACAAAAAATTGTGCCCTTTATATGCAGTAAGGACGCCCTCAAAAACGGGCAAGTAATATAGCGGGATACTGTGTGAATATTATCAACATGAGTCTAGAAAATTATCCACCTTCTCATTGAGGTTAAGGCCCCATGTGATGTCCCGCAGCAAAAAAAAACTACACGGGAAAAAACAATAAAAGGGTAACTTGAAGTCCCTGGAGCCCGATGTCAATGTAAATATAGAGATGGGCTGTCTTTTTAGACTACAACAACTAGCACTTTTTTGCGGACACTTGCCACATTCAGTGGGATCATGGTCAGGGCTTTGTGTAGGTAACTCAGGTTCTTCTGCCGCAAACCCATCATATGTCTTTACTGTGGTAAAGGAAAGGGTCTTGTCTAGAGATGAGCGAACAGTCAAATATTCGATGTTCGTTATTCGTTTCGAATAATATATATATAATATTCGACTATTCGAATGAATATCGAACCCCATTATAGTCTATGGGAGAAAATGCTTTGTTTCAGGGGATCCCACCATTCGACTCAGGAGGGTCACCAAGTCCACTATGACACCTCAGCAAATGATGCCAACACCTCTGCAATGCAACTAGGACAGCAGGGGAAGCATGTCTGGGGGCATCTAACAAGCCCAAGTCACTGTTTTACCCCAACATCACAGCCTATCAACTACACACTTCCCACACTCAAAAAAAAAACTCTATCAAAGTGGGAAAATACCTGTAAACCTTCTTTACTCCCCATATGGATGGACACAAACCCAAATTTAAGCTCAACAAACATTAACAAGCACCCTTTTAAATCACGTTCCCCATAACAACCACAGATGGAATAGGCAATGGGAAATCCATCAGTACCCACCCTGAACTGTCATTATGGATGTGTGTGATGTGGTAAGACCTTCCAAAATTCACTTTTCTAGCCCTTAACATGAGCCCTTCCAAATTAAGTTAAAGGCCCTTAAGCTGAGTTACCAGCAGATTGAGGCCCTTTAGGTGACTTCAGCCTTTTACCTGCATAGTTTTAGGCCCTTTAACTTAGTTCAGCCTTGCACCAGCAGAGATTTGTTGGTTCTTTCGGGTGAGTTGAGCCTTTAAACAGCAGAGATTTAGATTTTGTCCCTTAGAGTGAGTAGAGCCTTTAAAACACAGTGCTTTTGGCCCTTGGAGTGAGTAGAGCCTTGCACCTGCAGTATTTCTGGCTCTTGGAGTGAGTAGAGTCTTTAAAAAGCAGAGTTTTTGGCCCTTGGCATGAGTAGAGCCTTGCACCAGCAGTGTTTTTGGCCCTTGGAGTGAGTAGAGCCTTGCATCAGCAGTGTTTTTGGCCCTTGGAGTGAGTAGAGCCTTTAAAATACAGTGCTTTTGGCCCTTGGCGTGAGTAGAGCCTTTAAAATACAGTGCTTTTGGCCCTTGGCGTGAGTAGAGCCTTTAAAAAGCAGTGTTTTTGGCACTTGGAGTGAGTAGAGCCTTTAAAATACAGTGTTTTGGGCCCTTGGAGTGAGTAGAGCCTTGCACCAGCAGTGTTTTTGGCCCTTGGCGTGAGTAGAGCCTTTAAAAAACAGTGTTTTGGGCCCTTGGGGTGACTAGAGCCATGCAACAGCAGTGTATTATTTTTTGGCCCTTTTGGTGACTAGAGCCTTGTAGCAGCAGTGTTTTATTTTTTGGCCCTTGGGGGTGACCCCTAAAAAATTAGATTTCATGCCCTTGGGGGGAACCCTAAAACATTAATTTTCAGGCCCTTGGGGGGAGCCCTAAAAAATTAGATTTCAGGCCCTTGGGGATGAGCCCTAAAAAATAATTTTGCAGGCCCTTGGGCTGGAGCCCTAAAAAATTGAGTTGCAAGCCCCTGGGGGGTGTATACATGATTTTTTTTTTTTTTAAATTAAAAAAAAAATTATTATCACATTCAGGAGTAGGGGCTGGGGTTGTAGGAGGATGTGGAGGATGAGGAGGAAGAGTAAATTGGGTGCTGGAAGCTTCTCTCCAGTACCTGGACTCTGGAGTGGATACCCAGCTGGATATCCACATCCTTGCCCATGTCCCCTGCTGCTGCTGGCAGCCCCTCTCCACTACCTGGACTGTGGAGTGGATATACAGCTGGGTATCCACATCCTAGCCCACGTACCCTGCTCATACTGACGAAGGGCACTGCTGGCAGCCCCTCTCCAGTACCTGGACTGTGGACTGGATACCCAGCTGGATATCCATGTCTACGTCCTCACCCACGTCCCCTGCTGCTACTGATTAGGGGCACTGCTGGCAGCCCCTCTCCAGTACCTGGACTGTGGAGTGGATATCCAGCTCGGTATCCACATCCACGTCCTCGCCCAAAGACGAAGATGGCCGACACTATTCTTATGAATCAGAGGTCACATGTTTTCAGCAGCCAATGGGTTTTTTCAATTTTTTTCACTGCCTACGTTGTCGTAGTTCCTGTCCCACCTCCTCTGCAGAGTTATTGGTGCAAAAAAAGCGCCAGGAAAAGTGGGAGGGGATTCAAATTTTTACTGCGTTTGCGGCTGAATGGCCTGATATTCAATCGAATACCTATTTGATCGAACGGCGTTCGCTCATCTCTAGTCTTGTCCAAACTGCTGCCACAATGTTGAAATTGTGTAAAATTGTCTGCAATTGTCTAAAATGTATTTGTATACTGTACACTCTTCTCTGAAAATGAGGCGCAGTCAAGTATCTGAAAAACAGCCCCTGCTATTATTACTTAATTGACCTAAGGGCTTACATTTATACAACTGAAGGTTTGTAAGATGACTATCAGGTGTGAATTGGGGTGTAGATAAATGCAGATAGGCTCAGGCCACAATCAAAGACAGAAAGGTGAGAAAAGGAGGGGGGCAGCAGGGTATGGAGACAGATATCAAAGCTAGTGTAATTACTACAGAGAGGTTAACAACATACCAACAAATTATAGAGACAATAACACCAAGCAGAGTGAGTATGCTGGGAGTATTAGTGCATGAAACAAGTTGATTGCAGTAGGACAGTTGTTAGATGGTGAATTAAAATGGAGTGGACATACCTGAGGATGGAGACAGAGCAGAGTCAGATGAGATGAATGCTGGGTGGCAGTCTACTTATGCTAAGCAGCATTCTACAGGCATCCTGCAAATCCAGATGTTTGTTGAATGTACATTGATGTAAATTGTAGCAATGGATTGTCTTATGGCTTGTTCACATCTACGTTTGGTAATCCGTTCGGGGAGTCCGCATGAAGACTACCGAACGCACTGGCAAGCAGCGTGCAGTGAAAGCACACGGACCCCATAGACTATGTGCTATTTTTTTGCTGCCGCGTTTCCGCCGCGAGAAGCAGCTCATTTTGGGTGTCCCCCTTTTACCCTGTATTGTTGTGCCTGTGTGGATGGAAAGCTACCAGCAGGCTTTCCCAGTGTGCACACTCCAATCTTTGGAAATTCCCCTTAGGTATAAAAAAAAAAAAAAACTGAGAAAGTTAACATTTAACTTCATAATGCAAAACAGAAATGCCATAGAACAAAAAGAGAACAAAGCAAATTAACCAGTGAACAATAATAAAACCTATAAACAGAAAGAAGCGCGGTGCTATTGTGTGTCACTCGGCTGGGAGGGAAAGCTCTTATTTGTATCTTTCAGCATAGAAACACTAGTGAATGAAGGAATTACAGCCTCCTGGAGAGCAGAGATTCATTGACCTCTGACTGCTGGTCTAAAGGATGTAATGCCAGGACACAGGGAAGTGTCCCAACCTCTCAGCATGCTCACCAAGGCAAAGCCCACTGGTCTGTCAAGATACTGAGTGACAATGTATACAACACAAAAAAGTCTTATTTTGTAGCTAATGTTATTGAGAATGGAAACATCTAGAATGTAGGCACCATATTCAATGTTTTAGAGATTTTGAAATCTATTTGTATCTCTTTGTTTAATAAAAAATTTTCATAGTGAAGACTTACTTTAATATATTTATGAACCTTTTTTAATATACAATTTTTACAGAAATGATTTGCTTCACAAGTAGGTTAATAAGAACTGCACGTTTATGGTCACCAGGACTTAAAGCGGTTGTCCAGCAGCATTACATTTTTTTTTTTTTCAAATGCTTATAATATTTGTGGGGAAGTTAGCTCAGTAGAAGCAGTGGTGCGGATCCAAACGGTCAAGACAGGGACACAAAACATGCAGCAAACTAGTTTATTTAGAAAAAAAAAAACAGGAAAATAAATAAACGTTGACTTCAGGCACAAAATAAATAAAACAAAATACAGCCTTAACTTCAGGCAAAAACAAAATAAAAACCTGCTCGTCTGAGCAACTAACTAAACAGTAGGTTAACCTAAGTATATGTTTGTCCTAATGCCTGCCACATGGACAAATCAAGCGCAATATAGACTCAGACTCAGGGTTACAGGATAGAACCATACATCTCCTTTCACCTCATGGAACTGCACTGGAATGCAGGAGCTGCAGCCTTTCCTGGCCCAGTAATGAGCCAAGGATCTACAGCTAGGCTGAGGTCTACTCCAGATCCATCCTGGACCACACATATGTCAGAAACCTGAGTTTAATATACCTGGGGTTTAATATATGGCTTCCTTTTGCCCCTCCCCCCTCCCCTACACCCACTCCTGCCTAACCCCAAGTGGACAAGGAGTGGGTCAACTGTTACTGCGTAATCTTGTGTACTTATAGGATGTTCTCGAACACTTTTTTGGATGTACTGTTATTGTGGATAATATATTTTTAGCTGTACTTCAACATATAATTTCTTGTAAAATTTTAAAATAAATAAGATTTGATTTACAAAAAAAAAAAAAAAGAAGAAGAAACCTGGGGTTAAAATATCTGGACTCCAGCACTCTGCCTGTCACCTTCTCACATAAAACAACAAAAAAAGGAACTTTTACCTTCCAAATCCAATGCTATTCAATAATGATGCTTCCTGAGTCAACCGTCTGTCGCTCTTCACCTAGTGACCCAGCAGCCAATCACTGGCTGCAACAGTGACCTCAGTGGTGTCAATACATGACTACCGAAGCAGTGTGAACAGTGACTAGTGGGGGAATCTCAGTGGCATCAGGGGCATCTCAGTGGCGCAATCTGATATAAGTAAGGTGAGTATCACTGCTTTTGTTATTAGCATTTCGTACCATGGTAATCTGTTTGTCAAGACTTTTAACGCAGTATTTTTTGTTGCAGATTTCACTGCAATTTTTTGAGCCAAAGTCAGCAGTGGCTTCAAATGGAATAGAAAATATAAAGGAAGCATTTAGATATCTCCCTTCTGTTAAATCCACTCCTGACTTTGGCTCAAAAAACCACAGTAAAATCTGCAACAAAAACACTGCCTTTCTGTAACGTGGGGCCTCAGCTTAAAGCAGGTTGGCTCACTAGTACAATTTATCCCCAATCCATTGAATAATCAATAAACATCAGATTGGTGAGGGTTCATAGGCTGGGACTTATCACAAGAATGGTCATGCGTTGCACCCCGAGCTGAATGGAGCAATGGTTGAGCTGACACTGAAGAACTCTTCGATGGTCCCTTAGAGCTGAATGGAGTATTTGTCTATCCAACTCCATTCAATTCAAACTGTGATGTATGGCACTCTCCCATTCTCGATATGGATAGGGGTCCCTACAATCTGATCCACAGCAATCTGCAATGTATTTTTTTGTCATTGGATGTTCAGTGGTGTGCTATTTGGTATGTATCTATCCAGTAATCCATCTGTCACCAGATTATATGCTTCAGGATCTCCACCACCTTGAAGGTTTCTATCACTCAGGACAACTTGCTAAGAACCTGTGCTTGGGGGACTTCAGTGTTGTAGTCATTTTCCTATTTGAGCGCCTCCTTATGATCTTTAAATCAAATGACAACACATCCAATTTCATTGATCATAAATCTAGTCTCCTTAGAGACCTTTAATACTCATGTACAATAAATCATATAAGGAGCTTATAGAAAACAGAGAGGCCAAAAGACTCAAACCATATAGTCAGGAGCAGTTATGGAAGATGCTCCCAGTGCTGGATTAAACAGAAGGACTCACGCTTAAAGTAAAGTATAAGAGTAAGGCCCCTTGCAGACATGGTGTGGGTCAGTGTGCTATCCATGTATTTCACGGATAGCACACTGACCCATTCTTTCTATGGGCCTGTACACACAACCGTGATTTTCACTGTCCTGTGTGTGGGCTTACAATCCGAGCCACATCAGATAGAACGGGTCCTATTCCTGTCCTATTTTGTGTCCCATGCTTTCCTAGCTCCTATTCATTTAATGAAATGAGTCGTACAAGCACAGCCTGTGCATGGGTGGCCAATGGGACAACCCCGTGTCCCCTGTGTGTAGCCCGTACTTTTAATTCATGGTAGGCCGGTTGCGGCATGGTCGTCAGTAAATGGCTTAACGCCTATCAAAGTAATGCTACAACTATTAGTTGTTACATCAGTATACAGTCATCCACGCAATCCTTACTGAATGGTAATTCATCTCTAGACAGATTTTCAGATCTAAATTTATACCATATTGAGAATGATCTTAACAATTCATACATGTGATCCTAATGTAATTAATATCCATTATGTAGTGGGCTCTCTAGGTGTAATGGCTAGCAGATGTCAGTACAAAAGTGCTTTAAACAACTTGGGGGTGTCTAGTCTTCAGACTAGTTTGATGGATGATCTCCTGTCATACAGCAGAATATGATATCATTGGCTTTAAAGCTAAACAAGTGATGTGGATTCCATAGAGTGCTGCATCACAATGTCTACTCCGCCATACTCCAGACTGGAGCCGCCTATATTATCACTACAGTGAAATCCAGATTGATTATATGAGTTATTTCTCCTTATGGACATTGGGATAACCTGCAAAATGTTAAAGCCAGTAATGAGGAAAAGCCTATAATCTTTTTTTGCCCTGGTGGCCCCCAGCTAGGAGTGCAGCTACAGTGCCGCAGCAGACATAATGTGACTACACTGCTGTCTGGGGATTTGGTAACCCAAGCAAATCATATGTGTAGCACCTCAGGTAATAATTCATGTGTGATACCTGCGGCGCACATATACACATATAAAGGCATTGTAAGGCGAAGGCCCCACGTAGCAACTCGCAGCGAAAAAAAACTCAGTGGAAACGCATTGCATTTTTTTCAGCAGTGTTTTGAGAGTTTTCCATTGCGGACTTTCCATCTTTTTATACCTATATAGAAAACGCCAGCATTTCCGCAGGGATCACTGACATGCTGGGATTTTCATATATGGAAGCATTTTTTAAAACACAGCTTTTCCTCTGCAAAGATTTTTCTGCAATGTGTGGATGGGATTAGCCAGACTTCTATTTACTTTGCAGGTACAGTAAAATGTAGAGTTTTTTTTTTTTTTGCTGTGGTGGTTTTGCAACTTGCAGCTTTCCTTGAACTAACACATGAAGTACACATTTAGGCTTCATGCACACGACTGAGAATGCAATTTGAGTGCCTTCCAATCTTCCGTTCCAATATCTTCAGAGCAATTCTTATTCAGTTCTGGGAGGTCAGACAAAGAGAGATAGAAGACACTCTGTTTAAGGCTAAGGCCCACGTTGTGGAAACACAGCTTTTTTTTTTTGCTTATTTTTTGCATTTTTTTTTAGCCAAAGTCAGTACTGGATTGAGCAAAAAGTAGAACTATTAGTACATTCTATATACTTCCCATTCCTCTTGTAGCTATTCGTGGCTTTAGCTCATAAAACCGCAACAAAATCTGCAACAAAAAAGGTGCGTTTTTGCAACATGGGGCTTCAACCTTACACTCGACTGGCAAAATGTCCATGTGCATGAAGCCTAAGAGTAAATTTATTTCCTGAAATATTGTTTTTTGAAGAGTCAAAGTGTGTTGTGACCCCATTTTCATTCCCATTACTTATTTTCTGTCTGGACAAGTATGATAAGTACAATATGTGTCAGTATTAGATAATGGTGTGGACATAAGGGAGCAGGCCTAGGAGGCCCATTGGCTCTGACAAGATGTTCTGGAAACCTTCATATCCATTGCTTGAAATGTATGTAGAAATATAACACTTTTCTACAAAACACTGGGACAGCAGTATCCACCCAGAATTAGTAAAGATCCTACAGAATTCCTATTTTCGGTTTTTGAAACCTGCAGATTTTATAAGAGATAATTGCCAAATAAAAGTAACAGAAATAAGAGAAGGAGGAAAATACTGCCTGCGAGGATTGTTTTGACATGCACTATGCCTATCTTTGAAGACCTAGTGACTGGAGTTCATGGT
Organism: Leptodactylus fuscus; assembly: GCF_031893055.1. Classification (NCBI taxonomy): domain Eukaryota; kingdom Metazoa; phylum Chordata; class Amphibia; order Anura; family Leptodactylidae; genus Leptodactylus; species Leptodactylus fuscus. The sequence continues at coordinate 70,216,235 of NC_134269.1, forward strand.
CTTGTCATCTGAATCATTCTGAAGTCTGCAAAAAGCTGAATATTCTGCAGAGATGAATCATGAGGCATAGCAAACTAAAAATATCAAGTTTTACTGTTGGTTCAGGGTTTTTGCTGTACGTGGTGTGGATGACTATTTATCTCTACTACAGTAATAGCACAGCAGGGTCAAGATAAAAAAAAAAAGTGAATGCTAGTATGTGAACTACTGCTACTCCATGTAACTAAGTCTCATTCACCTGAATGGGACCAAGCTGCAGAACAGTACAGTACCATATAAAGTCTCTATGAGATGGCAGCGCCCTGCCCTGAACTCTGTAGCCCCTTCCGTTTGCTGATCTTCCAGGACTCGGGGTGTGAGACACCCCCCTGATCTGATATTAGTTGCCTAGCCTAAGGATAGAAATTTCTTTAAATATGGACTCCAGTCAAAATCTCACTGCAGTCTCAGTGGTTAGTACTGCAGCTATTCAGTGCTGGATCCCTGGGTTCAAATCCTGCCAAGGACAACACCTGCAAGGAGTTTGTATGTTCTCCCCGTGTTTGCGCGGATTTCCTCCCATACTCCAAAGATGTGCTGATAGGAAAAAAATGTACATTGTGATCCCTATATGGGGCTCACAATCTACATTTTTTTAAAAAAAATCTCACTGTGCCATAGATGATTTTTCGCACCACTGTCCGTATGTCATGAATATCTTTGCTATTTTATATTATAGTCTACTATCAGTTGAAACCACATTCTACAGGTCAATAGTGAAGGAATTCAGCTTTTATTCACAAATGTAATTTTACAGGGTTGGTTGCCACTCACTGACAGGCGGCATGGCTATCTAAGATGATCCTTCAGATATTTCATCTGTTCCATCATTCAGAGATTTCCAGCTTAATTATTTATGTAAAAATGTAAAGAATAAAAAAATGAATTACATATTGATCTTTTAAGCATAATTTAGTTAAATTATTATGTGTACCATTTGGTATTCCATAAAGGATTAATGAGATACATATATTTATCACAGACATGAATAGCATTATGGAAGCATCAAGGAAGCATGTCTGTAATTCTACCAACAGTGCTGTAACCACAATGCAGACACAAAAGTGGAATAGATTGAATAAATGAGTGTGTGGGCGTATGGGGGGGAGGGGCGTTTGTTTGTAAGACGTGAAGACATTTTCTACACTACGTAATACATGATGACTGCTTCTCTGGTACATAAATAATAATAATAATAATAATAATAATAAAGTACCATCATATTCCTCAGATATTGTCACACTGTCCTATATAGGTCTCATCAGTATGTCCTTGTAGTGTGGGAGGAAACTCACACAAACACGGGGAGAACATACAAACTCCTTATACATGTTGTCCTTGGCAGGATTTGAACTCAGCACTGAAAGGCTGCCATGTATAGAGAGGAATGAGAAATCTTCATATATCAGAAGAATCACAGGAGTTAATATCATTTCCTTCTCTGTCAATACTACATACCCTAACTAAATTTCATTCTCGATACAATATGTCGTGGCTGTAGGTCATTAACCCACTAAAAACTGCAGCATTTTATAGTCACAGAGAAGCAAATCCCATCCTCACTTTGCAGAAAAATATCAAATGTGAAAAACAGAAATATTTCTCTTATTTGTTTACATTTTTTCCCAGGAAATCTGTATTTTCATGTCAATTACATATTATAATAATAGCAGAAAGTCCACAGAGGAAAACTCAATGAAAAATGCTGCGGAAAAAATTGTGTTTCTCTCACATTTTTTTCTGCAGCGTCTTTTTTGCGGTATTTCACTATGTGAGGCCTTAGATTAAGGTGGGATTTTACCTTCTTACTCTGAAAACTCTCATACAGTATCTAGATTTAACCCCCCAAAAGAACCTCCTATCTAGTATTGGTGCAGAGATTCATGTTTGTCCCCATCCTTTTCCAGGATCCTTTTCCAGGATTCACTATCTTCTTACAAAGAACCTGCAACTACTTTTCCCAAATAAATAAACAGAGGGGAAATCTAAGCCTGGAGCCCCATAAGGCATAAATGCCACAGCAAAAAGCACAAATGTCCGACTGACTGCACAAATATGGGAAAGATGAGAGGAAGAAGAAGCAGGAGAAGAAATGCCCTTAAAGCCCTTCTTAGCTAATTTGCCAATAATAAAACACTAATTTTCATCATGATAATAAAGCTGCAACGCAGAATAAGAGAGACATCTTTGGAAAGTGTAGAAGCCGCCCTACAAGATATTCTCATTAGTTTAATACCAATTTTCCTTCTGACTGACTCGCTTTCTTATCTGACCTTTGGTTGGTTAATATTCTATACCTGGGATATCTGCATAGTTTTTTCAGTAGCTGAAGGAATCATGTTGGAGCTCCTAGCCCTTGAATACAGCAATTTATAGATAGGAAGTATTCAGTCTCTATTAATGTGCATAAATCCTATGCACCCCACTAACTTTATTACATTGTAGAAATAGAGGTGTAAGGTTCTCTGTACTTCATACGATATTATAAGATGTACTAGCTCATATAGTCTAGGTGACTCAGGAGTGAAAGCATAGTGCTGTAGGGATGCTCTTGTCTTCATCGATCATTGCCTGTCATTACTGTAGTAGAATCAGAGCTTTGTTCAATGGCTGCACAGAAAGCAATTCCATTCACAAAAATCTGTACTCCACATTTCTCCAGCGAGGCCTGTTTACCAACGCTTTTCTCTGGCAGCAGTAACGCCTTCCACAATCCAGGGAATGGCACAGAAACCGGAAGTAATGAGACAACTGCAGCGCTCTTAATAGCACTATTTATAGCCTTCGCTGTTACTGAGGCAGAAAAGAATTGTATAGATTCTATATGTCCATGAAACATGCCCAGGATTAGTCAGGGTACTAGTGGGAGGAACATTCCTGCTTACAGATTTCCTCATATTGTTTGTAAACATCCATGTGGGGTTATTTCATAGTGTTAGAGTTGAAAAGAATTGTTAGATCTGCGGAGTTGATAATGATGTCATGATAAATATTTCCTAATATCAAATAAAATACCATCAATGACATCACAAACAACTTGACTACAATGCACTGACCCGACAATGTAACACCTGTCTAAGCAGATGATCGGTCTCTAAACATACTGAAATGTCTTCTTATATATGATATATTGTAATATCTGCATTAAATAAGTGAACCATATACATTGACTGTATTTCTATTCATTTGCATTAAACTTCCAGTGCAAATCACTAAAAACTGTAGAAAAAAATCCAGAAATTTGTCATTCTGTATCAGATTGTAACAAGTTGCACCTAGAAATTTAGAACACTTGATGGGAGGCATCTTCCTTTTTCCAGATTTTTTCATATTGTTGGTATACATCCATGTGGTATGTTATTTCATTGGTAAAGATACCATTAATGATATTACAAAGAATTATTAACTAGAAGCAATGGAAACAAACAACATGTGGTAACACAATTCCATATAATAATGTGTTTACCACCAAAGTCACACAGGGATCATTCTATGTGGTTTTTTATTCATGTTTTAGCCAAAGCCAGAAGTGTATTCCAAGGGGAAGCAAAGTAAACTAGAGACTCTTAAAGGGGTATTCTCATCTAGGACAGTTATGTCTTAGTCATAGGATATGCCTTCAATGTTTCCAGTGGCCGCATATATATGTGCTGCCTCAAGCTTGTATATGGCTGGGTGGCTGTTGACTGGTTGAATGTTGCTTTAACTCCCACAATCCACAGCAGAACAACATGAAATGCTTCTGCACAACTCCATATACCACCTGATGCCCATGTCCTGGTTACACAATCCCCTCAGCTACATCCCAAAACAGCAATGTGTAAAAAGCTTTAAGAGGATGTGTCTAGTGTACCCCTTCTTTAATGTTTCTTTGTAAAATATACAATATTTGGTGAAATCCGTTATTATATGCTAAGCTTATTATTAGAAAAAAAAAACATGGAGATTTATTAAAATCTTCAAGGAAAAATGGATACAGGGAAAACTTCCAGAATAACAAAAATATCAGTCAATGTCTCATTAGCTTACATCATCAGAGAAGCTCACAGTTAGGTTTCTTCATCTGGATATCTTGAAGAGTTCCAGCTTGGTTCATGCTTGATCATCTGGTTGATGGACTCTGGGATGATCATGACATCTTGTCCAGTATGACAGAGAGAGGCAGCAGGTAGACCCGCCATAGATCCCCCATGGATCCCCCCATGGATAACCACCGCCCAGACGTGTGTGTCTGTCACTCTTTTATGTTCAGGAGAGTGGATGTTGTCTTTCATTCTGAAGCTTCCTTGTGTCTATATTAGGATAATTCTAAAATGGTGTACCCTAACCGCACCCATGTACCAAAATATAGAAGAGTGAAATCAGCAGTCTAGAATTAACCCTTGAATACTGAAATATCATAATATTTAACATTGTTATAAAATGGGGAACTATACCGTAAGCACTGATTGGACAATATAACACATGTCTGGTGAGTTGACAGCTAATTTCTTCTAAAAATTGTCATGGATATATTATGATATTCATAGTGAATAAGTGAAATACACAATGCTTCTATTTCTATTCACATGCATTAAGCTTTCAGTGCAGATCACTAAAAAAAAAACTAAAGAAAACATCCGGAGAGTTTACATTCTGACTACTTGATAGCAAGTCTACTCGCTGGCTGGGTTTAGGGGATGAGAGATGTATCTTTGCACATCAGAGTCTGGGAAGGATGGGTAATATTGTATATTGGAGTTCCTATTGTGACAACACCGGATGACAGAAGGGTCAGGGTATCACAGCGATTCTTTTCCCCAGGAAATATTACGCAAAAGGGTTTTCCAACAAATTTCAGAAATGTCATATACTGATGTGTAATGGTTAGAGGAATAATGAAATACTTTCAGGGTTTGACTTAGCGTCACACTATGAAGCCTCCTCTCCTCACCCCATGAGTAACGCTTGTAAACAAGTTGAAGTGGCAGTAGGCTCCCAAGATGGTGGCTGTGTGCTATGCTGTATATGGTGCTGAAAGTATTTGATACAGGAGCATATACAGAAGATTCTTCTTGTATTCTGCGTTGGTACTGAACTGTTTCATCCTCATCATCCGAACCCCCCAAATTTAGGGGAACAGACATCATTTGGCCTTGACAGCTACCATGTATAAATTGTGCAATCATAAAAGACATTTTACCTATTGTAAAAGCGTTTGCAAGTAATAAAGAATACCCCCACATACATAGAAATGACATTTGTGTTGAGTGCTGACATTTGTGTTGAGAGAATCCACATTTTCAGTATTTTCACAGCAGATAATGATACTAAAATTAGAATGAAGGAAAAATGCAGGCATACACACCACCTCCACAAGCCAGAGGAGGTCACGTACCAGGTAGGTGTAAAAGGGTAGGAGATTATTTTCTAATTTAGCAGAACATCTTTATATTAAAGAATCTATATCCCTTTGACTTTTCTATTGGTTTTCTACTAATACACCTAAGAATGGTATTCTAATTATAATGCTACTAATGATGCCTATCTTATTTAGACAGCATGAACATATGTGTACAATATTCATGCAGATGATGTGTAAAACATAGACCGTACATAAGCAGGACTGTGCTGGGTACATCAATTGTAAGGCTTCAGTTCTGAAAGGAATGCTGAGAGACTGGATATTTCCTGTCTTAATATTTCTATTAAATGTTTAGAAAAGGTTAGCAATAAAAATCCCTTATAAAACTATAAATGGTAACAAATGCTTATTCTAAAAATTGTGCAAAGAGAAAAATAGAGAGAGACTGGATATTTCCTCACCGTCTAGTAATGATGATAAGACATGAGTTATCTATCACAAGATTCTGCAGATCTGCATTATCTATCTTCTAGATCAGTCCGACCACAATAGATTTGAAAGGCGCGGCCTCAGATTTTTAAGATCAGGTGAGCGAGGTGAGTCAATGGACAGCAATATTTTAGCAGGTTTAGCAAACTAGCACTCCTGTAGTATATACTTGGTAAGTGGGAGTACAGGTTCAGCATTTTGGGTGGTGTAACCTATAATTGTATAATAAGTTTGTGTCTGCCTTACTATTACAGCAGATGTAGGGTTTTCAAGTACAGCCATAGCTGCTGTGTCTCTACTGTATTATTAAGCGGAGAGCTGGCAGCAATGCCTGCGATCAGTACCTGTAGTCAGGACCTGGGCCTAAGGTCCATTACAATGACAGCCTGGAGCCTACTGAAATCTCCCAGACTTGTTATTATTTGACTTCTAGTAAAGGCTGCTCCAGTGAGCCTGTAATAGAAGTACTGCGATTTTACAATACATTGAAAAGCAATGCATTTGTTATGACCCGGTCTCAGCAGTCTCGGCCTGTTAGGTTCAGGCGCAGAGTGTCCGGACGGCATTCAGTGCGTGAACCACCTGATGCACGGCAGGGGAATGTTCACACCAGACATGCAGTTTCTGCTCTGGCACTCGGGCGTGGTTCACGTGGTGAGTGGCCTGGTGGATCAGTGCCTGGTGTGTCTTGGCCTCTGAAGGGGTTAAGTTCTCTGCAGTGCTGAATACTTTACAGGCCATGGGCGAGGCCTTCTCTTACTATATAAGGTTCTTGCACATGCTACCTGATGCCGGTCTTAAATGTCTGTTCCTAGTGAATGTCTGTTGTCTGAAGCTGCTCCATCTGCATCCTGGCCCATCCAGTTTCTTGCTCCTGTTCACACAGGACTGGTTCTGTGTGAACTTGTATTGAGCTTGTATCCAGACATAGTGTTCTGGGCGCAGCTAGCCCTAGGTATTTTTCTGTTTGGAAGTTTGGAATTTTGGTAGGGGTTTTTTGTGTGTGATCCTAAGTTCTGTTTTTCCCTATCCCTTGCTTAGTTCAGGTATTCTGTGTTTCACGTTTATTCTCTTCCTATGCTTTTGTGTACTCACGTTCACCGTTAGTCCAAGTCTGGACATCCGTGGGGGGCTTGTTCTGTATCTGCCTCTCCTTTGTAAACGTGAAGCTAGACAGGGGCTCTATTTCCCTTTGCAGGTTAGCTACTTCTCCGGCTGTGCTCATGCCCCTTCAGGCAAGTTAGTCGGGCCCACGGCTACTTCTATTTGTGCGAGGCAGGGTGTAGGAGGATCCACACTAGAAGTCCAAACTGCTCGTACTTATTATTGTTGGTTTTTATATATGTTTTTCCTGTACCGTACTGAGAAGTTATCAGTCCGGGGCCAGTCCGTGGTCAGGGATCCCCTAACCATAACAGTAAGACCGGCCAAAAAGAAAAAACTAGCTGACCTTTTTCATTGGAATTTTTTTTGTGGGATCCTTCAATAGTTTTTTTTGTCATGGAGCAAGCTATTGGTGCTTTGATTGAGCAGGTGAAAAAACTGACTCTCTCTAATCAGGAGTTAGCTCAGTGCATACAAGCTCTTGAGACTGCAGGGCTGCCACAAGAGGTGGAGCCTAAAATTAAGTTACCTGACTGTTTTTCAGTAGACTATACCCAGTTTGACAGTTTTAAAAATAGCTGTCGGAATTATTTCTCAGTTAAAACTCGTTCTGCTGGAACACCTCAGCAACAGGTTCAGGTCATCATCTCCTTACTGCGAGGTGATGCCCAGCAATGGGCGTATTCTTTGCTTCCTAATGACCCAGCTTTGCTAAGTCCTGATTCATTTTTTGAGAGCCTTGGGTTGATTTATTCCGAACCTGATGCTGAAGGTGTTGCTGAACATGCTCTCATTAATTTGCAGCAGGGTTCTGATAAGGCAGAAGTGTATTGTCAGAAATTTAGAAAATGGGCTGTACAGACTACGTGGAATGACTCCTCGCTGGCAGCCATCTTCTGCAAGGGTTTATCTGACTCGGTAAAGGACGTAATGTTGGGGTTCCCAAAACCTAAATCGCTTAATGAATCTGTCTTTAGCCATACAGGTACACCGACGACTACGCCAAAGGAAACACAATTTGCCGCTCCCTTCCGTAAATAATGAGTTTTCTGAGCCAATGCAAATTGATCATTTCAAAACTCCTGAACAGCGGAGGGATTATCGGCGCAAAAATAAAAGGTGCTTTTACTGTGGAGATCCAGGTCATGTAATCTCGCAGTGTTTGAAGCGCCCTCCAGTGAAGTCCAACCCAGAGGTTTGTCTTGGACCAGGTTTTCGCTTTTCCTTGTCTGTGACGTTTCCTGATTGTAGTTTGTCCTCCTCATGTACTGCTAAGGCCTTTGTTGATTCCGGGGCGATGGTTAATGTTATGAATTATGATTTTGCACGCCAGTGTCATTTTTCTCTTGCTCCAGTAACTAAGAAGATCAGTCTTCAGGCTATAGATTCTTCTTCTATTGCAGAATCCAAGCCCCAGTTTCTAGTCAAATTGAGAATGGTGACCGAAGGGGAACATGAGGAGCTTTGTACTTTCTTGGTTTTACAGGGTCTCCAAAGTGAAGTTATTTTGGGGTACCCGTGGCTGAAAGCCCACAACCCAGTAATTGACTGGCAATCCCAGAAATTAACCAGTTGGAGGTGTAAATGTAGGGATTCAACTATTACTCTGTCTTCGGTACTGACTGAAGATGATCAAGTTCCGGAATACTTGTCTGATGTTTCTTCTGTTTTCTCCAAATCCCAATCTGAAAAATTGCCTCCTCATAGGTAATACAACTTTGCCATTAATGACAAGGCTTTGTTGAAGAAGTTTCTTCCACCTCTGATTCCTTCTGTCTCTCCATCCGAGCCAGTTCTGGTGGATGGTAATCTGGAATATGAAGTGGAGAATATCCTGGACTCTAGATGGCGTAGACGCAGGTTACAATTTCTGGTTAAGTGGAAAGGCTATGGACCAGAAGATAATTCTTGGATTTCGGCGTCTGAGGTGCATGCAGCTAGACTGGTGCGGAAATTTTTCCGGAGTTTCCCAGAGAAACCAGGTGCGGCCTTTGAGGGTTCGGTGACCCCTCATCAAGGGGGGGGGGTCATGTTATGACCCGGTCTCAGCAGTCTCGGCCTGTTAGGTTCAGGCGCAGAGTGTCCGGACGGCATTCAGTGTGTGAACCACCTGATGCACGGCAGGGGAATGTTCACACCAGACATGCAGTTTCTGCTCTGGCACTCGGGCGTGGTTCACGTGGTGAGTGGCCTGGTGGATCAGTGCCTGGTGTGTCTTGGCCTCTGAAGGGGTTAAGTTCTCTGCAGTGCTGAATACTTTACAGGCCATGGGCGAGGCCTTCTCTTACTATATAAGGTTCTTGCACATGCTACCTGATGCCGGTCTTAAATGTCTGTTCCTAGTGAATGTCTGTTGTCTGAAACTGCTCCATCTGCATCCTGGCCCATCCAGTTTCTTGCTCCTGTTCACACAGGACTGGTTCGCTAAGTATTGAGCTTGTATCCAGACATAGTGTTCCGGGCGCAGCGAGCCCTAGGTATTTTTCTGTTTGGAAGTTTGGAATTTTGGTAGGGGTTTTTTGTGTGTGATCCTAAGTTCTGTTTTTCCCTATCCCTTGCTTAGTTCAGGTATTCTGTGTTTCACGTTTATTCTCTTCCTATGCTTTTGTGTACTCACGTTCACCGTTAGTCCAAGTCTGGACATCCGTGGGGGGCTTGTTCTGTATCTGCCTCTCCTTCGTAAACGTGAAGCTAGACAGGGGCTCTATTTCCCTTTGCAGGTTAGCTACTTCTCCGGCTGTGCTCGTGCCCCTTCAGGCAAGTTAGTCGGGCCCACGGCTACTTCTAGTTGTGCGAGGCAGGGTGTAGGAGGATCCACACTAGAAGTCCAAACTGCTCGTACTTATTATTGTTGGTTTTTATATATGTTTTTCCTGTACCGTACTGAGAAGTTATCAGTCCGGGGCCAGTCCGTGGTCAGGGATCCCCTAACCATAACAGCATTGCAGTACATTGTATTAGTGATCAGACCCTCTGGGGTTCAAGACACCTGTGGGGAGGCTAAAGACTAAAAAATTATGTCATATGCGTGAAAGGAGTGGGCTTCCCACCACAGTGGAGAATGGTGCCATGTAGGGTCCTTGAACAAACATGGTGTTCCTGAAATTTATCAAGACTGGTGTTTGCTCCATCAGGTTAACAACTGGTGTAGATTTCATTTACAGTTTTTTCTGCCATAAGTTCTGGCTTGCCTTGATCTCTGTCCTGCTCTGCAAAACTGGAAAGAGGTGAAGAACGAACAATGAGGCGCATGTTTAAAGCAAGAAAGGGCCATGCACCAAACACAAGCCTTAAATAGCCCAACTGGTATAGATGGGTTAATAAATTCTACCCAGTAATTATATTGAAGGTGAAGCCACATAATAGCAGATGTAGCTTCCTATGTCTGATACTGAACCACACAATATACTGAAAAATAAGTATAAAGCAACTCAATGGGAGAGACTTATCAAGACCAGCAGCAGAGAATGTCTAATAGACTGGCATAGATTTCTGGTAACTCACACCCATTTTCTGGCATGGGTTTCATTAAATTTGCTGAAATCTCCTCTCTGTCGTAAAAAGGTTTGTGCTCCAAAGCTGCACCATATCTACATCACTTTTCATGCACAGAGGGAATAGTATCCCTTCACCCCACCTCCACCCCCACTCCAACAACCGTCCTTTAGATGTATACCTCGGTAAGATTTCCTGACGTGTACTTCTGAGGGAAGACTCTGATATATGCCAATATATTGCTATCCTGTGCTGTAATACATAAGATATGCTGACTTAACTCCTGCTTGAAGAAGGTCAAAATAACACTTTACTCTTGGCCTAACATGGTTAAAGATGTTGACATTTAAGTTGAAATATTCTCATGTTAGGCTTATGTTACAGCGTTTAGACCTGCAGATTCCAGAACATTTTACAATGGTAGATGGTAGAACATGTTGGGACTTGTAGATGTACAAAAACAGTACAATCTTGTGTTACCCTATGTAAGATTATTTAACAAGCCTTAGAAATGGTAGGAAAAGTCTTCTCTGGAAATAAACATAAGGCTTTTATTACAGATTACAACTAAATTAATAACACCATCTGTAGAGAGTAAATTGAGATGACACAAATATACACGATTAGGATTGATTGCTATCTTACTAAAAAGTTTCATCTTCTAATAATCCTCTGATACACTACTTTGCTTCATAAAATCTCAGCTTGATGAGAACGTCTGTTTCTGAAGAAATTACAATAGGCTGAATTGCTTGCTAATAAGTATCATAGGCTTTCTGTGTCGAGGATTGCTATGCCTGATACATTCATAACTAAAGTTGGACACATTGTGTTTGAGGGACTCCTGACTCTTCCCAGTCAGCAGAGATCTGGGAACATAAGGATTGGGTATATGGATGAACCAGTATTTGGCCAACAGCTATTGAAAGTGTAAATTTGGATTTAGAAAAGGTCATAACATAAATGGAAGACTCTCTGTTGAGGCCAGCTGTTCAATTTGTAACTTCTGTATATGTTGGTAACTTAATTAATATTCCTTGTAGATGATGGAAAAGTCATGTTTAAGAATGTACAATGCATATAAGCAGGAATCTAGCTAGGACACAACATGCCCCCCAGGTGCTAAGTGCTGTAGGTGGTGCCAACAATCCATTTGCCTTGGCTAGAGTATTGGCTTTGCCTTGGATGACGTAAAGCCATGTTATGGCTCTGCACATCAGCCACTCAAGATGACAGCAAGGAGTAGCAAGTTCTTTACTGAATCTTCTGGTAACACATACATAACTGTTTGAAGTTGCTTTTTTACTTTTTTAACATGGCCCAAGATGAAATGTCTAATTGGTATCACCATGTTATCCATATCTGTGATCATAGAGTGCATATGAAGAGTTTACATAAGTAATGTTTATTAGCAAACTACTCTGGATGAAGATAGTGGAGGTGAATAATAAACTACCATAAATGTGCCATAATTCTGATACAATCTGCACCAAAAACAATCATTTATATGCCTTACATCACATTTATGGACTTTTTCAGACATTTTTTGCATCTCATTCAGCATAGAGGCATAACTTAGCAGGAAAGTGGATGTGGCTTAGTAGAAATGTTGTGCAGCTTAGTACGCAACAATGTACACCAACATTTTAAGCCAGCCAGTAGTTAATGTAATGTTAGACAAAAGTGTCTGAAGTTGCCCCAAATTTCTCATCTAGAATGAGTCACTGTGACAAATTTGGAACATTGTTAGTGCAGATGTAGACTAGACAGTCTATCTAATTGTAAAGCAGGATGAATAAATTGCCCCTACACTTGTAGTTTCTTGACGTCAGACCCTGTATCTATAGCACACTATATGTGTTCTGTCAGTTACAAAGTCTCTCCCTTCAGGAGGAATCAATGTATTCAGGTTCATTCAATATAGCTCAATAGAGTATTCTTTTCATTTCAGCTGAGTAGGATTGGACAAAGCCCCCTGTGCCACAGGCTATAAGATGTGAATCAGTATATATCCTGCACCGTCAGACAATTGGTATCAGCTTACTGGAGGAGGGGACTCTCGTTCCTATAAAAATTCCTTTAAAATGCCAAGTTTTTCTTAGAAGAATATATCCAAATTAGTAGGAGCACAAAATGTAATCAAATATTTGACCTCATGACTGTTTGTTCTGAATACAAATTCTGGATAATATCACACCACAGAGAAATATCGGGTCATTTCTACAGAACTGAACATGTCTCAAATGAAACCAAAGTAGGCCCTCAACTTGGACTTGGTCAGTGTACAATTCTGCCTGCCGTCCTTGTATGCTCCTGTAGTCTATTGGTAATACACGGCCTGTATACTACTAAAGCCTTCTCAATAAATTGCTTTCTCCTGGATACCTTCTGCTTACTTTACTGTCTTCTGGATACACAATGGCTGCCTTGGTTCAGCTGTTTTCCAAAAATTAGAAAGGGCTCCTCACTTCCCAAATTTTTCCTTGATACAACACAAAATGTACTATGTTAGGGTTCATTCACGCGGAGTAAACGCGCGCTCATTTTGGAAAAATACACATATAAAGAATACACGTATAAAAATAAGTATGTATTTTTCCAAAATGAGCGCGTGTTTACTCTGTGTGAATGGACCCTTATAAGACAAACCATGTATAGTCTAATAAAGGCACCCTAAGGCAGAGGACCCATGTTGTGAAAAAGCAGCATTTCAGCCATGGTTGAAAAGCGGCTGCAAAAAAAACGCTAACTTTTATTATATGTGGATAGCTATTCCTATCCCACTCTTTTCAGGAAAAAAATCTGCACCAGAAAACCTGAGTTTTTGAAAATCGGAGGATGTCAATTACACCTTCGGAAACGCTGGCGTTTTCTGTGTAGGTACAGAAAGTCCACAGACCAAAATGCTGTGAAATTGCAATGAAAAATGCTATGGAAAAAATACACCATTTTGCTGCATGGGGCCTTAGCTTACAATAGTTTTCTGCTGTAGATAGGTTTAATTGTAATGCATTTTTGGCGAATAGCCCTTTTATGTGCCAAAGATACACCAAATCATTGGTTCTGTGCCTCACCTCACTTGTCACTTTTTTGCAAAAATGGGAAGAGATCAAGGCGAGGCAGAACGGGGACACCTCAGCCTAACATATTTATTATAACTCACACAGGAAACTGGCACATAGGAGTGTGTCTGAGTTATCAAAAGGCTGGAGCCCTCAATGTTTCACCAGCGGGAGCAGTTTAAAATGCATTTATGTTCTTAGGTCTGGTCTGCACGGTAAGGGTGCATTCACACGGAGGAAAATGGCGCTGAATTTGATGTGGAATCTGGCTCAGATTCAGCACTGAAAAAAAAGCCTCCCATTGACTTCAATGGGTTCCTTTTTCTGCTAGCAAATTTAGTGCCATTTTCCTCTATGTTAATGCACCCTTACATACTGAACATAACTAAATCTATAGACCAGGTGGCTGCAATGCTATTGTTCTAGCACAGCAAAATATACTGCTGTAAAACAAGAATGTTATAAATGAATGAACCACACATGTGATGCTCTAGATCATTGTGCATCTAGATCATTGTGTATCCCTAAAACCATGAATTTCCTGGAAACCTGGAAATGCAACTTTAACTATATTGTTTCCCAACCATTGTACCAATATATACACATACATATATCTCCTTACAATAGTAAAGGAGTAAATTTTCAGGAGACATTTACTTAGAAGAGGCAAAATAATGCAACTTAAAAATGATAATAAAATACATAAAATGTTACATCCATCAACCAAAAATGAATTCAAAAGAATAAAGAGTGATTTTCCCCAATCCATAGCCTGATATTGCATTTACTCTGCTTTCAGAGCTTTGAAAATGTAAATAGGAATTTACTTGATAGGAAATGAATTTATACATGTTTGCTCATGCTCAGTAGCCACATGGATCACTGATCAGTTGATAAGATTTGCTGGCTCCAACTGTGTGAAAGGGGGAAAAGTAATTTATATACCTGCAGTTTAGCCGCCATATCATATTGCAGCATCATAAGGCCAATTAGACAAACCCTCTTCTGTCCTGGCTAATCTGTAATGAAATGGTCATATACTATAGCAAGACAATGCCGGAGACTTCAGCAGAATACAATAGCAGCCTTCACAACAGAGTGCTCTGGATTTGTCTTTGATCCACAGGTTCCTCTGGAGCTGATGACAGCCTGAGGTTTAAACAGGTCTACAGAGGCAAGTCATTAGCAGTTTCAATGTCTCAAAGACTCCATTACTGCAAATACACAACATCAGCATTTTCGGGTGGTTAGCTGCTTAATTTAACTCTTGCTCGACGCAATCTTGTATATTTATAGTGTGCTATCTACCGATGTACCTAATGATATTATGAAATGATGTTACAGTAGGAGTAGACATATTATACGATGTAATACAACCAACGACAAGCTACTGCACTGGTAATCTGTAAATCTACAACAATAAAATAACCATTTCCATGGAAATATGGACCATTGGTTAAAAAAAGATCATCCTCTTTAAAAAAAAAAAGAAAAAGTTATATGTATCCTCCGTAGTGTTCTGCCTAGAGATGAGCGAACAATGTTCTATCGAACTCATGTTCGATCGGATATTAGGCTGTTCGGCATGTTCGAATCGAATCGAACACCGCGTGGTAAAGTGCGCCATTACTCGATTCCCCTCCCACCTTCCCTGGCGCCTTTTTTGCTCCAATAACAGCGCAGGGTAGGTGGGACAGGAACTACGACACCGGTGACGTTGAGAAAAGTAGGCAAAACCCATTGGCTGCCGAAAACATGTGACCTCTAATTTAAAAGAACAGCGCCGCCCAGGTTCGCGTCATTCTGAGCTTGCAATTCACCGAGGACGGAGGTTTCCGTCCAGCTAGCTAGGGCTTAGATTCTGGGTAGGCAGGGACAGGCTAGGATAGGAAGGAGAAGACAACCACAACAGCTCTTGTAAGAGCTAAATTCCAGGGAGAAGCTTGTCAGTGTAACGTGGCACTGACGGGCTCAATCGCCGCAACCCAGCTTTCCCAGGATCCTGAATGGAATACACTGTCAGTGTATTCCCGTATACCCGATATATACCCCCGATACCCGTTCCAACGGTGTGCCCCCCCACCTTCACCCCAGAAATACCCTGCAAGTCCCCTAGCAATAGAATTGGGGCTATATACACCCACTATTTTTGCTACTGCCATATAGTGCCAGTGTCTGACTGGGAATTCAAAGAATATATTGGGGTTACGTGCACCCACAATTTTTACTACTGGTATACAGTGCCAGTTTCTGACTGGGAATTCAAAGAATATATTGGGGTTATAAATACCCTCATTTCTTGCTACTGCCATATAGTGCCAGTTTCTGACTGGTAATTCAAAGAATATATTGGGGTTATAAATACCCTCATTTCTTGCTACTGGTATATAGTGCCATTGTCTGACTGGGAATTCAAAGAATATATTGGGGTTACGTGCACCCACAATTTTTACTACTGGTATACAGTGCCAGTTTCTGACTGGGAATTCAAAGAATATATTGGGGTTACAAATACCCTCATTTCTTGCTACTGCCATATAGTGCCAGTTTCTGACTGGTAATTCAAAGAATATATTGGGGTTACGTGCACCCACAATTTTTACTACTGGTATACAGTGCCATTGTCTGACTGGGAATTCAAAGAATATATTGGGGTTATAAATACCCTCATTTCTTGCTACTGCCATATAGTGCCAGTTTCTGACTGGGAATTCAAAGAATATATTGGGGTTATAAATACCCTCATTTCTTGCTACTGGTATATAGTGCCATTGTCTGACTGGGAATTCAAAGAATATATTGGGGTTACGTGCACCCACAATTTTTACTACTGGTATACAGTGCCAGTTTCTGACTGGGAATTCAAAGAATATATTGGGGTTACAAATACCCTCATTTCTTGCTACTGCCTTATAGTGCCAGTTTCTGACTGGTAATTCAAAGAATATATTGGGGTTACGTGCACCCACAATTTTTACTACTGGTATACAGTGCCATTGTCTGACTGGGAATTCAAAGAATATATTGGGGTTATAAATACCCTCATTTCTTGCTACTGCCATATAGTGCCAGTTTCTGTCTGGTAATTCAAAGAATATATTGGGGTTATAAATACCCTCATTTCTTGCTACTGGTATATAGTGCCATTGTCTGACTGGGAATTCAAAGAATATATTGGGGTTACGTGCACCCACAATTTTTTCTACTGGTATATAGTGCCAATTTCTAACTGGGAATTCAAAATGCGCAAGGCTCCCGGAAAGGGACGTGGACGAGGCCGTGGGCGAGGTCGGGGGAATGGTTCTGGGGAGCAAGGTAGCAGTGAAGCCACAGGGCGTCCCGTGCCTACTCCTGTGGGGCAGCAAGCATTGCGCCACTCCACAGTGCCAGGGTTGCTTGCCACATTAACTAAACTGCAGGGTACAAACCTTAGTAGGCCCGAGAACCAGGAACAGGTCTTGCAATGGCTGTCAGAGAACGCTTACAGCACATTGTCCAGCAGCCAGTCAGACTCTGCCTCCTCTCCTCCTATTACCCAACAGTCTTGTCCTCCTTCCTCCCAAAATTCCCAAGCTTCACAGAACAATAACCCCAACTGTCCCTGCTCCCCAGAGCTGTTCTCCGCTCCTTTCATTGTCCCTCAACCTGCCTCTCCACGTCACGATTCCACGAACCTAACAGAGGAGCATCTGTGTCCAGATGCTCAAACACTAGAGTCTCCTCCATCTCCGTTCGATTTGGTGGTGGATGACCAGCAACCCACCCTCATCGACGATGATGTGACGCAGTTGCCGTCAGGGCATCCAGTTGACCGGCGCATTGTGCGGGAGGAGGAGATGAGACAGGAGTTGGAAGAGGAAGTGGTGGATGATGAGGACACTGACCCGACCTGGACAGGGGGGATGTCAAGCGGGGAAAGTAGTGTGGATGTTGAGGCAAGTGCAGCACCAAAAAGGGTAGCTAGAGGCAGAGGCAGAGGTCAGCAGCTTAGGCGAAGCCAGGCCACACCCGGAATCTCCCAAGATGTTCCAGTTCGTACCCAGCCCCGAAAAACTCCCACCTCGAGGGCACGTTTCTCGAAGGTGTGGAGTTTTTTCAAGGAATGCGCCGAGGACAGATATAGTGTTGTCTGCACAATTTGCCTCTCGAAATTGATTAGGGGCTCTGAGAAGAGCAACCTGTCCACCACTTCAATGTGCCGTCATTTGGAATCCAAGCACTGGAATCAGTGGCAGGCAGCAACGGCAGGACAAAGGCCGCCTGCCGTTCACGCCACTGCCACTGCCTCTGCCACTGCCTCTGCCTCTGCCACTGCCACTGCTGACTGTGCTGGCGATGCACTCCAGAGGACGAGCCAGGACACCACTTCATCTGCCTCCGCCACTTTGTTGACTTCTCCCTCATCCTCCCCTGTTCCTGTCTTATCTCCTTCTCCTGCACCATCAAAGGCACCATCAGGCGCTTCTTTACAACAACCCACCATCTCTCAGACATTGGAGCGGCGGCAGAAATACACTGCTAACCACCCACACGCGCAAGCCTTGAACGCCAACATCGCTAAACTGCTGGCCCAGGAGATGTTGGCGTTCCGGCTTTTTGAAACTCCCGCCTTCCTGGACCTGATGGCAACTGCGGCACCTCGCTATGCCGTCCCTAGCCGTCATTACTTCTCCCAGTGTGCCGTCCCCGCCTTGCACCAGCACGTGTCACTCAACATCAGGCGGGCCCTTAGTTCCGCGCTTTGCACAAAGGTCCACTTGACCACCGACGCGTGGACAAGTGCATGCGGACAGGGACGCTACATTTCACTGACGGCACACTGGGTGAATGTAGTTGAGGCTGGGACTGCTTCCCAAACTGGCCCGGTGTACCTCGTCTCCCCGCCTAACATTCCTGGCAGGGACACGAGAAGAACACCCCCCTCCTCCTCCTCCTCTACCGCCTCCTCCTCCGCCACCGCCTCCTCCTCCGCTGTTAGATTGACCCCAGCTACGAGTTGGAAACGTTGCAGCACTGGCGTTGGTAGACGTCAGCAGGCTGTGCTGAAGCTGATCAGCTTGGGGGACAGACAGCACACTGCCTCCGAGGTGAGGGATGCCCTCCTCGATGAGACGGCAATATGGTTTGAGCCGCTGCACCTGGGCCCAGGCATGGTCGTTTGTGATAACGGCCGGAACCTGGTAGCAGCTCTGGAGCTTGCCGGACTCCAACATGTTCCATGCCTGGCCCACGTCTTCAACCTAGTGGTGCAACGTTTCCTAAAGAGCTACCCCAATGTTCCAGAGCTACTGGTGAAAGTGCGGCGCATGTGCGCCCACTTTCGCAAGTCGACAGTAGCCGCTGCTAGCTTAAAATCTCTCCAGCAACGCCTGCATGTGCCACAACACCGGCTTTTGTGCGACGTCCCCACACGCTGGAACTCAACGTTTCAGATGTTGAATAGAGTGGTTGAGCAGCAGAGACCTTTGATGGAATACCAGCTACAAAACCCTAGGGTGCCACAAAGTCAGCTGCCTCAGTTTCTCATCCATGAGTGGCCATGGATGAGAGACCTTTGTGACATCCTACGGGTGTTTGAGGAGTCCACAAGGAGGGTGAGCTCTGAGGATGCGATGGTGAGCCTTACAATCCCGCTCTTGTGTGTTCTGAGAGAATCCCTGATTGACATCAGGGATAACTCAGATCACACAGAGGAGTCAGGGATAGCATCCGATCCGTCACAGCTGGAGAGTAGGTCCACACATCTGTCCGCTTCATCGCGTTTAATGGAGGAGGAGGAGGAGGAGGAGGAGGAAGAAGAGTTGTCCGATGATGTGATGGTGATACAGGAGGCTTCCGGGCAACTTCGAATCGTCCCATTGTTGCAGCGCGGATGGGTAGACATGGAGGATGAGGAGGAAATGGAGATTGAACTTTCCGGTGGGGCCAGAGGAGTCATGCCAACTAACACTGTGGCAGACATGGCTGAGTTCATGTTGGGGTGCTTTACAACCGACAAGCGTATTGTCAAAATCATGGAGGACAACCAGTACTGGATCTTTGCTATCCTTGACCCCCGGTATAAAAACAACATCTCGTCTTTTATTCCGGTAGAGGGGAGGGCCAATCGCATCAATGCTTGCCACAGGCAATTGGTGCAGAATATGATGGAGATGTTTCCAGCATGTGACGTTGGCGGCAGGGAGGACAGTTCCTCCAGTAGGCGACCAAGTTCTCACCGGTTCACACAAACGAGGGGCACACTGTCTAAGGTCTGGGACACCTTGATGGCACCCCCTCGCCAAAGTGCCGCCACAGAGGGTCCTAGTGTCACCAGGCGTGAGAAGTATAGGCTCATGTTGCGGGAATACCTTTCCGACCACAGCCCTGTCCTCTCCGACCCTTCTGCGCCCTACACGTATTGGGTGTCGAAGTTGGACCTGTGGCTTGAACTTGCCCTATATGCCTTGGAGGTGCTGTCCTGTCCTGCCGCCAGCGTCCTATCTGAGAGGGTGTTCAGTGCAGCCGGTGGCATCATCACTGACAAGCGCACCCGTCTGTCAGCTGAGAGTGCCGACCGGCTCACTTTGATAAAAATGAACCACCACTGGATAGAGCCTTCATTTTTGTGCCCACCTGTGTAAAGCACCCCAACATGAAACTCCATGTCTGTACTCAACCTCTCCAATTCCTCCGCATCCTCATACTCATCCACCATAAGCGTTGCACAATTCTGCTAATACTAGGCTCCCTCCAACATGATTTCCCCCAACTCTGCTGGTTAGAGGCTCCCTCCACCCTGATTTCCACCAACTCTGCTGGTTAGAGGCTCCCTCCACCCTGCTTTCCCACAACTCTGCTGGTTAGAGGCTCCCTCCACCATGAATTTGCCCAAACTGGGCTGGTTAGAGGCTCCCTCCACCATGAATTGGTCCAAACTGGGGTTTTTAGAGGCTCCCTCCACCATGAATTTGCCCAAACTGGGCTGTTTAGAGGCTCCCTCCACCATGAATTGGTCCAAATTGGGGTTTTTAGAGGCTCCCTCCACCATGAATTTGCCCAAACTGGGCTGGTTAGAGGCTCCCTCCACCATGAATTGGTCCAAACTGGGCTGGTTAGAGGCTCCCTCCACCATGAATTGGTCCAAATTGGGGTTTTTAGAGGCTCCCTCCACCATGAATTGGTCCAAACTGGGCTGTTTAGAGGCTCCCTCCACCATGAATTGGTCCAAACTGGGGTTTTTAGAGGCTCCCTCCACCATGAATTGGTCCAAACTGGGCTGTTTAGAGGCTCCCTCCACCATGAATTGGTCCAAACTGGGTTTTTTAGAGGCTCCCTCCACCATGAATTGGTCCAAACTGGGCTGTTTAGAGGCTCCCTCCACCATGAATTGGTCCAAACTGGGCTGTTTAGAGGCTCCCTCCACCATGAATTGGTCCAAACTGGGGTTTTTAGAGGCTCCCTCCACCATGAATTGGTCCAAACTGGGCTGGTTAGAGGCTCCCTCCACCATGAATTGGTCCAAACTGGGTTTTTTAGAGGCTCCCTCCACCATGAATTGGTCCAAACTGGGGTTTTTAGAGGCTCCCTCCACCATGAATTGGTCCAAACTGGGGTTTTTAGAGGCTCCCTCCACCATGAATTGGTCCAAACTGGGGTTTTTAGAGGCTCCCTCCACCATGAATTTGCCCAAACTGGGCTGTTTAGAGGCTCCCTCCACCATGAATTGGTCCAAACTGGGTTTTTTAGAGGCTCCCTCCACCATGAATTGGTCCAAACTGGGGTTTTTAGAGGCTCCCTCCACCATGAATTGGTCCAAACTGGGGTTTTTAGAGGCTCCCTCCACCATGAATTTGCCCAAACTGGGCTGTTTAGAGGCTCCCTCCACCATGAATTGGTCCAAATTGGGGTTTTTAGAGGCTCCCTCCACCATGAATTGGTCCAAACTGGGGTTTTTAGAGGCTCCCTCCACCATGAATTTGCCCAAACTGGGCTGTTTAGAGGCTCCCTCCAGCATGAATTGGTCCAAACTGGGGTTTTTAGAGGCTCCCTCCACCATGAATTGGTCCAAACTGGGGTTTTTAGAGGCTCCCTCCACCATGAATTGGTCCAAACTGGGGTTTTTAGAGGCTCCCTCCACCATGAATTGGTCCAAACTGGGCTGGTTAGAGGCTCCCTCCACCATGAATTTGCCCAAACTGGGCTGTTTAGAGGCTCCCTCCACCATGAATTGGTCCAAACTGGGCTGGTTAGAGGCTCCCTCCACCATGAATTGGTCCAAACTGGGTTTTTTAGAGGCTCCCTCCACCATGAATTGGTCCAAACTGGGGTTTTTAGAGGCTCCCTCCACCATGAATTGGTCCAAACTGGGGTTTTTAGAGGCTCCCTCCACCATGAATTGGTCCAAACTGGGGTTTTTAGAGGCTCCCTCCACCATGAATTTGCCCAAACTGGGCTGTTTAGAGGCTCCCTCCACCATGAATTGGTCCAAACTGGGTTTTTTAGAGGCTCCCTCCACCATGAATTGGTCCAAACTGGGGTTTTTAGAGGCTCCCTCCACCATGAATTGGTCCAAATTGGGGTTTTTAGAGGCTCCCTCCACCATGAATTTGCCCAAACTGGGCTGGTTAGAGGCTCCCTCCACCATGAATTGGTCCAAATTTGGGTTTTTAGAGGCTCCCTCCACCATGAATTGGTCCAAACTGGGGTTTTTAGAGGCTCCCTCCACCATGAATTTGCCCAAACTGGGCAGTTTAGAGGCTCCCTCCACCATGAATTGGTCCAAATTGGGGTTTTTAGAGGCTCCCTCCACCATGAATTTGCCCAAACTGGGCTGGTTAGAGGCTCCCTCCACCATGAATTGGTCCAAACTGGGCTGGTTAGAGGCTCCCTCCACCATGAATTGGTCCAAATTGGGGTTTTTAGAGGCTCCCTCCACCATGAATTGGTCCAAACTGGGCTGTTTAGAGGCTCCCTCCACCATGAATTGGTCCAAACTGGGGTTTTTAGAGGCTCCCTCCACCATGAATTGGTCCAAACTGGGCTGTTTAGAGGCTCCCTCCACCATGAATTGGTCCAAACTGGGTTTTTTAGAGGCTCCCTCCACCATGAATTGGTCCAAACTGGGCTGTTTAGAGGCTCCCTCCACCATGAATTGGTCCAAACTGGGCTGTTTAGAGGCTCCCTCCACCATGAATTGGTCCAAACTGGGGTTTTTAGAGGCTCCCTCCACCATGAATTGGTCCAAACTGGGCTGGTTAGAGGCTCCCTCCACCATGAATTGGTCCAAACTGGGTTTTTTAGAGGCTCCCTCCACCATGAATTGGTCCAAACTGGGGTTTTTAGAGGCTCCCTCCACCATGAATTGGTCCAAACTGGGGTTTTTAGAGGCTCCCTCCACCATGAATTGGTCCAAACTGGGGTTTTTAGAGGCTCCCTCCACCATGAATTTGCCCAAACTGGGCTGTTTAGAGGCTCCCTCCACCATGAATTGGTCCAAACTGGGTTTTTTAGAGGCTCCCTCCACCATGAATTGGTCCAAACTGGGGTTTTTAGAGGCTCCCTCCACCATGAATTGGTCCAAACTGGGGTTTTTAGAGGCTCCCTCCACCATGAATTTGCCCAAACTGGGCTGTTTAGAGGCTCCCTCCACCATGAATTGGTCCAAATTGGGGTTTTTAGAGGCTCCCTCCACCATGAATTGGTCCAAACTGGGGTTTTTAGAGGCTCCCTCCACCATGAATTTGCCCAAACTGGGCTGTTTAGAGGCTCCCTCCAGCATGAATTGGTCCAAACTGGGGTTTTTAGAGGCTCCCTCCACCATGAATTGGTCCAAACTGGGGTTTTTAGAGGCTCCCTCCACCATGAATTGGTCCAAACTGGGGTTTTTAGAGGCTCCCTCCACCATGAATTGGTCCAAACTGGGCTGGTTAGAGGCTCCCTCCACCATGAATTTGCCCAAACTGGGCTGTTTAGAGGCTCCCTCCACCATGAATTGGTCCAAACTGGGCTGGTTAGAGGCTCCCTCCACCATGAATTGGTCCAAACTGGGTTTTTTAGAGGCTCCCTCCACCATGAATTGGTCCAAACTGGGGTTTTTAGAGGCTCCCTCCACCATGAATTGGTCCAAACTGGGGGTTTTAGAGGCTCCCTCCACCATGAATTGGTCCAAACTGGGGTTTTTAGAGGCTCCCTCCACCATGAATTTGCCCAAACTGGGCTGTTTAGAGGCTCCCTCCACCATGAATTGGTCCAAACTGGGTTTTTTAGAGGCTCCCTCCACCATGAATTGGTCCAAACTGGGGTTTTTAGAGGCTCCCTCCACCATGAATTTGCCCAAACTGGGCTGGTTAGAGGCTCCCTCCACCATGAATTGGTCCAAACTGGGCTGGTTAGAGGCTCCCTCCACCATGAATTGGTCCTAATTGGGGTTTTTAGAGGCTCCCTCCACCATGAATTGGTCCAAACTGGGCTGTTTAGAGGCTCCCTCCACCATGAATTGGTCCAAACTGGGGTTTTTAGAGGCTCCCTCCACCATGAATTGGTCCAAACTGGGCTGGTTAGAGGCTCCCTCCACCATGAATTGGTCCAAATTGGGGTTTTTAGAGGCTCCCTCCACCATGAATTTGCCCAAACTGGGCTGGTTAGAGGCTCCCTCCACCTTGAATTGGTCCAAACTGGGCTGGTTAGAGGCTCCCTCCACCATGAATTTGCCCAAACTGGGCTGTTTAGAGGCTCCCTCCACCATGAATTGGTCCAAATTGGGGTTTTTAGAGGCTCCCTCCACCATGAATTTGCCCAAACTGGGCTGGTTAGAGGCTCCCTCCACCATGAATTGGTCCAAACTGGGCTGGTTAGAGGCTCCCTCCACCATGAATTGGTCCAAATTGGGGTTTTTAGAGGCTCCCTCCACCATGAATTGGTCCAAACTGGGCTGTTTAGAGGCTCCCTCCACCATGAATTGGTCCAAACTGGGGTTTTTAGAGGCTCCCTCCACCATGAATTGGTCCAAACTGGGCTGGTTAGAGGCTCCCTCCACCATGAATTGGTCCAAACTGGGCTGTTTAGAGGCTCCCTCCACCATGAATTGGTCCAAACTGGGTTTTTTAGAGGCTCCCTCCACCATGAATTGGTCCAAACTGGGGTTTTTAGAGGCTCCCTCCACCATGAATTGGTCCAAATTGGGGTTTTTAGAGGCTCCCTCCACCATGAATTTGCCCAAACTGGGCTGGTTAGAGGCTCCCTCCACCATGAATTGGTCCAAATTTGGGTTTTTAGAGGCTCCCTCCACCATGAATTGGTCCAAACTGGGGTTTTTAGAGGCTCCCTCCACCATGAATTTGCCCAAACTGGGCTGTTTAGAGGCTCCCTCCACCATGAATTGGTCCAAATTGGGGTTTTTAGAGGCTCCCTCCACCATGAATTGGTCCAAACTGGGGTTTTTAGAGGCTCCCTCCACCATGAATTTGCCCAAACTGGGCTGTTTAGAGGCTCCCTCCACCATGAATTGGTCCAAACTGGGTTTTTTAGAGGCTCCCTCCACCATGAATTGGTCCAAACTGGGGTTTTTAGAGGCTCCCTCCACCATGAATTGGTCCAAACTGGGGTTTTTAGAGGCTCCCTCCACCATGAATTTGCCCAAACTGGGCTGTTTAGAGGCTCCCTCCACCATGAATTGGTCCAAATTGGGGTTTTTAGAGGCTCCCTCCACCATGAATTGGTCCAAACTGGGGTTTTTAGAGGCTCCCTCCACCATGAATTTGCCCAAACTGGGCTGTTTAGAGGCTCCCTCCAGCATGAATTGGTCCAAACTGGGGTTTTTAGAGGCTCCCTCCACCATGAATTGGTCCAAACTGGGGTTTTTAGAGGCTCCCTCCACCATGAATTGGTCCAAACTGGGGTTTTTAGAGGCTCCCTCCACCATGAATTGGTCCAAACTGGGCTGGTTAGAGGCTTCCTCCACCATGAATTTGCCCAAACTGGGCTGTTTAGAGGCTCCCTCCACCATGAATTGGTCCAAACTGGGCTGGTTAGAGGCTCCCTCCACCATGAATTGGTCCAAACTGGGTTTTTTAGAGGCTCCCTCCACCATGAATTGGTCCAAACTGGGGTTTTTAGAGGCTCCCTCCACCATGAATTGGTCCAAACTGGGGTTTTTAGAGGCTCCCTCCACCATGAATTGGTCCAAACTGGGGTTTTTAGAGGCTCCCTCCACCATGAATTTGCCCAAACTGGGCTGTTTAGAGGCTCCCTCCACCATGAATTGGTCCAAACTGGGTTTTTTAGAGGCTCCCTCCACCATGAATTGGTCCAAACTGGGGTTTTTAGAGGCTCCCTCCACCATGAATTGGTCCAAATTGGGGTTTTTAGAGGCTCCCTCCACCATGAATTTGCCCAAACTGGGCTGGTTAGAGGCTCCCTCCACCATGAATTGGTCCAAATTTGGGTTTTTAGAGGCTCCCTCCACCATGAATTGGTCCAAACTGGGGTTTTTAGAGGCTCCCTCCACCATGAATTTGCCCAAACTGGGCTGTTTAGAGGCTCCCTCCACCATGAATTGGTCCAAATTGGGGTTTTTAGAGGCTCCCTCCACCATGAATTTGCCCAAACTGGGCTGGTTAGAGGCTCCCTCCACCATGAATTGGTCCAAACTGGGCTGGTTAGAGGCTCCCTCCACCATGAATTGGTCCAAATTGGGGTTTTTAGAGGCTCCCTCCACCATGAATTGGTCCAAACTGGGGTTTTTAGAGGCTCCCTCCACCATGAATTGGTCCAAACTGGGCTGTTTAGAGGCTCCCTCCACCATGAATTGGTCCAAACTGGGTTTTTTAGAGGCTCCCTCCACCATGAATTGGTCCAAACTGGGCTGTTTAGAGGCTCCCTCCACCATGAATTGGTCCAAACTGGGCTGTTTAGAGGCTCCCTCCACCATGAATTGGTCCAAACTGGGGTTTTTAGAGGCTCCCTCCACCATGAATTGGTCCAAACTGGGCTGGTTAGAGGCTCCCTCCACCATGAATTGGTCCAAACTGGGTTTTTTAGAGGCTCCCTCCACCATGAATTGGTCCAAACTGGGGTTTTTAGAGGCTCCCTCCACCATGAATTGGTCCAAACTGGGGTTTTTAGAGGCTCCCTCCACCATGAATTGGTCCAAACTGGGGTTTTTAGAGGCTCCCTCCACCATGAATTTGCCCAAACTGGGCTGTTTAGAGGCTCCCTCCACCATGAATTGGTCCAAACTGGGTTTTTTAGAGGCTCCCTCCACCATGAATTGGTCCAAACTGGGGTTTTTAGAGGCTCCCTCCACCATGAATTGGTCCAAACTGGGGTTTTTAGAGGCTCCCTCCACCATGAATTTGCCCAAACTGGGCTGTTTAGAGGCTCCCTCCACCATGAATTGGTCCAAATTGGGGTTTTTAGAGGCTCCCTCCACCATGAATTGGTCCAAACTGGGGTTTTTAGAGGCTCCCTCCACCATGAATTTGCCCAAACTGGGCTGTTTAGAGGCTCCCTCCAGCATGAATTGGTCCAAACTGGGGTTTTTAGAGGCTCCCTCCACCATGAATTGGTCCAAACTGGGGTTTTTAGAGGCTCCCTCCACCATGAATTGGTCCAAACTGGGGTTTTTAGAGGCTCCCTCCACCATGAATTGGTCCAAACTGGGCTGGTTAGAGGCTCCCTCCACCATGAATTTGCCCAAACTGGGCTGTTTAGAGGCTCCCTCCACCATGAATTGGTCCAAACTGGGCTGGTTAGAGGCTCCCTCCACCATGAATTGGTCCAAACTGGGTTTTTTAGAGGCTCCCTCCACCATGAATTGGTCCAAACTGGGGTTTTTAGAGGCTCCCTCCACCATGAATTGGTCCAAACTGGGGTTTTTAGAGGCTCCCTCCACCATGAATTGGTCCAAACTGGGGTTTTTAGAGGCTCCCTCCACCATGAATTTGCCCAAACTGGGCTGTTTAGAGGCTCCCTCCACCATGAATTGGTCCAAACTGGGTTTTTTAGAGGCTCCCTCCACCATGAATTGGTCCAAACTGGGGTTTTTAGAGGCTCCCTCCACCATGAATTGGTCCAAATTGGGGTTTTTAGAGGCTCCCTCCACCATGAATTTGCCCAAACTGGGCTGGTTAGAGGCTCCCTCCACCATGAATTGGTCCAAACTGGGCTGGTTAGAGGCTCCCTCCACCATGAATTGGTCCTAATTGGGGTTTTTAGAGGCTCCCTCCACCATGAATTGGTCCAAACTGGGCTGTTTAGAGGCTCCCTCCACCATGAATTGGTCCAAACTGGGGTTTTTAGAGGCTCCCTCCACCATGAATTGGTCCAAACTGGGCTGGTTAGAGGCTCCCTCCACCATGAATTGGTCTAAATTGGGGTTTTTAGAGGCTCCCTCCACCATGAATTTGCCCAAACTGGGCTGGTTAGAGGCTCCCTCCACCATGAATTGGTCCAAACTGGGCTGGTTAGAGGCTCCCTCCACCATGAATTTGCCCAAACTGGGCTGTTTAGAGGCTCCCTCCACCATGAATTGGTCCAAATTGGGGTTTTTAGAGGCTCCCTCCACCATGAATTTGCCCAAACTGGGCTGGTTAGAGGCTCCCTCCACCATGAATTGGTCCAAACTGGGCTGGTTAGAGGCTCCCTCCACCATGAATTGGTCCAAATTGGGGTTTTTAGAGGCTCCCTCCACCATGAATTGGTCCAAACTGGGCTGTTTAGAGGCTCCCTCCACCATGAATTGGTCCAAACTGGGGTTTTTAGAGGCTCCCTCCACCATGAATTGGTCCAAACTGGGCTGGTTAGAGGCTCCCTCCACCATGAATTGGTCCAAACTGGGCTGTTTAGAGGCTCCCTCCACCATGAATTGGTCCAAACTGGGGTTTTTAGAGGCTCCCTCCACCATGAATTGGTCCAAACTGGGGTTTTTAGAGGCTCCCTCCACCATGAATTGGTCCAAACTGGGGTTTTTAGAGGCTCCCTCCACCATGAATTTGCCCAAACTGGGCTGTTTAGAGGCTCCCTCCACCATGAATTGGTCCAAACTGGGTTTTTTAGAGGCTCCCTCCACCATGAATTGGTCCAAACTGGGGTTTTTAGAGGCTCCCTCCACCATGAATTGGTCCAAACTGGGCTGGTTAGAGGCTCCCTCCACCATGAATTGGTCCAAACTGGGGTTTTTAGAGGCTCCCTCCACCATGAATTGGTCCAAATTGGGGTTTTTAGAGGCTCCCTCCACCATGAATTGGTCCAAACTGGGGTTTTTAGAGGCTCCCTCCACCATGAATTGGTCCAAACTGGGCTGGTTAGAGGCTCCCTCCACCATGAATTGGTCCAAACTGGGGTTTTTAGAGGCTCCCTCCACCATGAATTGGTCCAAACTGGGGTTTTTAGAGGCTCCCTCCACCATGAATTTGCCCAAACTGGGCTGTTTAGAGGCTCCCTCCACCATGAATTGGTCCAAATTGGGGTTTTTAGAGGCTCCCTCCACCATGAATTTGCCCAAACTGGGCTGGTTAGAGGCTCCCTCCACCATGAATTGGTCCAAACTGGGCTGGTTAGAGGCTCCCTCCACCATGAATTGGTCCAAACTGGGGTTTTTAGAGGCTCCCTCCACCATGAATTTGCCCAAACTGGGCTGGTTAGAGGCTCCCTCCACCATGAATTGGTCCAAACTGGGCTGGTTAGAGGCTCCCTCCACCATGAATTGGTCCAAATTGGGGTTTTTAGAGGCTCCCTCCACCATGAATTGGTCCAAACTGGGCTGTTTAGAGGCTCCCTCCACCATGAATTGGTCCAAACTGGGGTTTTTAGAGGCTCCCTCCACCATGAATTGGTCCAAACTGGGTTTTTTAGAGGCTCCCTCCACCATGAATTGGTCCAAACTGGGTTTTTTAGAGGCTCCCTCCACCATGAATTGGTCCAAACTGGGGTTTTTAGAGGCTCCCTCCACCATGAATTTGCCCAAACTGGGCTGTTTAGAGGCTCCCTCCACCATGAATTGGTCCAAATTTGGGTTTTTAGAGGCTCCCTCCACCATGAATTGGTCCAAACTGGGGTTTTTAGAGGCTCCCTCCACCATGAATTTGCCCAAACTGGGCTGTTTAGATGCTCCCTCCAGCATGAATTGGTCCAAACTGGGGTTTTTAGAGGCTCCCTCCACCATGAATTGGTCCAAACTGGGGTTTTTAGAGGCTCCCTCCACCATGAATTGGTCCAAACTGGGGTTTTTAGAGGCTCCCTCCACCATGAATTGGTCCAAACTGGGCTGGTTAGAGGCTCCCTCCCCCATGAATTTGCCCAAACTGGGCTGTTTAGAGGCTCCCTCCACCATGAATTGGTCCAAACGGGGGTTTTTAGAGGCTCCCTCCACCATGAATTTGCCCAAACTGGGCTGGTTAGAGGCTCCCTCCACCATGAATTTGCCCAAACTGGGCTGGTTAGAGGCTCCCTCCACCATGAATTTGCCCAAACTGGGCTGTTTAGATGCTCCCTCCACCATGAATTGGTCCAAACTGGGCTGGTTAGATGCTCCCTCCACCATGAATTGGTCCAAACTGGGCTGTTTAGAGGCTCCCTCCATCATGAATTGGTCCAAACTGGGTTTTTTAAAGGCTCCCTCCACCATGAATTGGTCCAAACTGGGGTTTTTAGAGGCTCCCTCCACCATGAATTGGTCCAAACTGGGGTTTTTAGAGGCTCCCTCCACCATGAATTTGCCCAAACTCTGCTGGTTAGAGGCTCAATCCACCCTGATTTTCAAAACAAATGTTGGTGCCAACCTCAACTTACTACAAGGGCCAAATTCACTGCTGGTGACAAGCTCTCCTCACTGCAAGTGCCAAATACACATGTTTCAAGGTGTTTTCCTACTGTCAGAGAGGTGGTATTGAGTGTGTAAAGTGTGTAGTTGTTAGGCTGTGATGTTGGGGTAATAGAGGGTCTTTGGTGTGTTAGATGCCCCCAGACATGCTTCCCCTGCTGTCCCAGTGTCATTCCAGAGGTGTTGGCATCCTTTCCTGTGGTGTCATAGTGGACTTGGTGACCCTCCAGACACGGATTTGGGTTTCCCCCTTAACGAGTATATGTTCCCCATAGACTATAATGGGGTTCGAAACCCGTTCGAACACACGAACAGTGAGCGGCTGTTCGATTCGAATTTCGAACCTTGAACATTTTAGTGTTCGCTCATCTCTAGTTCTGCCTTAAAGAAAACTGTAGCACGCTGCCCTGTTCTTCTCTGAAAAAAAATGGAGATCTGATCAACCAAGGCTTTCAGATTGTCCCCCACCATTGATTTTAATGGTATGAGAGATGCAGACGGAAGGTATAACCTTCACATACAGCAGGACAGCACCACAGTAGTGGTGACTGTGCTGCTACTAGTAGTGCGCCCTTCGCTAATGTAAGAAAATCTCTGTTATTTCAGTGTTTTATTTGGTTAATTATTAAGCACTGTGTGCATGGGTGGAAATCCACAAATCATGTGATCTGGGATGCATCAGATCCTCATACTATACAGTGTATAGTACTGAAAGCATATGGCTCTGTACACTGTACAACGCTCGGATGGCATTACAGTAATTGTGCTTCCATTGCTGTCAATGGGTGCTGAAATGCAGTAACACTGCCTGACGTTGTTCAGAGCCAATAAAATAAACAGTACTTACCAGTTTTCTCCCACTTTGCTTCCAGCACTGAGATCTGGTCATCTCCACTGTTTTTTATTTACATGGGTGAAGCAGTTACATGCCTATATGCACCACATCACCACTATAGATTTCGGCAGTCACATGCCCTATACTGGTGAAGCCAGTGAATGGTTTCTGCGGTCATATGCTGTACATGGGAACATCACCACTGGGGCCATGAAGATGACTTAATAAACCTGAACTGTGGTGCCTAAGGGGGAGACTACTGAAATTTGTTGTTTTATAACAAATCCTGGCACTGGCCAATTTACTAAATAAGTTGACAATCCTTTAATGCAAGAATCAAAGCAATGGCCCCATATTGCTCTATAATGTTGATCTATGGATGCTCTCAACTTTGAATGTATATTAAATGGCATTACAAGTCAAGTAAACCAACACCACTACAACTCAAATGTATCCTATATCTATATAGGATACATGACTGTAAGTCTGTACTGTACAGTGCACTCACATATGAACTTGTCATATGTGTACAAAAAGAGAAAAACATGGCCTGAACATCCCAACCTTATACATTGATCTAGGGCTTCTCAGCAAATTTTACAGTACCGAACATGAGGTTCTTAGTATACATATTGATCAATGTGCATAAGTCCGCTAGCCACTTCACAGCAACCTCTTTATAGTGGGTCCCTACTCTACTGGGTGCGGCGCTGCACAGTGATCGCCACAACCGCAACACAGCGTCCGCGTCACACATATCTTTTAAAGCTAATGTGTAACTTGTCACACATATCTTTTAAAGCTAATCCAGAATGGGCCACAATGAAAAATCTGTAACAGGACCCCAACCTACCATGTGCCATTTATAGTGATAGATACATGAGGAAGTCTGGGCCCCCTTAGGGACCTCTGCACCTCCCTGTAGCTAGATATAACCCCTGATCCCACTAATGTGTTATTATTTTAATGAACAGACATTAATTTTCGCTTTCCATGTCCTCGTGTCACTCTGTACAGAAATGCTTCATTTTTTAATTCTACCCAATATCATATTGGTATATGAGTTGAAAAAGGTTTATAAAATGGCCTCCTGATACAAGCCATATTTGACCCACATAAATAAAAAAGATGATTATATTTAACCAATGTGTTTGCACATTTGTAGGCGAGCTGAATTTTAATAGTCTTTCCATCTGTTCAATTCCATGTCTTTGTACTCCAGACAAGGGTGTGGGCAGATTTTCATCATAAGCACAGTTAGCAGTAAATGGATTTCATACTGTTGAAAGCTTGAGGATTATGGATTCCTTCTGCAGTTAGCTGCATTTTCTCACTTTAGATCACACACCAGATTTGATCTTTACCCCTTCTTATATTTACACACTATGTCAGCTTGGAAGCCACTCTATCTATCCTCCCCCATTACTCTTTTCTTCTGCTAATCCTTAAATCATGGTAACTTTTGCAGGAAATTGAAATGTGCTACCACATAAAATCCAGTATGGTTAATAAACTATATAAAAAGGCAAATTAATACTAAATTATAATACATATAAAGTAAGTCAAATGCAAATAATATATTAGTACTGATACACCAGGGTTCAGATTTGCATCAGGTTTACCTATAAAGACAACTGCATAGAATGCTATAGGGGTAAATTACCACTAATCCACTCATTCCCATGGGTCTCATATTTACACATTTCACTCCATGTCTATGGGGCCCTACTGTATATCTATGTGCCCTCTGATTTCTTACACCATGCTTCATGGATGTCATATTACAGAGGTATTCTACCCTAGAAGCATTGTAATCCACTCTAATTTATTTATGACTAGTTCTTAGTGCTCTCTTGACTTTTATGTGTCTCAAAGGAAATAAAATCTATAACTGCTCCTACTTATCTCCTAATTTTCTGTGCAGCTGTGACCCCCAGTAAACTGCTGATAGCACTATGTAGAGGATAGTAGGAACAGAGTAAGCATGAGAGAGTGCTGGAGTAGGGACTGTGTTTTAGAATTCTATGTTTACATGCCCTCAGTAGGGTTTCTTCCCCAAACATACCACAGCCTCTCTCATGTACTGAATGACGTCTCTAGTGGTCTTCTTATTGGATGTCCACCTCCTGGGCACTTACGATTCTGGTGCAGGGGGTAGTAACACATGGATTAAAGGGGCTCTATCATTGGGAAAAGTCATTTCTAACTAATCACATACTTGCATAGCCTTTAGAAAGACTATTCCATACATACCTTTTGTATGTAAATCGCCTCAGTGGTTTTTGAATGAGCCTGTTTTTATTCATATGCTAATTAGCCTCTCGGTGCACCCATTGCGCACCCTCTGCCTATTCTTTCCTATGTATGTATTCAGCACAGGCTGATGCTGATGACTTCCTGCTTCCTGTTTGCACACACATATAGGAGATAATAGCAGAGACGAGTGCTGCTGGGAACTTCCAGTGCTGGCTGGAAGCTCATTAACATATGAATAAAAACGGGCTCATTCAAAAGCCACTGCGTCAATTTACATACAAAAGGTAGGTGTGGAATAGCCTTTCTAAAGCCTATGCAAGGATGTGCCCCTTTAAGTCATGAAATCTGCATGTGCATTTTCCCTAGATATGTTTACAATATTTTCCCAAGCCTCTATATAATTTTCAAGGGTTAAAACTTCTAACGGGCTTCCTTTAAAGAATATCATTATGGCGAAGAAGAGGGCAACCAAGATGAATAGGAAAGCGGGTGGATTGGAGTGTGTAGACATAGTAATAAATTTGTGGTTTTTCAGTGTAAAGAAAAGACGGCTACCTTTTCCACTCACCAGAAACATATAGCTTCAGATTCGGTTTCACAGCATCCCATTGGAAGGTCTTCTGGGAAGTATGGCCCTCTATTGTAGCCTAAATTTCAACTAACAGCTACCATAAAGAAGGTGCTAATGGGTTTTGGTCCTAGACCCTGGTACCCAAAGGAAATAAAGAGGCCAGTGAGAGGCTGCAGATCAAGTTTTAAGGTGAAAGCTAAAGGGAGAAGTCTAAAAACTTTTATTCCATCTTTGCTCAA
Organism: Leptodactylus fuscus; assembly: GCF_031893055.1. NCBI lineage: Eukaryota > Metazoa > Chordata > Amphibia > Anura > Leptodactylidae > Leptodactylus > Leptodactylus fuscus. The sequence goes on from NC_134269.1 coordinate 70,250,470, forward strand.
GGGCAATGTTCGTTAAATTGCTAACAAAATGTATGAATTGTGTGTGCTTGTCTCTATGGGATGAGTTTTTCAGAGGTGCAGTATTCTGTGCATTCACACAGTCTTGGCTTCATGAGTACATGCCCTCCTCATTTGTTACAATTCCCAGAGTCTTCTACCTGTAGAGGGGACAGGTAGCTGGAGTTCAAAGGTATGAAGAAAACTGTTCATAAATAGGAGGTGGTGTCTGGGGGCACATATGATGGCCAGGAATCATCACTGCTATAAAATAAGGGAATGCAAAAGTACATACATGACGAGAGTGGAGGCGAAACTTGCCTAGAACTACATGAAGGATGTATGGGCAGGGTTGAAAAAGATGGCTGGGTGCAAGACGGGGAAAGCAAGATAACCAGTGACAAGGAACTTGCAGACAAAATGAATAGGTACTTCAAATGGTTCAGTGAGGAGGCCCTGACTCAGATTGTTGAAAGCAGGATGAGTGAAGGGACCCTGGCAGAGGCAGCAAAAATCTGAAAGTAGCTGGTCAATCTCGCCTGTGGAGGTGGGGAAAGAGCTGTGCAAGGTGAGATCTGTTAAGTTGGCTGGACCTGGCAACATTGCCCCAGGGTCCTGAGGTGCTGTAGTGCTCAGCTAAGCAATGAAGTTGCTCCCCTCTGCCAGTCCCTCCACTGGCTACCAATAGCCCAGCGAATTGAGTTCAAGCTACTAACGCTAACATACAAAGCCATCCACACCCTGTCCCCTCCATATATCTCGGACCTAATCTCCCGCTACCTGCCCACACGTAACCTCAGATCCTCCAATGACCTCCTACTCCGCTCTGCTCTCATCCGCTCCTCACACAACCGTCTCCAAGACTTCTCCCGTGCATCCCCCATACTCTGGAACTCCTTACCACGACACATAAGACTGATCCCCACAATCACAGGATTCAAGAAGGTGCTGAAGACTCACCTATTCAGGAAGGCCTACAACCTCCAATAACACTATCACCGCACTGCCATCTGTACAGTCTCCCCCTCTCCTTCTGTCTCTATCCCCCTTCCCTCATAGATTGTAAGCTCTCGCGGGCAGGGCCCTCTACCCCACTGTGCCAGTCAGTCATTGTTAGTATTATATCTACCTGTATATTCTGTGTATTGTATGTAACCCCTCAAATGTAAAGCACCATGGAATTAATGGTGCTATATAAATAAATAATAATAATAATAATAATGTTCAACATGAGCTTACGTACGCAAAAAGTGTCAGTGTCAGTCACCCTGGATTATCCCAATACCAAAGACCAAGTGGTGCAAGGGCATGAGTAACTTTGACCCTATTGCTTTAACTTCTCAGGTAATGAAAGTATCGTAGAGGCTGGTGCTGGCTTATCCTAGAGCAGGGGTGGATTGGCCATGTATAGCACCAGGAAATCTACCGGCCCCATTGCCTGTCCCTTAGCCTTACTATTGCTGCAGAGTGCAACCCAGCAGACCCCGCGTTATACTTTCAGAGCGGAGGCCGCCGGGTGGCAATAACAGTATGTGTTGGATGAATCTTGCGAGATTCATCACATGAGGTTCACCCGGTGGTTTTGTTTAGACCGCACATGTCCAAACCAGAACTGCCATTATGCTCTGGAATCTCTGCAGGGAGTTTTTATACTGATTGCCAAATTTGGGGAGAATTTTTTTTTCCCTGACGGGGCAATTGCCTCCTTCCACAGGTTTATTCTTCTTCGTATGGAGTGAGAGGTTGGATTTGATGAACCTGTGTCTCACATAGTATGTTATTATGTTCTGAAATAATCTTCCAACTAATGGACATTTGTTGTTAGTCGTAATTAGTTCAGGTCATATGGTAATTTTACCATTACTGATTATATCCTTCAGTCATAGCACGTAAACAGTCATCATTCAAGAAAAAACATGCATGCACTAGTGCACATATGACAGATGGCGTAGGCAACAATCACAACAATTTTTTTCACATAGAAATCATACCAGTATATCAGATATCTTTGGATATTTGCTTCTTATACACTGGAGGCAAAAAGCAATGTATTTCACTACAGACAGTACGTAATAGAGCCAGGCCAGCTCCTTCTCCCTCCTGCATCCCTCCGTTCAGTGACCTCAAAACACTGTTTCCCAGAGGTGGTTACGACTAGACTCTGACAATAATGTGGCGCAACTTAGGATCATCTGGGAACAACAAGGTGCATTTAGTTTGACCTAAAAAATTTCCAACTAGCTAGATATGTGGATGTGTATTCTCAGAAAAAAATGGAATGGTTTAAATACCCCAAAATGGGCCAAAAATGCACCAAAACTGTTGTGAAGTGCTGCCTCAACGTACACCACTTAAAAGGAGGTTTAGATTTAGACTAGCCTAGACACAGCCACTGTGATAAATCTGGTGTATTTTCAGACTGCCTAAGACTATCCTGTGTAAGTGTTAGTAAATCTGGACCACTATAACAACACTCTTTCACAGAAATCAAAAAATATTTCCTGTCATTGTCTTAGCTTTCTTATGTCCAAATGCCCATTGTAAAGCTCTGGAACTGCTGTGCACAGCAGAAAAATGCCTCTTGATCACTGGTATATTTCACACATCTGAGAACCTCCATATACAGTATATAATGTATATTGTATGAGACACTCTCATTACAAGCTGTGACTTTAGGCATAGTGGTCCTTTAAGGATAGACCAAAAAGAAGTAAACACGAGTTCCTATGTTTATATCTAAAGAACTTGAGATGCTTCATTTTTTTTTAATGCTACATATACAAAGATGTAGCGTTCATTGTCTCCTGCTGTATTTTATGCGCTGCTTTACAACCCATATTATAATAAAAGAGATTTAATTGATTGAAATCCCTCTTGAGATAGCAGCACTTGTGTAACTTCAGTTAAAGGCACTTTCTACTGCTATAACCACCTGCTATAAACACAAGCTTGTAAAATGGTCCCTTTATTAATTCATCATAATACTTTGCAGTCAGACAATAAAGCGACACATCATGAGAAGTAAACACCGACTGATGCAGATCAGGAAGCGATACATGGAGTATTGTACTATTTAACAACTCTGCTCATGTCCCCAATAGTCCAAAGTGTGCCCATACTTTTGTACCCATCTTCTCTTATCTAATTTACCAATGCTACTTATGTATTCTACAATATCATTATTTTTTATGGGGCAAATTTAATAATGCTTGTCCTGCATATAAAGTCACTTAGTGGCTCTTAGCAAAGTGGTAGAAAAAATAATTTGTGGTTGGGAGGAAATATGGCACTATTACATTGATAAATATGAATTTTTATCTTCATAAAGGTCCATATGACCAAAATGTGTTGAAAATAATGCATAGATTTCGAGGGATTGTGGGAGTTCAAAAGTTCACACCTCAAACTTCCCTATAAAAGTCCTCGAGAGAAATTGTGTCTCCCTCTGTATCAGTCTGTTCATGCTTATGCAGAGTAACAACAATAACAACCCAGCAATATGCCGTCACTTGCTATACTGGAAAAATAACTTTAACAAAACATAATTATAGATAAGTGAACCCTTTTATAATAAGTCTTCAGACACCAGAGTAAAGTAAGTGGAGGCTTAGTGGCAGTAGTGAAAAATAGTAAGAAAATAATAATAATAAATTGTTTTTATTTATATAGCGCCAACATATTCCGCAGCGCTGTACAATTTTGTAGGTTTCATATACAGACAAAAAGATACATAACAAAGAAATAGTCATTTCACACAATGGGACTGAGGGCCCTTCTCGCAAGAGCTTACAATCTATGAGGTAGAGGGGGTGACACAAGATGTAGCAGGGGCGGCATTGCTTATGCAGAGGTCAGACAATGCTGTAATAGAGGTTACTGTCATTACACAAAAATAAAACTTTATGAGCCGTCACCAGTCATGTCCTTTAACATGTGGATAGTGCTTGGACATATAAAGTTAGCCTGAAATGGCATCATATCATGTAGGGTAATGTGGGAGCGGGGACAGAGGAGGGTTAAATTTTGGGTATTCTAATTACGGTATGGAAGAGTTTACATTAGGAATTGTGATAGGCCTGTCTGAAAAGATGTGTCTTTAGTTTGCGCTTGAAGCTGTAGAAATTAGGAGTTAATCTGATTTTCCCGTATAGAGCATTGCAGAGAAGTGGTGCAGCTCGGGAGAAGTCTTGTATATGAGCGTGGGAGGTTCTGATAATAGAGGATGTAAGTGTTAGGTCATTGAGTGAACGGAGAGCATGGGTTGGGCAGTAGACAGAGATGAGGGAGGAAATGTAGGGAGGTGCGGCATTATGGAGAGCCTTGTGGATGAGAGTAATAACTTTATATTTTATTCTATAATGAATAGGCAACCAATGTAGCGACTGGCACAGATCCGAGGCATCGCTGTAGCATCTAGCCTGATAGATGAGCCTGGCCACTGCATTTACAATAGATTGTAGAGGGGAGAGTTTAGTAAGGATAAGACCGAATAGTAAGGAGTTACAGTAGTCAAGGTAAGAGTGAATCAGAGCAAACAAGAGTGAATCAGCACTTATACTCACCTCTTTTGGGCTCCCTCACTGCTCCTTCAAGGGCATCTTCTGTTCACTTCCAACCTCATGGGTGAAATGTTTAGCCCAAAGGGACCAGTGAAGAATTTGAGTAGGCCTCAGTGGTATTGTGGAGGCATACTAACGGGATAAAGCGTGGCCACTGATGTCACCCAGGCAGCTGAAAGAGAACTGAAGACATCTGCAAAGGAGCATTGAAGCCAAGGGGGAGCCCACAAGTGGTGAGAGTAGACAAATATCATTGTTGATTGTGGTTATGACCAGACTCTTGGCGCATCTTACATGCATCTTGACACAACTATGCACATCTAGCCTGAGCTAAAAGTCAAACCCAGTAGAGCTACCTTCAGTCCTGTGTCATGCCAACTGTAAAGCATTCTTAGACCATTAATGTGTACTTTTTATCCAAGAGAGTAGTCTCACGCACAATTTTATGATAACTAAGTGGCTCGGTGAACAAAAGAATGAAATTTTGGGTTTGTGGGTTCAGTATAACATAGAAACGTGACTAAAAGATCTGAAAACAGTGAAGCAGTAAGCTTTGTGAAAACTAAAGTCTGTGTGAGTTTCGAAACTTTGATCATGACTGTACACCATTCATTGCAAGGTGGTGATAACATTTTAAGTCTATTCTAAATTTCCAGCAAAATGATAGATAGCTATAAATGCCTAAGAACACTGTACTAAATAAAGAATAGTATATACACATCCTCTATGAGCATTTTTTCCCAACAATTCAGGAGTAATTTGATGACAAATAAAGCTTTTAACATCATGATGGAGCACAAGTTCTTAAAACAGAAGTGATAACTAAGTGGCTTGGTGAGCAAAGCATTGACATTTTGGCTTCATGGCCAGGAAACTCTGTAGATCTCAATCCCATTGAGAACTTGTGGTAAAAAAACAAGGCAGACCAACAATAACAGATAAATTGTGATAAACTCCAAGCACTTATTAGAAAGAATGACTTGCCATCAGTCAGGATTTGGCCCAGAAGACGATATTCAGCCTACCAGAGTGAACTGCAGAAGTCTTGAAAACTAAGGGACAACACTGTGAATATTGAGGCTTTCAATAAGGTTGATGTATTTTTCATCAAAAGTTTGAAAACTTATAAAATGCTTCTAATTGTACTTCAGTAACCATAGAAACATCTAACCATAGGAAGATCTGAAAACAGTCAAGCAGTAAGCTCTGTAAAAAATAATATCAATGCGAGTCTCAAAACTTTAACCATGACTATACACCATTCATTGTAAGGCATTGATAACATTTTAATTCTATTCTAAATTTCCAGCAATACAATAGATAGATAGATAGATAGATAGATAGATAGATAGATAGATAGATAGATAGATAGATATTTTTATTTTTAAAGAAAAGCAAATCTGGGTATCATCCCATAAATTGTACGGCAGAAACCCCTCTCCAGGCAAAAGGGTTTGCAATGGAAAAAACAATCTGGTCTGCCAGTAACTTGTATGGATGGAAAATGTCCTTTTATTGGAAAAACATAGATAGATAATAGGTAGATAATAGATAGATAGATAGATAGATAGATAGATAGATAGATAGATAGATAGATAGATAGATAATAGAAAACCGGAGCATGACAATAAATTTTAATTATTTATTTTTATGTACAAAAACAATCAGGGGAAAGCGCGAATGCAGACCCCCACTACCACAAATTTTGCAGTTGAGTTTCCCCCATTCGGGGAAATCACAGGGGTTAATCCATCAAAAATACAATGAATAGATCTCACCCTGGGAACACCACCTATTAGATCGTGGATTCTTCCCCTGCCAGGTAAGTATACACTCCAATAATTTTAGTGCAGAAAGTGTAATCCAAGGCGACGTTCCAGTCCCAACAGAAATAGTTCTCAAGCAAGAAACTAATTATCATAGCAGTAATATATATTTTAACAAAGTGCTGGTGCAATAATAAATATCAATGATAACATAATTAATGTTTTTCCATTTATTCAAAACTAATATATGTGCACTTATATTAATACATAATTGGGTCAGTTTTTGTGGAATTCAGAAAATCAAAAACTTTAAACAACAAAATTTCATTGCACAGCCATATTCTTACACAGATTTTTTTTCTCCATTTTTTGTGTACAGAGCTATTTAAGGTGTCTTTATGTCCATATAAAACTGCTCTTTTCGTCTGAGGTTTTTGGGAGGTGAAACTACATTCACAGTATGGGATAAATATTTTTATATGTTCATAGTTCAGGAATTTTGGAACAAGGATACCAATTTTGTTTGTGTTTTTTTAAAAAAAAAATTATATGTAGTTTAAAAGAGGACCTTTCACCTCCTGGGGCACATGTGGTGTAATACACCACTAGAAAGCCGACAGTGCGCTGAATTCAGCGCACTGTTGGCTTTCCCTTCCTGCGCCCCGGTGAAGAGCTATCTGTGTTCATATCAGTCAGTCAGGAACGCCCTTCCTCACAGTAGTGTCTACTGTGCTGTACTGTGAGAGCGGTGAGGAACGCCCCCTCCCCTCTTGATAGTACTTGTCCATAGACGTGTCATCACTGGACGGTAAGGAACGCCCCCTCTCACAGTTCAGCGTTATAGATGCTGCTGTGAGGAAGGGAGTTCCTGACTGTCAGAAACGCCCTTCTGACAGTGAAGAGCTACGGTACCAGCACCGATAGCTCTTCACTGGAGGTACAGACAGGCTAACGCTGATAGTGTGCTGAATTCAGTGCACTGTCAGCTTTCTAGTGGTGTATTAAACAACATGTGCCCCAAATGGTGAAAGGTTCTCTTTTAAAAGTGATTTGAGATTTTATATTTTTTAATTTTTTTTTCACATTTTCTACATTTTTTTTAACTTTCATTTTTAGACCCCCCAGAGGCCAATGTTTAAAGTCCTGACATTTGCAGCACATGTATGCCAGATATCGAAAAAGGGTGAAAGAGAACTCTGTATCAGTTTCATAATGCTCTGAGATAAATGGGTACACGGCCCATGGCCAAGTCTCCATTAGGGCTCTCCTATTATTGATACATGAACAGGGCAGCCTAACATACTGCACCTCCACAAAGTCCTGATGGGCCCTTTATGTCAAGGGGATTCAAGAGGGCTTGTTGGATTTGGTTTGGAAATGGATTTGTCATAGCCACCATGGCTCTGTTTAGAATGGAAGCCATGAGGCCGATGTGAACAGAGCCTGGCAGTCTTTACTTTCAGAGAATTTGAAGTATAAATCCATTGTAATCTTGAGGTAAAGTCACACAGATTGTTTTTCCTGATTTGCAACTTGTTCTGACAGCTTGCTTTCCAAGTCACTCTCACATTTCTAGTAGAATCAAGTATTGTTGTATTCTGTAAAATCTCAAGAACTGAGATATGTTTCTTCTTTTGTCAACTGAAACTTCACGATCATGAGAAGCCATTTCCATTCCAGCACTGACACTTTGTAAAGGATTAAAAGCAACTACAGAAGATGTTTCCCTGTCAGCAAACTGAGAATACTATCCAGCTTCAATGGTGAATTGAAAGTGCATTTTGGAAATCCTCTAAGCAGGTTTAGCAAATGTATTTTCTCGTCCTCCTTGAAGTGAATTTCAATAACTTCACACTGACTAGAAAGTGAATTTTAGATACAGACAGTAAATATCAAAAACATCTCTCAGCACATTGTTATCTAATGAGCAACAGCAAAGTGGGCCTGAAGTGTTCTTCAAACCTTCCCGAGCTAAGATGTTGGTGCCTGTAAAATACAGGATTTAATGGAGCAATTATGTCAGGTATATGTAGTTATTATAACATGGAAATAAATAGACGCCTTGACAAGAGACCTGAGTTCAAAGAATTCACCTATGCCAATGTAGTCATGCTGGGTAAAACTATTTAATAAGTGGCAGTCTTGTATATCGAGGCCAAGATTGACAAAATTTTAATGGGCAATGACTATTACATAAAGTGATAGCAGTAGCTCCCTGTGAAAAGCTGCATTCATATTATTTTATTTTCCATCTGACCGATCCTGGTGTATGAGGACAAAAAAAATATTATTTAAAAAGAACCTAACTTCATAACATTCTTATTGAGATACTTGAAGAAATGGGTGACTGCCCAAAAGCACATTTTGATGACATTTGGCCCAATTATATAAATAGCTTATCTGTCCTTCATAGAAGTCCTAGATTTGAGGCCCACTTCCTTTACAATACAACAGCGTACTTTTCTAGGACTTCCATTGAAATGAATGGACTCTGCTCAACCACCACTCCATTCAGACGAAAGTCCCCCGTTCTCCTGATCAGTGCGGGTCTAAGGGGTCTAAGGATAGAGAATAAGATGCTCTCGTGGGAAACATCTGTATGGCGTTTGCATGTTCTCTTTTGGTTCTTCTGGCTAATCCCTTTTCCTCCACACTATTAAATGAAGAGTTGTCCTTCAAAATATGAACATGCCTGAAACAAAAAAATAACAATATTAACTTTCACTGGGCACAAGAAGCAATGTGACTACCAATGTCGGTACAGTCCAAGATGTTTTTGGGAAAGAAAAGTAACAATGAGCGAGATACTGTGTAATGCAATCACTTTTGCTGAAAAAAAATTAAAACAGTAAATACATTAAACGTCTCCCAAACCAATAACAGTGCTCTTTAGGGGCCTTAATAAAAGCAGAAAAATACAATTGTGGCCATAAACTGAAAGTAACACAGAGATAATGATTTTTTTTTTTATTGATATGCAAAACAACTGGCAGGTGTATCATGGATGGGGCATGGTTTACCAGATTTGTCTACAGACAGTTGTGATGCACACTAAAAATGTCACCCATGGCTAAAGAGGAGATATTGTGCACAGAATGATAGGAAAGCTGGGGGCCACACGGTGGCTCAGTGGTTAGCACTGCAGCGCTGGAGTCCTGGTGTTCAAATCCCACCAAGGGCATAAAACCATCTGCAAGGAGTTTGTATGTTCTCCCCGTGTTTGCACGGATTTCCATCCCATATTCCAAAGACATACTGATAGGGACAAATGTACATTGTGAGCTCTATGTGGGGCTCACAATCTACATTTAAAAAAAAAAAAAAAAAAAGAATGATAGGAAAGCTGGAGCTAGGTAATCCAGGAAATTGGAAAAATCAGGCCCATCCCCAGTGCACTTGTAGGCAGATTTGAATCTCCATAAAAAGATGACTAACTCTGCATTTTGGGGCCACAATATAGTATGGTGGATGTTGGTTATTTAAATATTATGGCCACTTGGGAGCTGCAGTAGAGACCCGGCACTAATGCCCGTGGTCAGTGCCAGGACTGATCACAGGCATTAAGGCCCTCAGCCATTTTGCCAGGGAGCACCCACCTCACCAGTGTTCCATCACTATGTAAGCCAGGAGTGTATTAAGAAGGCTCCCAGGCTTGTCTGCTATACATTGGCATGGCAGGCTGTTTTGTGCAGCCTGTCATACAAATGCCAATATTTTGCAATGCATTAGCATTGTAATGCATTGCATTAGTGATCAGATACCCTGGGGTTGAAGACCACCTGGGGGTCTAATAATATATATATATATATATATATATATATATATATATATATATATATATATATTGAATCACATATACATTAGGTGTACCTGTGTCAAAAAAACACCCAGGCTACAAACTTGTAAAAATATTTTTGCCGTATGGTGAATGCAATAACTGGGAAAACTCTGTGAACAGAAAAACATGAAGTTATGGGGTTTGGAAATGGGGAGTCAAAAATAAAAGTAAAAAAATGTGAATGGTTTAGGAGACATTTTGGATCTAACTGACTCCTTTTAACGAATTATAGCCAAAGGCTAAGGTGAAAATAGCCCTGTCTCTTGAAGTGGTCGGGAGTTACGGAAACAGCTGAATGTGGCTGCACTATACTGTTTCTGTAATTCCCATAGAGGTACATAGTAGTTAAGGAAACAGTGTAGCACAAGTTTTGCTGTTTGTGTACAACCCAACGTTATGGAAAGAACATAGATAATAGCAGATAATACTATGGAGACGTTTATCGCAACCTCCAAACTACATCAAGGAAAGCATCCATAATCAGGAGACTGAAGAAGCGAAGAGAAATGGCTCAGGATGAGAGAACTAATACACATTATAAAGTCTTTTTCGAGAATTCCCATCTAAAATACAGCCCTGTCTCTCCATTGCTAAATTATACTGCCCTTACATAGTAGGCTCCAAATAATGCTCACAGATTTCAATGGGCACCATGTAAATCATGCTTTACCCTGCAGGTAAGCAATTACACAGGAGCTCCATCTGTGGGACACCATCTGATCAGCAGTTCTTGAGAAAACTACAATCTATTATGGGGTTGAATCAACTAGATAACCCTATTATAAGTGAAGCTTCATGCCGTGTTATACTTATACATGAGCCATATTATTCTATTTTTGTATAATAAGGTGTATGATTTGTTATATGGAAACATCACAGACAATTCAATCAATGCACTTCCTTTGTCTTATATTTTCTTATTCTTTCATGCCGGGTTTTAACAAGATTGTCTTCTGATCACAGTCTGAAAGGTACCGCATGCAAGTTTCTTTTCACAGCAAGTTCATTTGTAGCTCAACATAGCGTGGCATCTGCCAGAGAATAATTTGGTGCCATTGTCGGTCACCTGACAAGCCAGTATCTACAATTTAAATTTATTAAGCTATTGTGATTCCTCACGGCAGAGTAATATTTGAAGTCTGCATGATGTATTTGTGGATTTAGATGATACAGGAGGAGCTGTGTGGCTGCAGGAAGATATAGAGATCAGCTAAGCAACTTAATGTCATATTTCTACATAAATGTCAAACTCATTACTGAACAAAAGACTGTGTGTTCTGCTCAAATCAAGACAGATTTTTATGAGGCAACTAAAAGTAATTAATAATCGACTGCATCATAAAAGAAGTCTACATAACAAATGTTCCAAATTGTGAAATAACAGTTTACATTGCAAGTGAATATTTCTGTCATCGAACGTTACTACAGACTGAATAATAAAGGAACTACTGTAGGTGTCATTTTAATTTGTGAAATCTGTGTAACCCAAGGGTATATGTACCATCGAGACAGCCCAGCTAAATCTGGTCATAAACATAACATCACTGTTGTTTCACCAGAAAAAAATATTGGCATGTCACTCCAATGGTGCAGTATGCTTTAGGGGGCTGTTATGTTCCATCAACACTAAGATATAGGATCAGATAAGTTAAAATATCCAACCCCCCCTCCCCAAATGCCTACCATGAACTATAGATGTAACCCCTCGATGATGAGGGGTTGATGTGACTGTGGCAAAATAGGGTCGGATGTTTTGCTGGAAGAGTGAGAGCGTATTTTGATATCCAATTATTAAATGTAATTGCATTAAAAACTCCCATCACATAACAAAATTATTATTAGTGAATGCTGCACACATTTTGGTGCTTCACATTTGATAAATGTGCCCAAACTTTATCATTAGATTTGTGGTTCAATTTTTTAAACCCCAGAGGAAATATAAACATGGCTTCAATCCTGTGAGAGGTGAAAAATAAACCCATTTTCAGTGAAATATTGAAATTATAAATCGCCAAATGAATGACCAATATCAAATCACATAAATACCCTAGACAAATCAGTTTTACCAAAGAGCCCCTTAATCCTCGTAAAGGGATATTCCCTTCTTAGACTTTAATGACTGTGATAAGAATACCCATGTCTATTGTACCCCGTAAATTACACAATTGCGCACAGAACTTAAAGTGTGATGCCACTATTAATCTTCTATAGTTTGCTTGCTTTTTCCAACTGTTTCTCATTTAATATGAAAGCAGCTCAACACACACTTAGTTCTACCTACAGTATTTGGTTGTGAAGCGTTCAAGAAATAGAAACAGCAGGAGATGTTTTACCTCTAGAAATCTTCTTCTACTTTGCTATTTTTGATGTTATAAAATATACTCTACTCAAGAGAATAATAAATTGTAATACTAATACTCTACACATTCATACAAATAAAAGGTCTTTAAAAACACAGTAAAACACACAAACCATCATGAAGACATTTGCGCACATCCATTTAAAGGACCAAAATGTGGTTTAGCAGTTAAAAGTAACCCGGTATAATATTTCGTTTTAAATATATTGAATATGTTATACTCAGATTTTTTTCTCCATTGCCTGGTATATAACTGTCTGGTTCAAATGACCTCTTTAAAAATACCAATACCAAGATTTCTACACCCATTAAATATTTGCAACATTACTGTCTGCATTACTCTCTAGTACTTCATTCAGAGAACCTTTCAGACACGTGTTATCTGGAGTTGGTGACCTGGTCTTGTTAAGACATATCCATACTTCCTGAATAAGACAGATGACATTTAAAGATACTTTTATTTTACTACTGAACATTTTGCCTGGCATTTTACTTTCTTCTGTAAAATGTGAAGTATAATTCAGACGGGCTAGTCGCTTTATAAAGCTTTCATTTACCAAGGTCAACCATTTCTCCATCCTATTTTCCTTCAGAAAAGCACACTAGTTATCTATGAACTAAGTAGTATAATACAAAGATAAAATGACAAAACAAACTAAACTTAATACTAAATCACATCACTTTTAGAATATTAGTTTGTCCCAAATAAACAGATTTTATTAACTGCAACCAAGTACAGCATGGGGTGAAAGAAAACATGACACAAAACAAGAGTGTAGAGAGTATCGAATGAAGACAATCCTAATATCACACTAAGTATTCTGATATCATCTATAATCCTGTACATTATATAACATATCAATCATGATGTAAGGATTGTAAAAGAAAGAATAGTCAGGTTTTACCACCAACGTACAACACCATGGCTGACTCAAGCTACTGTTTCACACAGTATGTTTCAAGTGGGTTACATTGGAGAATGGCTTCAACATTTCTGATACCTCTATATGGTTTATTGAAACAACAGTAGGGTAGCCTCGACAAAAGATTTATGTGTTTTTCTCCTCCAAGGTACCACTATTTATTGTCATTCGATATCTATCTATGAAAACAGAGAGCACCTTATTTAGTTCCGCACAGAGAAGAAAATGATCCTGAGTCTTTTTCTTTTTAGTTGATATGACTCCTAGTATCTTTTTCTATCTGCTATTCTGAGCTTGTATGTGATCTTTCTTGAATTATATTACTGTATTATCCATGCTGCTGTAACACACTGAATCTCCCCATGGTAGGACTACTAAGGGATTATCTTATTTTATCTTATCTTATTTGGATTTTATAGTCTTACATATCAAGACATAATAAGGACTTGACTGGCCCTTACAAGGTCTTGATATCAGGTGAAGTCATGGGTGGAAAATACCCCATGTTTCAATAGCCTGTATCCAAATTAAAGCGATAATATATGAAAAAGACCCAAAAACCGACTAATACAATACTTGGTAGGTGTACCTAATTGCTAAGAAACAAAAAATGGATTGAAAAGTACACTAAAATATAACCTTTAATGATAATATTTAAAAAGTCAAGAAAAGGCTTGAATAGAAAAAATAGCCTAAAATCAACAGGGCTAGTGGTCAGTGACTAATTCACACCTGTGTCTGAATACAGAAGTGCATGTCTAGCTATAAGCTCACATTGGCAGGGTATGTATAATTCACTTATATGCTTAAATGCAACTAGCACATACACCTTACTCCACTGCAGCAATGAGGCCACAACACACACAGACACATAAAGTCAGCTGAACAACAGATCTCAGCAGACCACAAAGCTTGAGGGTAGATAGATGGCACCCCCATAACTAAGCCCTAGTCACTGCACCACATAAACAGATCAAGGCAGCACATTCACACATCACTTAGATATATAACATCAGCCTGACACGTTTCAACTGGTAAAGAGCCAGTTCATCAGAAGCCACTATGTGTTCAGAGCAAACTATAGTAATGTTGTACAGAGTGCTTAATGAAGAGCATAACGTGCCCTGCACCCGGACGGCTATAATTATCAGCCGTGACTGCTTCCCCGAAAGGCCAATTTGATATAGTCATGGCCACTCCCTCTCAATGTGACGTCACCGGGGGAGTGCCCAATCGGCACAAAGATACCCCTCAATGACGCCGCAACAAAGCACCGCCCATCGGGGCGTATATAAATCAACTGGACACAGAAAGCATCCCTAGTAACCCCCGGCTCAATACCACGGCTCCAACCTATGCAGGAAGCAAAAGAAACATCGCATAAGTCCAGTCACATAACTACTGCAGGTTCCGCTCCAAGCTAAAATCGATCCAGCACTTGCAACAGTAACACACCTCCCAACATTAATGTGAATACAGAGCAACATAAAACGCACAACACGCCTACGTCTCCTATCCTGAGAGCCGTAAGCCAGCAGCACCTATAGGTAAACAGACGGACTGACACTTAACCCCATGAATATATCAATAGGGCAGAATATACTAATAGCGGAGATATACAAGGTAAGTATAAAGAACTATACACAAACCCTAACCATCCATTAATAATAACCAGGAAACATATACTGATAGCGCAGATATACAAGGTAAGTATAAAAGGGTAAGTATAAAAACCATACACAAACCCTATCCATTCATTAGCAATAACCAGGAAACACAGTCAAAACATGAGGAACCAAAAGAGATGGAATGAATTATGTATTATAACATGGGGAAACAAATATACCATCCCACAACTCCCATACCATCTTACAAAAATGGAGCAAAGGAGAGATGATCATTTAGACCATTTGGTGTCATGGTATTTAACACAAATGTCCACCGAGTTTCCCTTTGGAGGACCTTACGGTCAAAGTCACCCCCCCCCCCTAGGGGATTTAGAGACCAACTCGATCCTTTGAAATGTAAGATGTTTTACATCTCCTCCATGTGATTGGCAAATATGGTTAGATACAGAAGTATCATCACGTCTTAAAACATTGTTGATATGTTCCCTCACCCTCCTGCGAAGCTCCCTTGTGGTTTTACGCACATATTGTAGGCCACAGGAGCAAGTGATGAAATAGATAACTCCGCTCGATTTACAATTAATAAAATGGTTAATTTTATATTGCCAACGTGTATTAGTGCTACTAAAATATCCACTCTTGAAAATGGAGCAGCAGGCTTTACATGAGCCACATGCAAAGCAACCGATGGTTCTCTTTGAGGCCCGTTCCAACCAATTGCCTTCCGATGTCACTGGACCAAGGTGACTATGGACTAGTTCATCATGCAAATTTGCACCTCTTCTGAATGACAAACCTGGTCTATCCCGCACCAGTGACCTAACTACCGGGTCACTCTTAAGGATATCCCAAGAATCGGTAATAATACACCTAATATCATCGGCTGCACTGTCATATGTCGTCACAATTCTCATGTTATTTTCAAGTTGTTCCCTAACACGAGGATTTAGCAGTTTGGTTCGGTCCATTGCAAGAGCATGTTGGTAAGCCCGTTTAAGTACCCATTTTGGATATTCACAGCGTTGGAATCGACCATAGAGATTCCTAGCCTGCACCTGAAAGTTCGACAGTCTGGAACAATTTCTACGGACCCTCATATACTGGCCCTTAGGTATGCTAGCCCTTAGTGAAGGGGGATGCCAGCTATCCCATGATAACAGGGAATTTGTTGCTGTGGATTTTGTATGTATAACAGTGTTCAATTGGCCAGATTATTCCTTTGTAATTGACAAATCTAAGAATGTAATATGTTTGTCATGAATGTCGTATGTGAGGAACAAACCTAAGTCATTCTGATTAAGGGCCACAATAAACGCCACCAAGTCCCCCCTGGGCCCGTCCCACAACAACAAAATGTCATCAATGAAACGGACCCAGAGGAGAACGTGGCTATTCCAATGGTCCATATCCTCATTGAAGACCCTCTCCCTCTCCCACCAGCCCAGGTGGAGATTGGTGAAACTTGGGGCACATGGACTCCCCATGGCCCCTTCCCTGAGCTGGTGGAAGGTTTTCCCTTTGAACAAAAAACAATTATACTCAAGGACAAATTTGAGGAGGTCCAAAATGAAGCCATTATGTTCAGACATGTGACTCCCTCTTGTCTCCAAAAAAGAACTAACTGCCCGATATCCCTTGGCATGAGGGATGGACGAATAAAGAGATTTGACGTCCAAGCTGGCGAGCAAAATGTCCCGGGATACCTGGATGCCCTCCAGATGCCGGAGGACATCCATGGTATCCCGGACATATGATGGCAAGCTCACCACAAACGGGCTCAAAATGTCATCCACATACAGGCTGGCCTTTTGTGTGATAGAGCCAATCCCTGGCACGATAGGCCGTTTCTTCAAAGACGACAGGCCTTTGTGGATCTTAGGTAATGCGTAAAATGCAGCCATACAGCAAGTAAAAGAAGCAGCATTTCTAAAGCAATGTATTTAGGAAAACTCTTGAATTTACATAATATAGCAGTATGGATAGGATCCTTGAGATGGGAATATCTCTTTAAGTCTGTAATGTCAGAAGGGCAGTGTTAGACAGGGGGGCATGATTTAGATCTCCAGTCAGAGCTCAGAATCACACCCTTTGCCTGTTCCTGTCTGACACCATCCTCATGACAATAAAGAGCATAAGTAGCACATCAGGCACCAAAACTAACATCACTGATTTGTCAGAAACTGTGGGGGCTAAAGAAAAAAAATTCCAACTGTGCCAGAATCTGTAGAACAAAGCCTATTAATTTATTAATTGATGTAAAGAACTGGAGTTGTTGGAGGTGCTCAAAGGTCTTCTTTAAGGCCCACAGCAATGCAATTGGGTTGAGCTTTGGACTTTGACTGAGCTATTGCTATAGTTTGATTCTTTTCTCTTTTAACCATCCAAGCAGTACTTGTTCAGCCTTCTTCTAATTGTACTATCTTGAATTTAAATATACTAACTGAATCCTGTGAAGTCTAAGGTGTTGCCCTTGGATCCTTTGCAATTTCTCTGAGCACTGTAAGGTCTGAAGAAGATAGTCAACTGTTTTAAGCTTGAAAATAATATTTCTCACTGGCCTTCAAATTTTGGATATGGTCTTATATTTCCCCCCAGATCAATGGTAACAATTGCTTCTATAAGATCATTGTTGATCAGTGTCAGACTGAGGAACCTTTTTTCCCACCAGAAAAAATTATTCTGGGAGCCCTGCCTCAAGCAATCCCTAATAAATAGACCAAAGTACCCTTCAAATTTGAATGTCTTTTGCTAAACCATTATTGTATTAGAGGCTTAGACCATCAGAGTATAATTTATCATCTTTCCTTCTTGTAATTGTGTTAATGTACGTCTGAATGCTCTAGACCAGCAAACTGCCACAACTTTTTAAAGAGGTGGTCCACTTGCTGATTATCATTTAATCAAGGGCATTTGATTAACCCTTGTCCTGGCTGTTACTTAAACCTCTTAATTCCCATGAAAGAAGAATTTTAAATAAAAAAGGACACACAGTAATTTTCCATGTGTTATTCATCTGAAGTTTTATTTATCTAATTTGAAGACCTTCTAAACAATAAATGTACGCCTTTTTAGCGTTTTTAAAATGAAGAGAAAATGCATTTGAAAAAAACACATTTTACAGTAAAGTGATTCACTTTTTCAATGCAGTCATTGTTCATGTAGTTTTCACGGGTAAAGCATGCTAAAAAAAATATACAAAAATATGTAAATCAGATCAGAGATTTTAAAAATATTGAGAAACTAATACAGAAAATAATGTAAATAAATACAAAATACATTGTAAATTAAAACATATGTAAATTAATGTGGTATTCCAGTAATACTAAGTTTTCACTTACAGTAAATAGGTAGAGCCTTGATCTATCAAGAATTGCCAGAACAATGGTCCTGTGTCCCCTGTGCCCCACACTCCATTTACATCGTCCAGGCCAGGGTTTTGCTACTGTCAATTGGTGAGGAATCCACCGGTTGGATCCCTACTGATTTAGCAAGAGTGATTACTGATATACCCCTTTAAATGTATCTAGCAAAAATAATTTGATCAAGGTTTCATTAAAAAAAAATTGATGTATCTGACTCATTCACATTCTTAAATTTAATTTTCATGTTCCTTTCCTTTTTGGTTTCACTTGGAGACACCTATGACTACATCACAGTAATATGTGGTATTACACAGTGGGATAGTCTTGGAAAATAAAGATGAATTGCTGTAAGAATCCTTGTTCTTAAGAGCCAGCAAACCTGAGATGATAGCACAGGAGCTCAGCGTGGTTTAATTAACAGCAGACGCGCCACTTATTTCCCTGCCAGTTACTCATTACAATATGTCTTGGCATCACCTGTAAATGTAAGTGATGAACCTTTCCCATAAGTACAAGAGAACTACTTTTAAAAATTCCTTTACTATCATAAAATATATTGTGTGTATGTACTTTTTCCAGACCTATCGGTTACCATAACACAAATCAACTTATAGACTTAGCATACCTGTCCAAGCTGTTTTCCTGAGAAAACCTCATCTTTCTACAATCTATTTCTATTTTTCACTTATCAGACACGGGAGCGCAAACTCTGATGCCCACAATGATTTTACAGTAAAGCAAGTAGCAGAGTACTGAATATAAAATATTTTTCATGGAGTCCTGGAGTTCCATAACAATAGGTCAAAAATTTTCCATAATGTAAAAATCTGTCATACGTTCTAAATTGTTACAGGGAAAGTGTCACCCAACATCCTTTGTAATCTGGGGCTATAGCTGACAATATTAATGTACTTAAATATATGCATACGCAACAGGTTATTGGGAATTGGCTGTCCAGGGTTACATGCTCTAGTTGTACAATTGTAAGATGGACAGATCATTCTGTCATGTCTTTACTGTAAGTACTGCTTTCAACCTCTTCCTGCTTCTTATATACCAACTGAAGGGGATGCAGCGCAACTAAAGCTTCTGAAGAACAAGACTTCTGCTTTCTGTTCTGCTTTTAGCTAATAAGAATGACACTGCTGCCCTGCATTACACTATGGTGCTATAGGCAGCTTGCAACTTTTTCATGACATGAGTATTTTCAATTTGCTCCACCCTATCTCCCCACTCCTCTTAATTAAAGTCCAAGACACTTTGGTCTAGATTAAATTAGCTACAGTAATCATTTTATTAAATGACGTGTAATACATGCCAACAATACCATTTGTGAAGCCCAATGAACCAAAAAGGGGCAGGTGGACAGAAGCTTCTCCTTCATAATAATCCCATAAATTGGCCCACACTATTACTTACTAGTTCGTTATAAGCACTAAGTCCACCCCCTTTCTACTCCACACATTTGACAATCTCATAAATCTCTACTCGTTTTATGTTTGCCTTGTGTCAAATCCCCCCTTAGACCGTGTCTCACAGTACTGCCTCACTTGATCATATTCCTATATGCAGGGTTTATTTGTTTAGTTATGTCTTATGCTCACACAATCGTATCAGTTTGGCATGTGTAAGGAAACTGGAGCACCTAGAAGAAATCCACAGGGAGAATATACAAACTTCATGCAGATGCTGCCCTTGGTGAGATACCCAGGATTCCAGTGCTACAAGACAATAGTGTAGAGGCGTAGCTAGTGGGAAAAATGGAACACAGGGATGGCAGCCCCACGCCACAACACAAGTTACACATATAACTGCATTGGCATCTACATAACACTGATGGAGTTGAAACATAAAGTAGAGAAGGAAGCCTCTCGTTTTCTGCTCTACTATTAAGTAACTTGTAAGCTATTTCAGGCCTGTGACCTACCAGCTTCCCTAAGACGTCTGCGTCCTAGCACAGATGGGTGTGATGACATCAGTTGTCACCAGATGTCCTGGTGCTTTGTGGCAAACAGCGGTAGTGGTTCAGGTAGATGCTCCAGCTTCTTAGTACATCAGTGGATTGGAGGTAGATGAATATAATTATTCTTTTTTGTTTTTATACACACTTTGGTTCTTTAAATACAGTACAGTACAGCACATTACTCACAAGGAACTCTCGGTCACCCTGGGAAAGAAACAAAAAAAGAAAAGAAATCCACATTAATTAGTAGATGATAATTTAGAAACACTTCCGCATTCTAGGATGTCTATAAAGCTTTTTCAACATCCAAAAAAACTTTCCCACCTCTGTCTCTTTGTTGGCGGAGGCTTCCACCCAATCCATCTTCAGGATATAAGATATATTATCTTATAAGATAATTACGAGTTTAGTGGGACAAGTTATACATTCTAATGATATAATTTAATGTTCCATATGACATTACAGGAAGCTGCAAAAAATTATTAATGGGGTGGAAATGGAAGAAAACTGAAATTTTGGCATCATTTCTTATTACAGCTTTATTCCACAGGTAAAGTATAATTATTACACTACCAAACTTATGTAGTTTTATTATTTGTTTAAAAAAAACAAGTGTAATTCTCCATATTCTGAAACCCTAACTTATCTAATACATCAGTGCATGAACACCCTATAGCTCTCCAGTATGGAACTGCACAGCCTTCATGAGCTATTGTATGCTATAATGTATATAAGGAGACTCTCCACTAGAAGCAATGCTCTATACATACAGAATATGATGGAACATGCCACACTTTTTTCAAATAAGAACCCTCTAAATTAAGTCTGTGGCTTATTAATGTACATTCAGGGCCTATACGTATAGGTGTCATATCATGGCTCCATATATTTGTCAGTTCTCTTGGTAGGTAGCAGTATAGCTGGACCATCAAAGCTGTTGTATATGTTGCATAGCTTATAAATATGAGCAGCCCACTAACACCAGGATCTATATAGCTGGAATTGACAGATCATTAGTTTTTCATAACTCCTAAAATTGCAGAACACAAAATCAATTTGTGAGTTCACAGCCTTGTCTTCTAGAGATTACAAACACGTTCTAAACATGTAGTTGTGACTTGTCATATGCTAGTAGCAGGCCAATTTACTTGCCGGCGTTGAAACTTCTTCCGCAATGTCTTCATGAATTACTATCTGCTGATTCAGTATTTTATCAGGTGTCAAGACACATATGTCAGGCTGCTTATGTTGTCTGGATAATTATATTTTCAGCCACTAGATGCATATTCATTCATTTTAGATGTATTATTTTTTTCTACTACATGGCACCAACATATTCAGCAAAGTTTTACATTTCCCCATGTTTTTCCTTGAGGATTATAACATCAATTTAGGGCAACCAATTGATCTACAATCTCCCAAGGGTCCTAGTACACAGTCCAGTCATATTAATATGATCACCGCCTACTTTTGACGTCAACATTAAATAACCAATTGCAGAAGGCACGTGTCATCAGCCATCTGGGTGCACTCATCATGCACAAGCATGCATCTATCCTTGTGGACCATGTTCACCCGTATATGTGAATTGTTTTTCCTCAGGATGATGGCGTCTACCAGCAAGATAATGTGACATGTCATAAAGCTCACAGTGTACGTGCGTGGTTCAAGGAGCACCAGGATGAGTTTACCGTACTGCCTTGGTCAGCAAATTCCCCAGACTTGAACCCAATCGAGAATCTGTGGGACCACCTCAATCGGGTTGTTCGCACCATGGATGCTCAACCGCGTTACTTAGCACAGCTGGCCACGGCACTGGAGTCAGCATGGCTCAACATCCCAGTGAACATCATCACAACATCCCCTCTCTTCCTGCACGTCTCGCAGCGGTCCGCTCTGCCAAAGATGGTTATTCTGGATTTTGATAGGTGGTCATATTAATGTGACTGGACTGTGTATTTGAAAACTGAGGTGCTCCTTGGTGAATCCTCATGCTGGAGAAAGTGCTTTAGCAACTTCTGTGTTTCCTGTGAGAGTAGGTGCGCATTCAGTGGAAAAATTTGTTGTAATCCACCTGTGGCTTTTCCTGTGAATGTGGATTTTGATGCGGATTATGTCAGATTTCACTGTGGATATCATATCTTTTAAATACAGAGTGGAAATCTACAAAATCTACAATATAAATTGACACGAGGTTTAAAAATTTGCATTGCAGGTAAATGTCCTTGCTGAAACTCTGCAGCCGATGGATTTAGTAGATTCTCCTTCATATGGCTGGTACTATAATCAGCTGAAGATTTCCCTTGTGCAAATTTACAGAATCCTTTTCCTTCTGCAGATCTTCAGAATTTCTACTGCAAGTGCTTTTACAGTCAGGATATTTAGGCATTTCCACTGCTTTTTTGCATGTGAACAAACTGAGGACCCTGCAAATAGTACCATAGACTCCATAGACTATAACTTTCTAGACTTGTGTAAGTATAATTCAAGGAAAAACAGTGAGAGATTGGGATTAACTCCTGTCCAAACCAAATATACAGGTTTTTGGAAGTTAGTCTTTAATGTTGAACCAACCTTTTATCTATGACAGGTTATTTGCACGGTCTTATTGGCCTTGGGTCTGGTGGTGAAATAATAAAGCTTACAGGAGGAAGATGGATATTCTATTACAAGGAGGTCACTGAATCTCTGGCAGCAAGTGGCTGTCTGCCAAGATGTTTAATCACTTAGCTGGTTACTTCTGGCTCTGTACATGATCTTTTCTCAGGATACTATCACTGAAGAGAGTGGAAGCGGATTTGGACAGAAGATGTTTGTGGCAAGTATTTTACTTGACATTGATGTGTGCTATCTTTTAGGTCATCTCTTGCTGGTTACAAACTTCCTGTTTGATCATTGTTATTATAGAGGATACTGCACTTATAACCTGCTGCACAAGGATTAAAACTGAACCTGCTGGACAGAGTTACAATATTTGAGCGACATTATAATACCACTGTAGTCCACTGTAATATTATTGGGCCCTTACTTCACCATTAGTGTTCAGGTTTCCATTCGATTGTCTGCTTGGGGAAACCTAATCTGCTTAAAAAAGCGGTTACCCGCGGAACCCATAGACTATAATGTGTTCCGCATAGTTTCACATCAGTTTCCGCCCAAAAAGCGCAAAAAATGTGAAGAGGGGAACAGAATCCTTATAATGAATACAAGCGTTGGTGTGAACCCAGCGTAAGAGATTTGTATTTGGCGCTTGAGGTTTACTATTGTCAGACTTGGGGTCCTTTCGCACACCAGAGGAAATTATTATGAGCACCCACCTCCATCTATTTGAAATACAAATATTCGCTTTTAATAACATTGTAAACTTCTCAAAGTTCTGAAGTTAGTTAGAGAGCCTGGAAGAAGCACTCACAAACATGGGGAGAACTTATCGCATACACCCAATGCAGAGACATGTAACTTATTTTCACATTCAGAATGTATTTTTGCTTTATAAAGGTACCAAATACTTGGATTAATATTATTTTAGGTGACATGCACAGTCAACCAAAAGCTTATTCAGCCAACAGATATTTATCCTGATCCACTATACACATGTACACTCAGCTTGACTGGGTGTATATTAGTTCTAAATGGAGAGAAGGGAATGAGCCATTGCCATACACCTCTGGCAGCAGATTCTTCCCGAGAATAAAATGATCAGAAATGTGCAATTCAACATGTCCAATTCACCTGACATCATCTGCTGGGAAAGAGTCAGAACACTTCTATACACATCAGAGAGGTGACGGACCCCACTGAAATGGGCAGGAACAGCCTATATTCGTTTAATGTGTGTAGGGTAACTTTGGCCATCAATCAGTCACCCATTGCAATTACATATACCAATATTTTATATACAGTCCTATGAAAAAGTTTGGGCACCCCTATTAATCTTAATCATTTTTAGTTCTAAATATTTTGGTGTTTGCAACAGCCATTTCAGTTTGATATATCTAATAACTGATGGACACAGTAATATTTCAGGATTGAAATGAGGTTTATTGTACTAACAGAAAATGTGCAATATGCATGAAACCAAAATTTGACCGGTGCAAAAGTATGGGCACCTCAACAGAAAAGTGACATTAATATTTAGTAGATCCTCCTTTTGCAAAGATAACGGCCTCTAGTCGCTTCCTGTAGCTTTTAATCAGTTCCTGGATCCTGGATGAAGGTATTTTGGACCATTCCTCTTTACAAAACAATTCAAGTTCAGTTAAGTTTGATGGTCACCGAGCATGGACAGCCCGCTTCATATCATCCCACAGATGTTCAATGATATTCAGGTCTGGGGACTGGGATGGCCATTCCAGAATATTGTAATTGTTCCTCTGCATGAATGCCTGAGTCGATTTTGGAGCGGTGTTTTGGATCATTGTCTTGCTGAGATATCCATCCCCGGCGTAACTTCAACTTCGTCACTGATTCTTGAACATTATTCTCAAGAATCTGCTGATACTGAGTGGAATCCATGCGACCCTCAACTTTAACAAGATTCCTGGTGCCGGCATTGGCCACACAGCCCCAAAGCATGATGGAACCTCCACCAAATTTTACAGTGGGTAGCAAGTGTTTTTCTTGGAATGCTGTTTCTTTTTGGACGCCATGCATAACGCCTTTTTTTTATAACCAAACAACTCAATCTTTGTTTCCAAAATGAAGTTGGTTTCTCCAAATGTGCTTTTGCATACCTCAGGCAACTCTATTTGTGGCGTACGTGCAGAAACGGCTTCTTTCTCATCACTCACCCATACAGCTTCTCCTTGTGCAAAGTGCGCTGTATTGCTGACTGATGCACAGTGACACCATCTGCAGCAAGATGATGCTGCAGCTCTTTGGAGGTGGTCTGTGGATTGTCCTTGACTGTTCTCACCATTCTTCTTCTCTGCCTTTCTGATATTTTTCTTGGCCTGCCACTTCTGGGCTTAACAAGAACTGTCCCTGTGGTCTTCCATTTCCTTACTATGTTCCTCACAGTGGAAACTGACAGGTTAAATCTCTGAGACAGCTTTTTGTATCCTTCCCCTGAACAACTATGTTGAACAATCTTTGTTTTCAGATCATTTGAGAGTTGTTTTGAGTAGCCCATGATGCCACTCTTCAGAGGAGATTCAAATAGTAGAACAACTTGCAATTGGCCACCTTAAATACCTTTTCTCATGATTGGATACACCTGGCTATGAAGTTCAAAGCTCAGTGAGGTTACAAAAACAATTTTGTGTTTCAGTAAGTCAGTAAAAAGTAGTTAGGAGTATTCAAATCAATAAAATGATAAGGGTGCCCATACTTTTGCACCGGTCAAATTTTGGTTTAATGCATATTGCACATTTTCTGTTAGTACAATAAACCTCATTTCAATCCTGAAATATTACTATGTCCATCAGTTATTAGATATATCAAACTGAAATGGCTGCTGCAAACACCAAAATATTTAGAACTAAAAATGATTAAGATTCATAGGGGTGCCTAAACTTTTTCATAGGACTGTAAATATCTACAGATGTAGCAAAATTTAAAAGGCATACCTATCTCCAGGATTATATTTAATATTGTATTTTAAGATAACTGAAGTATTTTACACAATACATTGCTTTATAATGTAGACTTTATTTATTTTTTCTCTTTATTTGGCTTACATATATAGTGTCATCATATTTCGCAGCGCTTTTATTGACTAGATACATACTGTACATACTAATATTAGCGAAAGTAAACCATAATTTACATTATACTAAATAACCCCCACATAAAATATAACGTTTACAAATCCAGCACGGAATGAACATACTCAGGCCTGGTTCACATCTGCGTTTAGTATTCCGTTCGGGGATTCTGCTTGGGGACCTCACAAATGCTATACCGAATGCATTACAAGTGGTTTGCTAAGAAACCACACGGACCCCATAGACTATAATGGGGTCCATGTGTTTTCCACACGAATCTTGTGGAGAAAAAAGTACTGCAAGCAGCACTTTTCTCTCCACTTGATTCGTCCGGACACCGAGTGGAAACCACACGGAACCCATTATAGTCTATGGGATCCGTGTGGTTTCTTAGCTAACCACTTTTTAATGCATTCGGTATTCAGTTCGGAGGGTCCCCAAGCAGACTCCCCAAACGCAGATGTGAACCTGGCCTGACAACTGAAACTTACAGCAGTATATGATGCATACTTAGTTTCTACATTGTTGAATTCTTTTTAGGTGGCTTCAATGAAACTTCTATATAACCCTGTGTTGGATGACTGGGAGATATCTAAGAAAATACATATTATGAACTCTTTTTGGAACCTCCTTTTCCATGCAAATCTGGTCCAAAGCTGTTTAACTTTCCCTGAAGACCACATTATACACTAACTTATTGGAAGTCCACCTTAAATTGTTTACATGTTGGTATTTTACTTCTACTATGTTGACAAGAATACAGTATATCCTGTAGTCTCTCTGAGGTCTTGTGGTCATAAAGGCTTGATCATTTACATTTACTGGGAATGTCCCCACTTTATCCCCATGTGGCGCAGGGCCTTCTCCCTACTTCCCTCCATTTTCCATATGACCATCAACCTAGATCCTGCACTGGCCCTGCTTTCTCTTTGTGGGGAATCTCATTCACCAGAGGGACAGAAGCTACTACTACATATTTTGCTGACTCAAAACCTATTAATGACTAAAAACTGGAGATCTCCGTCCGACTCCATCTTTGCATTCACTACTGAGACAGTTTCCCAGCACTGTGTATATGAAAACATTGATATTTTACAATTGTTCCTTTGCAGCGTTCCATATGGTTTGGTCACCATGGCTGCGAGAATTTCCTTCAGTCACTCCAGATTCACCATCTCTTCCGTCATAGTATTTCTGAATTGTGTCAAATAGATATTTTGGATATTGTAATGTCATGCATTGTACTTTTTTTCCCCTCCCCCTTGTGTTACCGCTCTCATGTAGTGAGAAAACTAATAAAACATATGTTGTGAAAAAAAAAAAAAAAGCAAAATCTGCAACAAAAAAAGCAGCTTTTCCACAATATGGAACACTATATAATGTGTTAACTACAGGGGTACTGTATGTTTAGAAAGGGGAGTAGCAATAGGAAAGGGGGAGGGGTTTGCTTATACGTAAAATCCTGTCTTAAGCCTGTCCTGCATGAGGACATCTGGGAGGAAAATGAATATGTGGAGTCCTTATGGGTGAAAATTAAGGGAGGAACAAAAAATAATAAAATACTGATAGGGGTTTGTTATACAGTCCTATGAAAAAGTTTGGGCACCCCTATTAATCTTAATCATTTTTAGTTCTAAATATTTTGGTGTTTGCAGCAGCCATTTCAGTTTGATATATCTAATAACTGATGGACACAGTAATATTTCAGGATTGAAATGAGGTTTATTGTACTAACAGAAAATGCGCAATATGCATTAAACCAAAATTTGACCGGTGCAAAAGTATGGGCACCTCAACAGAAAAGTGACATTAATATTTAGTAGATCCTCCTTTTGCAAAGATAACAGCCTCTAGTCGCTTCCTGTAGCTTTTAATCAGTTCCTGGATCCTGGATAAAGGTATTTTGGACAAACAATTCAAGTTCAGTTAAGTTAGATGGTCGCCGAGCATGGACAGCCCGCTTCAAATCATCCCACAGATGTTCAATGATATTCAGGTCTGGGGACTGGGATGGCCATTCCAGAACATTGTAATTGTTCCTCTGCATGAATGCCTGAGGATTTGGAGCGGTGTTTTGGATCATTGTCTTGCTGAAATATCCATCCCCGGCGTAACTTCAACTTCGTCACTGATTCTTGAACATTATTCTCAAGAATCTGCTGATACTGAGTGGAATCCATGCAACCCTCAACTTTAACAAGATTCCCGATGCCGGCATTGGCCACACAGCCCCAAAGCATGATGGAACCTCCACCAAATTTTACAGTGGGTAGCATGTGTTTTTCTTGGAATGCTGTTTCTTTTTGGATGCCATGCATAACGCCTTTTTTTATAACCAAACAACTCAATTTTTGTTTCCAAAATGAAGCTGCCTTGTCCAAATGTGCTTTTTCATACCTCAGGCAACTCTATTTGTGGCGTACGTGCAGAAACGGCTTCTTTCTCATCACTCTCCCATACAGCTTCTATTTGTGCAAAGTGCGCTGTATAGTTGACCGATGCACAGTGACACCATCTGCAGCAAGATAATGCTGCAGCTCTTTGGAGGTGGTCTGTGGATTGTCCTTGACTGTTCTCACCATTCTTCTTCTCTGCCTTTCTGATATTTTTCTTGGCCTGCCACTTCTGGGCTTAACAAGAACTGTCCCTGTGGTCTTCCATTTCCTTACTATGTTCCTCACAGTGGAAACTGACAGGTTAAATCTCTGAGACAACATTTTGTATCCTTCCCCTGAACAACTATGTTGAACAATCTTTGTTTTCAGATCATTTGAGAGCGGGCTGTCCATGGTCGGCCACCATCAAACTTAACTGAACTTGAATTGTTTTGTAGAAAGAAATGGTCCAAAATACCTTCATCCAGGATCCAGGAACTGATTAAAAGCTACAGGAAGCGACTAGAGGCTGTTATCTTTGCAAAAGGAGGATCTACTAAATATTAATGTCACTTTTCTGTTGAGGTGCCCATACTTTTGCACCGGTCAAATTTTGGTTTAATGCATATTGCGCATTTTCTGTTAGTACAATAAACCTCATTTCAATCCTGAAATATTACTGTGTCCATCAGTTATTAGATATATCAAACTGAAATGGCTGTTGCAAACACCAAAATATTTAGAACTAAAAATGATTAAGATTAATAGGGGTGCCCAAACTTTTTCATAGGACTGTAAATCTCCAAATATAACGGAAGAAGCTGAAAATAAACTAATAATACAAAGTGATGAGGCCACAAAGCATAATAAAGTCATTATTATGGGGGATTTCAACTACCCTGATATCAACTGGGAGGCAGAAACCTGCAGATCCAACAAAGGGAACAGGTTCTTGTCAGTAATAAAAAACAAAAAACAAGAGATGAGGCACTTTTAGACCTAATTTTAAAAACTGAACCTGACACACAGTCAGAAGTGGAGGTCGGGGACATCTGGGTAATAGTGACCATCCTACTAATATTATAAATGTGATAGTTTGGATGTTTGTTAATCACGCAAAAAGGACTGAACCGATTTGGATGAAATTTGGCACATACAGTACAGACAAAGTTTGGACACACCTTCTCATTCAAAGAGTTTTCAGTATTTTCATGACTATAAAATTGCAGATTTACACTGAAGGCATCAAAACTATGAATTAACACATGTGGAATTATATACTTAACAAAAGTGTGTGAAACAACTGAAAATCTGTCTTATATTCTAGGTCAGTGGTTCTTAACCTTGTTTGAGGTACTGAACCCACCAGTTTCATTTGCACATTCACAGAACCCTTCTTTAGTGATAAATCAAATGTGATTTTTTTCCAAATTCAAGACATAGGTATATGTTTTTTTACTGGTACACAAAATGAACCGTGCATAGGGCCTAGGGTTCGATCGAACCCTGGTTAAGAACCACTGTTCTAGGTTCTTCAAAGTAGCCACCTTTTGCTTTGATTACTGCTTTGCACACTCTTGGCATTCTCTTGATGAGAGATGAGCGAACACTATTTGAAACAGCCGTTTCGAAAAGCACGTTCCCATAGAAATGAATGGACGTAGCCGTCACGCGGGGGGTTAAGCGACCGGCTGCCAGCAAAGTCTGTGTGCCGGCCACTTCCATTCATTTCTATGGGAGAGTGCTATTCGAAACAGCTGTTTCGGATAGTGTTTGCTCATCTCTAGTAGTCACTTGAAATGGTTTTCACTTCACAGTTGTGCCCTGTCAGGTTTAATAAGTGGGATTTCTTGGCTTATAAATGGGGTTGGGACCATCAGTTGTGTTGTGCAGAAGTCAGGTGGATACACAGCTGATAGTCCTACTGAATAGACTGTTAGACTTTTCTAACCACAGCATCTTGCAGCAGCATGCTATTCCATCCAGTTTGCGTTTAGTTGGACCATCATTTATTTTTCAACAGGACAATGACCCCAAACACACCTCCAGGCTGTGTAAGGGCTATTTGACCAAGAAGGAGAGTGATGGGGTGCTACACCAGATGACCTGGCCTCCACAGTCACCAGACCTGAACCCAATCGAGATGGTTTGGGGTGATCTGGACCGCAGAGTGAAGGCAAAAGGGCCAACAAATGCTAAGCATCTCTGGGAACTCCTTCAAGACTGTTGGAAGACCATTTCCGGTGACTACCACTTGAAGCACATCAAAAGAATGCCAAGAGTGTGCAAAGCATCGAATCAAAGCAAAAGGTGGCTACTTTGAAGAACCTAGAATATAAGACATATAACAATATCAGTTGTTTCACACACTTTTGTTAAGTATATTATTCCACATGTGTTAATTCATAGTTTTGATGCCTTTAGTGTGAATCTACAATTTCCATAGTCATGAAAATACAGAAAACTCTTGGAATGAGAAGGTGTGTCCAAACTTTTGGTCTGTACTGTAGATAGTTTGTAACCTTGATTAAAATATAGACTACTTCTTATCCCGGTAATTGACATGGCATCAAGACTGTAATGAATTTATGTTCACATACTATATTAAACTGCTGTTGCCAGTTGCTAATTGGAGATTGCTGATAAAGCTTCTCCTCAAGTGGAGCTCAGGGGGATTGAGCAAGCTAGGCGTCAAGTGGCTCTTTGAGTAGCCAAAATGCCAGAGCAGGCAGATCATCGACGCCAACAACACACTCATTATAAGGAGTCCCAACGAGCTGCGGAGATGCCGGAACAATCACAGACACGGTGCAAAGAACAAGTTCAGAGGCAGGCCAGCTTCAGAGCTGCTGAAACACAGGAGTAGGCAGATCATCGATTTCAACAACATGTGCATTATATGGCGTTCCAGCCAGCTGCTGAGATGCGGGAACAATCACAGACACGGCGCAAGGAACAAGTTCAGCAGCAGGACAACTTGAGAACTGCCGAAACACCGGAGCAGGCCAACCATCGACAGCAGCAATTTGCTGAATATAGGTGGATCATCAATGCCAACAACACGCAGACGAAGTCACGAGCAGAGGCTAGTAACATAATAAGTTTTCTTGTATACATCAAGAAGATGTGTCAACATTTTCAATGACTTGTTGTCTGCTATCTATCAAACTATCTATGCGTAGTCAAATGCCATTGATAAGTTGCAAATATCATGGTTTAAATGAATAGTATGATAAGCTAAGATTGTAGTAGTAAGACTGCAGGTTAATACTGTCATTGTAGCCCAGACATACACTATGAATTGACAGTGGTCATATTCATTCTGTGTCATGCCTTTTTATATGCTCAGTCAATCAAACTGTATAAACGATGGTAAATAGATGCGGTCTTCTAGAAGTGGTCTGTTAGTATTGTGTGACTTTGTGCTATCAGTGCCATGCAAGCAATATATTCATACTGAGTGTCAAAGAGTCATTTGTGGAAAAGCTTCTGGGATATGAACAAGACTCTCCAGAACTCAGTGACCACTGTACGGCTGCACTTTCTAGCACTGTTGTGCTGTGTGATTGCTTTTATTCCAATACACACACTGTCTGTCTTAGCTTGGGATATTCTATCAAAATGAATGTGTTCTCTCACAGGCCTTTTTTATGTTACTTAATTCTGCTGTATTTGGAGAGTTGATGATGTAGCCAGATGTCCATGTAAGGAGTCCACAGACACAAATAATAAATGATTTCAGCAGAATATAGCCCTTTGTATAACATAATATAGAAATGAAAGCTGGGATGCCAGTGTAAACAGAGCAGGTGTAGTAGCTGGGTAGCAGAGTTGAATGTGTTTTGGAGGGGAGCATATACACATGTGGACAAAATTGTTGGTACCCCTCGTTTAATGAAAGAAAAACCCACAATAGTCAAAGAAATAACTTGAATCTGACAAAAGTAATAATAACCAAACTACATGTTGACAAGCCACAAAGCTTCTGGGAGAATGTCCTAAGGACAGATGAGACCAAAATCGAACTTTTTGACAAGGCACATCAGCTCTATGTTCACAGACGGAAAAATGAAGCATATCTTAAAAAGAACACTGTCCATACTGTTAAATTTTACTCATACAAATAACTGAGTAAAAAGCACATAACTGTGCTCATTTTAGCACATAACTGTGTACATTGCAATCTATGAATGTACTATTACAAAATTAATAATATTGGTGATCTTCTGTATAAATATAACCTACTTTAAGCAATGGTGACATCACTCAGTCAAGCAGCACTAAAAACATCTCGCAGCACCCTGTAAAAGTGACCCATCAGCCCACAAGATGAACACCGCCACTGTGTACAGACAATATTTACAATTGCAATCTCAACAAAGATCTTACATACATTTGTTGGAGCATATGGTTTGTGGGTTTGGTAACAATTGAATATGATGAGTAATTGGAGTGTTTCTTCATGAATCTGGAAACATTGCTCTGTGCATATTGTTAATTTGGTTGTTTTGCTATAGACATTTCTTGTGACAGCCTCGGCTTCCCAATTCAGCTGAAGACAAAAATAAGAGGCTGATTTTGGAAGCTTTGTGCACTTTTTTCCCTCTGACAGCATCCAAGTGACAGCATATTATTTGGTCGGTACGACACACAAAGTATCTTAATTAAAGGTTGTCTGAAAATACAGAACATTTTTACAACCACATCTGCCATTAACTCTTCTGACATTATGTTAGCATTATACACTGGATAATTCTCTGCTCACTAAAAGGGGTTTATCTCATTTTTCTTACCGTGAGCTGAATGAAATGGTAAAAAGCACATACAATGGATTTCAGCTGCACAATTTAGGTGGCCCCATACATGTGAGCAGCGCTGACTATATACTTGTTATGGACAACTTGTCACAATCGCTTGTATCATTACCATAATGCTTTGTACATAGCACATGAGCAGATAGCTGGTGAATTTCTGTCCTTACAACATTTCATATCTTCTGCCCACAAAAATATGCGGAAAAAATGAATAGGTTTTGCGATATAACAACGTCTCTTCGTAATCTACTGGCAGTTCCTTTTGATCACGCTTGACAGTGAAAACATTGGTATCAATTTGATAATATCAAGATTTATGGCTTCCTATGGAGACAGAGAAAGGGGATCAGATCTGACTAAATGCTCTTCTCAGGCCCTCATTGGCATTGTTCATGCTGGGATATCTAGTGCATCTCTCTAGCACTGACGATAACTATTTAAGTGATTAACTGAGAGCCATCATGAAAGGACTATGGTAACGATTAATTTATTTTCTCACAAGTGAACTAGTTAGTAGGAGAAATATCTGAGACCTATTTATCTTCCTTTTTTTCTCTAAGCCTCTATTCAGACAAGCAATTTGCCAAATGACTGTGAAGATGTAACATTTGCAATTGCTGTTTTGCATCCATGGGGTACTCATTTTCATGGATCCCTCGGATCCACGGATCGTGAAAACGGTAAAAACAAGATATGTCCTATTTTCTGACAGTCCGTTTTGACTAGAACCTTTTACATTGATTTTCGTGCAGCCATATGATGGAAATTACAAAAACAGCCGTGGGAAACATTTGTCTGAACAGAGATTTATACTAATTTGGTCATTTTGCATTGGAGTTAAAATATTTCTAGCATCATCTTATATATTAACCGCCAGAAATCTAGAACGAGATGCTTTTTTTCCCCTATTAGGACTTATCCACATAACAATGTTTTGATCAGGGCAACAGATTTATTAATACCATTTAAGGCCCCACAATGTGGGCCGCAGCAAAAAAAAAAAAGCACTACAGGAAAAACCGCAACAGCAATGCATTACAGTTTTTCCTGCATCGCCTTTCACAGAAAGGGAGCATTCACAGAGAGTATTTTGACACAGAAAACTCAGCGGACTTTCTGCTTCCATTGTACCTATAGGGAAACCACAGGTGTTTCCACAAGTATACACAAGTGGACAAAATTGTTGATAAACCTCGTATAATGAAAGAAAAACCCACAATGGTCACAGAAATAACTTGAATCTGACAAAAGTAATAATAACCAAACTACATGTTGACAAGCCACAAAGCTTCTGGGAGAACGTCCTATGGACAGATGAGAAAAAATCTAACTTTTTGGCAAGGCACATCAGCTCTATGTTCACAGACAGAAAAATGAAGCATATCTTGAAAAGAACACTGTCCCTACTGTGAAATATGGAGGAGGCTCTGTTATGTTCTGGGGCTGCTTTGCTGCATCTGGCACAGGGGGCTTGAATCTGTGCAGGGTACAATGAAATCTCAAGACTATCAAGGGATTCTAGAGAGAAATGTGCTGCCTAGTGTCAGAAAGCTTGGTCTCAGTCACAGGTCATGGGTCTTGCAACAGGATAATGACCCAAAACACACAGCTAAAAACACTGCTAAGAGGAAAACATTGGGCTATTCTGAAGTTGCCTTCTGTGAGCCCAGACGTAAATCCTATTTAGCATATTTGGAAGAAGCTGAAACATGCCGTCTGGAAAAGTCACCCTTCAAACCCAAGATAACTGGAGC
Organism: Leptodactylus fuscus; assembly: GCF_031893055.1. Classification (NCBI taxonomy): domain Eukaryota; kingdom Metazoa; phylum Chordata; class Amphibia; order Anura; family Leptodactylidae; genus Leptodactylus; species Leptodactylus fuscus. The sequence continues at coordinate 70,285,513 of NC_134269.1, forward strand.
AGTTTGCTCATGAGGAGGGGGCCAAAATACCTGTTGAGAGGTGCAGAAGTCTTATTGACAGTTACAGGAATTGTGTGATTGTATCGATTGCCTCAAAAGGTTGTGAAACAAAATATTAAGTTACGGGAACCATCATTTCTATCCAGGCCTGTTTCATGAGGTTTTTTTTTTTTGGTTTTTTTTTTAATTCTGTTGAAGCGAAAAGCAATGTCTGACTTTCATTTGTTCATTTTCATAGAATTTTTATTTATTATTACTTTTGTCAGATTCAAGTTATTTCTGTGACCATTGTGGGTTTTTCTTTCATTAAACAACAATTTTGTCCACGTGTGTAATTGACATGCTGCATATTCCAAAACCACAATGGTCCACTGCATGTATTATTGCACAGTGTATGGATGGGATTCACTAGAATCCCAAACACTATGCAGGGACTGTAAAACACTGTTTTTTTTTCTGCAGCATTTCTGCTGCGGCTATAAAAGTTAGACTGTGCAAAGTTATACAAATACTCATGAAATGCGCCAGAATATCAATGTCTGAATTTAGATCTCTTACAATTTTAGACTGTCTATTATAACTTTAAGCATTCTCTTAGTTAGCTTAGACTACTCCAGAAAAATGTGCCACAACTGTTGCACATCCACTTTCCACTAAGTGACACCTTTTCCTATGAAGCCACTCCTTTCTTTGGGAGTAAAATGGTCTCAAAAGTGTCTAATAAAATATTTAATGAATGTGATGCAACACACAATTTTTTCTAGGTACCACGTCAGAATAGCCTTAAGAAAGGCTATTCGTCTCCTACCTTTCGTCGTCTTCTCCGCGCTGCCATTCGAAATAACTCATTTGCATACTGAGAAAATACGGGATTGCAGGCGAATGGCGGCGCGGAGAAGACAATGAAAGGTAGGAGACGAATAGCTTTTCTTAAGGCTATTCCAATGTGGTACCTAGAAAAAATTGTGTCGGAGTGATAGGATCCCTTTAAGAGGTATAACCAAAATTACAACAGAACACCTATCCACGAAATGGATAATAAGTGTCTGATCACTGGAGGTCTGACTGCTGAGACCTCTACCAATCATGGTAATTGGGTTGCTTGCCCCCTTGTGTATAATGCAGCGGGCCACACATGAATGTTGCTGCCCCATTCAAAGTCTATGGAAGCGCACAAAGTACAGCTCTCAGCTATTTTCTTATTGCCTACTGTATGGATAGGTTACACATTGCTATTCTGCGACAACCTTTTTAATATAAAGGATTTTTTCATTTATCCATAAGCCAGCAAAGAAAGCGGCTACAAAAAGGATTTTCCTATTTAGGCATTATTTATATGGCCTATTGAGTTTAATGATGTTTCATTTCCCCTGTGGCCGCGGTGCAGGTGAACTGAACACCTGGTGTCAAGTTCCCTAGCATATTAAAGCCAATGGCTGCAGGTCTCAGCATTGGGGTAGACTGTCAGCAGCTTGGTTTTGGGCATCCTAAAAAAAATGTTACTGTAAAAACCAAAACCCCTTTGGCATTACAATCTTGATTGATACGTTGGACTCTATAGAATGTAGTACAAGTTAATAGTGTTGGTAGGGAGTCTGTATTTCTCTCTGTACAGATTTGCTGACCATATGATATTTATGCTGATGTTTCTTGCTATCAGTTTTACTGTAAACAGCCCATAGTAACTATTTTCATGATTCATTTAGTCTCATGAACCTCCACAGAAATGTAGCTTAACTTTAACAGAAAGCGCTTAGCAATTTACATTTCTTATTGTTCTATAGCGGCTTCTAAACTCTCTCTCTATGCAAAGTGATTTATCAGGCTATTCGGATTGTGCTGTCTAAACCTTTGGGAAGCTGCTAATTGACTCTCAGAGAATAACAGACCCTTTCATAAAAGGAAATGACTCACTGACTCAGCAAGTGCTGCTTCCCAGTACCAATAAGATGCTGTAATCCTATAGGGCATCTTAAAGAAAGCGAAAATTCACCACAATCAAGTAAAGGCAAAGGAGCGATAAAGTGATGAAGCATATCTAAAATAGACCCATTCATTTGTGCCGTCCGGTATTCAATAATACTATTTAGTAGTCAGCCAACTGGGCATTTACAGGAAGTCATAAGGCTGATCTAAGATTGTATCACACCAAAATATTATTTCACTCATACAGGAAGTCATGCGATATTCTATTGATCTCACACTGGCAGGAGTTTAACATAATATGGGCAATGTCACCACCGCCAATAATTCTAGTTTTTAACATGTTAATAGGTACTGTTCCACTGATTTCAGCACAGTTGGAATTCTCTCTCTATCCCCCTCCCCCTCCTCCCCCCCCCCCACACACACACACTGTTCCTGAGAAACAACTGCAGGTAGTTTTGGTGCTTGATATGCTATTTAAGCACTATAAGAACTATTCAGAGCACCAAGCAGAGGCATCAGTGTCAACTCTCAGAATCACATCCCGTCTGCTCCTAACAGTACAGAGCCTAAATAGCATATCAGGCAGCAAAACTGACAGCACTTATTGCTCAGGAACAGTGTTAAATTGTGCTAGTGGAGCAACAACTATTACATGATGCAAAGAACTTGGTATGTTGGAAGTGGTAAAAGGTCCTCTTTAAAGTGTTCGGTGCCATCCTTATCCGTCCTTCTGCAATGGATATGTTTGGATTGGAGGCTAAATATGAAAAAAGAAATCCTTGAAGAATATGAGGACCTTCACTGTCTGTGGCAGGATGTCGGAGATGTTTTATGAGACTGGTGTTGCCAGTGTTATGTAGTTTGTACCCTTGTGACTATATTATTTATTTATTAATTCATCATTAATATGGTTATCATTGTAATTTATTATTTTTATTCTAATGATTCATTGTATGTGTGATTATTTATTACTAGCTTTTACCCGCGACTTCGTCTGCGGTGAGTTGAGTATTGGGCGGACACAGACGTGTGAAACTGTAAAAGTGCTTTAAAAAGTTTGGTGGGCTAGCAAATGTGATTTGATGTGTTATATTGTGTATGTTGTGATACAGACAATGTGATGTGTTATACAGCCTGTGTACAGGAGTATATATGTATCAGGTACTGTATATAGCAGTGATAGGAGATACATGTAATATATAGTATATACAGCCTGTGTACAGGAGTATATATGTATCAGGTACTGTATATAGCAGTGATAGGAGATACATGTAATATATAGTATATACAGTCTGTGTACAGGAGTATATATGTATCAGGCACTGTATATAGCAGTGATAGGAGATACATGTAATTATATAGTATATACAGCCTGTGTACAGGAGTATATATGTATCAGGCACTGTATATAGCAGTGATAGGAGATACATGTAATTACAATGTGATGTGTTGTATTGTGTATGTATAGTGGAAAGCTATATGTAAATGTGAGTGAGTAGAGCGAGGGCTACTCCTGAGGTGACAGTAAGGAGTGTGCAGGCAGGTTGAGGCAGGAAATGCCAGGCAGTGTGTGTGAGTCTATAGCTGGGGCTAGGAGTCCTGCTTTTGTGAGTCTCCTGCTAGGAAGCCATGTTGTTTAGTTGCCACCAAAAGTAGCCTGTGACTCAATCCTGAGGGAAAACTATGTTTGTGGAAAATTGCACGCAAATCCGTCCAGGCGTTTTAGCGTGATTGAGGAACAAACATCCAAACTCACAAACATCCAAACACACAAACTTTCACATTTATAATATTAGTAGGATTGTATGTTTATGCTGTGTTTATTGTATTGATTTGTAGCTGTTGTAACTATGTAATTTCCCTTTATTTGGTATTTAAAAAGCATCTTTCCAATCTATCACATTTTATTCTTCCAGAAGTAGGGTTTCAAACAGGAGGAATGTAAGTCTCACTGTATAGTATTGAAATCCAGTTCGGGTTTTACTTATAGAAAAAAAAAAAAAATTTAATCTTTGCTGTGTGAAACTGTTTTAGGGCCTATGCAAAATGTATGGTTGTTACACTGTGAATTTTAAGATAAGTTTTGCAAATTCATGGCAAACCACAACATAACCTCATAGAGTGAATACAACCTGCCTAATTCTGCTGCCTTGCTGTGCTGTGGTTGTGTTTTTTTGCGTTTTTCTTCTGTAGATTACACACAGTGGGGTTCTGATTTTTTCCTTTATTGAATTCAATAAGAGACTAAACAGCAAAAAAAAAAAAAAGAGTATTGTTTTCCAAAGAAGCAATATAAGAATAATTTCATAGATATTACATTTACCAAAAAGTCATCATAAACAGCAGGGAGGGGAATGCGATTCAACAGGACAATCAAATCATGCCCCTCTACCCATTGTTTATGTATATGTACCAAATCTTAATAAAGGGCTTCTTGTGATCCGGTAGGTGCTGCGGACATCTCTTTGTTTAATAAATAATAGTCCTAAGTCCTCTGGACTGCACCATAACAGAAAGTATACTAGGGTGAATTTTTCCTATTATTGCTGCCATCAAGCACCAACCACAATATACTAACATAAGAGATCCTGTAGCTGCTGTGGCATCTGCCAGACCTGAATAGCATGCTGCTTCCTAAAACCGACAAGTCCTGGCATGTTACATACACTAAAAAATATCCCGGAATGAACACAGCAAAGTAATACGCACCAGATCAGACTTTTTTTTCTGATTACATAAATATGTAATGAATATTTAATGAATATTAATTAAAATAAAAACTTGACAAAAAAAAAACTAAACAGAAGCAAATATCAAATTGAATGTATTGGACAATTATAAGGCTATAGTCTGTATCATGTATCATACCTACAGTTACTCATTATTTTGTTACCACTGGAAACAGCTAGGAATAAGGAATTTATTATGTGACTGCAGTATACAAAAATCTAAAAATAGCCACGGACCAAACAGAGCATATTATTTCTTTAGGAGATAAAACAAAAAAAACTTCATTAGCCAACAATGGTGACACTGTTGCCTTTTCATTATGGACAGTCCATCGTCATATGAAAGACGCAAAGGTGCACGGCTTGTTACAGTCACAGCTGACTAATCGTACACTGTCTTGTAGTGAGTTGCGCGCCTGTGCATCTATCACATTACCATGGACGATCTATCACATGACCATGGACAACCCCTTTAAATATCATATGACTCAGCTTTCTTGAGTTTTTCATGTTACAATTTCCAGATTCATGTTTAAAGATTAACAGCATATAAGTAGTGTAAACAGGCAGATGGAAAAGTGGTAGATGGCAGGTATCTTCCACTGAGGTGGCTGGTGTCCACATGGTGACTGCCTGGAGTATGGGTCCAGGATTTAGGAATTGTTGTAGATCCAGGCCTATACTCCAGTCCTGGTTTGGTAGGTGACCCAAGGATCAGCTGTAAAAGAGCTGAGGCTGCTCAAGGGAAGTGGGGGTGTGGTCGTCTCTTGGAGGAGAAACCTGGTGCACACACTGCCCTGTGTGTGTCTGAAGGGGAAAATCCTAAAAATCACCTTGTGTATGTTGGTGAGCAAACCTTGGAAATTTACTTTCTTGTACCTGAAGTAAGGACTGCTTATATTATTTGAATTATCCTTTGTGCTGGAGCAAGCTATTTTGAGTTACCCATTTTGCTGAAGAAAGCCAATTTGTTTTATTTACTGCTGGACTGTGTGAACTGTTGCCAATAAACCTACACATGTGAGCTGAACACCCTTTGCCTCTGTCTGATTGTCCCAGCAACTTACCTTCTCTGAAGGTCCCGCATTTACATATGGTGGAGGATGCGGGCAGAGACTGTTGCTAGGGGCAACCGCGTGTGGGCGTTAAAGTGTTCAAGCTGTGAATGTCTTAGGTGAAGGCGGCTACTGCAATAAAGCCAAACAGTGAGACCATGGACGAGTTGGTCAAACAGTTGGTGCTGGCCAATGCGCAACAGCAGCACGCAATGGAGGCAGCTGAGAGACGGCAGCAGGAGACCAATCACTTGCTGGTGGAGCAATTGGCAGCTCTCACAAAAATGGTGACAGCGCAGCAAGTGGTGTCCGCAAAGGCTACAAGCTCTGTGAGTGATGTCCGGAAAAAAATACAGACTACACTACAGAAAATGACTGCTGAGGATGATGTGGAGGCGTATCTAACCGTCTTTGAATGAGTTGCAGAAAAAGAGAAATTGCCTGTGGAAGAGTGGGCTGAAATACTTGCTCTATACCTGACAGGTGAGCCACAAAAAGCCTATTATGATCTCTCTGTGCAGGACTCCAAAGACTACAGCAAACTAAAGGCTGAAATACTCGCTCGGTTGGGGGTCAGTCTAGCAGTCCAGGCCCTGCAAGTACACCAATGGACTTTTTGCCAAGAAAAGCCCCCACGCTCACAGATGTATGATCTCTTCTACCTGATTCGTAAATGGTTAAAACCAGAGACTCTTACACCGGAGCAGATGGTGGAAAGGGTGGCGATGGATCACTATATACGTGCCCTTCCTGTGCCAGTGCAGCGCTGGGTTGTGCAGGGAAACCCACAAGGTGCAGACAGTCTGGTGGACCTGGTGGAGAGATATTCCACTGCTGAGAACTTTGTCTTGTGGCTAAGTAAGGAGAAATCTCCTCTGGTTAACCCCAAAGTTCATGCTGAACCCAGTAAAAGGCGGTATAAACCCGGGGGAGAGCGGAGACAGATGCCTCTGGACAAGGAAATGGAGATGCTGGAAACCGCTTCTAAAATGCAGCCACACCAAATAGTCTGCTGGAGGTGTCATACACCAGGACACATAGCAGCACATTGCTCTGTGAATACAGAGCCCATGGACTGTAGTGTGACTCACCGCTATTCCCTGTTTGCACACCCTGTCTGTAGTGCCACGCCATCTCATCCTGGCAGACCACAGATGTGTCAGGTGTCTGTCAATGGGGACATTGTAACTGCGCTTCTGGACTCAGGAAGTCTGGTAACCCTTGTTAGAGAGGAACTTCCCCATGTATTGTGTGTCCCTGGAAAAGGGATGGGAGTGAAATGTGTACATGGGGACATCAAAGACTATCCTGTGGCTCAAGTGATTATAGAGACTGTGTGTGGTAATGTCTCCCACAAAGTGGGCCTGGTAAAAAATTTGTTGTATGAAATGATAATAGGACAGGACTTTCCTCTGTTTTGGGAACTCTGGGAGAGAGTGACATCTTCCCAAGTTATTGAGCCTACTAAGGTTGAGGAAAACACTCATACACCTGACAATTTTCCTCTAGCAGTTATGGTAGATGAGGCTGAGTCTGCAGACTCTGAATCAGCCTTGCCAGACCTTGAGGTGTCAAGGGTTAATTTTGGGACTGCACAGTTGCAAGGTCCTACCTTAAAAACGGCATTAGAAAATGTGACTGTCCTAGATGGTGTTCCCCAGGAGCCAAGGGCCGATCAGAGGTATCCTTTCTTTGAGGTACATAACAATCTGTTGTATCGGGTTACTAAAGCTAATAATGAGATTGTGGAACAGTTACTGGTTTCAAGGCCCTACAGAAAAATGGTGTTAGACCTGGCTCATTCTCATGTATTAGGGGGACACCTAGCTTCAGATAAGACCAGGGAACGGGTCTTTCAGAGGTTCTATTGGCCAGGATGTTATAAAGACATTGAAAATTACTGTCGGTCTTGTCCCACTTGCCAACTAAATGCTCCGGTGTCTCATTTTAGGAGCCCTTTAGTGCCTTTACCCATCATTGAAGTCCCATTTGAGCGGATTGCCATGGATATAGTCGGACCATTGGTAAAGTCCGCCAGAGGACACCAGTACATCTTGGTAGTTCTAGACTATGCTACCAGATATCCAGAGGCCATCCCTTTGAGAAACCCCACAGCTAAGTGCATTGCAAAAGAGTTGTTCCACATATGCACTAGGGTGGGAATTCCCAAAGAAATCTTAACTGATCAAGGCACACCATTTATGTCTAAGGTCATGGGAGAGTTGTGTAAGATATTGAAAATAAAGCAGCTGAGAACGTCCGTATATCATCCACAAACGGATGGCCTTGTAGAAAGGTTCAATAAAACCTTGAAGGCCATGTTAAAAAAGGCTGTGGAAAAGGATGGAAAAGATTGGGATTGTTTGCTGCTATATCTACTGTTCTCAATTAGGGAAGTGCCACAGGCCTCTACAGGGTTCTCCCCATTTGAGTTGCTGTATTGTAGACATCCCCGGGGTCTCCTGGATGTAGCTAAAGAGACATGGGAGTCTGAAGCCACCCCATATAAAAGTGTAATTGAGCATATTGCCCAAATGCAGGAGAGAATCTCCCAGGTAATGCCTATAGTGAGGGAACATTTGCAGAGGGCACAAGAAGCTCAAAGAAATGTGTACAATCGGTCTGCTAGAATTAGAGAATTCAGTCCAGGTGATCGGGTCTTGATACTAGTGCCCACTGTGGAAAGCAAATTTTTGGCTAAGTGGCAGGGACCCTTTGAGATCTTGGAAAAAGTTGGGGAGGTCAATTATAAAGTGCCGGTGCAACTGTATCATATAAATCTGATTAAGCCCTGGAGAGAAAGGGAGTCACTGGCCGCACTAGTCTGCCCTCCTGTAGCTACTGAGCCAGAATGCCATAAGGTGACAGTGGCTGATACGTTATCTGGTTCGCAAAAACAGGAGACCAAAGAGTTTTTGCAACATAACAAAGAGATGTTCTCTAGCTTGCCAGGTTGTACTAGTGTGATAGAACATGATATTGTTACAGAGCCACAGGTAAAAGTCAAGCTGAAACCTTACAGGATTCCTGAGGCCCATAGACAGGTGATCTCAGAAGAGGTTCAGAGAATGTTGTCTTTGGGAGTGATTGAAAAATCAAAGAGTGAATGGTCTAGCCCAATCGTATTAGTTCCCAAGCCAAATGGTACCTGGCGCTTCTGTAACGACTTCCAGAAACTTAATGAAGTTTCAAAAATGGATGCTTACCCTATGCCCCGGGTGGATGAACTTATTGAGAGGTTGGGTCCAGCCAGATATATAACAACTCTGGACCTCACTAAAGGGTACTGGCAAATCTCTGACAAAAGATGCCCGAGAGAAACTGCCTTTTCTACTCCCGATGGCTGTTTTCATTATGTTAGAATGCCATTTGGTTTGAAAGGAGCCCCGGCCACATTCCAACGAGCAATGGATGAGATTCTCATTCCACATAGGGAATATGCAGCAGCCTATTTAGATGATATTGTCATCTTCAGTCTAGACTGGAGCAGCCATTTAAGTAAGGTTCAGGCAGTTTTGGATTCCCTTAGAGAAGCAGAGTTTACTGCCAACCCAGAAAAGTGTGCCATAGGTATGGAACAAGCCAAGTATTTGGGGTATGTTGTGGGGAGAGGTATGATTAAACCCCAGAACAATAAAGTGGAAGCCATACAAAACTGGCCCCGTCCATTTACCAAAAAACAAGTAAGGGCTTTTCTAGGGATTGTGGGGTATTACAGGCGATTTGTGCCTAATTTCGCCAGTATGGCAGCACCTTTGTCAGATCTCACAAAAGGGAAAAAGTCGGTGATGATTCAGTGGTCACCAGAGGCTGAAAATGCATTTAGCAATCTAAAAATGGCGCTCTGTAGACAACCAGTACTAGTGGCCCCAGACTTTTCAAAGGACTTTGTAGTGCAAACAGATGCGTCAGAGGTCGGGTTAGGTGCTGTCCTGTCTCAGGAGGTTAATGGGGAGGAACATCCCATCATGTACTTAAGCCGTAAACTAAACCCAGCCGAGAAAAACTACTCCATTGTAGAAAGAGAGTGTCTGGCAATAAAGTGGGCTCTAGACTCTCTTAGGTATTACTTGCTGGGAAGAAAATTCAGGCTCATCTCAGATCCGCTGAGGTGAATGAGCAAAAACAAGGGCAATAATGCCAGGGTAACAAGGTGGTTCCTGGCATTACAGGATTTTGATTTCGTGGTAGAGCATAGACCAGGGAAAGCTCATTCCAATGCGGATGCCCTATCTAGGATCCACTGCCTCTCCGCTATAGGTGCCCAGCCCCTCGGCTTTGGGCAGAGGGGGGGATATGTAAACAGACAGATGGAAAAGTGGTAGATGGCAGGTATCTTCCACTGAGGTGGCTGGTGTCCACATGGTGACTGCCTGGAGTATGGGTCCAGGATTTAGGAATTGTTGTAGACCCAGGCCTATACTTCAGTCCTGGTTTGGTAGGTGACCCAAGGATCAGCTGTAAAAGAGCTGAGGCTGCTCAAGGGAAGTGGGGGTGTGGTCGTCTCTTGGAGGAGAAACCTGGTGCACACACTGCCCTGTGTGTGTCTGAAGGGGAAAATCCTAAAAATCACCTTGTGTATGTTGGTGAGCAAACCTTGGAAATTTACTTTCTTGTACCTGAAGTAAGGACTGCTTATATTATTTGAATTATCCTTTGTGCTGGAGCAAGCTATTTTGAGTTACCCATTTTGCTGAAGAAAGCCAATTTGTTTTATTTACTGCTGGACTGTGTGAACTGTTGCCAATAAACCTACACGTGTGAGCTGAACACCCTTTGCCTCTGTCTGATTGTCCCAGCAACTTACCTTCGCTGAAGGTCCCGCATTTACAGTAGATATAATGTAACTGGGTCTCATATAACATTTACATTAGTAAAATAGAGCCCTTTAAGTTCCCCTCCCTAGACCATCCGCAGACTACCCTGGGATGATACAAAATTTGGGTAGGACCACCTACTTTCCCAAAGTTATTGCAGACTATGCCACTTTCTAGGTAAGGATAAGCCTGCATTTGAGGGGATGGTTTCCAAAATGTTGGTACTACCGCTGAAAATTCGGTGTCATTGGTCATTGCATTTTGTAAAGCTTTCAATGTACTAGCTAAGGACTTCCTTAGCAAATATTTACAATTTTATCCGCACCATCTGATTGAGGGACATAAAGATTCTCCAAGATAATACATACGTTATCACAATTATTAATATAAGAGTTGTCGGATATTGTATACAAGTAAAAATTTAGTCATAATATAGTCATGCAACTAAATAGCTCAAACCTGGAAATTTTTCAGATTCCATTGGTATTATCACCACAGGAAAAAAGACAAGCACTTTAGCTGCCACATCGTGTCAGTGAAATCACGCTTTCCTGCTGTATTCAGTCAATGTAATTCAGTCCAAATAATTTTCAGATATGTCATATATAAATGTCAGAAGATCACACAAATTAATATGGAATTTACATTTGCAACATTTATAATAAAAGATCTGCACTATTTTCTCTATCAGTATATCTATCGATATATGGATGGATAGTGGAGTGCTGCATCTTTTTTGCTTTATTTACGGTACATAAAAGCTTTTATTTTACCAAGCTTTCTATCTGGCACTGATTTAGTAGTGTAGTAGATATTACTTTGGTAGATCACTCTAATACAGGGGTCGGCAACCCCTGGCACGCGTGCCAAGACTGGCACGCGAGGCATATTTTGCTGGCACGGCAGCCAGCCCGTATCCTTCATGCACTAAATTGAGAGAGAGAGCGTCCTTTCAGAAGCTCGGCTAAAGCCGAGGTGTAGGACACGCCCCCTTCCCTCCCTGCCACCAATCAGAGATGAGCCTCTCAGCCTCTCACTACACAGGATAAGGGCTCCCTGGAGCTGCTGCTACATGTGAGGAGGAGCTCCTGCCGTCTGCAGCCCTGAGGAGGAGAGGAGCAAAGTGAAAGTAAAAACACCAGGTACGTGTGTTACTAACTATTCTTATTACTGTCAGGCATTTGGGGTTATTACTTTAGTTTTAGTAACTCCATGTGCCTCACATTAATAACAGTTAACCCCATCATATCCCTCATATTAACCCCTGTGTGGCTCACATAAGGGTTACTGATGTGTGAGACACATGGGGGTACTAATAAAGGACCTATATAATGAAGATGTTCACTTATTACCTCTATATGTCTCACATATCAGTATCCCTTATGTAAAGCACACAGTTGGTTAATGTGAGGGACATGATGGGGTTAACTGCTATTAATATGAGTTACTAAGCTGTAATATACATGACCAGACTTTTTATCCACAACTTTGGATAAGAGTACAGACCTATACATTTCAATTGACCCATATATACAGCAATTTTTTGTGGCTGTGTATCTGGGCCAAAATGTCCGGTTTTTAAAATCGGACACAGAGTACTGCATGTCCGACTCTGTGTCCGATTTAAAGAAAATGGTTTTGCGGCGGAGAGCATCAAACGCTCACCGACGCTCACGACCTGCAGGTTTCCGTCTCCTGCCTCTGTTTTGTGCAGGAAACGGAAACCTGCAGAACGTAGACCGGGCGCAGATGTGAACGAGCCCTTAGGCTCAGAAAAACGCAGCAAAATATTCAACAAAAAAGCTGTGTTCTCACAACGTGGGGGCCTCAGCCTTAGGCTAAAGCCCCACGTTGCAGAAACAGTTTTTTTTTTGTTGCAAATTTTGCTGTGTTTTTTGAGCCGAAGCCTGGAGTAGATTGAGCAGGAGGGAGACATATAAGAAGCTTCCTATATATTTCCCGTTCCTTTTCTAGCCATTCTTGGCTTTGATGGAAAAAAAAACGCAGCTAAATCTGCAACAAAAAAAGCTGCATTTTTGTAATGTGGGGCCTCAGCCTTAGTGTGATTCTATTGGGTGGTGACACTGTAACTGGATGCAAATATAGTCAAATCCAGTTCCTGAGCACCAGTGCGGTCACTTTGGTGTAAGTGTGACACCCATTAATTCCTGGCTGGGGTTTTGCGGTTACTGCACCGCCAGGAACTAAAAGTGACTGAAATTAATCTGCGTTTCACTTACAGAAAACTGAAGGGCCAAGGGACTGGATGGAGCATACAGGTACATTGTGTGTCGGCTCTTTACAGGTATGACCTTACTCTGCTCCCAGTCACATACATTACCACTAATTGTGGGTTACATATGTTACATTGCTTCTAATGGAAAAGCACATGTGTCTCCAGGCAAATAGTAGTAAGCGCATGTGGCTGGGAGCGCAGTATGACAGCACCCCTATGTTGTGGTTTGTGCTATATGACTTTAGTGTAGGTGTCATCAGCTTTACAATTATTGCCCGGCACTCCGAGGACCTCATCTTTGATTTTTTTATTTAAATCGGCACGCCAAACAAAAAAGGTTGCCTACCCCTGCTCTAATATATATATATATATATATATATATATATATATATATATATATATATATACAGTCCCTGACAAAAGTTCTGTCACTTCTCCATGTTGTTGAATCAAAAGCTTATAAACTGACTTTAAGTTCATCCATTGGTTTTAGAAATGACTCATATGAAAGCTGAAACCCACCCAAATGTTTTTTTGGTTTTTTTTTTTATTAAGAAAATCAATCGGCTTTACTGGCGAAATATTGATCATTTAATGAACACAGAAAAGTCAGATTTTGGCAAGACAAAAGTTTTGTCGCCTTGTCATATAATGAGCCCAATCCTAGTTTACAGCCTCGCGTGCTCACTAATTGATCGGTTAATTAGTGGGTGTGTATAAGAACTCCAGCACCGCAGACCTTCACTTGAACTGCAACTTCACCTCTGACAACATGCCAAAAATCAACCCTGCGACCAAAGCCTTGAGTATCAAGAGACTGAAGACCAGATCCACTGCAGAGGTGGCCGCACCTTTAATGCGTCTCAGCGTCAAGTACAAAGAATTACAAAAAGATTTGAACAGATTGGAGATGTTTTTGACAAGCCCAGGACCAGCAGACCCCTCAAGACAACTGCTCAGGAGGAACGTTTGTTGGTTAGAAAATCAAAGCCAGCCCCTCTTCTACTGCACAAGAGCTCCAACAGGCCTGGTCACCTCAAGTCCCCTTATCAACTAGAACCGTTTGTAGGATTCTGTCTTGAAATGTCCTCCATGGTGGAATCAGTGCCCAGAAGCCATCACTAAACAAAAGGCAATTAAAGGCTCACAGCCTGCTAAACGCATGGACGCTGGAAAAGTGGCAGAAGGTGGATTTCTCAGATTAATCTTCAGTTGAATTACACCACAGCCACCACAAATACTGCAGGAGACCTACTGCACCCAGAAAACAGTTAAGTTTGGTGGTGGAAAGATCATGGTCTGGAGTTACATTAAGTATGGGGTGTGCGATACATTGGCAAGGTGGAAGGCAATATCAATAGCCTAAAATATCAAGAAGTATTAGCTTCCTCTTACATGCCCAATCATAAAAGGGGTCAAACTTTGCAGCAGGATGGTGCTCCATCTCATACATCCATCTCTACATTAAAGTTCCTCAAGGCAAAGAAGATGAAGGTGCTCCAGGACTGGCCAGCCCAGTCACCAGACATGAACATCATTGAGCATGTTTGGGGTAGGATGAAAGAGGAAGCTTGGCAGACATCTGGGAGGCATGTTAGACTGCATTCTCTGCTATTCCTGATGACTTCATCAATAAATTGTATGAATCATTGTTGAAACGCATGGATGCCGTCCTCCAAGCTCATGGAAGTCATACAAAATATTAAATATGGCTCTAATAGCATCACATCTTCATTCACCAATGTTATGAAACATGTCTCTGTATTTGAACTGAATGATTGGTTTGATTTTCACATTTCTTTATGGGAGCGACAAAACTTTTGTCTTGCCAAAATCTGACCTTTCTGTGTTCATTAAATGATCAATATTTCAGCAGTGAAGCCAATTTATTTTCTTAACAAAAAAAAAAAAAAAAAAACATTTGGGAGGGTTTCAGCTTTCATATGAGTCATTTCTAAAACCAACGGAGGAATTTAAAGTCAGGTTATAAGCCTTTGATTCCACAATATGGATAAGCGACAGAACTTTTGTCAGGGACTGTATAGAATTTACAGAGAGAATTCAGACAGCACCTCCTAATGTGAGCAGGCGCACACTGCTATGGCAGTAATGCAAAAACAAAAGCACCGTGGAAATATCACCAAGACATATATATATATATATATATATATATATATATATATTAAAAAAAAAAAAAACAGTTAAATTCATTTTGGCTATTATTTATTTTACTGTAGAACTGTAGAAGTTTATTTGCCCTAACAAAGTGACCACATTTTGATAGCTACTACATGGAGTAAATACAGAGCTGATATTCTCAGATAGTATACAACCATAACTCCTTCAATGGCACCTTGCATGGAATCAAAAATCCAGACACATAGGTGCAAACTGCAAAGCATTGCTAACACACATGAGCAGGATGGAAGTGATGTCTCGTGTTGATGTATTTTATCACAGTCAAATGATTTCTTCCGACTTCCGTCCATGTATGGACCCCCAACTGGTAACATCAGCCATGTCTAGTACTAATACAGGGACAACTCAACACCGAAAAGATTCAGAGTTGGAGACTACAATAAATTTACTAAAGCAGATATGTCAGAAAAGCTTTATCTTGCCACTGCACATCTACCTTTGGTTGCATATATGGAGACGGATGCGCATCAATAAACTCAGGACATCCTCATGGCACAGCCAAGTAAAACAGAGATTGAGATAGATTTCTTTTTTAAAAACTGAACTAGTATTGATCAGGCATTACAAAGCCTAAGGAGGAGGACTTGACATATGTTACATAGCTGTTATCCAATACTTATTATAGAGAGCTGCCGTATTGTTACTAGGATAAGATTGTGGGTGATGTGTACTGTGGGAAACTGCATTATGCTCACATAATTGGGAAACTTGTCAAAAAAAATATGAAGGTTTTAGAGGAATCCTAGCACAAACAATTTACTTGAAGTAGTGAGGTGCAGTGACTGGCATAAGAAGCATATTACCTCAATTACATGTGATGTTACTGGTGTAACTGTGGTGGAAGCAAGTCACAATGAGGGAGTTAGCTTCTATGCACAGGAATGCTTAACAAATTATCACAAAATTATTATTTTGTTTATGTATGTGTCATCAGTCTATCCCATTGGTATGTCTGTATACAAGTTATGTCAGGGGGGCAGGGGTGAAATTATTTTTCCTGCTATCAAGATGACATATACTTGCAAGGATAGTTTATTGCTTTACAGCTTCTTGGGCAGTTGGACATGTCAGAAGGTGACCTGATGACGACCTCAGAATCTGTGACGCATTCCTCTTTCCAAGGTGGAGATAATACAATTCATGCCCCAGCTTTTCCAGATGAAGATGAATTGCTCATACCCCATCTCAGGGAGTAGGAAGAGGGGGGCACCATGGCAGGAGGTGTGGATAAGCGCAAGCCACAAGAGACTGTGTTTAGCTTACCACTTTGTCACATCTAAAAATCAGTGAACAAAGCTGGATATTGACCATAAAATTATTTCATCTTTTTTCCTTTTTATATTTTAGAGCTGTTACTTGCTTTGCCATTTTGTTTTCCTATATATAGCACTGAAACCTTTTGGTGTTACACGTAGTGGTACTTTGTGTTTGCTAGAATGAGTGAGTGGAATGAGTTGATCCCTGACAGATGCACGTCACGTGCCAGGACAGTCCATATGTGACAAATATAAATTAAGTTTACAAGGCAGTTTCCTTAGGCTAGGTCATCAATATCACATCACTTTGTGTATAAGACTTGACACCCCAACTGATCAGCTAATAAGAGGCCACCAGCACCAGTAATTAATAAAGACCCCACCAATCTGATAGGTTATCAATATCAAATATGTCATTGTGACTTTACAACGATCATGAAAGCTTGTCATTATCTAGAGCCAACAACAAATTGGCTTGCAAACAGCGGTGTGGGTAAAGGTGGTTTCCCATGGATTTTGTTCATTTACTGGAACACAATAACAGAACATGTCTTGAAAATAAAAGAGGAAATACAAAAATCAGCTACAAAATAGTGCAAACTGAGTGTCTCCTCTCTTTTGCATCGCAAAAGATGAAATCCACAGGTAAAACCTGTCTGCTGCAGTCTCCAAACTTACAGTGCAATAAGCTTTCTACTGCATGTTTTAGTGGCAAAAATTGTATAAACCTCATCCACAGCACTAAGCCCACCAACTGAAAGCCTGCACTGTGTGGCCCTCAGCCTAAGAAGTTGGAAATGGGGCAGCATGGCTCGGAACAATGTTCTCAATCTAAATTAATTTTTCATAAAATCATTGATTAATAATGTCAATAAGTGGTGTCAGTTCTGCAGGCATCATTTTCAATAACAACATTTATAAGAGACCAAGCGTTTATGTAGTTCCCTAATACAGTAGATTAATATAGAGCTTCACTTTAACCCTAACAAAAATATAGCTTGATCCCCATCCTGATGTGCCTATTATTTTAATAATTAGGGAGGAAAAGTCACATGATGCAACATAAAAGTTTAGAACATGCACATAAGCAATCCATGTACTTTGCACTCTTCTAGCTGTAGCCCTGCAGAACAATCTGCTGTCTGTATCCTGAGTCTACACTGACAAAGCTTGAAATGGGTGACAGATCAAAGGCAGAATATCTGATCATCAGACTAGTTGTCAGTGTGCATTACGGATGCATTAACTATAGGGACCAGTGATCATACTTTAGGATTAAGTGTTTTCAGGGGACCTGTATGCAATACGCTCACTAACTATTTGGCAATTTAGATTTTTTTTGTTTCACTTTCCAAAGTAAAGATCCCTGACAGACTCCGATTGATGGGATTAGTGTCAATGCATTTATACAGCTGTTGCATGGCATTTGGTCCACAATAAGAAGCAAGAGCTTAGTACAGAGAAACAAGATAAAAGAAAAGTATCTATTAAATTTACTTCATTACTGATATTTGCTATCTAATAATCATCCAATTCCCTCCATTAAAATATATGATTAAAAAGTACCTAAAATAATGACTACTGCTGCGTCTCAAACCAGTAAGCAACAACACAACAGATGCCTATCGAGCAAAGCAGCTATAATATGATCAGACCTCCAATTCTCTACTTAGATCTTGTTGCCTTCTCCATTGAGTTAATCCAAACTTTCAGGATATCTTATTTAGTAAATAATAAGAACTAGAGATGAGCGAACACTATTCGAAACAGCCGTTTTGATTAGCACGCTCCCATAGAAGTGAATGGACGTAGCCGCTTCCATTCATTTCTATGGGAGCATGCTAGTCGAAATGGCTGTTTCGAAGAGTATTCGCTCATCTCTAAGAACAAGGATTTATCAAGACTGGTGTGTAGTAGGCTAGACTCAATGATTCCTGCGCTACTGGAGGATTTGCGTCACTTTTGACGAGGTGAACGCCTCATCAAAAATTAGGTACATGTGTCGGCAGTGCCATGCATCCATACTGGGGAATAGCAGGTGTAGATTTCAGACATTATTTACACCCCTAAACTGCTGGAAATCATCCTTAGGGCGGGTTCAAACCTGCACCCGGTCTCCGCTTTGTGGGTTTCCATCTTCTGTCTGAGAAACTGGTCCATATGGAAAAAGTCAATGAGCATTAACGTATAAACTACTCTGCATCCATAAAAGGGTTAAAGGTTTTTTTTCCTACTATATACACATCTCCTATCCCTTATTTACAAGGTGTGAACCCTGGAATCCCAGCGATCAGGAGAATGTGGGTTCATAAGAGCCCCGACAGCCCATGGGGTAGCAATTTCTGATAGACTCATGGTTGCCATGGCAACCTTTTGGACCTGTGGCATTAGAGTGCTGTACTATTATGGAGCTGAACGTTAAGTATACGCCCAGAGCAACATAATAGAATGGTGCAGAGAGGGAAGGGGTTAACACTTGTGGTCACTCTCTAAATTTTGTTATGCCCAAAAAAAAAAAAGTATCCAAAAAGTTTCCTAAAAAGGAAACATTAAAGAAAAACCTTTGGCAAGCTACATGTGGTATATGAATCACCAACGCTAGCTCAGTGATATATACACAGTAATAGCAAAATACTTCTTAGGTCTCATTTATCTGGTCATTCATTTTTTTGTAACTTTGTTCTTTTGGCTGATGTGCATTTCACTCTGTGTAACTTACTCCCAAAGCCACAAAAAAACAAACAAATGCAAATGTATTCCTAGAAATATCTTGATGTGCTGTGTTTAATTACAGAATTAAAATTTGGCAATATTGACTAGAGATGAGCGAATAGTATTTGATCAGATAGTAATATACGATCGAATAGCTGTATTTGATCAAATACCTCCCTTTGCCTAGTTATTGGTGTACTCGGTCGAATACCACCCGGCCGAAATTCGATTCCCCACTCACCTTCCCTGGCGCTTTTTTTTTTTTTTTTTTTACAGCAATAACTATGCAGGAGAGGTATTCGATCAAAACTACTTGCTCATCTCTAATATTTACATGCAGTTGGTTGTATATTATTATATACAGCCACTGTCTTATTTCTAAATACTGATTTCTTTATTTAAAAAAAATATTTTGTTCAGCACATGCCTCCAAGGTCTGGCGCCTGCAAAATGAACCCAAAGTGTACTTTCCCCGAATTCACTGAGCAACTGGGCTGGGAGTAAAGGTGCTAGGTAAGTAAGCGAAGTAAAAAAAAATAAACATTGGTTCAATAATGTCACAGACCGCTTTACAACCGGGCTATCAGGGACACTAAACCCCTGGTCCATAAGGATGAGAATTAAGCTAATCTCCTAGCAAATGTGCCAAACCAATGCTTCACCTACACCACAAGATAATATGACATTTGTTCTAAGTATGCATAATGCTATCTGGATTCATGATTCAGGTAAACAGAATAGAGAACAGTTGAAGGCATGACACTGGACCTTTTTTTGAAGTGTAACCCATCTGGAACCCTTTACTATCGGAGCGTTGCTCATTGAGCTGCTTATGAAATAAGCACAGGCTTACATTACTACACTTTAAAGGGGCTCTATCAGCAAAATTATGCCGTATGAGCCCCACATATGCCTGAATAGCCTTTAAAAAGGCTATTCAGGCACCGCTAATCTAACATTTTTTTCTAATGACCACGTCGGAATAGTGTTAAGAAGGGCTATTCGTCTCCTACCTTTAGACGTGGTCGGCGGCCATTTTTCGGAGGCTGCTCTTGTAGTTCAATACAGGAGCCTACTACGCAGGCGTCGGAAGTTGGACCGCATCAGAAGACATAAGAGGCGGAGTTGCTGCTCAAGAAGGAGGCGGCGCTGGAAACAGCTCTTGGGCAGCAATGGGGACGCGCTCACCAGCGTTTCAGCGCTGGGAGCTCATATGCATACCGGTTAAAACCGGTATTTCTACGGAACGGCGTGGCGGAGACCACATCTAAAGGTAGGAGATGAATAGCTATTCCGACGTGGTCATTAGAAAAATGTTAGTTTAGTGGTAGAATCCCTTTAAATAATACCCTAAAAACGATTATAAAATCATACTTACCCGTGGACGGTGGGCGGTTCGTGCACTGATGGATGTCATCTTGCTGTCACGCCTTCCACTTCTTTCTTCTTCCAGCGACGTCCTCCTGCTCTCTCTCTTCCACGCCTGGATCTTTTTTTCTTACGGAATGAAGAACTACAACAAAAATGGCGCCGGAGGGAGCGCTACTGCGCACGCGTGGGATTTGAACACAACCAGATGGAAAAAAAAGAAGATCAAGACGTGGAAGAGCAAGGACAGCAGGACGTCGCTGGAAGAAGAAAGAAGAGGAAGGCGTGACAGCAAGATGACTTCGGACAGTGCACGACCACCCAGCGTGCACGGGTAAGTATCATATGCATATTCATTTTTAGCGTATTATTTTAAAATAGGGGGGTGTAAAATAAGATTAGCAGTGCATGAATAGCTATTAAGGCATATGTGAGGCTCATACAGCATAATTTTGCTGATAGAGCCCCTTTAACCCTTTTCTTGCCAAGGACGTAGCTCTACATCCTCCCAGGGTGTCACTTGCCTAGCCGAGAACGTAGCTGCTACGTCCTTACTTCTAATGCCCATATCTCTGGACTCGTTTGGACTATGAAGATAATTTTAGATTCATTTTAAAGATGAGAATCTTATCTTTGAAATGATACAAAGTTCTTCCTGTTAACCCTTACTGTGCCAAAGCGATTCACTGTTTAAAACACTATTGGGGATTGAGATCTTATTGAAGATCTCAATTCCCGACAGCTTTTTTAACAGAAATTCGCTAAAAATCTGTAAAGGCTATTATGAAGATCTTGGTATCATTTTAAAGATCAGATTCTCATCTTTGTGCACAACCTGTATGTGACCCCAGGAGGGGGGGGGAGAAGGGATTTAGTCCTTATTTTCCCCCCTCCTGTCAATCAGAGAGCATACTGTACTTTTGCGCTCTGTCACAAAGCTTACTAGTGGGGTATTCTTATGTTATACCCCCTGAGCATAACCAGAAAGTTTATTGGTGCTGTGACCCAGACAGTTACCGTTGTCCAGGTCGCAGCGCCCCAAAAAAAGTTGCACCAAACACTTACACAACATATACACAAAATCATGAATAAAGTTTACATTTCACTCAATCCCTGTCCTGTCTATACCTGACCTTTCTAGAGTAAAATACGTCATACGCTATATCCGCTAAAATCCGTAACACGCTAAAATAATAGTAATAACGATTATCACTAGAGATGAATGTATAGATTGCTAAAATTTTTATAGGCGGATGGAAAATAATATTTTTATGTAAAGTCTTATTTAATTTGCATGCACAAAATGGGTTGGCGAGTTTCTGCGATTTTGGCATTTCTTTAACACCCGCACCTGTAAATATATACATGTGTGCTATTTATGAACTCCTCATATCTTGAATTTTTTTGTAAAGTACATTTTGTTTGCAGAAGGGGATTGCTTGAGCCACACTTTCATGGCAAATTTGAATTTTTGTGCCATTTTTGCTAGCAATCTTTTTGCCGCAACGTTGCATGAAGGTGGTTGTATATATGAAACATTAAGTTGTGTTTTTATATACGGTATGCTGTGCAATCTCAAAAAAGTTAGATTTTGGTATCAGTCACAATTTGGTAGGTCCAGTATAGCTTTTTAGCATATTAGTGAATAACAGCAAAATCCTGCTTGTCTTCTCTATACATGTTTTTGGAGTCCAAGCTCTTGTTGTAGTTGATGTCTGCAGTACATATTTGTCACAAAGTTGCATGAAGGTGGAAGTGGCTATTGATGACCCATTAAGACATATGTAATCTTCAGATTGTCTACTTTCAAAAAATATATAGGGTTTAGGGGTTCACTTGCTTTTCATGGTGTGTAATCCCTACATTTTATAGGATGATATTTTCACATTTCCAGCTTCAAAGCAGATTTTTGTTCCTTCCAGTTCTGGTGATTTTCTGAAGACATGTACATGCGGGTGTAGGCCATAGTGATATGAATGAGCTCTGCACATGTTGAAATCTTATTTTTAGGAGGTTTTATGCATATAATTTATTGTTTGTTTTCCACTTTTAACAACTAATATACATTTATTTGCATTTTTTCATAAAAATTCACTTTAAATCAAAATTGCTTGAAGGTGTCTGTTTGTATACAGTACCAAGTAGCATTGAGACAATGCTGCAGGTGTCTACTTTAAGAAAATATATAGGTATGGAGGGGTTGGATGCATTTTTAATGTTGCAATTTAGCTTTGTTTTATCCATCTCAAAACTGTGAAAATTGCTCTGGCTACTGGAGGTGCAAAATTTCCAGAGACCCTTGGCAGTGACAGGGTTAAATAAATCTAGCAGCTATTTCGTCTGACGTCACCAAACATATTCAAGTCCAAAACCTTTAAGCAAGTGTGGCAAAAATGCTGCCAAGTAAGCAAACTTTAAAATATAGAAATATTAATAGTTTATTTTTGTCAGTTAACAATATCTAATGATGATATGGCCCTACAGAGCCCTGATCTCAATACCATCCAGTGTGTGGGACTACATCAAGTCTACATCCACAGAAAATCTGTGCTTATGTAACATCTCTGCCTGTTCAGGCCTCTGCGCCACCCTCTGCTCGCGTGCTGCGGCGCAGGAGGCGTGTGCAGTTTGAGAATCTGCTTAAAGTTTTTAGTTGCACTGTGTGAACACGGCTCTAGTCCTTAATTGGATTTGCACCACACCCGTCTTCTGCCAAGGTTGCCTCTGTCCATTAAGTGGTTAATCCGGCCTTGCCCTTTGATTGACAGCTGCCTTTCTGTGAACTCCATGGGCGGGTTCTTCCTCCCTATTTAGCCTTGGTTCCCATTCACACCAGTGCTTGTTATTGCCGTGCGCATACCTGCTCTTACTGTACCTGTTGCTTATACTATTATACCTGACCTTTGGCTTTTCTCATTGACTATTCTCTTTACTCCGATTTGGCACTGCATCGCTCTCCTGTTACCGAACCCTGGCTAGCTGACCTCCCTTTGTTGTTGTTCGTCTTGTCTGCGTTTTGTGTTTCACGTATTCAGGGAGGGTTTGTCCTCGTGGTTGTCGCCTATTACCTAGGATAGGGCCTGGCAATAGGAAGGGAAAGCGGGGGGCTTCAGCTTAGGGCTCACTGTCTCTTGTGCCCCTCCCAGGGTTTAACAGTTCTGGGAATTGCTGTCTTAGCAATTCCCTTACAGCTTAGTTCTGCAAGACCTTTGGAACAACCTTCCTCCTGAGTTCCTCAAAAACTGTGTACAAGTATATCTAGAAGAATGGGTGGTCACTCAAAATATTAATTTTATTTAGATTTCTCCCATTGTTTATTCACTTTCTTTTTTGATAATTAAATTACTAAAAAAATAAATGATTACCGACGTATACCGTCGAGTATAAGCCAACTTTTTTAGCACAGTTTTTAGGCTGAAAAATCCCCCCTCGGCTTATACTCGAGTCAGGTTCCACAGAGCACAGAGACTTGCAAGGAACTGCATAAATTAAATGAAGGGGGAGGTCCTTTAGTGCTACTGTTCTGTGATTGGCTTGTCATGTAGGTCACGTGACTGTGATGTCATCTAAAGTCCTGTAGCCACTATAATGCAACATCTGCAGATAAGTCAGTGGCCATTATGTGCAGGATTCATTGTGTCTGATAGAAAACGTCTGTCGTATCAAGGAGAGGAAGCTACAGTAAAGTGAAAGTAAAACACAAAGGTACCTGCTGGGCTTACTATTCATATTAATGTCAGGCATTTGGAGTTATTAATTTAGTTTCAGTAACTCCATGTACCTCACATTAATAGCAGTTAACCCCATCATGTCCCTCATATTAACCCCTGTGTGCCCCATATAAGGGTTACTAATATGTGAGACACATGGGAGTACTAATAAAGGACCTCAATTATGAAGATACCTAATTATTACCTGCATATGTCCCACATATCAGTAACTCTTATGTGAGGAACATTGAAGCAAAAAGCAATGTCTAACTTTCATTTGTTCATTTTCATAGAATTTTTCTTTACTATTACTTTTGTCAGATTCAAGTTATTTCTGTGACCATTGTGGGTTTTTCTTTCATTAAACGAGGAATACCAACAATTTTGTCCACGTGTGAATCCCTTTATCCCAGGATAAGAAACCATCTTCAATAACTGCTTCTGGCTACATTGGTACAGCCTCTCCTCTTCTAGGTACCTTTTTAATGATTATTATGTACACGAAGGAGGTGACCAAGGCAGAAAGTGACACATTGTAACTGATACAAGGTGATGAAGATTATTTTGCTTGATGAGCTTTCACAGTAAACTGATAATCAGTTTATTTTGGTAATATTATATAAGGATTGTATAATACATTTTTAATATGTCTATGTATAGTTCATATCCCTTATTAAGTGAATTTAGACAAATGCTAATATTATTATATTATTATTATTATTATTATTAATAACAACTTTTAGTTATACAGAACCATCATAGTCGATAGCACTTTACAAATCATAGGGCTCATGTATAGACAAAACTAAGGAAAATAATAAAGCAATTCACACAAAGGAAGCAAGGGCCCTTCCTGCAAAAAGCTTACTGCATTACTGTCCGAAAATTTACTGACAGATGAATATTCTGTTCCATTTCAGTGATCACTTTAGACAATGCTAATAGCCTGTCATATCATAGTATAATCTTGCATTATGACATTTTGCTTTCCGCACCACAGCAGTCCAGGAGCAGCCTTACTCATCTAGATGATGGTGACCTTCTAGGATTACTAACATTAATGCTTGTAACTCATGGCGATATAGATAGTGCCAGCAGAAATGCTGCCAATAATTATTTGGCCATCAGATTTACTACTGCTTTATCATTGACTAGAGAATAGGGTTGAGCCTATCTTGAAATGTCAGGATCTTTTTTAAAATCCGATTTCCGATCATTTTCCATTCGAACCTGATCCCGATGCAAGTCAATGGGATTTTTTTTAATAATCAAAGATCGGATTTTAAAAACAATCCTAATCACTACACAGCATGTAGTCCAAATTTTTTTTTACATTTTTGGACTCCACGCTGTGTAGTGATTAAAAAAAAAAATCCCCCCTGGTGTCCGCTTACCTGCACAGATCTGCTGCCGCTCCCAGTTCTTCTTGGTCCGGTCCGGTCTTGGTCTCTCCTTCACAGGCCTTCAGAGCGCCGCCACCTCCCTAGGCTAGTGTTAGAGATGATGGAAGTAGGCGGGGCTTGTTGTGGCTTAGGAGAGTGTGGGCGGGGAGACATGAGTGCATCACTCACGTCTCCCCTCCCAGTACCCACCAACACTCTCCTAAGCCACAAGCCCCGCCTTCTCCCAGCTAAGCTTTTCCCACAATGATTGGCCAGTAGCCAAGCATTGTGGGAAATAACCTCTGATCTCGATCCGGTCCGAAAAGATCCAGATAGACAAAGAACAGCACCGAGCTGCACATAGTGAGGTACCGTAAAATAAAAAGGTCAATACGACAAGAAAGCTTCTCACCTTGGAGAGTTGTAAACACAACTGTTTCTTTCAGTTTGTAGACCAATTATGGAGGGGAGGTCTTTTGCCCCTAGTGGAGAGCCAGCAGGATCCACGTCACCCTAGGTGTCGGTAATAGCGATAATGGACCGGACAAATAGAGGATCACCGCGCTCAATCCATCGTCTTTTAAAATTTCACTTTATTTTGGGAATGTAGACACAACGCGTTTCGGGCTTACCGCCCTTTTTCAAGTGTATAAACTAAATAAAAATAAGAACAACAACCCCAAAAGGGGGAAATAGCAGCAATGAGCAAACAAATAAAAGAGTAAAAAATATATATAAATACCTAAAAAAGCATCCAAAAATGTTCTTGACAATTTAAAAAGTGTGTTTCACAACATATTACTACTACAACAATGGACCAACAACCTATTTCTATGGAAAGATTTCCTCCACATATGTCTTACAACAATCAGCATATTACCAAACCAGTTAGTTTGTGTATAGAATTAATATTGGAGATGGTGATTGTAGAAAAAGTAATAATAACAGGCACACCAAATTACCTAGGCTAGATCCAGCCATGGGCTGGCACGCGCAGACCGCCGAAAAAGGCGCACAAACATTCACTGCCACCAATGTTATTTAAAGGTCTAGTCCTCGTCGGCTGGACTAAGCATCCAGCTCGACGTGAGTTTTAAGGTAAGACCTTTTTTAACACATTCTTAATATATTTCTAATATGTATGGGCTTCATCCCCCTAGGATTGGACTTAGCCCATGGCTGGATCTAGCCTAGGTAATTTGGTGTACCTGTTATTATTACTTTTTCCACAATCACCATCTCCAATATTAATTCTATACACAAACTAACTGGTTTGGTAATATGCTGATTGTTGTAAGACATATGTGGAGGAAATCTTTCCATAGAAATAGGTTGTTGGTCCATTGTTGTAGTAGTAATATGTTGTGAAACACACTTTTTAAATTGTCAAGAACATTTTTGGATGCTTTTTAAGGTATTTATATATATTTTTTACTCTTTTATTTATTTGCTCATTGCTGCTATTTCCCCCTTTTGTTGTTGTTGTTCTTATTTTTATTTAGTTTATACACTTGAAAAAGGGCGATAAGCCCGAAACGCGTTGTGTCTACATTCCCAAAATAAAGTGAAATTTTAAAAGACGATGGATTGAGCGCGGTGATCCTCTATTTGTCCGGCCCGAAAAGATCGGGATCGGAATTCCGATCGCGATCATGCAATTTACTCAATCACCGATCGGAATCCGAACATTTCAGATCCCAATCGCTCAAACCTATTAGAGAACTAAATAAGTAGCGGTTTTATCCATGACAATGATGTTCAGTTGCTACCATGACGACACTTGAGGGGAGGGAGCAAATTATTTTAGCAAAATTTGAATTCTTCCATTACTTATACCATATCTTTTCTTTATTTTCAATTTATTTTATATATATTGTGTGTCAGGGTCTGGGGTTGCTAGGTGGGATGGCATAGACACAAAAGTCCAGATTCTTTAGTCCAAAAACAAAGGTAGAGTTTATTTTCACTCAAAAAGGTAGTGCAGCAAAGGGAAGCGCTACTACGCAGGCGCAGGATTTGAAGAGAAGAAGCCGGAAGAAGACACGGAACCAGAGGGCGTTAATACAAGAAGACAGAAGAGATAGGCGTGCCCGAAGCGGACATCACATCGTGCATCCCCGCCCATGGTGCACGTTCGGTAAGATTAGCATATATGTTTTAATGCTTTTATTTAAAAACAGGACCGGGATTTAATATAACATTTACGGTGCCTAAATAGCCTTTTTAAAGGCTATTCACGCATATGTGGGGCTCTATTAGCATAATTTTGCTGATAGAGACCCTTTAAACAGAAAGTCCGCAGAGTTTTCCTCCACCTACTGTTACAATTATAACTACAGGGAACCGCTGGCGTTTCACTAGATATAATTGACATGCGTGTTCGTGCCATGGTTTTTACTACAAAGTGGGCATGGGATTCACAAGAATCCCATCCACTTTGCAGTTACTGTAAAATGCCACGATTCTTCCTACGGTGTACCCGCTGTGGACAAAACGTGGCTTTTCAGGGTCCGTGGGGCCCCAGCCGAAGACAGTTTTCTTCTCGTTAGAGAATTTTATAGATTTGCCCCATGTTGTATGCGATGTATTCTCCCTGACAGTGTTTAGTTAGAACATTGCTAGAGAGAAGCTTTGACACTATTTATTACTAAAAAGTTTTTAAAAAAAGTATTTAGCAAAAAAAGTTCACCAAACAACCCACCCTCCCATACAACAGAGAAAAAATGGAAACACTAATATTTTAAATGCAGATATCCATAAAATACTTACCGTTTAATAAGTTAATACAATGTACAACTGACCATTAGAGCCTGTCAGCTCTGCATCTAATAGATGATGATGATGTATTTATTATTTAGTACCATCATATTCTGAAGAGCTTTGCCAATAGGGAATTTAGATTGGGAGTTCTATATGGGACAGTGTTGACACTATCAATAGGTTTCTGGAGTGTAGGAAGAATCCAGAGTACCTGGCGGAAACCCATGCAAATAAGGGGAGAACATGAATTTAGTAGGAATCCAGGACCCCAGCACTGCAAGAGAACAGTGTTAACCACTGAGCCACCTTGCTGCCCATGTATCATATGCTGCCCCATCTATGTTTCTTACATCAAAGAAGTCAAATATCTTGAGGTTAAACGTTTCCTTTTCTTCATATTTCACTATAATTGCCTGAAAGTGCACGAAGCACCTGAGTTAGGTACAATACATATCCCTTCAGATGTGCATGCTATTGAATAGGATCTGAATTTATGGCACTGTGGTCATTATACTTGTTTTTCACCTATCCAACAGTGGACAGACAGCTACCTATTAACCCAATGCCATAAACTATATGTTGTTTCTTGTTGTTTATTTTACAAAGTGCTACACTGTGTGCTACAACCTTTGGGCAGGCAGATATAATATACTACCAGAGAGATTACAGACTATGTGTCTACCTCCCTGTATTTCTTGCTCATGAGCCACATGGGAGATTATTATATTGCTTTATCCATGAGGTTTATCTAAATGGACTTGATGTATTAATTATTGAAGTGTTTCAGTGGCTATTTGTGTGTCGTACTCATAGGAGAATTTCAGTGGTTCCTCTAATCATGACAACACTGACAGGTTTTAATTGGCTTGGGCTTAGTAAATGTACATACAGTTCCAGATATTTCCCCTAATTAAGTAATTACTGCTTTACCACAAATGAACCTATGCAGAGATGTTACTGTAAAACTTATTTTTTTCTTTTGTATACCCGATAACACATGAATGACATAGCACATCATATTGTTTCGGGTGACAATGAAAAAACAAAACAAAACAAAGGATAATATGTCATTTTAGTGACATATTTCCTCTACAGAATATGAACGTTTAGAATTACTAAGAACTTTCCATGATTTTACAAGAATTTTTTTTATCAGAATCTCATTAAATTGATTTAAAAGCTTTGTTACAATATAACAAAATCTTGTAAATAACTATTTGCATCACATTACTGTCCAATTGTAGTCCAGTAACCTAATAGCAAATTCTCTTACCGCATCCTGTCTGGCACTGCATGAGGGAATCTTTGATATTGTTTGAGGACATTTATCACGTTATGAAGCTGTTATACACTGCAGATCCGCTGCTGATTTTTAATTCAACATGAAACAAGTTTCTGCAGCAGCTATAGTATGTATTATAAAGAATAATATTCCCATGCTAAAAATTATTAAAGGTTACCTTCTTGTATATAAGCAAATAGCTTATGGCTTTGTGATTATATGATCATGGAAATCTAATGAGATTTCTAATGCTCTTATTTATTGAAGAATTTTTGTCTTGATAAAAACAAGGTCTTTAACCCCTTCATACCGCAGGCATTTTTCGATTTTCGTTTTTGACTCCCTGACCCTAAAACTCCATAACTTTTTTATTTTTCCATTCACAGAACCATATAAGGGCTTAATGTTTGTGGGACAAATTATACTTTGTACATAATATTGAATTGTACAATTACAAAGTACTGGGAAGATGGGGAAAAAAAAATCAGAATGGAGTGGAATTGGAGAAAAAGCGCATTTGTGCAACTTTCTTACGGCCTTTACAACATTCACTGTGCAGCCAAGATGACAAGTCACCTATTCTATAGGTTGGTAAGAATTTATATAGTTTTATGTTTCAACCTCTTAAATAAAAATTCAAAACTTTGCAAAAAAAAACAAAAAAACATACATATATTTCTTAGAGTCCCCATATTGTTACACCCTTAACTTTTTAGATTTCCGTGTATTGGTGCATAGGGTGTCTTTTTTTTGTGCAGCTAGATGTATTTTTTATTTTAACCATTTTGCGGAATGTTTATTGCTTTGATGGATACATCCATATTGTATTAGAAATTAAAAAAAAAACATGATCACCTATCCCTGATGCTTTCTGGAGGGGAACCACTGACATATGTGAGTGATCTCACTGGATCCTCTCCAGCAACTGTTGAGGTCAATGATTGGTCTCACACAGTCACATAGGGAACAGGGTTTTCAGGGACAGGTGAGTATATTTTGGAGGGTTTATTTTTTTTTATGTTATACCTGCCCCAGACCCATCCGTAGTTTGTACAATTCCTGGTCAACTCCTTTTAGTCCTGCCTAATGATTGACCCAACCTTTCATGGAATGTTCACTTTCTGGCAGGGATTTGCACCTCCTTTTGGGTTGAACAAAACTTTATGGGATTGTTACTAAAACTATGGAAAATTTCAGAAAGTTTGAGACAGTTAACAACTAGGTATATGCAAAAAACAGAGAATAAATAGCAGATTGAGTGATAGGACCTCCACTAATTATAATGCTTCTCCATTTATTTTCATGAAACTCCAAGAGACAGCTGAAATTTAGCACTCAAATATCTCCAGCAGCCCTGTAGAAATTAATTGATTACTAAGATAGAGGATAAGTTGCATTTATGACCAGAACCTTTTAAATAGGCACTGTCTTTTCAACATATTTGCATAAATCAAGAATACAAGTGATTATGCAAAACTTATGTAACACACGTGTAACATATCCTTTCAGAAGAAAATTCTTCTTTCTCTACGTGCACCCCCGACCCCTGCTAAACTGACTTTGGCGCCCTGCATGTTAATTAAGTCCTTCACTGTCAGAAGGGCGTTTCTGACAGTGAAAGGAACAGCAACACCATTCTCGTCATTCTGACACTGTCCAATTAGCAGAGGACAGTGTCAGAGCAGCTTCAGCAGCGTAATCACACGACTTCTCACGAGATCATGCACTTCTCTCTTTACAGGACTGAGAAGAAGAGCCGGAAGAGCGAAGTGACATCGCTACAGTAAATCGCTCCTCCGGCTCTGCTTCTCAGTCCTGTAAAGAGAGAAGTGTGTGATCTTGTGGGAAGTCGCGAGATCACACTGCTGAAGATGCTCCTCTGCTAATTAGACAGTGTCAGAAAGACGTCGCAGCACCCTTCACTGTCAAAAACACCCTTCTGACAGTGAAGGGCTTCATTAATAAACAGGACGCCGAAAATAACAGGGTTCAGAACCCCGCAACTAGGGGGGCTAGAGACAAAATTCAAAGTGCCCCAGAGTCTGCACAGCCTTGGGGTAGTGAAAGGTCCTCTTTAAAATTTGGACAAGCACAGATCAGAAAAAGATCAGAGGCTAAAGTTGGCGACGCACATAAGATATTTATTGGCAGACCTTTGGCAGGTCCATCTAAACTTGGTAAAATAAACTGACAGTCTAATATCTGTAGTGATCATACCCATAGATTACCAGCAGACGCTACTAAATGTGGGAAAAATAAGTGCTTTCTATCACAACCTAAGCACTTTATTCACATCAGAACAGGTGAGTACTACTCTGTATACATCCTACATGGTCCTGTGGGTATCTTTGAGTGACGGAAACAATTAGGTAGCAGATTCTCTTCTGTTGACTGTGTGCAGCGAATCCCTACCCATCAGCTCAGGGAGAACTGTAGCTAACAGGGTCTACAAATGGAGACTGTCTAAAACTAGTATTAGTTCTTATGTACACACACAGCTTACCCTGAAAAGTCACAAGAAACAACATGCATGGCAGAAGAGTCTCATATGCATGCGGAGCTGCACAGAGTACATGCACAGTGAATCAGGGCGTATGGACCTCAACTTCACTGGCGCAATGTGTATTTCCCAATACAGAGCTACTGAGTAGTACAGTTTAATTTTGGTGTGAAATGCTGACAGGTTCCCTTTAATGGTACCTTGAAGAAAAAATAATGCTCGAGTATAAGCCGAGTTTTTCAGCGCAGTTTTTGTGCTGAAAAAGTGCTCCTCGACTTATACTCGGGTCATTACGGTAATTTTCTGGTAGTAGGCCAGGATAGCAGACCCCGCCCCCCCCCCCCACCACCACTCCATCACACGCCGGGTGACATGGTCACGTAAGCTCAGGCCCGCACCCGGCATGTGTCTGCTTCCTGGCGTGCAAGCAGAAGTACCGTAAGTACTTCTGCAGTTTTTAATGTACAGCATCGCCACGCTCCTGTGGCATTCAGTGTCTGTGGGTGAGTGTCTTCTGCAGTCCATGGCGAAACTGTTTTTTTTTTTTTTTTACTGAACACAAAGTCCTGCATGTCCGACTAAAAAAAAAAAAAAATGGTTTCGCTGCGGAGAGCAGAAGACGCTCACCAGCGGACACTTTTCAAACCCATGAATGGGTTTGAAAACTGCCTGCCAGTTTCAGTCTCCTGCCCAGTTTCTTGGGCAGGAAATGGAAACCTGCATAACGGAGATTGGGCGCTGGTGTGAACCTGCCCTCAAAGTAGAAAATTACTGTGAAACACATACACATTAGGTATCCCTGTATCTGAAAGTGCCCAGTCTATTGAATATAGGGGGTCTGCAGTGCTTCTATTCCTTCGGGAAGAGGTTAATAGGATCTCTGCAGATACCCTATATTCCAAGTGGGGGTAAAAAAAAAAAAACAGTCCTCAAGCTCAGGGAAGGGGCAGACAAACAACCAAAACACCCTCTCCCCTTTCCCAGCACTTACTGCACCCAAGAACTCCGGCCATTTTAATTTTTGTAATTTTCCAGTAGCTGCTGCATTTCCCCCCTAGG
Source organism: Leptodactylus fuscus (assembly GCF_031893055.1). Classification (NCBI taxonomy): domain Eukaryota; kingdom Metazoa; phylum Chordata; class Amphibia; order Anura; family Leptodactylidae; genus Leptodactylus; species Leptodactylus fuscus. The sequence continues at coordinate 70,318,507 of NC_134269.1, forward strand.
CTTATACTCGAGTCAATAAGTTTTCCCAGTTTTTTGTGGTAAAATTAGGGGGGTCGGCTTATACTAGGGTCAGCTTATACTCGAGTATATACGGTAGTTCTTTCACAACAATGAAATTTCTTGCATCGCATGCTGGTGCAAATATCTATTACACGCTAAAAAAAAAAAAAAAAAGTTAATGACATAATATATCACAGCAATCGCCATTATAGTGGCTTTTTTTTTTCTTTTTCTAGACCACAGGCTATATTCTATGGCGTAAAAGCCATCATCCTTTAGCTCTTGCTTGGCTAGAGTCACCAGCAGATGTATTGTAAGGACACATAAATCGGCTGGTGACAAGTAAATCTTATGAGCTTCTTCAGTGAGTGGATAAAAATGGTCTATATCATCTTCATGCTGAATATATTCATCGCCTGTTACAGCAAATAGCAACAAATTCTTGTAAAGGACCAAAGGAGGAAATATCTTACAAGTCTTGCTCTTATTTGTTAAAGGTTTCTTACCAATTAACCCATTAAAGCCACTTATCTTCATATTAGGACTCACAGCGCATGTTGTACACGATCAATGGTAGAATTGTGGCATTACTATGACTCAAGCAAGACTCGAAAAGCATGGAAGTTGCAAACAACATTACAAAAAAAGAAAATCATTGAATAGTAAAACTAAAAAATAACTTTTAGAAATAGAATAATAAAACATATATCATACCACAAATCGTAGGAAGAATTACGGTGCCAAAACCCTATGACGGGGCAAAACTAATAACTCTCTACAGAACCATGGCTATACCACTGGGAATAAATCCAGACACTAAGATAATACTCGTTCAATAATAATATATTCAGATACCCATATAGAGATGTGCCACACCAAAGACAGAAATTAGACATTTATATAATGGACCACCAAATGTAGTGTCAATACCGTTAATTATAATATGTGTAATGTGTAATTATGTCATCAACATCAGATGGTTAAGGCAGAGGAGTATATTGCCGTGGTGCCTACAAGTAGTATATACGATTGTCCTTCCTTCTGTAATCTAGCCACACCAACATGGTGAATGTGTCATAGGTGTAACAAAGTTGCCCATGTAAGCTGTAATTTCAGCGGATATGGTGTCCACTGAGTAAGAAGGTATAGTACAAACAAGTTCATAAACACGACTACTTGGCAGAATTGTATTATATATGGAAATATTAATGCAGCTTTAAATCTATTTTAAGCAGCACAGCTTGAAGTCACAGGTCACTAAGCAACTAACCAAATGTAGTTTATTTTCTTACCAGTGCTAGAAAGATGAAACCTGTTTTCTGACAGGATGCCATTTGTTCAAATGGCCCCAACGCATCATAGGGCACAGAGATGGAAGTCTTCTCATGGGGGTGTGTGTGCAGAGGCTCCTCTAACAAGCGACCTGTATCTTTTGCTTTCACTAAAACACACTCACTAGTTTAATATTGACCTTCTGGTAAGACAGCTTAAAATGGAAAATACTTGAATATTGGAAAAGATATTCAAGTTGTGTGTGTGGGAGGGGGGTCATTCTTATGTGTCAGTCATGATGGACCCAGGCCCTACGTTTAGTTGCTTTCATAAAACTGGATTTTCTTGCGTACTAAACTTTAAAGCACCCTTCCAAAATGCTCTCTCTTGAAAGGACAGCTCCCATTTTTAATTCCTTCTGTCCCTTATTAGTTTGTATATTCCGCTAACTTCTGTTGCAAAAGAAAGAAAGAAAGAAAAAAAACAAAAAAACAAACAACCTCTTGGTCTTTCTTTGAATGTTTTGGCAGGTCTGGTCTGCACAAAAAAAAAATCAAGTAAAGGTTTATTCACATGCCAGTGATTTACATCCATGTGCTGTTTTGTACAAACATGTTCAGACTTGATTTTTCTTCTGACTGTGGTACTCAACAAAATATGGAAGCACGTTATATTTATTGTAGATTTTTTTTTCCAGATTGAAAATGCCCATGCAACTCAATTTGTCTGAAAAGCATGGCGTGCCAATAATGACATACAAGTGAAAAATCATGAACACAGACCGAAAACCAATGGAAAATGGACATGGACATGCGAAAATGCCTATATCACATATGTGGTGCTGTTCTATGATACAGCTTTCGCACAACTGACATACAGTATAAGAGTGACAAATGTGCTACAAAATGCCACCCCAAATCAAAATGCAGTAAATCAGATTTATTACTGTAGTACCAACTAGACTCATCTAAAATGCTTCAAAATGTGGCATATTTTGGCGCTGTAATAACTAATTTTAGATAACACTTCTTGAACTTGCTAGATGAGTGAGTCTGGTTTAGAAGGAAAATTGGTGGGTTTTAAGACCCGGTTCACATCTACATTTGGGGAGTCCTCTTGGGAACCCCCTGAACGGAAACCTATACGCATAAAAAGGCGATTACCTTGGAAACCCGCAGACCCCATAGACTATAATTGGATCCGTATGGTTTCCAAACGAAACATGCGTAGAGAATAGTCCTGCAAGCAGCACCTTTCTCTCTGAATGTTTATTGCAGAAACCACACAAACCCCAAAATAGTCTATGGGTCCGCAGGTGTCTTTAGGTAAAACTTTTTAAGGTGGTTAGGTTTCCGTTCGAGGGGCCCCAAGAAGACTCCCCTAATGGAATCCGGAACGCAGATGTGAACCGGGCCTAAGATGCAGGAAAAAAATGTGCCAACAATTTGGGGTAAAATTCTGACTTAAGCTAACTAATAGGTGGAATACACATTGAATAGGCAGTACCATCCTTCAACAGTCAGTGTAATAAATCTGGTGGATTTTCAGACTGACTGTCTAAATTAACAGTGTCTAAAAATTAGTATTAGTAAATCTGTCCCACTGTGTTGTGGAGAAGTTATTTTCCTACACCCTAACAGTAAACCGTGGTGCATTGTGTCTGCACAGATTATTTTCCACAGCATGTAACTGTAAAATTACCATCTCCTGAAGATATTGCTTTGCAAATAAACAACAATGCATCCTGTTTTAATGATTGCCTGTAGACTGCAGTGTAAAAAACTATAGAACCCTTAAAGGCCTCGGTACCTTTTTTTAGTCCTAAAAAACTAGGTCTAGAAGTGCCTAATATGGGCAAGTTAAAATAAAAAAGGTTAACTTACCTCCCATAATTCCCAGGTCCTCTTGGTCACAGGCTGCCCGTTCCACACTGGGCCCTGTTTCCTGCTGTCTCCGGACAACACAAGAAATGCTCTGAGATGCCCGTTCAGCATCAATGACTGAAGCAGGCCACAACTCTGGATAGTATTGGCAGGATGGGCATCATGGGACATTTCCTGTGTGAACAGAGGCATACAGTGGAACAAAGAAGAAAGAGATTTATGCAGGGGTGAGTAATCTTTTGTTATTTTAACATGCTCCTAATAAGCACTTTTAATGTTAAAGTTCTAGGGCGGGAAAACCTCTTTAAAGAGTACCTTCCATGGTTTGGGGAACAGGCAGTTCTTTTTCAGTGTCCTGTGTGTTAAAGAGGACCTTTCATGGGTTTGGGCGCTGGCAGTTCTATATACGGCTGGAAAGCTGACAGTGTGCTGAATTCAGCGCACTGTCGGCTTTCCCGATCTGTGCCCCGGGTAAAGAGCTATCAGTTCCGATACCGTAGCTCTTTACAGTCAGAAGGGCGTTCCTGACAGTCAGTCAGGTATGTCCTTCTTCAAAGCAGCGCCTATCGCGCTGTACAGTGTGAGCAGGTAGGAACGCCCCCTCCCTCTGCGCACAGTGCTCGTCCATAGACAAGTATTATCAGGAGGGGAGGGGGCGTTCCTCCCCGCTCACACTGCACAGCGCCATAGGCGCTGCTTTGAAGAAGGATGTACCTGACTGACTGTCAGGAACGCCCTTCTGACTGTGAAGTGCTACGGTACCGGGACCGAAAGTTCTTTACCCGGGGCACAGATCGGGAAGGCCGACAGTGCGTTAAATTCAGCGCTCTGTTGGCTTTCCAGCAGTATATAGAACTGCCTGTGCCCCAAACCATGAAAGGTCCTCTTTAAGCATATTCAGGGTGTTTTCAGGAAAAAAAAAAAAGATAAAAAGATGCCACTCTGCAGCAGCAGTTTTTTTTTCAGCAAAAAAACCATTGTGGTCAGATGTTTCATTTTACATAAATAAGTATCACATTTTGGTCAAGGTTTTTTTCCTCAGAGATACTGACACTAACACGTTCACTGCCCTAGATCACCAAGGATCCAGACCATAATGCAACAGTTCACTAAAAAATATTCTTTCATTATGTTGCTATTGCCCAATATTTACAATATTGCCTTATTTAGTAATTCCTTTCTACCTGCAGATTCAGGGATCCCTCTTTCTTTTTTGGCATGTGGATTCTCCAGTGAATTACATGTCTTTCTGTTCTAACCAGGGGTCACCATCTCAAGTACCTGCATGGAATGTTCCACATAAGCACATGGGGACTTCTGCAATGTGTTGAGACCATCACTATAGACCATTTGTTTTCTCCATTGACTCTCTGCAAACTTTGACTATTTTAGCTAAAGGTTGCAGGCATAGCAGCCACTAACAATATGTCATTGCTGCTCTTCCCTGTTGCACAACTCACACAAGCTTAAAAAGGTAGCTTCTAAAAAAAAATATGTTACATGTATATGTAACATATGTAATGTTTTACTATTTTTGTGTTGCTCTTTAGGTTTCTTTTTTTTTCTTAAATAACCTGACCCAGATATAAAAAGGCAGGATTCATTTGATATTACAGCTCACATTTTAGGTTGCTAATAGCAGCATAATGGTGCCATTAACCATCAAATAAACTGAAGCATTAAAATGATAAAGCCAGAGAGATACAGTAGCAGTCATCATTCTCTATTAAGTCTAAAGAATGGAAGGGGAAAAAAATGGATATTTACTTGGATGTAGAGTAACGATTCACTGACGGTATTCTTCCCATTATCTAATTTCAATAAACTGAAATCTTGTTTTCTGCTTCACTGCAAACATGGATGCATGAGTGCCCTGCCATCAATGTCCCTGATCAGGCACTGCAGGCTTTAACACTCCTATACATTTTCTATTGTCTCACCCATCGAACCCAGGCAACAAAGAGACAAAAAAAAAAAAAAGCATATTTGCACTAAGATTATTGTACATGTTTGTAAATGAGCTATACAAAAAGGCATTTATAAAATGTAAAATGCAATTAAATTGCCAATTGTAGTGTAACTTACAATTTTTCAGGAAATCCTATGAGTCTTCCAAATTGTGGGAATGATAAATAGGATAAATTACAGGACTAGTCAAATAAGGCCATAACAATGTGCAGACATCAGACATGACCATGCAAACTTTACAACTGCTGGGCCTGTTTTTTTGTGCACCATCTAAGACATTATTCATGAGCCATTGTTTCGTTCAGTGATTTGCATCAATGACTGTGTGCCAAAACCAGGAGCAAAGACTACACACAGATAAGATATAATGGAAGGATTTGCAACGTTTATGTGTAGTCTCCATTCCCGATTTTGTTACACAATCACTGATGTAAATTACTGAACAATACACTGACAAGTGAATAAGATCTGTTTACATGAAATTCTGCACTGATTTTGAGACAGATTACACCTCAAAATCTGCACTAAACTCCGCCCATTGGTTTCAATGGAAGGCAGAGATCAAAACTGGACACTTAAAAAATAAGTACCGTATGTTGCTTGATTTTGTTGCAGACCTTACAGCACAAGCCACTCCATTGACTAGGCTCATATATATCAGTCTCATCAACATGTAAAAGCTGTGGCTTAACTTTCATTTCTGCCATGTGAACAGTCTAACAGTATGGTAACAATATGGCTCCTGACTTACTGGATTCCTACAGCTGCACAGGTAGCACCAGCAATACATAGGCCTATGGTGACATAGCAAGGAATGCTGGGACATTATAGCTCTGAAAGCTTCAAATGGCACTATAGCATTGGAGTAGGATATAAGATGTAATTCAGGATCAATCCAAAATAAATAATGCAATTGCTTTACTCAACTGTAAATGTAAAATAGTGATCAGACCTTTCAAAGAAGCCGGAGTAAAGCCCCTCATATACATACACATAAGAACAGCAGAATTGGCAGCCTATCTGATGAGTATGGAGGTTTCCCTACTCTCTCCTTATACAGATAATGCTGGGGGAAATAAGGAAGGACATGAAGTATTACAATGTTGCTTTTTATAGTGTGTATTTTTATGCAGGAGTTGGAAGGAATAGCTATTGGGCAAAGTGACTATATAGATTGCCTAATAAATGATAGTGAGGTCTATCCAACGTGGCTTCACAGAGTATTGATAACGAGGGTTGTAAAACCTGTTTGTGTAGGGTTGGGGCAATTAATCTGCCATCTCTACATTTGTCCCTAACAGACGTAATGCCAAATGGTGCCCAACACATGGTCAAATGTTTAGACATATTTGATGTTGATAACAAGGGGTTCCGTGAAAGACTTGGGGTTACGTTTACCCTTGGTGTATTTTTATACCGTCTTTCACTTCTACAAAAATTGGTGATGTTTACTAGCCAGAAAAATCATACACAACATAAAACATCCAATGACAAGCAGAAAATAGGTGCAACGAATAGTAAATCTTACACAATAAACATTAAAAGAAGAAAATGGGGCAGATTCATACAAAAAAGGTGCAACATCCTGATAAATGTTCCTGTTATTTATTGCTAGTTCAGATGAAAAATGCAATGAGATAAAGTTATGTTCCTGCCATTTCCATTTTGCAGATTATATAACATGAATAATAGCAGTGATTTAGCTCTTCTTACAGTGGTGTTCAGTAATAACCTTTAGTGTTTCTACAATTACAATGTGATCACAAGTTTTGTTTGTTTGTTTTTTTAACAAAAAGTTGAGTACTTTGCAAATTATTTTGTATTTATTTTGAGTTCTCTCTCTCATTTCATTCCTACATTGTTACTTTCAGAATTCTACTGTTAAGCTCTTCTGTGACCTAGGAGATAAGCTCTATTGTTATCAAAGCTCCCATAATGCTTTCTTCTCTGGTAATAAGAATTCTTTCTGGTAACAGCAGATTTCTGACTTTTGATATCAATGGAGAACAAAACATCAGGTAAACAAAGGTCTTACAATGTTATCATTCTTGATATTTATATAGACTTAGATTAAAATTTGTATTTACAATTTTTATGAATATTTATGTAGATTTCTAAATTTCTACATTATGACTCAAACGCCAAGTTTTTTCCACAGTCCCACATCGGTTGCCTCCATAGATACAGCTTTTAATTTTAGATTACTCTTTTATATACCCTATGAGGGCACATGGACTTTATAGAGAAAGGTTCTGACTTGGAAACATCCCTCGCATCTCCCCCCTTCCCATTACCCAAATAAAACATTACCAGAAAAGGCTTCTAGAATTCTATGTGCGATGTGGAACAGGGGTCCATGTAACCAGTGTCCGGATGCTGGAAACTAACTTCATCTAATAGCTGGCTGCAAGGGTAGCAAAACTATCTATTGTGGAGGTTTTGCTCTTTAAGGCTGGGGCCCCACGGACCGGAAACGACACAATTTGCCCGCAGTGGAGATGCTGCAGGAAAAATCGCAGCGTTGTACAGTGCAGGCAAATTTTCCCAGTCTCATTCATGGACATAAAGCAACTGGTTCATAATGTATCATACAGTACAGGGTCTAATGGTTATCTGGGTGACAACCGTATATCCAAATTAATACTGACCATGTATCATTGTCAACCAGCCACAGAGTACTCCATTTTTTCCACCAAAAACTTTCCAAAAGTAAATTGTAAAGAGTTCTTACCTGTAGGTATCTGTCACATTTTAAATCTGATGTTCACAGAAACAATGCAGTGATGTCCTGTCTGCAGTCAATCACATGGTTTTTGTTCCTGCCTCCTCATAAAGGTTGTCAAGGGGCCGTACACATCATGTTTTGATCGCCTGTTTATCATATCCATTTTACAGCTGCTGCTATCTGTTTACATAGAATCAATGTGGAGAATTTTTATGCCAGTCTTAATTCATTCCCCGACAGATGCTAAATGTGCCATAATTACTTAAAGGCTCCATAATTGAAGCAGAAAGTCGGCCGTTCTCTGTGAAAAGCGATGCAGGAAAAAACGTGATGCGTTGTTGCCGCTGTTTTTCCCGCAACGCTATTTTGCTGTGGCCCACTGTGTGGGGTCTTGGCCTCAAGGATTACTTTTAGCTACTTTCTAGGCACAGCACATTAAATCTGGATAAATGTTTAAAAGAAATTAAAAAAAAAGAAGAAAAAAAAGGAACTGTATTAGGGTTGAGTCGATCAGGATCATTTTCCATCTGAACCCGATTCCGATTCCAATCCTAATGCAAGTCAATGGGATTTTTTTTAAATTAATTATCGAAGATCGGATTTTAAAAACGATTCTATTCACCACACAGAATGGAGTCCAAAAATTGTTTTAATTTTTGGACTCCACGCTGTGTAGTGATTAAAAAAAATATCCCCTGGCTACTTTGCAACACTCACGTCTCCCCTCCCAGTATCCGCCCACACTCTCCTAAACCACAAGCCCCGCCTTCTCCCAGCATCTCTAACACTAGTCTAGGAAGGCAGGGGCGCACAGGGTGCTCTAAAAGCAAGTGAAGGAGAAAGAAGAGCGAGAAGAACGGGGAGCGGCAGCACTTCTGTGCAGGTAAGTTGAGCAATCGGGATCGGAATTCTGTTCCCGATCTCTTTTAGGCGGGATTGGAAACCGATCGTGAAATTTATATGATCGCCAATCGGGATCCGATCTTTTCCGATCCCGATCACTCAACCCTAATCTGTGTAAGAACATACAGATTTTGTGTGTACTACAAAAAAAATAAAACATACAATAAAAAAAACGCTGCTACATGGGTCTTAGCCTAAGGGTCCATTGACACGGAGGAAAATGGTGAGGAATTTTCTGCTAGCAAAAAAAGGAACCCGTTGAAGTCAATGGGAGGCTTTTTTTTCAGGGCTGAAATTCCCCACCAAATTCCTCACCATTTTCCTCCGTTTGAATGGACCTTAAGGCTGCTTTCATACCATGATTTTTGTTACAGGCAAGGAATCTGCTTATTTGCTGGATGCAGCAAAAAAAAATAAAAAAATAATAATAATAATAATAAAAATAATAATAATAATCTGTTGATCTTTTTGCATCAGTTTGTATGAGTTTTATTTTTTGCATCCAGCCTCAATGGATGACTGTCCATTTGCATTCATAATATAGACCATTGAATGGATTATCAAAAATGTTAAGTTAGTCCCTCTCCCCTTATAGTCTAGAGGAGAGGGACTAACTTAAGAGTATCAGGAAGATGAGGGGAAAAAAAGGTTTGATTTTAACCAGTCCAAACCCATGCAATTTCCCAGGACAGGTTTTACTGCCTATAGTTTATCGGTAGTAACAGCTATATTATATATATGCACAGCTTTAGATTTCTGGGAATTTGTTTAGTTGTTTAAAATGTTTTATTCCTTTGCACTCATTTTCTCTAGTTTCCATTAATAAGGCCAATTGAGTATAGTGAGGACAGAGGGATACATTTAGCAAAGCTTATTTCATCTGTATCTTTTTGCACAGTTGAATGCAATCTTCTGTAGACAACCTCTCTAAAGCTTGGGACACACACATCAGTCAGGCTGCTAACTTTCCTGTGTTTTTTGTTGTTGTTGTTGTAGAACAACTTCAGAAATCACAGGTCTACTGCAGTTTTTGAACTTTGTTATGGGCAAAACCCACAGCAATAATAGACATGCTGCAGCTTTAACACGTACAGTGCAGGTCACTGTATATCACAAGTGTGAACTCCAGGCTAAAAGTGCCCATAAATTAAATTAAAGTTGATGAAAATTTACTATGGAATCATAAAGAATGCCATATATAAAATTTGCAACCAATAGTTGAACCAGAAACCACCTTTGTGTAAGATCTTAAATGCACAAATGATCTTTCCTTGAAAGAACATTCTCAATAAGATTAGTCATCCTTTGCCTGGTGCCATTCAGCATGAATGGCCAGTTTGAACAATTGTACTGGACAACATAGACAAATTGTAAAATATATTATCAGGACCTCCCACGCTCGTATACAAGATTTCTCCCAAGTTGCACCACTTCTCTGCAATGCTCTTTCCCGGACAATCAGATTAACTCCCAATTTCTACAGCTTCAAGCGCAAACTAAAGACACATCTTTTCAGACAGGCCTATCACATTTTCTAATGTAAACCCTTCTGTACCGTAATTAGAAACCCTAAAGCAAACCCTTCCCTTTTCACGCTCCCACATTACCCCACATGATATTATGCCATTTGAGACTAACTTGTCCAGGCACCATCTGCATGTTAAAGGACATGACTGGTGACGGCTCATGCAATTTTGTTTGTGTAATGACAGTAACCTCTATTAAAAAATTGTCTGACCACTGTATAAGCAATGCCGCCCCTGCTACCTCTTGTGTCACCCCCACTACCTCATAGATTGTAAGCTCTTGCGAGCAGGGCCCTCAGTTCCATTGTGTGAAATGAATGTATCCTTTTGTCTTTACTTGAACCCTACAACTTGTACAGTGCTGCGGAATATGTTGGCGCTATATAAATAAAATGTATTATTATTATTAGAGATGAGCGAGAGTAGTGAAATATTTGAGATTCGATATTCGTTTCGAGTAGAGCCTCAATATTTGACTACTTGATCGAATTTCGAATCCCATTATAGTCTATAGGAAAAATGGTCGCTTCAGGGGAAACCACTGTTCGAATAAAGGAGAGTCACCAAGTCCACAAGTAGCAGGAGGAGAGTGTTTAGGAGGAGTGCTGTGCAGTTAAAGCGCACAGACCCCATTATAGTCTATGGGGTCCATGCGCTTTAACTGCACAGCGCTTGCAGTTGCGCTGATATTCCGTTCGGGGGGGTCCTCTTGTGGACTCCTTCCGGATGGGAGGCAAGCGCTAATGTGAACCGACCCTTACTTGTCCTGCAGAACCAGCACTGATTGGCCGAATGCTATACACTGTATAGCATTCGACCAATCAACACTGGTTCTGCAGCAGGCTTGTCTTTGCTAGTCGGGAGACCAGCTTGCGTTTATGAGGGAGCTGACTTTTTCTCATAGGAATGCATTGACCAGATTGATTGGCCAGTGTACAGCATTCAGCCAATCAATGCTGGTTCTGCCGGAGTCTCGTATGTGAGGAGGTGGAGTCTAAGATCGGACCACAGCAGTCTCCATTGTGGTCCGATCTTAGACTCCGCCTTCTCACAGATGAGAACCAGCATTGATTGGCCGAATGCTGTACACTGTATAGCATTCGGCCAATCAACGCTGGTCAATGCATTCCTATGAGAAAAGTCAGCTCCTGCATAAACGCAAGCTGCCAGCTCTCCCGACTAACAAAGATGAGCCTGCTGCAGAACCAGCGTTGATTTGCCGAATGCTATACAGTGTATAGTATTCGGCAAATCAATGCTGGTTCTGAATCGAATCTTTACTGCGAATAGCGATAGTATTTGTTCGAATACCTACTCGATCGAATACTACTCGCTCATCTCTAAATTATTATTATTAGCTGATCAGAGAAAAAAAAAAAACATATGGGGTCTTTGTATGCCTCCGTGAAAGTCATCAGATGGTAATTACTATTTATTTTTAGACCGCCATTAATACTATGTCACTTTACATAGCAAAAGGAATCAGAAAACATATTACAAAACTAAATGCATTAAACATGAATAAATTTAGCAACCAACAGGTACAGAATGAGATAGGACCATACCTGTGAGAACTTGTAATCTACAAGGAAAGTGCTAATCCTCCCTTAGAAATGTTTGCTTAACCTCTGCCTTGAGATTAAGGAGGTTTACCAAGTTTTAATGTAATAAATGTAATACCTGATAGGTGGAAGTCCCCACATCTGACCCCTACCAATCATAAGAAGGAGGGGTTAGAGTCTTGTTTTTCCTGTATATGCAATCTCTCTCCATTACTTTTTATGGAACTGCAAAAGAAAAATAGAAGCAGAGTATGCTCAATTATTTTTAGAGAACCATAAATTACATGAACATATGAAAAGGGTTTACATACATGAAAAAAAAAGTATAATAAATGCAATAATAACTATTACTAAAAACGTTCCTGCTCACAGGACGTTATAAACTACAAGGGAAGGTGAACGAATGCAAAGGGATAGGGTAGGTGCTACACATACAGTAGTTGGTGGCAGCAGGGTTATTATAGGCTATTGAATTTCTTGAAGGTTCTCAGGTGGACCCAGTGGTGTACCTAGGAAGGGCGGGGCCCCGTGGCGAACTTTTGACATGCCCCTCCCCCCCCAACCGACACCGAAGACCTCGACCGACCACCTCCTCCGCACTCTATTATGTCCCTTAGTAAGCCCTGCACACAGTATGATGACCATTAGTGGCCCCTACACACAGTATTATCCCCCACAGTGGCCCCTGCACGCAGTATTATACACCATAGTGGCCCCTGCATACAGTATTATGTCCCTTAGTGGCCCTGCACACAGTATTATGTTCCATAGTGGCCCCTGCACACAGTATTATACCCAATAGTGGCCCCTGCACACAGTATTATGTCCCCAAAGTGGCCCCTGCACACAGTATTATGTCCAGAATCGGCAAGTAAATAGGGCCCGTAACGGCCAATTAAAAAAAAATACAAAAAAACGCAGCAGTAGTGGCTGTCACCGGGCCCCCTAATGGCCCGGGCCCTGTGGCAGCCGCCTCCGCTGCCTCTATGGTAGTTACGCCCCTGGGTGGACCAATATCCATGCATGCTTCACCAGGGCCCTATTGAAATCAGCAGGGATTCCCACAGATTAGACACTTACTATTTTATCTATCCTGTGAAGAGAAGACATGTTGAAAACTTGGCACAATCCCTTTAAGGCTAAGGCCCCAAATTATGGAAACACAGCTTTTCTTTGTTGCAGATTTTGCTGCACTTTTTTGAGCCAAACCAGTAGTGGACTGAGCAGAAGGGAGAAGTCTAAGTACTTTTTATATACTTGTCATTCCTTTTGTAGCCATTTTTGGCTTTGGCTGAAAAAAGCGCAGCAAAATCTGCAACAAAAAAGCTGCATTTCCGCAACGTGGGGCCTCAGCCTTAGCATAAGGTAGAGGAGATGGAATCTTCTGACAAGAAGTCCCAAAAGACGGTCCCAACAATCACTCCTTATTCTCCATTTCTGAGAACTGTCAGCTATATTTATATATAGCATCTGTGAATGATACAAAATAGCCACTAACGAGTCTGGTATGAGTGGCCCTTTAAGAGACTTGTTTAATCTCCATAAAATATAGTTAGTAATAGTTCATAAAACTGGTGACTAGATCTATACTTCTCATGGTATTCAGGACACAAGTGCAGTGAACTATGCGATCCCTGCTTAGCATATAAAATGTAGGTACGCTTTAGAGGTTACTACTCTATGCTGGGTGATACTTAGCAGTATTTAAGAGTAATGTGCTTTTTCTATAGAAGGTTCAATAGGCAGATTAATGTGAGTGTAGAGATTACAGTGACAGTCATACACTTCCAACATGCACAAGTCAACAGTCTATGTAAAGAGCTTTCATAGAGCACAGCATAACCTTCACTTTATGTAGTGTGACACAGGCCTGTCACTAAGCTCTTCCCATAAGGCAGCTAAGGATATATGTTCTTATTGATTTTTGATTGATCATAACATATTATATAATAGATCAGAGCTTTAACTGTCAACTTTGTAACAGGAAAATCAATGGCGTTCTTACATAAACTTTAATGTTATGTGAAATGATGGCATTGCATCAATGAGCAAGCACATTACAAGCACAATGCCTAGAAAGCTCAGCGCATAGACCGGAGACTGGAGGAGAAGAAGAGCTTAATAAAACCACTTCCATCCGCACAAACCCCATTACTTCTGCTAGATTAGGACATCAAGTGCCCAAACAGGGAGAATGTTACACTTCTCCGATAATTGTCTGGCTTCCCCCCTTATAATAAGGTCTTCCGATATTATGTGAATAAACACTATTTCATATATCATTAAAAGTGGTCAACCCAGTCTGGACAGTGTCAGGCCATGAAGGGACACACAGCAAACTGGTAACACCCAGCTGTCAATTTATTCACGCAATTCTAGGAGGAATAAGAGAGAGAACATCACATGCAGTGTTCTAAGAAAATATGTTCCAGTCATGCAAGTATTTACTGAAACAGACATGTCAGGAGATTAGACAGATCCTCTTCAGCAAGTCTAGCACCTATGTCACAGAATTTCTGCACCTTTTAAAAAGTAGATGTCCATTCTTTGCCAATACTACAACATCTTAAAAATATCATTATATATATTGATGAATAATTTATAATGAATGTTTTAGTTGTACAGAACCTTAACAGCACCTTTCCCTGATTTAAAGGGTTCTGTCCCAATGGCATCTAGAAATCCCATTTACCTATAACCTACAATACAATTCTGAGTTGAGAGGGGTCCTCTATTCAGGATCCTTATTTCTTGACCATAAAGGCGAGCAATAACTGAGTGTTTCTTTCTTTGGAGGACCTGTCTTGACCTTCATCATAGATGTAACCCATTGATGTAAATGGGCACTGTGTAGTGACTTTTTCCCCCTGTGGAGGCACTGCAGCAAAATTGATTACCGATTGCCAGGTTTATCCGAGATTTCTGCTGTTTGTTGGGGGTACACTTGTTACCAACCTAACAAGTAAGGATCACCTAAAGTGGACAACCTCTTTGGCTGGAATCAGAAGGTAACATGTTTTATTACATACAGCAACAAACCCAGTCCCTACCAAGAGACTAGATACTTAAGAATATAGTATCTTAGATCATTACAACGCTGCTAATTTGGGTCATTAGATCTGCAGCTGGGATGGATTTTGTGGCTGCAATGCAATCCATATAACGCAGACATACTAGATAGATAGGGCTATCTGAATTCAACCTGAAAGTACAATTGTGATGATTTTGTTCAGTGCATATATGCCCTCATAAATTGTTTAGTATTCCTTTAAAAACACACACTGGGAGTTAGTAGTTCTACTGCAGGCAGTGGAAGACAAGTTATGTTATACCAGGATGTAAAACCAGACTTCTTAGGTTTGTTCTACTGCATCCCCTGGAAGACAGCCTCTTGTACACACAATTACAGTGTTCTATGCCATGTTGGTTTCGGTTAATGCAAGCATAGGGCTTGTGAGGTCTTGCTCTTCAACCCTTTGATCAGACAGCTTACATGGACAATTCACACCTCTCCTCAAAACTCCTCTCACTTCCTGTGTGTAGGGAATAGACAACTGTAAAAGAGCAGCAGCTGGAAAGCCTATTTCAGTAGCCAAGTAAAGTATTGTTCTGTCCCTGCACAGCAAAACCATCAGGCATGGTAGAAATCCACCCTACTGAGCAAGTGTACACCAATAGTCACACCCAGTATCATACAGAGAAGGATCTGCTAGAAAGCAGCACATGAAAGGAATACAATAAATAATTGTTCTTTTCTGTCATACTATTAAAATTTAAATGAATCTGCTAATGGGAAAGCTGGGTGGCAACTTAAACAGTTTCCATTGTAGCACTGGCATGCTTTATCACTCAACTTTCCAAGTCTTCAGTAGATCTAGATCTGTTCAACCCCCACATAGCTATTCAGTCTCACAATCTAAGCCTCGCCTGTGGGCGCTGTTATTGCTGTCAACTAACCCACTATAGTTCTAGATGACAATACAGAGATAACACAGTATAGAGATGTAGAGTACCCCTGCTTAACTAGGCAGATTTGCAGTTCAGAAGTCTAGGAAAGCAAAGTCACATAGCAGTCACATTTACAATCATTAGTTGCAATTTTAAGAGCGTGACATAGCGATTTGTGGCCACAAGTCAACATGTAGTGCCACCCAAAATGGACTGTAGATAAGATCCCAAAACTGATTCATTTAATATATTATCCTATCAATTTTGGTATTTTTGCATTGAAATCAATCTAAAGGTCATTGAAAATATGTCCCTGCAGATGCAAATTACTGTCATACCAAATTAAATGTTATAGTCAAGGCCTTTTTACATAGGGAGCAGTAACCGGTAGTTTCCCACATTCATGTATACCAGGCAATTGACATTTTTCTTACATGCTCTTGCTATTTTACCAGAAGAATTCTCATTTTTTTACTGGATCAAAGGAAGACTATAATGGGAGGACACAACCGATCCAAGGTAGTTGGTAGTAAAAGTGATGTAGGGTGTATAAAATGCAAAATAACTTATAATAACTGGTCTCACACACCACATGACAATATCAACCAGATGAGATACAATGATGTCATCAGACATGAACCAGCAATTTCTGACAACCATGCACTGAAAAGATACAAAGGAGCATGTCTGCAATACCCCTTGCCAGAGCTGCAGAGAACGTGGAAAGAGGGGAAAAAAAGGGAGGGGGTGTGAAGCAGTGAAAGGTTTCGTTTTTTTATTTAACAAAGACACAATAATTTACTACTGAGATTGCGTATACAGTTCCATCCCATGTATTATAGTGAAGAAGCAAAGCTTCATTTCAGTAGGTTACATGGTAAGGCCATGCCGACAGGACACAGGCGCCAAGAGAACACGATCCTGCCAATACTGCTGCATCTAATACATGGAATAAATCAATAATGGCAGCATGAAATGTCTAACACACATCATGCGGCTCTTAGCAGGAATGATGAAAAGACAGGCACATTCAATGCACATTTCTGTATGCATCATAAAAGACACAGGCGGCAGAAAGCTGCTCTTTACCCATAAAGAATATTAATCCATGCATAGGTGAAGGAATCCAGCGCAGCACATAAAGCTCTGCTTCCCACCAGGATCCTCCCCCTCCCACCATCCATTACTGTACTTTTATAACATCATATATAGGTCAGGATGACAAGAGCACACAATGCCTGCATACTTCAAATACTGTGACATTTATGTCGAGCAAGTGTTTCCTCAATCCCACGCCATGTAACCTTTGCATTAATAAGACTGCCACATACACTATAAACCACCAGCAACATGACAATACGCAGTACCCTAACAGTAGAGCAGGACACAAGACGGGTCCATACCCAATGATCGTGCCGAGCTCTACTGTACAAAACCGTGAAACCATTATCTCACAGCCAGTCATCATTTCTGGCTTTGTGCTAGTTTTCATCACAATGATAACACAACAAAAGGCTCCATAGCCTTAAGAGTTAAATGTTTAGGTAATTTACTCTCTCTAAGGGTTGAGCGTCATTTATGCTGCAGTCCTATGTAACAGGACAGATGTCTTTTTAGACCATGCCAAGACAGACTTGGCCTCAGTTCTGCTTCATCTGGAGATCTTCTAACCAAAGGATAACATGCTCATGCGTCTCACACACGCATCCACACCCAGAGATGGTCCCAAACACACACACACCCACTCACATTTGGTACCACACAAAAAGTAGTATAGCCATCTATTTCATAAATGATGTGCCTGAACACCTAGTCAGACATAGAATCGGACGGACTGCAGCACATGATTTCAGAGCACTTACTGCCCACTGCACCACTATGATCTATGGTGCAGACACATGGATACAAAACCACCCAACATTCACAGACTATAGACAGTGTACAGAACAGTAACGCTGATGATCAACTCACACAACAAAGCAATCCATCAGTTCTGGAATATTTTATTTGATTTATATAGAAATACTTAAAAAAACATGAAGTAGCACCATTACTTAAGTTTTTACCTTTATTTATGTAGAACTTTAAATGTCAGAAAAATAAAACTCTTGATACAATTTTCAAATCTTGTTTCAGCAAATATAATATTAGTATTTTTTTTGACCATGAGGTTAAAGGCCCTTTATCATAAAATAAAATATACTTTGTTTTTTTCTTTTTAAACTTTGCTCAGTAAAGTACATTTACGCTCAAGTAACATCACCTACATATACATAAACAAGTAGTAAACAAAATGTATTAAAATAGAAATACTAAACTAGAGTGGTGCAACAGAATCTTGTAATCTCCACTGAAATCTATTTATACAAATGCTAGAAAGGAGTCAACGGTTCTTTGAGTTGGCTTCATATGTTCATACATTTCATCATCATTTTTTTTTGTAATAATATAGAATAAAATAGGCTTTATATCACGGAATAGAAAAAGACGCTGGGTGAAGCAGATTGAAAACGTTTTGTTTTTCAGGAACCTATAAAAAATCTCCATCCCAACACAATACTGTTCAAAACACGTTTGCAGTTTATGGTTGTGTGTGTGTTTTTGTTTTGTTTGTTTGTTTAACCCCTCCCTCCCTGCCCCTCCCCACCCCCAAACTTCACCTCTGTGATATTAAAATAATACAGTGTTCTTTGCCAGAAGGCCATACTAAAAATAAAAGATTTAAACCCAGCTACAAAAAAAGTTCACTGAACTTAAAATTAAAATACTTGTAAACATCTTTGCAATATGAAATATAATTTTTCAAGTCAAAAAAGAATAAAATACTTCAATCTGTATTAATGCAATTCGTCTTTTAAAACCATTTTATAATTATATATATTTATATATTTATAGAAGATATGTTACAATTTAATATTACTTTCTTAAAGCTGCAGTATCATGGGGTTCTCTTAGGAGCATTGTATTCCCATTTTTTCATCTCCGGAGAAAGTTATAAAAAAACAAAAAAAAGAAACATAAAGAGTAACAAAAAAATTAAAATCATAATAAAATAAAAATTCATTCAAAGTCTAAAAATTACTCCATTTGTCAAAATAATATTTGTATCATCTAATAAGCCACACATAACAAGCATAACAAAAAGTAACCAAAAATAGATATATATATATATTTTGGAAGATTTGTCTTGTAAAGTAACTGTACAGTGTAAAACTGCTGTTCTTTGTTCATAGTCAGAGCATGCAATAAGACGTAGGATTCTTCCCCAGCTACAATAAATGGCCATGGGATAGAGTTCAGCAAGTTCCCTTTAAAAAAAAAAAAAATATAAAAAATAATAAAATGAAATGTGCAGATACTGCAGCTTTAAAGCCACATTCCCACTTGGCAAGGTAGAAACCAATATATATTTTTTTTTATACAGTAAAGAGGCCTCATCTCCACAACCCGGGGCCTTGCCACCACATTTTAACCCTTTCAACCCCAGACAGCCCCTAGCAGGAACCCGTTGGCAAAAAAAAGGGGTTCAGCTAACCACGTGACAACAACCCAGACCAACTTAAGACAGGCCTATAGACCCCACTGAAAATATATAAATTGAAGGAAACACAAATCAATATTGCTTCTGGAGTGGGGGGGCACATGTAAAATTGGTTGCTGTAAGCTATTTACAAAATGAAGCAAGAGTGGGTACCACTGAGAATAATGCACCAAAGGGGGGGGGGGGGCTTCGTTTAATGAGACATGCAGTTACTACTTGACATCTGGCCCCAGTATAAAACTATTATTTGCCTTTAGACTGGCATGAAAAGCTACTACAAAGACATATATGAGCCCCTCAAGCATACAAAGAATGAGGGGTCTAGGTAAGCAACATCAAATTTTTATATATATATATTATTTGCATATTAATATATTACAATATATTAATATATTAAGGGTTCTGGTAAATAATATATATATGTATATATGTACAAAACACAAACACACGTGTATGGCACCATACAAGTGGGAATGTAGCTATAGGGCATGGTTTCTATTCATAGTACTGGAATAAAAAAGGCTGCTTGAGTGTTCTAGGAGAATATGCGGATGGCCTGAGTGACTTCTGCATGACACACTGGGCACTGAGGCTCATTCTTCTCACAGATGCGATTGGCACACTCCATGCAGAATAGGTTGTGGCCGCAGGGTACCAAGGCTGCGATCACCTCACTCTCAAAGCAGATGGAGCAGTCACGGCTGCCTTTCCTCCTCATGCCTGATGAAGAGGAAGACGAGCTGGAAGAGGAAGAGCTGCTGCTGCTGGAGGACGATGAAGAAGAGGAGGAGTCAGAGCCCATGTTAGTGTAGGCGGAATAGCTCAGGCCACCTCCAGGGTCACTGCGCACTCTACGCGCTAAAGGATGCTCAGGGACCACGCTGCTTCCATGCAAGGGAGGCGAGAGCCTGGGCGGAGCAGTGCAGCCCACCCCATTGAGCCGCCTGTTAGACAGCAACCCATTGGCATTGTTTTGGTAGGGGGGAGATTGAGAGACACTGCTTGTGCCATTGCGTTCAAATTGGGACCAGATCAAAGCTGTGCCAGGTGGAGCTGGCGCAGGGTCAAAAGCAGAGTCAAAAGCCAGCTCAGTGCAGTCAGGCGAAATGCTGTCACTGGCATACACATATCCATTGCCATTCACGTTATTGTTATTGTTGCCATTGTTGGTAAAACTGAGGGCAGGGCTGGGAGGGCTATAATCTGCCAGCCTAGAGCCATTGTTACCCCCAAAGTAAGAGTCAGTGGAGGCACTGCCCAGGGAGCTGGAGCTGTCATTGCGGTAATTGGAAAAAGCCTTGCGTGAACCCGTGCTGGAGTTTATGCACGGAGTGGGTTTGCTCCATAAGCTCCCTGTGCCATGCAAATCAAAGCCAACATCAGTACCATTGGCGTGAAAGTCATTCTCATCGGTCAGCTCTATAAGCCCTCCTGTGCGCACAGCAATGTGTGCCTCAATCTCCTCTCGAGCTCGATCCACATTCTCCGGCATCCCAGTCACCTCAAACACTGGCTCTTTATCCCTGCTGGGGGTGACAATGTACGTGTGGGTCTGCTGCTGGATCCTCTTGATAGTAGCCCCTTTAGGTCCCACCACCAGACCCACCACTCTATAGGGCACCCGCACCTGAATGGTGGTCTGCCCAGGAAGATTTGGAGGTCCAGGCACCGACCCCCCATTTAAAGCGTTTTTATTGCGAGAAGCTCGGATCATGGAGAAGTGCTCTGCAGCTGAGATGATCTCTCTCCTGGCCATGGCTACATCTTCCTTTCTCCCAGTCACAACAAAGACAGGCTCCTCCCCACGGACCGGGGTCTTGATGTAGGTGTTGGTCTTCGCCCGCAGAGCTTTGATTTTACAACCTGGGTAGCAAATGGGGATAAAACGCACAATTAGACCTGGTGTAAAAATGGGACAAACTAGAAAGAGGCAAAAGGAGGATGAGCAGTAGGGGTAATACCAGTGACACCTACATGAACCAAGGGCACTGCTAAGGGTGGGCATCTGGGAGTGAAGCAACTGCAGTGCCAACACAGCACAAAGCATGAGGAGGATACACAATACAACAGTGGCATCCCATGCTCATACATCATGTGTCACTACAGAGCAGGGCAAGACCCTGTTCCATCCTGTAGCACAGGGCTAGCTAGTGGCTGGTGCAGGAGCCGCACTCCTTTGTCTGCCTGTAACATTCCAGCATTGGCACAACGTGCACACACAGATACATATATATATATATATATATATATATATATATATATATATATATATATATATATATATATACACATACATATACATACACACACAGACAATAGCGCAGCTTCTCACCTTGTCTACCCACAATCTCCGCCACATGCTCAGAGCTGGGCACCGGGACACACTCGGTCATGTTCACGCTCTTCTTGCGGGGCTCGTTGTCGTACATGGAGCTCTCATCGTTGTCCAGTCCAAGCAGAGACAGCTGGTCCAGGGCGATCTGCAGAGCTCGCTGGTCGTCCAGAGTGTCGCCTCCTCCGCTCCCGGACCTCTCCATGTCTGCAAAGAGCGAGCTGGGCATGGTCAGCTCCCCCGCTCCTCTCGCCTCAGCACTGGGTGCAGACACAAAGGAAAGCGAGGTGGCCGGTGGCAGGAGAGCGGCGGGGAGGAGCGAGGCTGAGGTGGCTGCAGTCCTCTCAGGGCGGTGCGTTCAGGGGGTCCCCCCAGCTTGGATCCAGTGGGTGCAGGAGCTGCTACCCGACTTCTTTGTGGCCGGAATATGCCAGAGATGGCAGCGGTTCTTTAAGGAGCCCCTCCCGGCTCACTCAGCGTTTTCCTCCACTCCTGTCTGAGCCACTGCAGCCAGACGGCACTAGAGGGGGATAAGAGGCCGTGACGTCACCGGTAGGGCTGACAGCACAATGGAGCTGACACCAGGGAAGGCGAGTGCTATTGGAAGGCCTGGGCCGGAGTGGGCGTGGCTGGGGCCGGCTGTCCGTCCCTCGGCTCCTCCCCCTCTGAGGAGAGAAAGAGACAAACTCCTTTCTTTGTTGTCTAATGCAGAACAATAAAACGCAATCTCCTGTGTGTGCACGGGGAGGAGACCACCCACCATCTTTTCTGGGAGTGCCCGTTTGCTCAGGGTCTGTTGGATGCCCTGGAGGATGATCTGCAGGACTCTGTCCCCAGGAGCAACCTTTCTTACCATTCGGTTTTTTATGGACTGTTCCCGGGGATCCACAGAGAGACTGACTGTGAGAAGGCCTGGCGCATTTTGAACTGCTTCAAGGACGCTATCTGGTTCACCAGAAACAGGCTTGTTCTCAGGAGGGAACAAGTCACTTTTCAGGACTGCTGCAGGCTCATCCATAGCCTGCTCCGGGACTACTTCATCTTGGACAGCTTGAGAGGCAAAGAGGAAGAAGATTAATGACTTTTTCTTCTGATTGTTTCCTCCAATTTGTGCTTTTGCCTTGCAGGACAAGTATTTGGTTTTGTTGCCCTGTCAGAGTCCTAAGCCAGTTTTCCTCTCTCTCCCCCCTCCCCTCCCTCCCCCTCCTCCACATGTCAGATAGCTAAGTTGAGGATTGCATATATGCTGTGGGGCTAGGAAACACTGGTAAGGGGTGGGGTGAGGTGGAGCGCTGGGAGAGATTTCTTTCCTGTGCGATTTACCTTGCCAAGGTATGGGAATGTATTTATTTATTCTGTGAGTATTGTTGTGGTGTATCATATGCGCTGCGTCGCAGTACTCTGTAAATACTTTTGTTTGATGACTGATTGTGAATAAAAGCTATTTTCAATTAAAAATCGGGGAGGTATGGCTGAGCCTCATGCCTCCAGTCCTTAGGACAGGGCTAGTGCCGGGCTGCTGCCTGCTGAGGACATGCACCGGCTACAGCCTTACTTCTAATTGGCCGCCGACCTCTGAGTACTCCCACATGTATGTATTGTCCCAGCAGCAGCGTGCTCTGAGGTGACAAATAATAGATAGCTGTCATATCCCTTCCATGTGTCAGACCCTATTCACACCACACTTTATCATTGCAGCATTAATCACTAAATGTAAATCTGGCCATAGATGTAATAATATCATGAATGGAGAAACAATGTGATAGTAGTTATGTTTACCGCGTGGTATTCGACTGAGTACACCAATAACTATGCAAAGAGAGGTACTCAATCGAATACTACTCACTCATGCCCCCCCCGTCTATAAATGTTAGTAGTGTTGACATATGACATGCACCCCGTCTATAAACGTTAATATTGGTGGTATGTGACTTGTCCCTGTTCTATAAATATCAATAGTGTAGGTATATGACATGACTCTGCTATATAAATATCAGTAGTGTAGGTATATGAAAATGTTAGTAGTGGTGGTATATGACATGACTCTGGTATATAAGTGTTAGTAGTGTTGGTGTTTGACATGACTCCGGTATATAAATGTTAGTAGTGTTGGTATATGACATGCCCACAGTCTATAAATATTGGTAACGATGACATATGAAATGCCCCCAGTCTATAAATATCAGTTGTGTTGGTATATGACATGCCCAGGTCTATAAATATCAGTTGTGTACCTATATGACATGACCCCCAATCTATAAATACTTGTAGTGTTGGTATATGACTGCCCCACTCTATAAATATTATTGGTTGTGATGGTATATGACATGCCCCCAGTCTATAAATGTTAGTAGTGTTGGTATATTATTAATTATTATTATTATTTATTTATATAGCAACAATTAATTCCATGGTACTTTACATTTGGGGGTGTACATATGGTACACAAAATATACAAAACAAACAATACTAACAGTGACTGACTGGTACAGTGGGATGGAGGGCCCTGCCCTGGTATCTGACATGCCCCCAGTCTATAAATACTTGTAGTGTTGATATATAACAGCCCCTAGTCTATAAAAATTACTAGTGATGATATATGACATAATGATTATTAGTGTTGATATAAGACATGCCTGGTCTATAAGTATTAGTGATGCTGGTATATGATATGCCCCTTGTCTATAATAGTGGTGGTATGTGCCATAGCCCCAGTCCAGGGGTATTCCTGGGGGTGCCACATGATTCTCCATGTGGGTTTAGTCACTCCACACCCCTATAACACAGAGGTGACATTGTGTCCTGCTCCTAATCTGACATATACTGGACAGTAAGTGGCTGTAATTGTGTTTGTGACTGCCTCAACAGAGGTCACTGTTGATAATATAATAATAATAAATTTTATTTCTATAGCGCCAACATATTCCGCAGCGCTGTACAATTTGTAGGGTTCAAATACAGACAGAAAGATACATTACAAAGATAATCATATCACACAATGGGACTGAGGGCCCTGCTCGCAAGAGCTTACAATCTATGAGGTAGAGGGGGTGACACAAGAGGTAGCAGGGGCGGTATTGCTAATGCAGAGGTCAGATCCTTTTGTAATAGAGGTGACTGTCATTGCATAAACATAAGACTTTATGAGCCGTCGACAGTCGAGTCCTTTAACATGTGGATGGAGCTTAGACCTATGAAGTTAGCATGAGATGACATCATATCATGTGGGGAAATGTGGGAGCGGGGACAGAGGAGGGTTAAGGGTTTACGTTAGACATTGTGATAGACCTGTCTGAAAAGATGCATCTTTAGTTTGCGTTTGAAACTGTAGAAATTGGGAGTTAATCTGATTGTCCGGGGTAGAGCATTCCAGAGAAGTGGTGCAACTCGGGAGAAGTCTTGTATACGAGCGTGGGAGGATAAAGACCTATGTATGGCTTCCTGACATGGGCTGTGTGGCTGCTATATACACTATAAGAGGTCTGTAACCAGGCAGGAGGCATCTGATCCTTATATAAATTGTATCACTGCTGTATGCTGTATATAATACAATAGCAAGCCCAAGACAATAGGAGCTTTCCCTATATGAAGTCTGTAACCAGGCAGGAGGCAGCAAGTACCTCATGTCTCTTATGTACTGTACCTCATATAAACTGTGTCACTGCTATATACTGCATATAACCATACCTCCCAACTTTAGAAGAACTGAAAGAGGGACAAAATGTGCGGCGCGCCTAGCGTGCCGCGGCAAATTTAGCCCCGCCCACATGTGTTGACTCCGCCCACTCGTTAATTTTTCATGTGCCCGCGCACAGTATAATCCTCCTACAGTCACCCGTAAATTATATGTCCCCCCTCTATCTCTCCCCCAGATTCATGTCCCCACATCTCTGCCCCCATATTCCTGTCCCTCCATCTCTGCCCCCAGATTCATGTCCCCCATCTCTGCCCCCAGTGTCATGCCGTCCTCTCCATCTCTGCCCCCAGTGTCATGCCGTCCTCTCCTTCATCTGCCCCCAGATTCACGTTCCACCTCCACATTAAACTTACCTTCTCCTCCACTCCCTCGCCGCTCTCCCTACATCGCGTCTACAAGCCAGGAGCCGGCGGCAGCGGCGAAGCGAGGAGCTGACACAGGTCAGCTCCTCGCTTCAGCCGCATGTGTCAGCGAGAGAGAGACGCAGCGGCGAAGCGAGCACGCGAGCAGCTTCAGCCGCATGTGTCAGGGAGAGAGGCGGGCAGCGGCGAAGCGAGGAGCTGACCTGTGTCAGCTCCTTGCTTCAGCCGCATATGTGTTCGACGCAGATCTGAGTTGAAATCGGGACATACCTCCCTCCAACCGGGACCGCGGGACATGTCACCCAAATCGTGACTGTCCCGCGAAAATCGGGACGGTTGGGAGGTATGTATAACACAGCAGCAGGTTCAGACAATAGGAGATTTCCTTATATGAGGTCTGTAACCAGGCAGGAGGCAGCAAGTACCTCATGTCTCTTATGTACTGTACCTCATATAAACTGTGTCACTGCTATATACTGCATATAACACAGCAGCAGGTTCAGACAATAGGAGAATTCCTTATATGAGGTCTGTAGCAAGGCAGGAGGCAGCAAGTACCTCATGTCTCTTATGTACTGTACCTCACATAAACTGTGTCACTGCTATATACTGTATATAACAAAGCAGCAGGTTCAGACTATAGAAGCTTTCCTTATATGAGGTCTGTAGCAAGGCAGGATGAAGCAAGCACCTCATGTCTGCTATGTACTGTACCTCATATAAGGTTAAACTGCTGTATACTGAATATAAAACAGCAGCAGGTTCAGACAATAGGATCTTTCCCTATATGAGGTCTGTAGCAAGGCAGGATGAAGCAAGTACCTCATGTCTGCTATGTATTAGACCTCACATAAGTTGTTTCACTGCTATACACTGTATATAAACCACCAGAAAGTCCAGACAATAGGAGTTTTTCATACATGAGGTCTGTGACCAGGCAGGAGGCAGCAAGTACCTCATGTCCCCTATGTATTTGACCTCACATAAGCTGTGTCACTGCTATATACTGTATATGACACAACAGCATGTCCAGGCTATAGAAGCTTTCCCTGTATGAGGTCTGTAGCCAGGCAGGAGGAAGCAAGTACCTCATGTCTCCTATGTACTGTACCTCATATAAGATGTATATCTGCTGAATACTGTATATAACAAAGGAGCAGGATCAGACAATAGGAGTTTTCTCTACATGAGGTCTGTAACCAGGCAGAAGACAGCTGGTGCCTCATATCTCCAATGTATTGTACCTCAGATAAACAGTGTTACTGCTATATACTGTATATAACACAGCAGCAGGTTCAGACAATAGTAGCTTTCCCTGGATGGTTTCTGTATCCAGCTATGAGGCAGCTGATACCTCATGTCTCCTACACAACAACAACCTGAGAGTATACGAGCGCTGCCTGGATATGAAGGCTCAGGGATATGTTCAGGCATGTTTCAGCTACAGCCTCATGTCTCCTATATACTGAGCCCGACCTTCTATATACTGCTATATACAGAATATAGGATGCCTCACACAATGATAGCTAATACCTCATGCCTCCTATATACTGAGCCTGACCTTCTATATACTGCTATATACAGAATATAGGATGCCTCACACAATGATAGCTAATACCTCATGCCTCCTATATACTGAGCCCGACCTTCTATATACTGCTATATACAGAATATAGGATGCCTCACACAATGATAGCTAATACCTCATGTCTCCTATATACTGAGCCCGACCTTCTATATACTGCTATATACAGAATATAGGATGCCTCACACAATGATAGCTAATACCTCATGTCTCCTATATACTGAGCCTGACCTTCTATATACTGCTATATACAGAATATAGGATGCCTCACACAATGATAGCTAATACCTCATGCCTCCTATATACTGAGCCTGACCTTCTATATACTGCTATATACAGAATATAGGATGCCTCACACAATGATAGCTAATACCTCATGCCTCCTATAACATTTGCTTCGTATGAGCTCTGTCATATCCAGCATATTACACTGCAGCAGCAGCAGTGTCACACAATGGATATCTCCCTGAATGAGGGCAGTATACAGGCATGTGGTGGCGGATACCTCATACCTCTTATCACATATGCCTCATATGAGCTGTCACTGTTATACACAGCATGTTACACAGGACCAGCGTCGCACAATGAATATCTCCCTGAATGAGGGCAGTATGAGGCAGCTGGTACCTCATGCCTCTCATGTATTGTATTACATATTAGTAGCTTCTCAAACATCAATATCAGACAATAAAATCTCCTTATGGATAATATCTATGGCCAGGTATGTGCCAGCTGGTACCTTATATCTTCTATACAGTGCACCTCACATGAACTGTGCACCTCAGACAATGGGAGCTCTCCCCCAGGTGCTGAGTCTATAGTGGCATCTGGTACCTCAAGTCTCCCATGTATGGGCTTTGTGACTTGTATACCCAGTATGGACGCTGTCCTTGGACGAGGGCTGTGTCCAGGCATGTGGCAGCCAGTGCCTCATGTCTCCTTTGTTCTGTCGCAGTACTAGTATGAGAGGGTTGTATGAGGCCAGCGCAATGCCTGCGCTCCTGCACACCACACCCTCCTGATGTATTATACACAGGCTGTGCTTGCCGCTGCTGCAGCTGCTGCTTTTTGCTATGTAAATGGCTGCAGCATTTTGAAGGTACTTGGTTATTGTGCTGTTTATTGCAGTCACATACCATTTCCTCCGGATGTTTAGCTCATGTGCAGCACAACATACGACCCCCACTCCTTTGTTAATTGCTAAAGCAGCCTTCATGTGACTGTATGTGTTGTATAGACAGGAAGACCCCTATTCACTAGAGCCAGACCTGTCTGATCTGAGGCTGAACACTCCTATCCCATGTGTATTTATTTCATGCACTCTGACTTCAGGGAGGGGGTCTTCATCAAATCTCTTATCCCTTGGGGTCCTTGACAAATGTGAATGACCCGAATTGTTCTCTGCATCTTTAACCCAATATTTATGAAATATTAACGATATTGTATAAATGAGTACATGTATATGCAATGATATTAGAGAAATGCTCAGGGGAATGAGAAAGCCAAACATTTAGCAGACGTATAACAATGGCTGTATTGTAAAAAGTAACAAAAAGAACAAGAAGGTGAATTAACACTTGTTTCATTTTAAAGGCAAATTTTTCTTTATATTTTTCAGGTATTTTTAACAAATTTCTTCTATTTCAACCAAAATGCTGGGACATTTTCATAAAATCTACAGCGCAAATATAAAATGTAGCACAAACAATGGGATTTTTTTTTATTTACATTTGACCTTTTGGTGCATTTTGGTGGAGTCTGTAGTGTTTTCAGTGTGGTGTTTTTTTCTTGCATTTTTCTCATAGAGTTCTCAATAGGACTTGAAAAGTACCAAAAGAAATGCATGTAAAACTTTAATGAATATAAAAAAAAAAAAAAAAAAGTATAAATACAATGTAAAATGCTTAAAATTGTTTGCATGTATTACAAGCAAAAAGTATAGAAGAAAATGGGGAGGGGGAGATTATACAAGTGACTGGCAGTTTTATGGCGTAACAATATACAAGTGATTTTCATTTTTTTTTTTTTTTTGTGGCATAAGAATGTACAAAGTATGGTGCAAAAAATTCACGCAGCGCTTTTTTGCTGCGGGATGTCCCATGAGGTCTTAGCCTTAAAGGGGTTGTCCGGAATAACTATAAATCCCTACACTAATCTAGACACCCTCCTATTTTCTCAATAACATAAGAAATAAAAAATGTATAGTTTCCCATATCTCAGGGGCAGACATGTTACCACCCCAGGGACTTTTTCTGATTATCCGGTGATGATCCATTTCCCTATTTCCGGAAATGGATTGTCACTACTACTCCCCCCATCCACCCCATTATACTTACCTTCCACACTTCTTTTTGCGAGATGGCTCCTCCTTCTTTACTGATTCTGCAGGTGCACCCTCTTGTCCACATAAACAAATGCAGGAGATACTAGGAGCTCCCAGAGACACCCAGAAATCACTCAAAACACAGCTAAAGGTGTATGGGTGCATTTCTTAACCCATTAATAGCACTAACAGACATTTTTTAAAAATGCATTTTTGGTCTGGAAAACCCCCTTAAGGTAAGTGAAACGCAGTTAAAAACGCCAAGGAAATAACTGCAGCAGAAATGCATCATGTTTTTTTCTGCAAAGTTTTTCATTGAGTTTTTGCTGAGTTTTTATTTGACAATTTTCTTCCCTTATTAATCATATAGGGAAAATACAAGTGTTTCCACAGATGTAATTGACACGCTGAGATTATCGAAAATGCTGCTTTTGTCGCACTGTTTTTTTTCCCATGCCCACTCTAGCGAATCCCATGCCCATTTTGCGGTAAAAACCACAATGTGGACACTCTGCAATTTCCAAAAGATGACGTCATCCCAGGTCCTTGAACCGACGCCCGATTGGCTGGCGCTGCTGTGTGGGTGGAGGGGGAGGAAAGGGGGCAGGGTCGCTGGGGATGGACCAAGTGGCAGGTAGAGAGGCCGCGGGAGCAAGCGAGAGGGAAGGGCGTGCGATGGATCATACACACCAGCAAATATATATATATATATATATATATATATATATATTTTTTAAAGCTCACATGATACTTCTATATAATCGAGATAATTGTGATTATCTACTTCTTTTACTGCTTTATAACTAGAATACAGTGCCTTGCATTCTGTAAACAGCACTTTGCTTTCTGTTACCAGGTTCACAAGGCAATGACAGCTCCCACCTATAAGGGGGGCTATCCACTACTAAATATACTGTGTAATAGGAGGCTTCTTTTTATGCTATTCCCATATTTACCTGTGTAGGTTCACCACTGGTGCCCGACAGTTATTCATCCTAACACAGTATAAAATAACATAAAAGTGACATAAGGCAGTGGTGGATTTAAGCAGCTCACCATAAGACATGACACATCCTTCCATAACTATACTTTACACAACATGTGGTAACTTGCACATTGATTCTTTAAGATGAATATGCTGCAGTTCGTAGAACAGATGGTTGCTGCCAGGACACTGAGTGATGTCATATACCACAAAAGTTCAGGTGGAGTTAAGTCCGTCTAGCCAAGTCCCAGAGTTTGTAACACGTTAGAACACCTGCTTCAATGTTTATATATTCCAACCCTCAAAGGCTTTAGAAATGCATAAAACAGACTAATATTTCCCCTTTTTCCACTCTTTCTGCTTACAATTTACCTCAGTTTCCTACTCTGAGCAGAAACTGCCATATTGTCTATTAATAAAACCTATATAAAGAGCATCTGTCAAAAAGACTAAACCCAAGCTCACATGGTACAGAAAAACCTGCAGCGCAAGCCAGTATCAATATGCTGATGTACCTGCAGATTTCACCACAGACAACTTTTTAATTCATGTTGTTACATTAGATGAAGTCAGTGTTTTTCCGCATGATATCTATAGCAGAAGTGTCCACCATTCTACTTGGATTTTTCAGCCGCAGGTAAATAAGATTATAAAACCCCAATAAAATGCATTATACTTTACTTTTATGCTAAGGGACCACATTGCGGAAATGCTATTTTTTTTATGTTGGAGATTTTGCTGCGTTTTTTTTAGCCAAACCTAGTAGTGGCTACAAAAGGAATGGGAAATGTAAAGGAAGTTTTTATACTTCTCCCTTCTGCTCATTCCACACCTCGTTTTGGCTAAAAAAAAAAAAAAAAAAAACACAGCAAAATCAGCAACAAAAAGGCTGAGGCCCCACGTTGCAGAAATGCATCTTTTTTTGTTGCAGAATTTGCTGCGTTTTTTTGAGCCAAAGCCAAAAGTGGCTACAAAAGGAAAGGGAAGTATATAGAAAGTTCTTATAATTCTCCCTTTTGCTCAATCCACTCCTGGCTTTGTCTCATAAAACACCAGCAAAATCTGCAACAAAAAAAAGATGCATTTCTGCAACGTGATGCCTTAGCCTAAGGCCAGGGCCCCAAGTAGTATAAAACCATGCAAAGCGGATGGGATACTGGCTAATCCCATCCAAACATTGCAGAAAGTAATCCACTGCAGAAATGCTGCGATATAAAAAAAATCGCAAGGCAAAGGCAAATTCTGAGGACTTTCTGTGAAAAGCGTTGTGTAAAAAACAGCAATGCTTTTCTGCTGCAGTTTGGCGCGCTACACTTTTTAGCTGGTCATCATGGATCCAGGACCTGGACCCCACAACAATTAGGCTTTATTGTCTGTTCAAGTATGTTGGCCCAGTGGTTAAAAGAATTGCTTGCAATACTGGACTGAGGCTAAATCCGAGTGTTGCGGAAAAGCTACTTTTTTTGTTGCACATTTTTGTGAACTTTTTTTGAGCCAAAGTCAGGAGTGGCTTCAAAGGATTGGGAAATATAAAAGAAGTTTTTTTTACTTCTCCCCTTTTGTCAATCACATCCAGACTTTGGCTCAAAAAACGCAAAAAAAGTCTGCAACAAAATATCCCATTTGTTTTGTAGCCACTCCTGGCTTTGGCTCCAGAAACCGCAACAAAAAAGCTGTTTTTCCACACTGTTAGGCCTTAGCTTAAAACTAGCCAATAGCTATTTCTAACAATCTCTCTCTCTCTCTATCTATATATATATATATGGGATGAGCATGTGTTTTCAAAAAGGAGAGAGAAATAAGCCACCATCAGACAACTCCGATGGTCGTGTATCTCCCTTGAGAACAAAGGATCAGGCATATTGAAATTAAATATGACTGATCATTTCTTCCCTTTTTTCCAGCAGCACTTTTCACAGAAAGTCTGCAGAGTTTTCCTCTGTGGATGTTCTACTTCAGTTATACCTATAGAGAAACTGCCAGAGTTTTCGTAGGTATAATTGATATGCTTTAATTTCGTAAAACCTGACGGTTTTGGAAATCACAACGTTTCCACTGTGTATATTTTTCTGCAATCTGTGGATGGGATTCGCTAGAATCCCATCCACTTTGCAAGGACTATAATATGCCACCATTTACACCACATGGGGCCCTGGCGTTAATGTTGTTCTAGTGTTTGCACTGCTTTTCCTGTGTCTTTCTATGCTCCATAGGCATACTGATAAAGTGGTTGTCTGGCAGGGAAAAATCTTTCTACAGCCTCAATGTAGGACCGACCAGGAAGTAGAGATCAGCGGGGGACCCAGTAGGTGGTGAAGAAGGAGCAGCAGGGGATCAGAGAGGTGAATACTGTTTTTTGTTTTGTTTTCATCCAATTCTCCATCAGACCAATCTTTCAATTGGATTTCAAAGTAATTGGCTCTTGTTTGTACGTGTTTTTGAGATTATACAGATTTGGCATATTATGGGTGACGACTATCACATTTTGTTACCAGAAACAGCTACAGAATTTTTTTACACTTGAAAGGATTTACTGGCGATTTCTTTTTCAGTTTAGGGGAAATGCTCTTTAATTCACGAGTGGATATTTTACACACAGATGAAGAGTGAGAACAGATGAAGACGACATCTATAGTATTACATGTAGAACTGTCACATTCTTAGTATAGTATACACATTGCCGAAGCATCATCCTGACGCTATGCTAAGCACTCTTCTTAGAAGGATGTGGCTTTTCGGGGATTCCCATTAGTGGGGTGTGTGATTCCTGTCAGCTAAATTAATAAGATCCAGGACAGCTGCCCTCCTCTAGACACCACAACTGCTTCTTGAATTTTTCACTCTTATTTTATCCTACTTTAATGACTAATCCGCTTTGTCTACAGCTCAAATGCCATTAAAGACATCGCCTACGTGGGCACCTGCCCTTACTTGCTGCCCAGTGTATGCAATCCATGTGTATACAAATGTGTTATAAGGACCATTAGTGGGGTTCTGAGTTATCACATGGTTTTCCTAATACAGTAGACATGACTGACTTTGAGTGTGCTTCATACATGGTGCCATGTATTATAAGAGAAAATAATGGGACAGATTTATTAAGCCCCTACATCAGAAAAGTAGCATGAAAAAGTCACAGACCTTGGGTTTGCAATTTCTTAAACACAACTTTAGAGAGAACATGTAGAAAGTGGCGTCTTTACATTGCCCTCACCACTTCCTAAAAATGGTCAATGGCCACAACAGATTTAGGGAGCCTGCACACGGAGTTTACGCTCGCTCATTCTGAACGTAAAACTCGTTCAGAGTGAGCGGCGTAAAAAACAGATCCCAATTACTTGAATGGGTTCCGGCATACGCACGCTCCCCATTGAAATCAATGGGAGGCTTTTTTACCTATTGCTTTCAATGTGATATGCACATATGCTGGCACCCATTCAAGTCAATGGGATCTGTTTTTTACGCCGCTCACTCTGAACGAGTTTTAAGTTCAGAATGAGCGAGCGTAAACTCCGTGTGCAGGCTCCCTTATTATGATTTATGCAGTTTTCTATAATAAATGATTAATAAAATCCATGCCAGATACAGAGTGATTTAGTCTGTGCCTCATCATAAATTATTCTCCAATGATACAGGAGTTATCAAGATCAGCATGGAATACCCCAATCTTAATAAACCCCACCCCCAAGTTTAACTGTCCTATCAGAATGTAGAGATGACATGCAATAAATCGCATCCTTGTGCACTTTTTTACTACTTTTTGACACTTGGGTGAATGACGGCTTGATCTTGGGCCTTAAAAAAAAAAAAAATCTGAATGCAGCACAAAGTAGCAATCTTGGCTCGGCACCGCGGAACGTAAACACAGTGTTTTATGGTCATGGCAAAGTGGATGGGATTCTAGCAAATCCCATGCCCTCGTGTGGAAAAAACTGTGGTGCGGGCACACCGTGATTTCCAAAACCAGAACGGTTTTGAAAATCGCAGCATGTCATTTATACCTACAAAAATGCTGGCGGCTTCCCCATAGTATGATTGAAACAGAAAGTCCACAGATGAAACCTTTGCGAACTCTCTGTCTAAAGCGCCATGGGAAGAACTGTGATGCGTTGCTGCTGCAATTTTTCCTGCAGCACTTTTTTGCTGCGGGACACTCCATGGGGCCTTAGCCTTACTCTGAAACACAAACTTTTTCCTGCTGTACTTTTCATACAATTGTTATTTGACTTTTACAATGGGAGTCCCGATCATGAATGGCTGACCCTCCACTATCCTAACACCACTGATTGATATCTCTCTCTCTCTATAGTGTGAATAGAGATTGAGGAGGAAGGTGTCAATCAACAAAGGAGGGGGCAGGGTAGCTGCAGCTTATCAATACTGAGAACTCCACAAAAACCTAGCGACAGATTCCCTTTAACCTTATGCTTAAGGTTGTATTAAGGATCCATTCCTTACATATCCCAGATACAGAGCCTATAGTCCATATTGTACCTCCATGTGTGTCCCATCAGACCTGAGTTTAGGATTTGTACGGCATTTTCAGAGAATGTGCAGAACGTCTGGCTTACTTGAGCTGAATGACATTTGACACATGAGATGAGAGTGTGAGATCTCTCTTCCTGGAACAAGGGTCAGGGAGCAGGAGGCAAGATCAGAAATGTAGGATACCTAGGCTTGTCTTCTTACATAAGTAATAGTTTTACTTTCTAACATACAGTGGCATGTATAAATCCCCTGCCACTGTAGCTGAATCCTTCTCTGGAAAACTTTCCTGCACAAAAAAGGATTATATGAAGCCCTGCCAAATGTGGACTCAATCCCATAAGATTTCTGAATCCCAGAGAGAAAAATACCTTATGCATATATCCATTG
Organism: Leptodactylus fuscus; assembly: GCF_031893055.1. NCBI lineage: Eukaryota > Metazoa > Chordata > Amphibia > Anura > Leptodactylidae > Leptodactylus > Leptodactylus fuscus. Next base: position 70,353,994 of record NC_134269.1, read on the forward strand.
TGGTGTGCCCACACAGAATTTTGGAGAGTCACTCAAGGGCTGCAGTGTTTCCTGCTGGTCTGTATCAATTATGGTATCTAAAGGTGCTTATTGCTATGAATTATATGAGGCTATGGTTGTTTGTATCCAATCGACAATAGTTGATAATACTATACTTTATGATTGGTTGCTCATTTAAAGAGGTCCTTTCATCAGATTGGGCACATGCAGTTCTATATACTGCTGGAAAGCTGACAGTGCGCTGAATTCAGCGCACTGTCGGCTTTCCCGATCTGTTGCCGGTGTAAAGCGCTATCGGTCCCGGTACCGTAGGGCTTTACAGTCAGAAGGGCGTTTCTGACAGTTAGCCAGGGACGCCCTTCTGCCCAGCAGCGCCTATCGCACTGCACAGTGTGAGCGGGGAGGAACTCCATCCTCCCGCTCCTGATAACACTCGTCTATGGACGAGCACTGTGAGCAGAGGGAAGAGGCGTTCCTCCCCGCTCACACTCTACAGCGCACACTCTACACACTCTACCTTCTGACTGTAAAGCGCTACGGTACCGGGACCGATAGCGCTTTACACCAGGCACAGATCGGGAAAGCCGACAGTGCGCTGAATTCAGCGCACTTTCAGCTTTCCAGCAGTATATAAAACTGCATGTGCCCGATCTGATGAAAGGTCCTCTTTCAAAGGAGTCTGCCATCACCAAGTGATTTTAGTTGTTAGACTCACTTTAAGATATTACATATGAAACATCTGAGATTCCTTAAATACAGCTATGCAGCAATGACAATAGCCCCAACTAAACTATGTGTGAACTAGGCTGTAGGCCTCATGCATACGAACATTTAATAAAAATCAGACTGTCAAAAAACGGACGTGTAAATATGACCATTGAAATCAATGGCTGTGTAACAATCATCACATGGCAGTTTCTTGTTATTTTGTGCATGAAGCCTAAGTGGGAGCTCCATGTAGCGTAAAAAAACAAAGCGTTTTACAGTCATTGGAAGATGGATGGAATTCTAGAGAATCTAATCCACACGTTGCAGAAAATACGTGCAGTGGACATGCTGTGATTTCCGAAACCGTTGCAGTTTTAGAAATGTCAGCATGCCAATTATACCTAGGGAAATGCCAGCGGTTTCCCTATAGGTATAGTGGGAGCAGAAAGCACTGCAGAAAAAGCTATGATGTGTTGCCACCACAGCACTTTGTTGCTGCAGCCTACTATGTGGAGCCTAGCCTGAAGGTGTTGTACAAGATTAGAACAAAGGTCTGTGTTTTGATAATGTGTTTTCCTGGACTTTTATACGATGACTGACCAGCTGAATAATGGGGCTCAATCAAAACCATAAGTAGCGTCATCCACTGTACTCCATTTGGTGATATTGAGGGTCTTTTCTCTGAAAGTGAATTGGAGAAAGTTGCAGTACCATTCTGGGCCAGTGCACGCTATAAGGAGATACTATGGTATTTATGTTGCTGATGTAGCCTCCTTTTACCCCTCGTTCACATCTGTGTTGGTATGAGGACCCCCCAAACGGCATGAGGACCCCCAAACGGAATACCGAGCGCAACTGCAAGCAGTGTGCAGTGAAAGCACATGGACCACATAGACTATAATGGGGTATGTGTGCTGGTCGCCAGATCTCTGCAGGGATCATGCGGAGAGGAAAGTGTGGGCAGTGCGCTTTTACTTCACAGCTCTTGCAGTTGCGTTCAGTATTCCATTCGGGGGGGGGTCTCCATGCAGACTCCCCATACGGAATACCGAATGCAGATGTGAACGAGGGGTTAGTCAGCCGACTGTTTTGGGTCCTGGAAGTCAAAACTCCATCTATTCATTATATGTAAAGATCTCAGATATCCCCTTATATCTGCAGTTATATGTGCAGTAATGTAAATGAGCAATATTTTCTGCAGTTTGAACTGTTTCACATAGAAAATCATGACTATGTTGCTATTATATATCCCCTTTACAGTTAGATAGTGAAATACATATGGCAGCTTCATGTAACCGTGACTTTTATTAAAATGCAAGAAAATCTACAATTTATCAATGCACATAATCACGAGAAACCCAAGAATGTACTGACTGTGCAGACTGTGCTAAAGTGCCTCCACCTTGTGCTCTGATAATTGCTTCTGATTCCAGGGCTCCTGGATTATTTAACCATAGGAATTACTTCACCTTGTGAATTGTAAATATTCCCTTCTTGGAGTTTGCATTGTAACTAACAATGTAAAGTTACTTTATTCTTCTCCAGACTTGAAGACAAAAGGAATTTAAACTAGGTTCTTAACAGGAAACAAGTAAATGTGCATACACACACATACAAACCTAGGTTTTCAGCCAGACACAACCATCCCCCACAATCTGCCCTACACAAACATACACTTTGTTTTCTGTGAAGTGCAACTCACACAAAAGCACCTCAAAGTAGCACAGTAATATTGTATCCAGACTTCTTGTGTTTCACTTTATGGTTACTTTGCAGCAGGGGTCATGTGTAGATCATTAAAGCTACTGCTAGGTTAATCAGTTCCAGACATGTATATATATATATATATATATATATATATATATATATATATATATATATAATATCATGACAACATTATATAGAACTAGAAGATCAGGATAGTTTCCATTATTGACAGAGATAAAGTTTCTATCTACCATCACTTAAGTGATAGAAATAAAAACCCATTCACCCATTACGGAAAAATACACGCGGCGGACATGATGCTGATGCTGCTGCGTTTTACAGTCCCTGCAAAGTGAATGGGAACCAAGCGAATCCCAGTTTTAAAAAATATGCGCAGTGGGCACAATACGATTTCCAAAACCATTGTAGTTTTGGAAATTGCAGCATGTCAATTATATCTATGGCAATGCTGGTGGTTTCCCTATAGATATAACAGAAGCAGGAAGTCTGCAGAGGAAACCTCCTCGAACTTTCTTTGAAAAGCATTGTGGGAAAAACCAAAATGCGTTTTTTGCGGCCGCTACATGATGACTTAGCCTAAAGCTGTCTTTTTCTTATATCTAGTCCTATAGTCTTAAACTGTACTCACTACTATGATCACATCTTGCATTTCCCCTCCCCATCTTCATCCCTCACCCACGCCACCCCAAACTTGCTATTTATTTGATTTTGCAGAACTGTTTCCATACAATCTTTATTAAACTAGTAAATATTTCCATACAGATATGTTTGCATATTTTGTTACCACGTTTGCTTTTTCCCTACAGGATGAACTCTCTTGCTTTGTACTACTTTGATGTTGTCGGGAAGTATAGTTGTTAAAAAAAAAAATATATATATATATTGAATGCTACATTCACATCTACAATGTGTTATCAATTTTTCGTCTTCAGCGAAAGAACATAAAAACTGTTGAGAAAAGGGTAAGACCGCATGCTGTGGAAGGGCTGCTTTTCTTGTTGCAGATTTTGCTGCGGGTTTTGAGACAAAGCCAGGATTTATCATAAGGCAAAAATGTAAGAGCTCCTTATATATTTTGAATTTCTTTTCAAGCCACTTTGGCTCAAAAAACGTGCAGCAAGCCAGGCAACAGAACAACAAAAAAGCAGCTTTTCCACAACATGCGGCCTTAGACCAAACTGATCCATTTAGATACCCATTGATTTTAGTGGGTGTTTAAACTTCTGAGGTGTCATCTTGCCGTCTATCCATTGCGGATCCATTTTTATAGACAATGAATCATGCAAGATTTTTTTTCCCCATCCAAACAAAATGGATCCACATTGCATGTTTTTCTTTTACATTGAAGGCAATGGTGCACAGACACATCCTTTTCTATTCATTTGTCTATCCAGTATTGGTAGAATATATTTTTTTATGGATCCATCAAAAACTGATAATCAGAACATATATGCTCATAAGTTCTTAACCTCCTCAAAATCGATTTTATAACATCATGCAAAAGCAAGGATGGGATACAATCCTTTGTGAACAGGAAACTTAAAAACTAATATGATGACAGAATAAAGCAAAAAAAAAAAAAAAACACTCTTGTTGAATAGTAAGGCCTCATTCATGCATCCATCTTATTCACAGACAAGTTACACGGATTAACCATGGAAGCACACAACCTGAAAATAAGAAGGATCATGTACTATTTGTGATTAAAGAGGATCTTTCATATTCTCTAACATTGCCAGTATTTGCCCCAGTGTTAAGATTTTGGTGCCATTAGTTCTAGCACTGATATCCCTCCACTGTCGGAAGGGTGGATACAGCCTAGCATAATCACTGGCCCGTGGGGAAACCCCCCTCCCCCAACAGCACTCTTCTATAGCCTTGTACTGCCAGGGGGGCATTCCTTAGTAATGACACTGAGCTGTAAGGCCTGCCTTTCTGACAGAGGAGGGATAATGGAGCTGAAACTAACGGCACCAATATCTGTAGCACATCAGTAAAGATGATGATGAAAGGTCCTGCATATAAAAGGGAGGTTTGAGTTAGGTCTAAGGCTGGGTTTGCATAAATGTTTGTTTTGTGTGTGTATTTTTAACCATGCTTTTTGCGTGTGATGGCCTAAAATCTGAAGAATTTCTTACCTAAATCATATTAAAAAAAATTGTTATTGAAATATTGTAATAAAAATGTTACTGCAATCAGTAGTTTATTTAGGCTGAGTTCTATTGGGAGGCTTTTTGGAGGCTGATTTTGAAGCGGATTCCTGACCAAATTCCTGATCAAAAACTCTGAGTGAACTATTATCTGCCCCTTTTAGTCCAATTTTTTTTTAGAGGTACACCATATTTTTAGGCTTGGTTTACTGTGGTGCCTATTTATGATGTAGCCACATCCCCTTGTTATATGCCTTGTTATATGTTGTGCATGTGTTAGTTTAGATGTGCCTTTATAAGCTATGTGCAATTTGACCATTTTTTGTTCATAAAGGCACAATTGTCCCTTTTTTTATTTTGCTTTTTTTAGGCTGAGGCCCCATGGGCTGAAATTGCAGCGATTTGTGGCATTTTACAGTACTTGCAAAATGAATGGGACTCATGCGAATCCCATCCCCATTTTGTAGAAAAAATTGAAACGCAGACACGCTGCGACTTCCAAAACCGTTACGGCTTTGAAAATTGCAGCATGTCAATTATATCTACGGAAACGCCGGAGGCTTCCCTGTGGATATAATTGTAACAGAAAGTCCGTGGAGTAAAACTCCGCGAACCTTCAGGTCAAAGCGCTGCAGGAAGAACTGCGATGCGTTTTCACCTCGTGGTTGTTCCCACAGCGCTTTAGCGCTGCGTTTCCGGCCCGTGGGGCCTTAGTCTTACATTGCCCATATACTGGATTGCACTTGCGCCTTTTTTCCCCTTTTTAAAAAAGTGCAAGTCATAAATACAGCATAAAAAGGATCTCCATTTAGGCTAAGGCCCAATTTTCCACAAGACCAGAAAAAGGCGCAATCTCCGCCAAAATAAGTTTAGGATAAAACTATGATCGCCGCACATACAGGTTTTCACAATTTTGTTCTTTGTAAATGGGCTTATATAATTATAACATAAAGACAAATAATCCCGAAAAATGTCCCGTGTGAATCTAAACTAAACTAAATACGTAAGCAAAATGAACATTCCTTGGGGAATCTGCTTTATGTAGAGGGGGCTTTGTGGTAAGAGGGGGATGGGCAGTAGAAAGAGCAGACACAAAAGCTCTGTTTGGGGGTAGTTTTAACAAAAACTATTCTTTGTCCCTAGATTTTAACTGCTATAGATATGTTAATGTAAACTATCTCGGTTTGTTAGCATTTTCTAGGAGTAGACTTTATTTTTTATCCTATTGAAGTTGACAGATTTTTAAACTACTTCAATTCTTCCTTGAACCTTTCTGACCTTTTCTACTACTGAGAGTTATGTTAGGCCACCAAATAATATGTCAGCTGCTACATTTTTCTCAAGGCAAGTCAGATAAAGAAGAGAACATCTTCTGGTACCTGGCTCGGGTTATACAGAATACCGAGTGGAATTTATTAAGACTGGCGTTTCGTACACCAATCTTAATCAATTCCACTGCTGGCATGAGAGGAACCTGAATTATTAAGAGGTTTTAGCCTCTTAATGATTCTCTTGTACTTCTGTGAAACAAAATTGACATCTGGACAGGGACTGGCATAGAGCTCATGTATAAATTGCCTGTTTTCTAGCATGCCTTGTTATGCTCTGCCTAAGTGGTAAACAGGGTGCAGAGATATATGGCGCATCTTTGGTACAAAAAAAGAGCCATGTGCAAAAGATGCACTACAACTATAAAATGGCTTTCAGATTACACATATATATAGCATAGAAAGGGAACAGCTGCACTCCAGTATAGGGGTAGTGTATAAAAAACAACATATCTGATAGCACTGGAAGTTCTATTAGATGAATTTGCCTTTATGTGCCATTTTGATAAATTAAGCGCAAATATTGGAAAGACAAAATAAAGGTACGAGTATTTAAAAAAAAGCACAAAAAATTGCACATTTTATAAATAACCCCCATTCAGTTACAATCACGTGGGTAACACTGTGTGGGATACTGCAGTTAAGGGATACCTGAGTTTTCATGAAAAGCTAAAATCCGTATAGGGTCTTGCTGAGAAGTCTGTTCTACGACTGTATAAGCCTTCATACATAGTGTCCTATCAGTTTTATTGTTGTTAATAATCACATTATGGCTGAAACACATTTTACATTGGTCTCTCAGGCAGTGGGCTTGTACAATAGGGAGCAGTCTGCTCCCTCCCCTATCTATTACTGATAAAAGTTTCTCCTGAAAGAATGGCAGAACAGTAAGTAGCAACAAAAAACAAAAAAAACACAGTTGAGAAAGCCCAAGTGACTGCAATATAGGAGATCCATGAACACTGTAGTGTAAATGCAGGGCAAATACATGAAGATAGATGCAGAAAAGCAGGTAAAATACAGGAAAAATAATCTATAAAGACAGTGAGAAAAACTTTTTGCTGTCTGTGAATAATATCCCATCTGTAATAAAATAAGCAGCCAGTAGATACTAGTTCATAGTTAGACTTTTCTTACATGTAAATTGTGATATTTGCAGAAACTTCAGTTCTTTGCACTGAGCAACAGTATAAAAGTGTGTGTGGAGGCTGTGAGGATGAACAACCCCTTTCCACTCCATTCACTTTGTGAAGACAGAGCAGAACCTCCCACTCCAGACATCTTGCTTATCTAACATATCTATGGAATAACATTCCTGGTAACAAAGGAGTGAGCTGCTAATTTGCTAGAAGGGGGACTTATAGCGGCAGGATTCAGAACCTTAAAGGGGTATGCCCATAACTCTTGTTCTGCAGCCTGAAGGCTCTGTACTCTCTTCACTTCCTGGATTTCTCGCACATTGGTGGGCGGGGTTTCACATGCTCTATCTGCTATGATCCACAGTATGATGCTTATGTGTAAACTGATGTAGCAGAGCTGGATTTGAGTCAGCTTGCATTACATACAGAGGCAATGGACTCCTTATCTCAGCCCTTATCAGCCAAATTCAATTAAACCGGCTGATAAGTGGAAAGGCTGAAGATAGACAGCACAGTAATCCTGGAGCTCTCACCTCCCCCTCCCCTATATGAGGAGCTCCGTTGCTTGTCAGCCCCTCCTCCACAACCCCCCCCCCCCCCCCCCCGAGAGCAGGCAGCTACATCACTTGACAAATGAGCAGATAATCCCAAGGGCCAACAATGAAGGGAATAAATTAAGATAGCGGCCAAATAAAGCAGTTTTGATAAACCAATGTATTTAAGAAAAGTCTTATATCCACATAAACTAGCAGTATAGACAGCATCCTTGTAATTGTACAACCCCTTTAAATAGACTTTCAGGCAGAAAACAGTCACAATTTTAATTAAAGCACATTACAATTTGGTCCAGGGTTTCATGGTCCATGAAATGAGGCTACGTTTTCTGAAAAGTCCCAGTCTTTTTATAATTGACGCCCAGTTGTGGATATAAAAAAAAAAATGAACCTATCACAATGATTGATGTTTCTTATGGTTGTCATTCATTCCTTTCAGTCAGTGCATGCCTGAGATCAACAGCAACCTGTGGCAAAGTAAGTGGATTAGCTAGTACTGCATCCCCTGTAGCAGTACATATCATTATTCAGTATTTCTACTTAGTGTATGTCGTAATTTTTACAATTTACTCCCACAAATGTTCAATATGATAAAGTCAGCTTGAAAAGTCTACAGAGCTGAATGTCAGTGGACAGATTTCAGCCTGTGGCAGTGGAGGAAATATTAATCGAATGAAACTATGTATAGAACAAGACCCAGAACAAGTGACTACTTTGCTTCATGACACCACTTTACATCTTTGCTAGCTGCATCCAGCTATTATTATGTAAGAGTGCATGGGGTAGTCTTATAATGTCTGTGAGGGGCACACATAGTGACAGTGTAGGTACTGATAACATATATGAAGGAAGTAATAATGTCTGAGGGCACTCATATAATGTCTCTTATAATGTGTGAGGGCACTCTTATAAGGTCTACCAGGACACTCTTATAATGTCTGTGAGGGGCACACATAGTGACAGTGGGGGTACTGATAACATATATGAAGGAACTCATAATGTATGAGGGCACTCATATAATGTCTACGGGGACACTCTTATAATGTCTGAGGGAACTCTTATAATGTCTACCGGGGCACTCTCATAACATCCGTTGGAAAACGAATATGTTTCTGTCTCTGTTTTATAATATGTATGTCTCAGTATTATAAAGTCTATGTCTCTTATTTCTAGGGGACATTCTTATAATGTCTGTGGGGTCACTATTATAATGTCAGTGGCAGTATTCTTATAAAATCTATGTGAGTGGATATATTTCACCCTGCATCAGTGGAAGAAATATTAACAAAATAAAACTGTGTGGAACAAGACCCAGAACAAGTGACTAAATGAGCACAATTATAAAGTCTGTGGGGTTCTCTTATAATGTCTACGTCCTGTAATATTTACTGCCATGCACATTTGACTGAGTACAATAGTTGTAATCTAAATGGTCTTAAATTTTTGTGAATGGCCAGCTTTAAGGAATGGCCTAATGTATATATGTTGAGTGTAGACAATAAAGAGTGTGATCAGTGGCAAGATGAGCTACAGTATTCTACCCTACCCACTTTTACTTGTGCCTGTCATCTTGAGCGTAGGTTCACTTCCCCTATCTTCCCTTCCCTATGCCTTGTCCTAGTTAGTGAATGAAATGCCAGAATAGCAGTAAAGACTGACACTTCCATAGCTAGTACAATAAGATAATGGAAGCAGGTGTTGGTATGTAAGTTTACATAACAATTGATTTTTTTTTTTTGGCAGTCGGGGTGTGTGAATTATTAATATTGGCACTATAATGTTTGTATAATGTAATGGCTTAATCTGACAATAATTCAAACATCATCCGTTATGAAATTTGGTATAAAATAAAGAAAACCAGATCTTTGTAAACAATTAAAGAAAAAAAGTGAATAAGGAGTGAGCATTGTGTTCTGTATACTGAGAATAATTTTCCATTTGTCCTTCATGATGAAGAGTTTAGGAGTGGATTGTATATTATGAGCTGGCTGTTCTCGGAGCACATTACTGCATGTTCTGTATGACAAATCCAGACTACTAGTGAGAGAGCGCTCGCACAGTAAGCACATGATAGCAAATAATAACAACATGTTCAATAGCTAAGAAGATTACAGCACAAAAAAATTAATGTAATAGCTCCTAGTGGTTCTTTCACTGCTTATTACCTGCGTGATATTTGGTCTATCAGGAGCGACTGTCATAATGTTTTACAACCCAATCAATCCATTTTTTTTTTCCCAGTGTTAACTGTTTAGCTGCTAAAGGATCTTACAGCATGGTCATTGAAACACTGTTAGAACGTGGAATTTTGATAACTGTCATATATTAAGAAATAGTATAATATATGTTGTACAATATTATTACAATAACAACTTTTATAACAGTTTACACTAGGTTCACACTAGCGTTGTGCTCTCCGTCGTCATTGACCATAATGTGGTCTGTCGAGTAACTATGCTGGACTTTTCTCTTCACCGATTTTTGGTGGTTTCTTTGTGGATGTGAACCCAGCATGAAATATATAGTCTAATCAGGGCAGCCCCTTACATGTACCCTATTAGGGCACAAGGGTGCCATACACAAACCTCATTATTGAGCCAGAGCAGAAAGCCACTAATAAAGAGTTAATTTCTGTTGTCTGATATCTGTTCTTAATGCAGGGACAAATGACGACCAATCTGCACCAAATTTTGTGCATAGATAAATCTTGGCACTTTGAAAGAGTTTAGAGCAGGCTCGGACTGGCCCACCGGTGTACTGGGGAATCCCCCGGTGGGCCCCCGAGCCCTGACTTAAAGTTTTGATTTTTACCAATGCAGATGCATTGGTCGGGGCCCGATCGGGATGGCCAGGGGCCCCAACCGGGCACCTGGCCAATGCATCTGCCTCCACACACAGGGGCCCCCATTAGCTGATGCTGAAGAAGTACACATCGGAGGACAACGTGTCTTTCTTCAGCATCAGCTAATGGCTTCTCCCTTCACTTACCTGCAGCTGCTGTCCTGTGAGGTCTCCCCTGCTGCACGCACGCAGGCATGCACTTCCTCCCCCTCCCCCCTCTTCCTCACACTGAGTCCTGTTACATCGCAGCGTGTGGGGAGGACAGGGAGCCGACTGCTGCTGGAATAGGTGAGTAAACTCTTTGCAAAATCTGTATGTTTAATATGTATATATGTACATTTGTGTAAAGTATGTGTCTTGTATACTGTGTGAGTACTGTATGTTTGTATACAGGTATGTGTGAGTATATACTGTATGCTATAATAATGTGTATGTATATATGTGTGTGTATATATAGTATTCATACAAGTATATATATGACTTATATGGTATATGAATGTATATAAATGTATATGTGCTATAGTATTGTATGTGTATATTGTATTGTATATGTGTGAGTATATATGGTATATGTTTAAGGCCTGGTTCACATCTGCGTTCGGTGATCTGTTTGGGGAGTCTGCATGGGAACCCCCTCCCCCTTCCCCCCGAACGGATTACCAAACGCATTAGCAAGCGGTGTGCAGTGAAAGTACGCGGACCGCATAGACTATAATGGGGTCCGTGTGCTTTCCACGCGGTGTCCGCATGAGTCATGTGGACAGGAAAGTAGATTGTAAAGTACTTTTCTGTCCGCATGTTGTATGCAGACACCGCACGGAAAGCACATGGACCCCATTATAGTCTATGTGTGCTTTCACTGCATACCACTTGCTAATGCGTTCGGTAATCTGTTTGGGAGGGTCCCCATGCGGACTCCCCGAATGGATTACTGAACGCAGATGTGAACCAGGCCTGAGTGTGTAGGTATATAGTGAGTGCAATCCCATCCACACATTGCAGAAAAACACACACGGCGGACACACTGCAATTTCCAAAACTGTTGCGGTTTTGGAAATTGCAGCATGTCACTTATATCTACAGAAACACCTGCAGTTTCACTATAGGTATAAGGCTAAGTTCACATGGGGTTTTTTGGTCCGGAACCTGAGGCAGAGGCCGCCTCAGGTTCCGGACCAAAAATCGGGTAGCCGCGACTGGATGCACCGGCATCCAGTCACGCACTCTGCTCCAGATTAGGCCCAATAAATGGGCCTAGATGGGAGGAGGGAGTGTCTTCAGGCTGAATCGCGAGGCGAAACGACCTGAAGAATGAGCACCACGCTTCTTTTTCTGGGAGCTGGAACAAACCGGCTCCCGGAAAAAAAAAGAACTGACCGGCTCCCATTGATTTCAATGGGAGCCATCTTTTTGGTCAGGATTTTGAGGCAGATACGGCCTCAAAATCCTGACCAAAAATCCCTGCGTGAACTTACCCTAAAGGAAACAAAGTCCTCAGAGGAAACCTCTGCGGAGTTTCTGCAATAAGCGCTGCAGGAAAAACTGATGTGTTGCCGCCGGGGTTTTTCCCGCAGCGCTTTTTGCTTTGTCTTGCTACATGGGGCTTTAGGCTGACGCTAGGTTCACACTAGCGTTCGACAGTCCGTTCTCAGCTTTCCATCTTCTGCATGTAGAAGACAGAAAGCTGTCAGACCGGGTGCGGCGGTGTGCGTTTTATGCTCTCCGCCGCAAAACCGTTTAACCGCTAAGGACAGATGAGTATTCTTTTTTTATTTATTTGTTTTTTTATTTTACACCTCCCTCCCACCACATGAGTTGCTCCAATTCCTGGACAACCACTTTAAAGGATGTATCCATCTTTCTAATATTGATGGTCTGTCCTTAGGATAGGCCATCAATATTACATCTGCGATGATACAACAGCCAGGACCTCTGCAGATCAGCTTTTCCAGGATACTTCAGCTACGGGTAATGGTAACATTTCTAGGAGCCATGCTGTTCACTTGCCATACAGGCTGTAGCAGTAGGTATATGTAGTGCGCATGGTATAGTGCGTGAGTAGCATGGCTCCCAACATGTTATTACCTTTAACCGCCCTGTCTCGGTACCGCTGATCTGCAGGGTCCTGGCGGTGGGCCCCTAGAAACAATTCCACTGGTGGGCCCTAGACATCCCAGTCCAACCCTGGTTTAGAGGGATTCAGCGCTCTAGGAACTACCGTTCCCAATATGTTCACTGGCTTCTATATCAAGAATCTTTCTCCATATCACATCATATGAGCCATCTTAGCCAGTAAAGCTCTCAAGTCCTTAATTTTTAAATGGGCTCTATCATTGGGAAAAGTCATTTTTAGCTAAGCACATACAGTGCCTTGCAAAAGTATTCGGCCCCCTTGAACTTTTCAACCTTTTGCCACATTTCAGGCTTCAAACATAAAGATATCAAATTTTAAATTTTTGAGGAAGAATCAACAACAAGTGGGACACAATTGTGAAGTGGAACAACATTTATTGGATATTTAAAACTTTTTTAACAAATAAAAAACTGAAAAGTGGGGCGTGCAAGTGGGGAGATGAGTCATCATCAGCAGCAGTCTCTCTGATCCCACACACATAAAGAATAGCAGAGGGTGCTCACAGACATTTCCGGGGTGCACAGTGGAGGCTAATTAGCATATGAATAAAAATGGGCTCATTCAAAAACTACTGAGGCAATTTACATACAAAATGTAAGTGTGAAATAGCCTTTCCAAATGCTATACAAGTATGTGCTTAGCTAAAAATGACTTTTCCCAATGATAGAGCCCCTTTAACAGTCTCACGGAAATACAGCATTATTAAAGGATTGCAGCACTCGCCATTGTTCTCTGTTATCAATCATTATCAAAGGACAGCACTCTCATAACCCAACGGAAGCTTGCAGGTCCTTCATTATTAATAACTTGAACAACAAACACCATCATCAAAGTATTGCAGAACTCACTCAATATTGTTCTCTGTTATCAGCCATTATTATAGGCCAGCCCTCACGTGACCCATATTATCCAATACAAACTTACAAGTCCTGCATTGCAGTACTCATTCACTGTTATTCTCTGTTATCATCCGGCATCACGGGAAAGCACTCACATAACCAGTATTTGCCAAGCTTGCAGGTCCTTCTGTTTTGTTTTGTTTTTACCCCCACCCCAGGTCCTTCATTCTTAACAGCCTCACTGATAGCATTATCAGAGGATTGCAGCACTATTGTTTTCTGTTATCAACAGGACAGCACTCACATGATCCATATTAGCCAACAGAATAGTCCTTCACTCTTCACCTTCACTCTTAATAGCCTCACTGACATACAGTATAATCAGAGGATTCCAGCACTCACTCTGTTTTAAGACATTATTGTAGGACAGCATTCATGCGACCCATATTAGCCAATATAAGCTTGCAGTCCTGCATTCTTAATAGACTCATTGACATACACCATTATCAGAGGATTGCAGCACTCACTCACTGTTGTTTTCTGTTATCAGCCATTATCAGAGGACAGCAGTCATGAACTTGTATTAGCCAATAGAAGCTTTCAGGTCCTTCATTCTTAATAGTCTCACAGACAGCATTATCAGAGGATTGCAGCACTCACTCACTATTGATCACTGTTATTACCTGTTATCAGAAGACAGCACTCATATAACCCAGACAACCTTTTCAATTTCTTCCCTGGCGATTAGCTATACATTTACATCTTAGCACCAGTTGTGGAATCATTGAATGGGTTTTATGGCCCCAAATACATTTTTGATACTGATTACCTATCCAGTATCTAGTATCTGATCTGTGGGAGTCCAACACCTGGACCTTGCACAGATCCGCTCATTGGTGATCCGCCGTCTCTAGGCACTAGAAGCTACAGCGTTGGTTGAGCGGCAGAAACAGTATAACCACTACACAGTTGACGGAGCAACAGCTCTGCTCCTATTACTTGGATAGGTGCTGCTCAGTTTCCTCCTCCACTCCACTGTTCTAGCTTCCAGTGCCTGAAAGATTCCAGATGAGCAGATCTATATTGGGTACAGGTTTGCAGATTATATGGTAGAGTTGTTCTTTCCCTGTGTCCACAGCAGATTCAACTCAGAATCCCAATGGGAGCCAAAGAGTAGGATGCGGGAAACAAATCAGTGTCCTGCTCGATCTTGCAGCCAATTCCGCAGCTCAGGGGTCTCTTCCAGGCCTAATCATCAGAGGAATGCCTCTGTATTGGCATTCCGTTGCGGGAATCCCATAGCCAAATATGGCAGCGGAAAATGAAGAGGAATTTCTCTACACTTTCCACCGTGTGAGCCTGCTTTAGGCTGGGTTCACACAGGGTTTTTTTGGACCGGATTTTGATGCGAGAATCCGCCTCAGAATCTGGTCCAAAAAACGCCTCCCTCGGCTAGCGCGACTGTCGCGGCCTTCCGCTCCAGATTAGGCCCAAATTAATGGGCCTAATTGGGAGGGAGTGTCACGCTGTGGCAAGAAAGGACAGCTCGCTTCTTCCCGCTCGCGGAAAAATGAAGTGAACGGCTCCCATTGAAATCAATGGGAGGCGGTTTTTTGAGCCAGATTCTGAGGCGGATTCCGCAGAAAAATCCAGTCCAAAAAACCCTGTGTGAACCCAACCTAAGAGGAAAAAAATCTGTCTTCCTCTCATGGAAATGAATGGAGTTTGGTTTCAGGTGGCGTTTACAGCTGATTTTGAGGCAGAATCCACTTCTAAGGCAAGGTTCACATAGGAGAAATTGAAAAGAAATTCCACTTTATTTTCCACCATTGTATTCGGACATGGGATTGATAGGCATTGGCATTCTGTTACGGCTGTCTTCTGCTGATTAGACCTGGATAAATGGGCTTAATTAACAGGGACTCTTGAGCCAAGAAATCTGCACCAAGATTAAGCAGGACGTTGATTTTTTTTCTACATCCTGCTACAAAAATTGCTGCATATTTGGCGTGGAGGGAAGACGGGAGAGGCAGAATCTGATTCCAAATGCGTGGCAGATCCTTTTGTGTGAACATACCCTAATTCAGCACCTAGTTCCGGCATATGAACATACCCTATTTTCCTTATATGTTTTTGTGCTCCACAATAAAACATTAAAAATGTATATAGTGGTACCCTGGACCCTTTTTCTGTATTAGACTTTTATGAGGGAGAAAGATGGAGCTCATTCCTAAGTTACCACACAAAAAAAAATTAGCTGGTGCACACAGTTCCTGGGTTACTGAATTTTCCTCCTTACAATACCTTGAGGGAACCATGTTGTGCTTATAAATCTGCACAGACTATCTGATGGAGTTGTCCTTGAATTGTATTCTTTTTTTTTTCTTCAATACATTCCATCAGACACTCTTCTATATGATTGCAGAAATTATTGTGATGGTGTTGGGGGAGGAGGGTGTATATCCTGCCTGAAGTGAACTTGGACAGCAGGGATTGATCAATCCTAGTATGTCATTGCAGTGGTCCCATTACACTTAATTTTGCAAGGATAGGAGAAGTCACCTGTGCTATTTACTATGGAATATAACCTATGAGTAGAGTATTGAAAGGTAAGAGGTTGGGAAGCACAAAGCATAGCAATTACCTAGACTGTGGTGGAAGGAAGAGTATATAATAAAAAGAGACACTTACAGGATTAAAGAACTCTCCGTTTCAGGTTATGATTTTTGCAGCAGGCAATAATAGACCATTACCTTAGTAGAAGAAAATTCTGGTGGCCAAATATGAACAACGTCTTTTGTCCTTTGAATGATAGGGGCAGACAGCAGCCAACCGCACTGCCAATACCATGCAAGGAACAATGAAAAGTCGATGTGGCTCAAAACCATTTCCATTCTATATAGCTTCAACAATACATGAAGGCATAACATATGGAGCTGCCAGTACACCCACCTAGAATCTGAAAGAAACCTTGACAACTCGCTGTCTCTCCAGATTGATCTAATGTGAATTGACATTGTTAGTAACATTAGCCTTTTTTTTTTTTTTTAATTGTCCTATCCTTAAAAGGGTTGCCCAGGAGAAAATGATCTTTCTAATTTAAGCTAAACAACCCCATCCTCCCCCACCTACCTTTTAAATTACTTAATGTACAAAAAATTTATACTTACCTAGATTGCCCAGCACATTTTCTGGTGACGTTCCGTGTTCCAAAAACTGAATGTTACCAATACTAAGCCATCCACTCCCCTGCCCCACAAATCATACTTGCCTAGCTTCCTGTCCAGAACTTCTGGGCACGGGACGTTACTTGTACTTGTTATGGCAGCACTCCAGCTATATTGCATCAATTGCATCGGCCGTCCTGAACAAGTGAAGTCCAGTACCGAGAAGATCCTGCCCGGAAGACATATATGTATGATGAATGGGGGTGTTGCGTTAGTTAGGAAGGGCTAGTTTTGGATGGGCTAGCTAGGGAAACAGGTAGGAGGTGTGAGTGAGAAAGGGAGGGTGAGAGAGTGAGAGAAGGGAGCATTGAGTGGAGCACAAGGCATCATCATACTTGTAGGAAAACAGAACAGAAAGCTACCCATGTAAACAAATGTAGAAGATGCCAAGAGCTCATATGTGACCTTGAAGCGCATAGGGAGAAGGGCTGGGACTGGAGGGTGGGCGAATTTAGTTTATATTTGAAATGATTGGAGACTCCTTTGTTGTTATTTTCGTATTGGCTATCGGTTGCCATGGTATAGTGTGTTTCTATTAAATATGGGGGCATGTGGTAGTGGAAGCACCTTCTCTCACTGTAGGTGCTGCTGAGCGGATCTCCCTCCCACCCTGCCCTCACGGTTTTGCTTTTGGTCTTGGTTAACTTTGTTTTCTTTTAGGTTGTTAGTCGTCATAGCTGGCGGAAGGTTCCATGCCCCAGAGAGTTGACGGTCTGCATGCCCGCTGTCGGCGGTCTGGCATTTCGGACGAAAGGCGGGAGCTAAGTTACAGGGCGTGGACTCTTGGTTTCTGTTTGTTTATGTTATGTATTCAATAGGATGGTTTTTTCAAAAATGCTGTATGTTACAAATAAATAAGCTGTGGCCAACCCCCAGTTTTATGCACTAAATCGGTCTAACGTGTTTTATTATAGATTAGGAGTCTGATTAGATGGTAAACGGTTGGTTAAATGTCCCTCCAGTCCAGTGAAACCCAGAAAATCACTCAAACCATTGCTAAAGGTATTTGGTTGCACTTATTGACCTATTAATAGTACTAACAGACCTTTTTGAAAAATTACCCTTTTAAGTTAGACCATTAATATTTGACCCAACTCCTGTGACACCTTCCAATCGAGCACAATGCCATACATATGGTTCTGGTTGCAGCTCTGTCCCATTCATTTAAATATAATAATATAAATGTATTATTAAGATCTCAGAAAACCTCTGTAAAGCTATGTTTGCACTACTGTTTCTAAATGATCACTAACTTTTCAGATGACTTAGTCTCATTTCATAGAGCATGTGATTCTAGAGCAAAATGTAATACACTTGGATTCAAAATATGGCTGCTTTCTGCCTGAAAGCTCTCTCTAAAGTTCCTGCCACTTGGTGTCTCCCTTCTAGCTAATTTACTGTTCACTTTTTTGTCACTAAGGAAGTCTGTTCCTAGATACATTCCATTCCGTCTTGCTTATCACAGTTGAGGACCATCCTTTTCTTTCTTCACACAGACAAGCTTGCAAACTTTTAGGCTAAGTTCACACAGAGTTTTTTTGGTCAGGGTTTTGGCAGAATTCCACCTCCAAACCCTGAACCAAAAAACGCCTCACCATTCAAAGTATACAAAACGCTTCTGTGTCTTTTCCGCTAGCGTTTTTTCCCGCTAGCCACAAAAAAGAAGCGAGATGTCCATTCTTTTTGAAGCCGTGAGCGTTTTCCGGCTCATGGTCTCAATGCAAGTCAATGTGAGCCAGTTTTTCCTGCTTGCGGTTTTTTTGTTTTGTTTTGTTTTTTTAAATATAATTCATGACCACATCCCAAGAGGAAACGGATCAGGAAACTCCTCAAAAAACGCCTCAAAAAAACTCTTCAAGAAATGCTTCAAATGGAAAAAAATGCCTCAGGAAAAGTCTCACGCGTTTTCCGGTCCGGTTTTGACAATGCCAAAACTCCGGACCAAAAAATTCAGTGTGAACTTACCCTTAGTGTGTGGAAAAGACTGAGGATTCTGCAAAATCTCATAGCTTAGGGTGGGTTCACACCTATATTCGTCGTCCAGTTTGTGTAATCCGGCCGGTTTCTGTCTTCTGGACAGGAGAAGGAAACCCGGCGTTCAGTTTTCGAACCCATTCACTTGCATGGGTTTGCAAAGGTGACCGCCCATGTGCGTCTTCTGCCTTTCTGCGGGAAAACCGTTTCTTTTAGCCGGACACAAAGTCGGACAAGCAGGACTTTGTGTCCGGTTATAAAAAAAAACGGATAGGGAAGGGGGCAGACTGTTCCTTATTAGAGATGAGCGAGTACTGTTCGGATCAGCCGATCCGAACAGCACGCTCCATAGAAATGAATGGATGCACCTGGTACTTCCGCTTTGACGGCGGCCGGCCGCTTAACCCCCCGCGTGCCGGCTACGTCCATTCATTTCTATGCGAGCGTGCTGTTTGGATCGGCTGATCCGAACAGTACTCGCTCATCTCTATTCCTTATTGTACATGCCCACAACCTGAGACAGAATGCAAAATGTGTTTTACCCATAATTTGGTTATTAGCAGCAGAAAAACTGATAGGACACCATGTATGAAGGTTTACACAGTCATAGAATAGACTGCCCAGAAAAACCCTGAACATATTTCAATTTTCATGAAAACACAGGTACCCTTTAATGTCTGTTGCTGTGAGTCATCACAGGATAACAGCAATGGAAATTAACTGTAGCAGAACAACAGACACAGATGGATCCCCCTCCGTCTGTGTCCATTCCCATTGACTCTAGTGTAAACAACATGGCGGATGCTGTTGGGATGTTTATTTACCCTAGGTTCAGACTAGCATCAGCCTCTCCATTGCTCTGGTCCTCGGAAGATCAGAACGACAAATAGGTGGTCCGATACAGAGCCCAAAATACCTCATTAGTTATAATGGGATCTGTCTTTTTTTTTTAAAAAAAAAAAAAAAAAGGTGAAACCTCCAAATGAAAAAGTTGAACTTGCAGAACTTTATAGTCTGGCAATTTTGGATGCACACTCCAACGTTGATGAGAGAGTAGCCTTACTTTTATAATGGAAATAAAAATTGCTGAATGTACATTTTTTTTCTTCTGTTATAAAAGTAGAAAACATGATAGAAGCTCCTGTCATGTTTGTTTGTTTGTTTTTTACATTGGGGTGTCAACAGATGGAGGGGGCATCAGTCATTTAATGTCCTGTGACAGATTAGAGCAACGGACATTAAAGAACGTTAGTGTGAAAGTAGCCTAAGGCTGAGGTCACGTTGCAAAAACACTGTGTTCTTGAGCACTGCAGAGACACAGTCCTAGCAAAGTGAATGAGATTTCATTTAATGTTATCCACATATTAAAGTAAAAACGTTGCTGGGCACCATCACACTGTCAGATAGAGCACTATTTCCTTGAAAATCTGTATTTATAAATATTGCAATGAAGCTCAAGTGCAATGGGGCTGTTCTAAAGTCTCCAAGGACTCAAACAAGTTGCATGTACAAGAATTTCATAACTGCTAGAAAGAACATAGGTGCACCATTTCCTTGAAAAATCTGTTTTTTATAAATATTAAAATTATGCCCAAGTGCAATGGGGCCTTTTGATATCAAGTTTGCTGCTGACAGACTCCCTTTAAAAGGGCTCTATCACTAGGAAAAGTCATTTTTAACTAATCACATCTTTGCATAGCCTTTAGAAAGTCTATTTCACACCTACCTATAGTATGTAGATTGCCTCAGTGGTTTCTCAATAAGTCTGTTTTTATTCATATGCTAATTAGTCTGGTGCACGATACATTGTGCACACCTCTCCTGTTGTTTCCTATGGGAGGCTGCTGCTGCTGCTGCTGATGACTCAGCTTCCTGTTTGCCTCACACACATAGGAGATAATAGGAGAGGAGGCTGCTGGGAACTTCCTGAGCTGGCTGGAGGCTCATTAGCATATGAATAAAAATGGACTTATTCAGAAACCACTGAGGCAGTCTACATACTAAAGATAAGTGTGAAATAGCATTTCTAAAGGCTATGCAAGCATGTGATTAGTTAAAAATGACTTTTCCCAGTGATAGAGCCCCTTTAAGGCTATATGCACAAGGCTGAAATTAAAAGGCATGGCTAACACATGGGTGACATCCATCCATTTGCTGCCTGTGACCCCACAGCCCCATTTACTGCTGTCAATGAGCTCGGGTCACGAAACAGACAGGTTTAGGACCTGTCCTGACTTTTGTTCCGGGCTCATGGCTGCATACATAGGCCCCATGATAATACACAATTGTGTGTATGCAGCCATAAATGGATCAAAATGCTATCTGTGAAGAACACTCCTTGTACAGAGGTGTATGCATGCAGACTAAGGCCAGGGCCCCACGGGCCAGAAACACAGCGTTTTACAGTACTTCCAAAGTGGATGGGATTCAAGCGAATCCCATGCCCACTTTGCATTTAAAACCGCAGTGCAGACACGCTGCGATTTCCAAAACCAGCGCGGTTTTGGAAATCGCAGAATGTCAATTATTTCTACGGAAATGTTGGCGGCTTTCCTGTAGATACAATTGTAACAGAAAGTCAGTGGAGGAAAACTCTGTGAACTTTCTGTTCAAAGCTCTGCGGGAAGAACTGTGATGCGTTCACACCACGGTTGTTCCCACATCGCTTTAGCACGGTGTTTCTGGCCCCTGGGACCTCAGTCTAAGGCCCATGTTGCATGTTTGCTGCGGTTTTTTGAGCCAAATTCAATACTGGCTTCAAAATGAATGAGAAATATAAGGGATGCATTTATATTAAAAACTTAAAAACCATGTGTTTTTGAGCCAAACTCAAGAATGGCTTCAACAGGAATTGGAAATATATAGAAAGTATTTATACTTATACCTTCTGTTCAATCCACTGCTGGCATTGGCTCAAAAAAACGCACAAGAATCAGCAACAAAAAAATCTGTGTTTCCACAACGTGGGGCCTCAGCTTAAAGCTGGTTTAACACATACTGGGGAGAATTTATCAACCAATCTACAACAGTTTTCTTTTTGGGAGGTTTTTTTTTGCCGTTTTTGCGATGTTTTTAGCTCAGTCTTTAGCATCCAGGTTTTATAATTTAGTCACATACACACATTGTGTTTTCTTTTTAAGTTTACAATGTTTTTTTTTTTGTTTTGTTTTTTTAATACTGGGTTGGTAAAACTATGTGCAAAATATACACAAACAATGGCAAAGTAGAAAAAAAAAAACCACACAAAAACACCTAAAAGTGTAAACCAATACTTGCATTCTTCAGGCGTTTTCTTTAATATAGGAAAAACCTCAGTGTACAAATAGTCTTAAAGGTAAGAAAAAAAAGTGTTTATGAAGGAGATAACGCATTGCGATTCTTCCTGCAGCGCTTTGAAAAGAAAGTTCAATGAGTTTTCCTCCGCAGACTTTCTGTTACCATTATAACTACAAGAAAGCTGCCGGCGTTTCCGTAGATGTAATTTACATGCTACGGTTCCAAAACCGCGCCAGTTTTGGAAATTGAAGTGTGTCCGTGCTGTCGTTTTTCCTGCAAAGTAGGCATAGGATTTGCATCCTCTTTGCAGATACTGTAAAATGCAGCGATTTTTGCTACAGGCAAATCACCGCATTTCCAGCCCGTGCGGCCCTGGCCTAAGGGAATTTTGTACTGGACATGAGCCTAAATGTCCTATCGCCTAAATGGTCAGTCCACCATCGCTTGTAGATTATGTGGTATTTTCATGATGTTATGAAGAGGGTTTAGTAATATAGGAATGTCTTGCAGTTAGACCCATACGGCCACCATTGTTAAAAAAAAAAATCAAAATAAAAGATATTTCTTCTGAATATCCTATTATTATAAATGTGAAAGTTTGTGAGTTTGGATGTTTGTGGGTGTGTGTGTTTGTATGTTTGTATGTTTGTTCCTCAATCACGCAAAACCCGCTCCACTGATTTGGCTGAAATTTTCCATAAACATAGTTACTACACAGGATTGCGCAATAGGCTACTTTTCGTCACAATAGCGCACATACGTTTTTTCCCAGGACCCCCACAAAAGCCAAACTCACATTACCATCTCTGCAATCTCAAACACTTT
This sequence comes from Leptodactylus fuscus, assembly GCF_031893055.1. Taxonomy (NCBI): domain Eukaryota; kingdom Metazoa; phylum Chordata; class Amphibia; order Anura; family Leptodactylidae; genus Leptodactylus; species Leptodactylus fuscus. The sequence goes on from NC_134269.1 coordinate 70,376,717, forward strand.
GGACCATAGCAAGCCACAAAATTCATATTGCCCTCTACAGTCTAGTCCCTAACCCCACACAATGACCTTTACATATACTTTACCACTTTCACCCTCACCTTAACGATACTCCAGGAGGCTACCTCTTCAACGCTCTGGAGCAGCCATCTTTGCCGACCTCCCACCACTCTGACAATCCGCGACACCGCCCGCCCAGCCACTCCACTGTGTTGCCAGGAGCATGCTCATCTTAGCCACCTCCAGAACGTGTTTCCAGCACGCCACCATTTTGCGCCTCCACCATAGGCCGCAGCACCCGAACTACTCTCTCCAGCCCGCCACACTCCCCGACGGCACTCTCACCTCACTGCTGTTTTGTCTTCACGAAATTACGTTCAACACAAACGTCTCATGTATTCTCAGACTTACAACAAGAAACAAGATACAAAGGTACATTTCATATCCCATATCTTTTACACACTACTAAAACCTTACCCGCGCCTGTATTTACCCACTTCTACAATCACCGCAGACGAAGTCGCGGGTACCAGCTAGTACATTAATAATACGCAGTAGAGATTTCCTTACAAATTGAGTTTGCAAGTGTATTTTTTACAAATTCTTGTGGAATTATAAAAACTGACATGAGTGTCCATGAATATGCAAACGTAAGTACCAGATACTATTTAGGTCATATGTAATAGCAAGGAAAAGGTGTGAAAGCAAAGCATATTTCCACATCTGTTCACAAGATGTACAGTATGGCTGATTTACATTAAACGCAGTGTTACTTCCAACGTGCTGTTTTCATAACTTGCAGGAAGTGGTCAAAATTCAATTCATCCTTACTGCAAATGGTGCAAAGCGCCAGCACACTGGAAAGGATTTCACAGATGAGCCAGATGGATTGTGTAAGACATATCATCTTATAACAAGGGGAATAATCGCCAGGGTCTGTACAGTTCAGTGACAATTTTACAGAGCTGCAATCATTTTACTAAATGGTAATACTTAGACTCAAGGGCATACAGAAGTTAGCCTCTGGGGTTGGTCCCAGCCCATGTTGACTTCAGGAGGGATCTGGACCAAAAATTCAGTACATGTCTTCTTTCAGAGACAGGGTAAGAAAATGTGTGTCCTGTTGTGCCAGTATGGTAGAAATAAGTTCAATTGCCAATATACCCAATTTACGGTTGATCCATATTGATAAAGACCCTAAATTATAGTAGTTGTACTATCTCCATAGTATTGTTTTCAGATTGCTAGGTATGTTGATAAGTACAAATACGTATAATAATCTGCAGAGTATCTTATAAGTTTTAGCATGTGCATTATTATTAGTGATATTGGCTGAAAATTGGAACAGACCACATGACAAGTCATATTACTTATTAGGCTGTATTCACATTAAGATTTTGTGCCATTTTTTACATATAGTATGACATTTCCATTAAAGGGAAGCCTCCATTGAACGCCAAACAGTGGCACGTCTGTCACCATAGGGCTCTATTGTAAAAATGGTATACATTTAAAATTTAAAGGGGTTGTTTAAGATTTCGGTTCCATGTATACTGGCCTGATGCTGGTATTGCAGCTCAGTTTCCATTGAAGTCAATGGGAGCTGAGCTAAAGTGGCCATTATAGAGGACACAGAGCCAACTGCTTCAGGCCCCATACTGTGTAAAGTATAGGCGTTAGAAGTTGCCCCCAACATCTTTCGATCACCCTCCACGATCAGATACTTATGGCCTTTAAAATAAACAATCCTGGCCAAAGCCTTTAACGCCTATACTATTCTTTTCTATCCTTTTTTTTTCTCAAAACATGGGACAAAGTCATGATTCATGTTGTAATCGCAGCCTAAGGCCTCATGCGCATCTGCATTGGTAATCAGTTCGAGGGAGTCCGCATGGGGACCCCCCCGAATGGACTACCGAAGGCATTTGCAAGTGCAATAACTACACCACATCATCACATGTGATATGTCTGTCAGTGTCACCACAGCAAAGTTGTCAAAGTACTCGATTTTTATGTTTATTTATGAGATGATCAACTCTCCTCAACACACAGAGCATAAAATTGAATCCATCAAAGGGAGACACAGGGTGAAGTAAAGTAAGAGACTATTGTAATCATGTGTCACGTATACTTGAAACCAAAGTAATCCTTGGTCTACATCTGGTAATCCATTCGAGGAGACCGCATGGAGACCGCCCCAAATGGACGACCAAACGCGTTTGCAAGTGGTGTGCAGTGAAAGCACACGGAACCCCATACACTATAATGCGGTCAGTGTGCTTGCTGTAAGATCTCCGTAGGGAACATACGGACAGGAAAGTAGTTCACAATCTCGTGCAGAGATCTCGCGGCAAGCACACAGACCCAATTATAGTCTATGGAGATCCGTGTGCTTTCACTGCACACCACTTGCAAATGTGTTTGGTAGTCCATTTAGGAGGGTCTCCAAACACAGATTACCAAACACAGATGTGAACCAAGGGTTACTTTGGTTTCGAGTGTATGTGACACATAATTACAATAGTCTTTTACTTTACTTCACCCTGTGTCTTACTTTGATGGATTCAATTTTATGCTCTGTGTGTTGAGGAGAGTTAACCATCTCATGAATAAACATAAAAATGGAGTGCTTTGACAACTTTGCTGTGGTGACACTGACAGACGTGTCACATGTGATGAAGTGGTGTAGCTATTCCCTATACGAGTGCTACACATTCTGTTTGACTGTTGCAGTGATGAGTCACATTATGATGTCACTGTTATGACATCATACAATGGCCTGTACACAAGGCAACCATTAACATTCCATGTTTAAGTGTAAATTAGAAAAAGTTATCGAGGTGATTAGTTGTCCACTCTATTGACCTGATATTTAGACAGAAGGCCCAATATGCCTCATGCATTGTTTGCCACAGGAGCTCTATAGCATAAAATAAACCTTGAGCCAAATCTGAAAAAACAGAAGATGGAAATGGGAATGAAAAATATAAACAATTACAAGAACATTAGTGTGTAATGGGCACTGCGAGCAAAGCATGTACCAGGACTGTATGCGCCATATTGATGAATTACTGATGCTTATGCACAGTAATGGTAATAAGCATGGCAGCTTCCCATGAGAATGTCTGACACCTGTTTACATGAAGGCTACAACTATGCAAAGCCTATTCATGTTTCCACACTTACCATACACATATTTCACAGGCAGTGAATTCAGAGTAAGCAATCCATAGAAAGTATACCTCATTTCATATCTACACAGTACAACAAGCAGATGAATTCATTGCATGAAGCTATACGTGGCCATGGCGTTTAAAAACTTCACATTTATTACATTAAAAAAAACTGAAAGAAGAAAGGAAAATATATATATATTTTGCATCATGCTACTTTTCTTCTGCATCATGGTTGATGCATACTATCCAGGTCTATATTTTCCTAGATAATGTCATCTCATACCAACATGTGACTTACCTTGCACATATAAGGAATGCTATACTGTGACTGGTTTCTATGGGCAAATAAGAGTCTTTCAGTTTAATATATCTGCACCAAGATCTTTGTAATGATGACTGTCCAGTGTAACCTGCAAGCAGATAGCACACTGGGCACAATAGCTGTAATGGTGTAGACATCCATCTCATGGCAATTTTTGCAGTCAACTATTATTACAAGGTGGCATAAGAAAGCCGTAAGATGTTTCATAAAAAGGGATTGTCTCATGAAGACCACTCTTCTCTGTATGCCCTATTGGAGCATATGGTCATCACCCCTGTATGGACCAAAACAGAGAGCCTAGTGGACCCAACTCATCAATATCTGGTCATGCTGCTAATCATTAGTAGAAAGACCACCCCATTTTTGTTAATTACCATGGAAAACGATATGCGAATCAGCTCCAGGGTGCACGGTGGGAGTTCCGTGCACCCCCTTGCGTCATACCTTCTGGACGCCCACCGCTGCCTCCAAGCCAACCTCTTCCTGCTTATTCACTGTCTCCATTGTTGGTGGTTTCTATTGAAGTCACGTGCGTGTGCAGTAGCGCTCCCTTCGGCGCGCTACTGCGCATCCACCAGTGTTAGCTCGCAATGTTCTCTACAAGAAAATGGTGCTGGAGTGTGCGCAGTAGCGAGCCAAAGAGAGCGCTACTGCGCACGCGCATCATTTCAATAAAAACCGCTACTGCACACGCTCTAGCGCTATTTTCCCGTAGAGAACATATAAGTTAGTTAGGAAGGGCTAGTATTGGGCAGGCTAGCTAGAGAAACAGGGAGGAGATATGAGTGATAAAGGGAGAGGATAGAGAATGAGATTGGGGGAGAGAGTCAGCTCTGAGTGAAGCATAAGGCAAGATGGTAATTGTAGGAAAATAGAACAGGAAGCTGCCCATGTAAACAAATGCAGAAGATGCCAGGTGCTAACAGAGAAACCCAGAAGTTGCTCAAAAATACTGCCAAAGGTATTTGGTTGAACTTATTAAGCTACTAATAGCACTATCTGACCTTTTTGAAAAAAAAAAATTTGCCCAGAAAACCCCTTTAAATGGGGCAGATAGAGGTAGGACATTAAACTGGAGGGGTCAGATGAAGAGAGACATTAAACTGGGGGGAAGATGAAGAAGAACATTAAACTGGGGGGGGGGGAAATAAGGAGGAACATTAAACTGGGGTGGACCAGATGAAGAGGGGCATTAAACTGGAAGGAGGGGATTAGATGAAGAGGGACATCAAACTTTTGAAGTAGATGGAGGGGGGCAATAAACTGGGGGCAGATGAAGGGGACATTAAACTTTGGGGGAATTCAACAATTTCAACAATTGCATTTGGTCCTCAAGGTGGAGCAATATAGAGCATGCCTCCAATTTTTTCCCATTTTCTGTTGATCTGTTAAAAATCCTGACATCTGCATATGCCCTTTAAAATCAATGGGACCATATGCTGTCCGTGGAGAACACAGCTACAGTACACAGCTATGGGTAAGCCCTAGTCTAAATGATGAAAGCCTGTAAACTATTAAATTCCACATATGCTGTAGATGGTCTACATTATGTAAGCTGTAAATTCTTTGTAGAACACAAACATATTACTGAGAAAACTATAATGATTTATATTTATATAAAAAAAAATACTGGGCATTCTGCTAACATTTACATGTGAATTTTTATATAGGGGGAGGGTTCACATAGGCATCTCATTTCCTTATCCCACCTCATAGCTGGCATACGTACTGTATATACAATTTTTCCGCTTTCAGGTTTTTAAATATACTTTATATAGTCAAAACCAGATCTTAAATTGGGTGAAGTTATATAAGACAGCTGCTACCTCTCTTATTTTTTCACTCCACTTCTGGTTTTGGCTTCAAAAACTGCATCTGAAAACCTGAACATGTAAATAGACCCTGTGGGTTACATTAGCCTGGGATTAAAGTGCATTCAGCTGAAATGATCGCTGGATCTCAAAGGGCGATGTGCTGCTAATATACTCAATATTTAAGGGATCTGCCACATGCCAGGCCTGTCTGCTGGTGTTGGTGCTGAACAGAGTGAAGCATTTATTGATTATTGCCTACTACTAGTTTCTGGCCATATTGTAACCTGCAAAATTGCGTGGACAGAATTGATGATTGATAGTTCACTCTGTTCAGGGACAACACTGCCAGCATAGCCTGGCCTGTGGCTGGATCTACTGTGTATAGCGTCATCTTTATACTGCATAAAAGATATAATCTGCCCACAAACAAGCATCTGGGTGTTTGTTGACTAACACCAGGCAATAATAAGGAATAAATGGTAGGAGCTTTCCTATAAATACTAACTTTGCTTATTAAAAATATACTCAGTTTCATAGATAGATAGATAGATAGATAGATAGATAGATAGATAATAAGAAAATAGACTAGTGTTTGCCAACCTTTTCTGACTTAGGGCAACCCTGGGAAAAAAAAAAATCCTTGGGGGCCCCCTACTAAGTAATTTTTACCAAAAAAAAAATGCAGTTTTGATTTTTTTTGTTCAGTTTATGCATTTACAGCTGTTTGTTTCACTTGAAAATTTAGAAAACTTATCTAAAAAAACTCATCAAAACCGTCACCAAAAAACACCAAAACTTTTACCATTACCAGGCTCCCTTAGTTGTCCCCACATAATGTCATGCTCCCTAGTGGACTGATACACATTTTACGATTTCCCAGTGATCCAACACAGTACTTTTAGACACCTAAAATACTTCCCAGTGGTGCTAAGACATCTAAAACTGTTCCTCAGTGGCCCCAGGCAAGTAATATGGTAATGCCCCCAGTAGCCCACAGGCAAATGGTAATGACCCCCAGGCAAATGGTAATGTCTCCCAGTGGAACACAGACAAACAATCGTGTCCCCAGTCACCTACAAGCATTTGGTAATATCTTCCAGTGGCTCCAACACTGCAGCTGTGAATTATAAAAATAAAATAAAAACAAAAAAACAAGTAACAGTTACCCATCCTTATTTCCCAGGAGCTCTGCAGTTCAATGCATCAGGCCTTCACTAGGCATCACTAGCAGATGCCTAAATAATAGAGCAGGAAAGACTTCCTGCTCCACCATTCTCTTCAACTTAAAGAATGCCAATATAGTTGAAAGAAGACATGCGACTATTTCCCCAAAGCATTGCTACAGAACCCCGCTTGGGAATCACCAAGTAGGTAGGTGGATAGATTGATCGATAGATAGATAGATAGATAGATAGATAGATAGATACACAGAAAGATGAAGCTTGAGGCTCCTGGAACCCATGTAAAGTGTGTAATGTGCCCCCCATTTATCATGTACTACCTATAAGATTCATATCTTCTTATGTTGTAGAGAAGCCTTTGGGATTCCACCAGCTCCAGGGTGAGTGCACCGCTATAGTTATACCCCTAGATAGATAGATAGATAGATAGATAGATAGATAGGTAGGTGCATGAGGTACACACATCTCTATTGCAGCATGCCTTTCTTACAGATCTTCTGCTGCTAAGCCTGTTTGGAAGAGCCGGTATAAATAAGAGTCTTGACAGTATTTATGTTGTGAAATGGGACATCAGATGCATTAGCTTCAGTTCATTCGCTGCCCTGATTTACAGGTGGTGCTGTGCAGTAATCTTTAGATGGATTTCTAAGTGGTAAATGCAATCTTGCTCATTGCTTCATTTTTAAAGGTCATCTCAGGATATAATTTCGCTGCCTCTAAAGCGTGTTGATCAATATTCCTAACAGTACTTTGCAGTTAATGACACTGTGAAGCCATTTCTCTGACCTTTCCTACATACTGAAAACTTAGCTTGCTATTTCTTGGAATGCAGGTGCTGATGCACCATAAGGACCTCTGATACTCGAGGGAAACATTTTATCTAATTATATCTTACTCTGTAAACATAACTGTCAAAGGAGCACCGATGGCGGAAAAAGATCAATACTGTCAATATCCCACAGACTATGGATGTATAGGAAATATCCATGTCCTACCCTTTCTTTCTCATGATAGAAATATTTCCCGTTATCTAGAAATTGTTATACTACGACTCATGTTACATTGTGTAACATTATGTAGAATTTTTTAGGGTTATTATTATTATTCTTTATTTATACAGCACCATTAATTCCATGGTGCTTTACATTTGAGGGCTCACATACGGTACATAAAATATACAAAATAAACATAACAAGTGACCTAACAAATTAGGCCCCACCCACTTTTAAGTTGACTCCACCCATTCCCATTCAATTTTCATGTGATTCCACACAGTATAATCCTCCTACAGTCACCCGTAAATTATATCTCCCCCCATTTTCATATACACCCTTCATCTACCCCTAGTTTCATGTCCCCCCTCTATCTCTGTCCCCAGTTTCATGCCATTCTCCCCCTTTATCTGCCCACAGTTTCATTTCCCCCGTCTCTGCCCCAGTGTCATGCCGTTCTCCCCCCTTCATCTGCCCCAATGTCATGCCATTCCCCCCCTTCATCTGCCCCAGTGTCATGCCATTCTCCCCCCTCCATCTGCCCCAGTGTCATGCTGTTCTCCCCCCCTCCATCTGCTCCAGTGTCATGCAGTTCTCCCCCCTCCATCTGCCCCAGTGTCATGCCGTTCTCCCCCTCCATCTGTCCCAGTGTCATGCCGTTCTCCCCCCCTCCATCTGCCCCAGTGTCATGCCGTTCTCCCCCCTCCATCTGCCCCAGTGTCATGCTGTTCTCTCCCCCTCTATCTGCCCCAGTGTCATGCCATTCTCCCCCCCTCCATCTGCCCCAGTGTCATGCAGTTCTCCCCCCTCCATCTGCCCCAGTGTCATACCGTTCTCCCCCTCCATCTGCCCCAGTGTCGTGCTGTTCTCCCCCCCTTCATCTGCCCCAGTGTCATGCTGTTCTCCCCCCCTCCATCTGCCCCAGTGTCATGCTGTTCTCTCCCCCTCTATCTGCCCCAGTGTCATGCCATTCTCCCCCCTCCATCTACCCCAGTGTCATGCCATTCTCCCCCCTCCATCTGCCCCAGTGTCATGCTGTTCTTCCCCCCTTCATCTGCCCCAGTGCCATGCCATTCTCCCCCCTCCATCTGCCCTAGTGTCATGCCGTTCTCCCCCTCCATCTGCCCCAGTGTCATGCTGTTCTCCCCCCCTCCATCTGCCCCAGTGTCATGCAGTTCTCCCCCCTCCATCTGCCCCAGTGTCATGCCATTCTCCCCCTCCATCTGCCCCAGTGTCATGCAGTTCTCCCCCCTCCATCTGCCCCAGTGTCATGCCGTTCTCCCCCTCCATCTGCCCCAGTGTCATGCTGTTCTCCCCCCCTTCATCTGCCCCAGTGTCATGCCGTTCTCCCCCCCTCCATCTACCCCAGTGTCATGCCGTTCTCCCCCCCTCCATCTGCCCCAGTGTCATGCTGTTCTCCCCCCTCCATCTGCCCCAGTGTCATGCCGTTCTCCCCCCCTTCATCTGCCCCAGTGTCATGCCGTTCTCCCCCCCTCCATCTGCCCCAGTGTCATGCCGTTCTCCCCCCCTCTATCTGCCCCAGTGTCATGCCATTCTCCCCCTCCATCTGCCCCAGTGTCATGCCATTCTCCCCCCTCCATCTGCCCCAGTGTCATGCCGTTCTCCCCCCTCCATCTGCCCCAGTGTCATGCTGTTCTCTCCCCCTCTATCTGCCCCAGTGTCATGCCATTCTCCCCCCTCCATCTGCCCCAGTGTCATGCCATTCTCCCCCCTCCATCTGCCCCAGTGTCATGCCGTTCTCCCCCCTCCATCTGCCCCAGTGTCATGCTGTTCTCCCCCCCCTTCATCTGCCCCAGTGCCATGCCATTCTCCCCCCTCCTACCGCCGATGAGCCGAATACATAGGCGTTTAAAGCAGGAGCTGTCAGCTCAGCTCCTGCTTTAACGCTGAGCTCAGTTGGAGTCGGGACATGCCGACCGGGACCATTTTGTTAGGTCCTGGCCGCGCCGCAGGGCCCCACTAAGCGCGGGGCCCCGGGCAGTTGCCCGGCTCGCCCGGCCCTGGATCCGCCCCTGCTACAGCCGCTAAACACTTTGGAATTCCAGCCAACAGAGAGTTAGCGTCTGGTCCAGAGAGATATATTTGAGTGTCATCAGCATAGCAATATTATTGAAAAACCATGAGATTCTATGAGTTGGGCTAGGATGAGGTTGTAGATGGAGAACAGGAGGGGTCCTAGGATGGAGCCTTTGGGGACACCTACAGAAAGAGGGTGTGGTGCGGAGATGGTGCGCAAGTGGGAGATGCTGAATGTGCAGTTGGTGAGGTATGAAGAGATTCAGGAAAGGGCCAGGTCTGAGATGCCAAGGGATGAGAGCGTTTCTACAAGAGGGAGTGGTCAACTGTGTCAAAGACAGAGGAGAGATCTGGGAGGAGGAGGAGGAGGACATTGTAGTGATGGTTGTTAATTTTGTGCACCTTATCGTGCCAAGAAGAAAGGTAGGGAAGGACACATCTAAGTAGACTAGTGTTCACTCTTTATAGACATGAAGGGCAAGTTTTGAGTTCTTTTCAAAGAAATATCAAAGCTATTTCAAGTTTGTATTTCCAGAATATGTTTATTATAGCCAGCATCACCCAATGCCAAGATGTGAACATGGAAAGCATTTACTAAATAGATAATAACATACTAGATCTGCTTGCTAACCTATTGGCCTGTGTGTAGTCTTTTAAGTCTAGTCCAGCATTCTATGTTGTAAAGTTCTCTCAGTTTGTGACCAAAGAAGATACCTGCCATCAGCCAGATTAGTTTTCATGTGTCTGATATCTATAAATATAACTCCTTCTTTATTAAAACTTAGCCCAGCTCATTGCATCTCACTCAAAGCTTTGGGATGTCAGACATTTTCCCTTCTGTAATGCTGTATGGGAAAATATGCAGTGCCCATTGAAATAAGCGGGCAATCAATTAAAACATGGTTTTGTCATGGCCTCCAGAGCAGGAGTAGCATTAGCTTAAAGAAAAGGACCTTGAGAGGAGTTCCTTCACTGTGGTCTTCATATGACCTAATAAGACAATTGGAGTTGTCCAGATGGGGCAACCCTTTTAGCAGATGTGTGGCGCAATTCAGGATGAAAGGATGAAGTTACTGCCTGCAGGAAATGTAGAAACCTTCTCTCACATGAGTGTAATGTGTGCACTGCTTAGATCTGAGTTCTTGATAAGATTTGAGAACCTGTGATACAATGCACTGAGAAAAAGAGATACTAATGTTTGATGTCCATAAAGAGGCTCTATCAGCAAAATTATACTGTATGAGACCCACATATGCGTAAATAGCCTTTAAAAAGTCTATTCAGGCACCACTAATGTTATTTTAGACCTGCCCCCCGTTTTAAAATAAAACCATAAAAACATATATGTAAATCATACCTTAGCGTGCACGCTGGGTGGTCGTGCACTGTCCGATGTCATCTTCTGTCACGCCTACCTCTTCTTTCTTCTTCCAGCGACGTCCTCCTGTCCTGGCTCTTCCATGCCTTCATCTTATTTTCTTCTGGAACGAAAAAGTTCGCGAGCATACTGCGCATGTGCAGTACACTCGCGTAGTTCTAAGGGGTACTTAGAACTACAACAAAAATGGCGCCGGCGTGTGCGCAGTAGCACTCCGGAGGGAGCGATACTGCACACGCGCGGGATTTGAACACAACCCGCCGGAAGAACAGAAGATCAAGGTGGGAAAGAGCCAGACCAGGAGGACGTCACTGGAAGAAGAAAGAGGTAGGCGTGCCAGAAGATGACGTCGGACAGTGCACGACTGCCCAACGTGCATGCTAAGATATGATTTACATATATGTTTTTATGGTTTTAATTTAAAATGGGGGAAGGTTTAAAATAACATTAGCAGTGCCTGAATAGCCTTTTTAAAGGCTATTCACTTATATGTGGGGCTCATACAGCATGATTTTGCTAATAGAGCCCCTTTAAACAGATAAATCCACTGATGATCCAATAGGAAACCTTGAAATGGCTAATACGATATATGCTAAAAACTTAAAACTTTTATTAATTCTCAATAAAAAATAAAAGATATAGAATGTCCTTTTTTTACATTACTTTAAGGGTGTGTTAAGCAACCTGGAATATTGTGCACAAATATGGTGAAGTCACAAAGGGTGTCTTCTGCAAATGAGTGTCTTCTTGTGCTTCTATGTGGCCCATAACCTTCTTACAGAGCAGCTTATGTGACTGAGTAGGCAATTGTGTCTAGTTATGCTTTTACAGTGGGTTACTAGATGGCACTGCTGCTTAACACTGTCCACAATGCAGTCAGCAATGCTAAAGCCAGGAAAAGTAGAGAATGGGTTTCAATCTCCGAGCAGCAGCAGCAGCACGCTTATGTCACCAGGCGTATGTTCACAGCTGTGAAGTGGGAAGGGACGTCCAGGCTGATTCAGCATGTCTCATGATGGAGGAATCCTCTCCTGTTGTAAGGATCCTTATAGTTGTAGGGTCTGCAGTTTTTTATATTTAAACATTAACACATAAACTTCATTAATAGACTATATATGTAAGTGGCTCTTCCAGTCTTATGGAAATAGGGCTAAAAGAATACCAGAGGAAATGTAAAGTTTGGAGTACAGGTCTTACTTGTGCACTGAGAGGTGATTGCTTGAACTTACTTGTCCAAAGCATAAGGCCTCTTGTATGCATATGGTTATATTAGCAATTCCTTTGGACAGAGCTATCATAGAAGTGCAATGAGGCACAGAGACACACACAGGTTTATTCCTGCTGGATTTTGCATGGATTCTCACTCATACACTACCCACACAGAATTCTATGGTGTAACTAAAGTTTTGTGGGTCCTGGTGCAAACTTTGTTCAGGTCCATCTACCTCCTTCCTACAGCGTATTCTTGATAGTGATGGTTAAGCGTGCTGAAGCGGTATCTCTGATACTTGAAAGGGACACAACTTTAGTTCCCACAATTGCAATTATCAAGAATATGGTAAGTGAGCAGCACAGTACCCAGGCATGTCAACAATAGTGGAAGTTGTGTGTTCTGGGAAACATCTGATCTGCAGGGTCCTAACAGTCTATGAGATCAGTTGGGGTCCAACACCCCGGGCCCCTGCTGATCAACTGTTTGAAGGTACAATGGTGTTTTTGTGAGCGTTGTTCCCCCATTCGCAGTATCTGTACAGTCATGGCCAAATGTTTTGAGAATGATACAAATATTAATTTTTACAAAGTCTACTGCTTCAGTTTTTCTAATGGCAATTTGCATATACTCCAGAATGTTATAAAGAGTGATCAACTTAACAGCAATTACTTGCAAAGTCAATATTTGCCTAGAAAATGAACTTTATCCCCCAAAACACATTTCAACATCATTGCAGCCCTGCCTTACAAGGACCAGCTAACATCGTTTCAGTGATTGCTCCATTAACACAGGTGTGGGTGTTGATGAGGACAGGGCTGGAGATCAATCTGTCATGATTAAGTAAGAATGACACCACTGGACACTTTAAAAGGAGGCTGGTGCTTGGCATCATTGTTTCTCTTCTGTTAACCATGGTTATCTCTAAAGAAACACGTGCAGTCATCATTGCACTGCACAAAAATGGCCTAACAGGGAAGAGTATTGCAGCTAGAAAGATTGCACCTCAGTCAACAATCTATCGCATCATCAAGAACTTCAAGGAGAGAGGTTCAATTGTTGGCAAAAAGGCTCCAGGGCACCCAAGAAAGACCAGCAAGCGTCAGGACCGTCTCTTAAAAGTGTTTCAGCTGCGGGATTGGGCTACCAGCAGTGCAGAGCTTGCTCAGGAATGGCAGCAGGCAGGTGTGAGTGCATATGCACATACTGTGAGGCGGAGACTCTTGGAGCAAGGCCTGGTCTCAAGGAGGGCAGCAAAGAAGCCACTTATCTCCAGAAAAAACATCAGGGACAGACTGTTATTCTGCAAAAGGTACAGGGAGTGGACTGCTGAGGACTGGGGTCATTTTCTCTGATGAATCCCCTTTTCGATTGTTTGGGACATCTGGAAAACAGCTTATTCGGAGAAGACGAGGTGAGCGCTACCACCAGTCTTGTCTCATGCCAACTGTAAAGCACCCTGAAACCATTCATGTGTGGGGTTGCTTCTCAGCCAAGGGAATCGGCTCTCTCACAGTCTTGCCTAAAAACACAGCCATGAATAAAGAATGGTACCAGAATGTCCTGCAAGATCAACTTCCCCCAACCGTGTAAGAGCAGTTTGGCGATCAACAATGCCTTTTCCAGCATGATGGAGCACCTTGCCATAAAGCAAAGGTGATAACTAAATGGCTCAGGGAACAGAACATAGAGATTTTGGGTCCATGACCTGGAAACTCCCCAGATCTTAATCCCATTGAGAACTTGTGGTCAATCATCAAGAGACGGGTGGACAAACAAAAACCTACAAATTCTGACAAAATGCAAGTATTGATTGTGCAAGAATGGACTGCTATCAGTCAGGATTTGGTCCAGAAGTTAATTGAGAGCATGCCAGGGAGAATTGCAGAAGTCCTGAAGAAGAAGGGTCAACACTGCAAATATTGTCTTGCTGCATTAACTCATTCTAACTGTCAATATAAGCTTTTGTTACTCATAATATGATTGCAGTTCTATTTCTGTATGAGATAAAAACATCTGACAAACACACACAAAAACCAGAGGCCAGCAGATCATGTGAAAATATAATATTTGTGTCATTCTCAAAACTTTTGACCATGACTGTAATTACAGCAATACATGGCTACTATAAAACAGAAGGTATCTGATGTGAATAGTGAAGGTGCCCTACACAGTACAATATGCTCCACAATTGCCCCCACACAGTATAATATGCTGCACAGTTGCTTCCACACAGTATAGTATGCTGCACAGTGTCCCCCACACACAGTATAATATGCTCTACAGTGGCCCCACACAGTATGTTATGCTCCCCACAGGAGCCACACATGGTATAAAATGCTCCCAAGAGCCCCCCTTGAGCCGCTTCAGGTGAAATTCAATGAATATTTGTGAGGTTTCAACCCTCCGATTAGTTTCGAAGATATTATTATACTCTAGGATCTCCTCAGACCTCAAAGTATAATACCTATAGGCCCAGGGAGATGATTAAAAATAACAAACATTTATACTCACCTTAACTAATTTCTCCTCTTCTGGGCATCCTCGCTCCACCCAGTTCTCCTCAGCATCTTCTTTGTTCCTCTTCTGTCTGCGACTGAGGTCACGTGCCCCACATGACAGCTAAGGCCCAATCACAGGTGCCAGCAGTGACCCCTTGAATGCGTGAACTCAGTCACAGGTCAGAAAAGTATGCTGGGGACCATCTGAAGCCCAGTAAAGGGGAGTGTAAGTATTTGTTGTTTTTAATCAACTCATGTGGACAGGCTTTTTTTTTGGCAAGGCACCAAGCAGCATGTATAGACATAACATATGCCAGGCCCCTTTCCATTAAGGAGGTGTATAGTGGTCAGGGAAGCAGGCTTTCCATGACCACTATCATGGTGATCCATTGCCCCAGTCATCTATAGGTGGCTGTGGACCTCGTAACCCTCCGTTACTTCCCTGACTGTGTAGCTTCCACTATACGGCCTACACATTCCTAGGCTACTGTCTAAAGTGCAGGATCCAATGCTGTACAATTCTGTGGGGCTTGTCCCACACTGGAGAAGATAGCTTAGGGTCCCCATGTCTATGCTGGCATCAAAGATAATTCAGTGAAAAAATAATTTAAAAAATTATTTTATGTTTATCATTGAGGCCAGATACCTAACGTTGAGTGAAGCACTAGTTTAAATGCTGGCATCCACATACTCATGGATTGTAAGTGTGACTGGATGAATTATCCGTATTTTGTACCTGTGCAGATTTCTTCATTTACCATTTAGGCCTATCTGCTTCTTGCGGTGAACCATTGCTTTATCTAACATCAGGTAAGTGTGGCCTCTTTTCAGTGATATCAAATATATTGATATTCCTGTACATTGTTTTCAATTTTAGCATAGGGACTCGCAAGACATCGGACCCTTGGGTTGACCCTCGCAAGACTTTAGGGAAACGTGGGGTGTGATCTTGCATATTTTGGCCAAAATATCTACAAATCTTGCTACTTTACAATGCGAATTGTGGTTAATAGTTGAAAAAGTAAAATACGAAATGTGATAACTTTTAATTATACAATGACTTACTGTTATTTACATAAAAATGTAAGACCCCTTTAAATGGAGTGTCTAGCTGTCAAATACATGTAAAGTCTGGTTCTATTAAACTTTAGAAATAGGAGTTATAATTCTACAATGTACATACAGATTTTCACATTTTCAGACTATTCATCTGAGTATTTTATTTTATTTCAGTTCTATTGCTTCTTTGTATACTTAGATGACATTATTCTAAATTATTACAAATTACCTTTTCTATGTATATTCTAATCCCCTAAAAAAGAAAAATAGTGATCTCTGCTCTATAAGGCATACGATTCATAAAAAAATTATAATTTAATGTAAGGGGGCGTTCACACTACCGTCAGTGTCCGACAGGTAGTGTCCGCTCCTAGTGTCCGTTCAAAATCTCGCACAGACATTAGGAGCGGACACTAGCTGTGTCCGTGACACTTTTCATTCATTTAAATGGCGATCGGGTGCGTTCTTTTGCACTTCGTGCCTGTCCTTCACTGTCCGTTTGTAAAGATGTCCGACTTTTCAAGCAGAAAGAAAAACCCGACATGTAGGTTTTTTCTGTCCGCTTGAAAAGTTTTGTGCAGGAAACAAAAACCTGCATGAACGGAGACCGGGCGCAGATGTGAACGAGCCCTTAGCTGTTTCACAGATTTTATTAACAATGGTATGTGAAAATGAAAAATTACTTTCTTCCTAATAAAATATCGCTTTAGTCCCATATTTTTCATTTTCTCAAAGGGTTAAAAGAGAAAATGCATCCCACAGTTTTATATGTAGTTTCTAGAGATGAGCGAGTAGTATTCAATCGAATACCTCCCCTGCATAGTTATTGGTGTAATCGGTCAAATACCATGTGGTAAACGCAGTAAAAATTCGATGCCCCTCCCACCTTCACTGGCGCTTTTTTTACACCAATAACTATGCAGGGGAGGTATTCGATCGAATACTACTCGCTCATCTCTAGTAATTTCCACATGCGGATGAAAACTGCTGTCTAGACTCACAGCAAGACACAAAGACATTTTGAGGGCAGCATTATTTTCAATTACTATGGCGCATTAGAGCCCCAGAGCTGCCAGGGCAGCACCCATCAAAAAATGTATAGAAGTATAGTCATAATTTTGATCCTAGATATACTTTCAAAAAAGTAATGCACAACAAATGGTGCAAAATGAAAATTGAAATTTTCCAAGATTCCTGGATATATTTCTTGAGAGGTGCAATTTCCAAAATGTTGCCATGCTTTAAGGGATTCCACTGTACTGGCATTTCAGGGGCTCTGCAGAAGTGGTATGGTGTCTAAAAACCAAGCTGTCTAAATCATTGTACCAAAAACCAAATAGCACTCCTTCTCTTCTGGTTTGTGTGCAAACAGCAGTCAACATCCACATATGACATTAAGTGGGGTATCCCGGGTACAAAAATAACATATATATATATATATATATATATATATATATATATATATATATATATATATGAGGACATAAACTGCTATTTGGATACACAGCGGGGCGCAGAAGTGAAGGAGCACAGATTTATATATTGGCACAGCAGATGGTGGACAGGGAATGAGTGGAGTACACCAAATTCCCCACTATTTTCCCACTAGCTCCTAGTGTTGGGGGCATTATGGGGGGCAGTTCTGTTGTTTACTTCCTTGTAACCTGTATATCTGGAGTATACCCTGTTATATGCTCACACAGTTTATACATTTCCCTTCCTGCCCCAGGCAGTTTTGCTCTAAAGATGTGGTGATTTTAGATTTTTTTTCTTGTTGCATTGTACAAGCTATATATTTTTTTATTTCTCTGGTAATATATCCACATTAGGACTTTTTTGTGGGATAAGATGTATTTTCTAATTAGACCATTTTGGGGTGCGAATAACTTATTGATATTATTATATTAACCCTTTCCCTAACCCTTTGGGGTATAAAAAATTCTGGCATTGATTTTTAACATTTAAAATGTTTTGCCATTCACCACACAGCATATTCTATGTCTCAGTACAATTATTTATTTTACTCTTGGCGGAACTTTTTGAGGGCTTATTTTTTGCAGGTGAGCTGTACTTTTTATTGGTATTATTTTGCAGTACAGATAACTTATTTTTATCTCTTTTTATACTAGATTTTGTGAAGAGATATGGCAAAATATCCAGATTTATTGTCTTTTTTTGTTTTTTTCTTCACAATATTCATAATGAGTTTTATTATATTGGTTGTTACAAATGTGACAATATCAAATATGCATTTTTAAAAATTATTATAATTAATTTTATATGTGAAAAGAGCACTTTTTGGGACTTTATGCATTCATTAATATTTTAAAATACTTTTTTTTTTTTTTTTTAACCTTTTTTTAATTTTTTTTGTTGTCCAACAAAGGGGCATAATTGGGGGGTGCATTACAACAACCCCTTAGATACTGAGGGGTTAAGACCCACGATCAGAGCTCAGCTCCAAATGCGGATGCTAGAGCTGAAAGTTAGCTGTATCTAAGAGCTAAAACCCACTTTGCAAGGTGCCAAATCAGAAACTGGCTTCTGCAGTAATAGTACATTGGATTGCCTTAGGACCCTGAAGGCCATACTGTCATACTATTATGGCGAATGTCACCAAGGGATTAACATGAGGCAATTGGTATTTATCTCAGAGGAGCACATTCTTAATTCTTATCTACTATGTAACTTTATCTTAAAGGAAGTAATTAAAGAGTATTAAGAAAATTCTATCTCAAACCAGCTACAGTACATTGTAGGGGACATTATACTGAGCACCATCATACCTTTTACATTGCGTGCAGAATTATTAGGCAAATGAGAATTTTGATCACATCATCCTTTTTATACATGTTGTCCTGCTCCCAGCTGTATAGGCTTGAAAGCCAACTACCAATTATGTAAATCAGGTGATTTGCATCTCTGTAATGAGGAGGGGTGTGGTCTAATGACATCAACACCCTATATAAGGTGTGCTTAATTATTAGGCCAACTTCCTTTCCTTTGGCAAAATGGGTCAGAAATGAGATTTGACGGACTCTGAAAAGTCAAAAATTGTGAGATGTCTTGCAGAGGGATGCAGCAGTCTTGAAATTGCAAAACTTTTGAAGCGTGATCACCGAACAATCAAATTTCATGGCAAATAGCCAACAGGGTCGCAAGAAGCGTATTATTAAAATAAAGTTGCAAAATAACTGCCCATGAATTGGGGAAAATCAAGCGTGAAGCTGCCAAGATGCCATTTGCCACCAGTTTTGCCATATTTCAGAGCTGCAACGTTACTGGAGTATCAAAAAGCACAAGGTGTGCGATATTCAGGGACATGGCCAAAGTAAGGAAGGCTGAAAAACGACCATCTTTGAACAAGAAACATAAGATAAAACATAAAGACTGGGCCAAGGAATATCTTAAGACTGATTTTTCTAAGGTTTTATGGACTGATGAAATGAGAGTGACTCTTGATGGGCCACATGGATGGGTCCAAGGCTGGAAGAGTAAAGGGCAGAGAGATCCGCTCCAACTCAGACACCAGCAAGGTGGAGGTGGGGTACTGGTATGGGCTGGTATCATCAAAGATGAACTTGTGGGACCTTTTTGGGTTGAGGATGGATTGAAGCTCAACTCCCAGACCTACTGCCAGTTTCTGGAAGACGCCTTCTCCAAGCAGTGGTACAGGAAGAAGTCAGTATCGTTCAAGAAAAACATGATTTTCATGCAGGACAATGGTCCATCACATGCATCCAAATACTCCACAGTGTGGCTGGCCAGTAAAGGTCTAAAAGAAGAAAAAATAATGACATAACCCCCTTGTTCACCTGATCTGAACCCCACAGAGAACCTGAGGTCCCTTGTAAAATGTAAGATCTACAGGGAGGGAAAACAGTCCACCTCTCGGAACAGTGTCTGGGGGCCGTGGTGGCTGCTGCATGCAATGGTGATCGGAAACAGATCAAGAAACTGACAGAATCTGTGGATGGAAAGGGGCCACACGGTGGCTCAGTGGTTAGCACTGCAGCCTTGCAGCACTGGGTCCTGGTGTTCAAATCCCGCCAAGGGCAAAAAACCATCTGCAAGGAGTTTGTATGTTCTCTCCGTGTTTGCATGGATTTCCATCCCATTTTCCAAAAAGACATACTGATAGGGAAAAAATGTACATTGTGAGCTCTATGTGGGGCTCACAATCTACATAAAAAAAAAAAAAAAAAAAAAAGAATCTGTGGATGGAAGGCTTTTGAGTGTCATTGTAAGGGCTAGTTCACACGGGGACATGGACGCTGATTTTGACAGCAGATTTTGCGGCCAAATCAGCGTCCATACAATGTCCACACTATGTGAACTGCTCCCGCCGCGACCATCGTGGTCGCAGCATTCACCTCCGCTGTCGGCTCAAATGAATGAGCCGACATGGAGGGCGCTGCGGCTGGGCGGAAGCCGCGGCTCATCGCGAGCGGCTTCCGCCCGAAAGATAGGTCATGTCGCTTCTTTTTCTGCTAGCTCGCTAGCAGAAAAAAAAAAAGCGAGCAGTTCACATAGGGATACATTGTATGGACGCTGATTTGGCCGCGAAATCCGCTGTCAAAATCAGCGTCCATGTCCCCGTGTGAACTAGCCCTAAAGAAAGGTGGCTATATTGGTCATGGATTTTAATTTTTTTTGTTTTTGAATATCAGAAATGTTTATTTCTAATTATTGTGTTCTTATATTGGTTTACCTGGGGAAAATAAGTAAGTGAGATGGGGAGAGATTTGGTTTTTATTAAGCTGCCTAATAATTCTGCATAGTAATAGTTACCTGCAGAAACAGATATCCTCCTAAAATAGCCAAATCTAAAAAATACCCCACTCCAACCTCCAAAAATATTAAGCTTTGATATTTGAGTCTTTTGGGTTGATTGAGAACATAATTGTTGAACAATAATAAAAAGAATCTTCTCTAATACAACTTGCCTAATAATTCTGCATAGTGTAGATGTTATAAGCTAATTTCAATTCAGTTGTAAGAATCACAGAACAGTACAATTTGCCTAAAAAAAATGCAGAGTTCCTAAAAACATAAAAGAAAATTTGTGTTAATCGGAACTCACAAATGGAATAAAATAATGCCGCAAAAAATAAAATTCCCACATACGTAAAGTTTATAAAACACTTAGAACAGAACTGGCTGTCATATAACTTTTGCAAGTAACTGCCTCCTAAGGAGAAAGGTATAATTCATGAAGAATATGAAGAGAAATTTCCTCAGCAACAGTCTTCATTCTGATGCAGGAAGTATATCCTGACCTCAGAGACAGTTTAAAAAATTGTTCTGAAATTGCTGGTAGCAGTAATTACTAGCCGTGATTCCGCTGCTAAATCACTGCTGCAAAATATATTCTTCTTAGGGGAAAATTGTTAGTATGTAAGGCGCATATATGAATCAGCTGCCGTGATAAATTACACTATAATACACAGGTGCCTAAACAGTTAAAAAGGTTTTCTGAGGATACATTTAATTCAGATTAAGATGCACAAAATATAACATCCTTAGCATTCTTTTAATTTGCTGCAACTGTTCAGATGCCCTGCTGCATTACATATCTGCATGATGTCATCTGCATTACATATCTGCATGATGTCATCTGCATTACATATCTGCATGATGTCATCTACAGGGAAAAAACATGACATTAGCAAAACAGCCGGTCACAGCCTGGTGTAGTGACATCAAGATGACTGGGTTTCTACAGCAATCCCTGATTGGCTGATCTGTTTATGTGAGGGTTACCACAAGGGCATGTAATATCCAGCAAGGGGACAGAACAGAATTAGGCCTCAAGAAAATGTTAACGTTATTTCTCAAAAATACCTTTAGGCCGGGGCTCCACTGGCCAGAAACGCCGCAATTTGACCGCGGCGAAAACGGCGCGGTAAAAATCACGGCGTTTTACAGTACTTGCAAAGTGGATGGGATTCATGTGAATCCCATGCCCACTTTGTGGAAAAAATTGCAGTGTGGACACGCTGCGATTTCCAGAAGCTTCACGGTTGTGAAAATCGCAGCATGTCAATTATATCTACGGAAACAGTGGCGGGTTTTCTATAGATATAATTGTAACAGAAAGTCCGTGGAGGAAAACTCTGTGAACTTTCTGTTGAAAGCACTGCAGGAAGAACCACAATGCGTTCACGCCGCGGTTCTTCCCGCAGGGCTTTAGCGCTGCGTTTCTGTCCAGTGGGGCTTTAGCCCACTAAGGGCCCACGTAGCGTAGGTTTCCTCGTCCAGCGTTTCCATAGGTATAATTGACATGCTGCGATTTCCAAAACTGTGATGGTTTTGGATATTACAGTATGTCTAGTGCGTGTGGTTTTTTTGCAATGTGTGGATGGGATTCGCTGTAAAGCGACACTTTTTTTTCGTTTACACCACGTGAGGCTAGTCTTAAAGAAGCAATTTGTAGATGATTTTGCATCTCAACATTAGTTCTTAAATTCCTGATGGAATCTGTTTCCTGTTGTTTTCAATAGGGAACAGTTATGGATGCTTCTTACTTACTTTTTCATATGTAGTACCTGTGCCGATGTTTATCTCCTGTTTAGGGTATGTTCGCACAAAGTTTATTGCAGGCTGATTTTGAGGCGGAATCCGCCTCAAAAAAATGCCTCCCATTCATTTCAATGGGAGTCAGTAGCAGTTCTTTTCCTCTAGCTGATTTTTTCAGCTAGAGGGAAAAAAAGCAACATGACCTATCTTCAGCTGCATTCTGCCTTGAAAAACCCATAGAGATCAATGGCAGCGGAAAAAACACTGTTTTTTTACACGGTTTGTGATGCTTTTTTATGCTGTTTTTGGTAAAACTGCAACCATTTTTTGAAGGGAAGTTTCCAAGTCCATACAGTATGCTGGAACAAAACACAACAGCAAAAACCACTACAAAAACTGCATCATGTGAAAAAACACGTCAAAAAACATTTCCTACATCATGAAGCAAATGTTTTCAGCCTGCAAAAACCTCCATGTGAACATACCCTTAGACTGTGAGAATGATGTCACCAAACATACTTGTAAAGCTGTATTAGCTGCTGCTGATAGCACTGGAGAAGATAATAGGGGAATAGTGAGCTGACAGTAAGGGGAGAACTATGAGCAGAATGGGAGCAAGGGCAACTACAGAGAGTAGATTAAGTGAGAAACAGAGGAGAAACAGGGAGGCATTATGACAGAAGAGTTTAGGGCAGGACGATAACAAGCTGAGATCACATGTTAGTTCTCAATCTGCAGGCAGCAGAAAGAGACCTCCTGTTTGCACAGTAACCCATGCTAGAAAAAAAGTTACACTGTGATCATGTGACTTATTGAAGAAAGTGAAAATCAGGGTAAGGATAGACACTGTGAGTACCCAACTATTACCCATTGAGACTATGGTCTTTCAGTCAATATAATGAGTCAAAAAATATCACCAGAGTTCCATTACTGTATGAAAGACAAAGTAGAATACGTACACCCCTTGAAATAACTCAAGAATATCTCCAAGTATACTGAGAACTGGATGATACTAAACTGTGTGTTGTGTTGTATCCAGAGATGCATTTCATTTCAACCCTAATCTTCCTGCACTTTCTTCAATATTTTAATACTGTGCTTGTTAAATAAATGTTGGTTACTCACCTCTTCTCTCTTTCCTGCCTTATCTAATTCACTCACTGCCACACTTGAAGCCCTACCACATGCCAGGCACTGATAAGAGGAGCTTTACTCTATAGGGGTTAATCCAATATTTAATAATGATGATGATAATAATAATAATAATAATAATAACAATAAAAAAAACATCACGCCTATGTTTGGAGGGCTGTGCCCAGACCACTATTGCCAGGATTACCATTGAAAAATAGGGACAGTCCTGGCAAATTCAGGACTGCTGACAAGCAAGCAGAACTACCTAGTGATAGCTATTATTGTCTTAAACTTCTCTAGGTTCCCCTCCTGGCATCAATCATATCAAGTCTACAGTATATAGAAGAGGCAATGGATAGCTACAGATATGTGGTAAGGTGTACAGATGGCTCTGCATTGACAAGTATGGATTATAAATAAGAAATCTAGGCATTAAACTTCAGGGAGGGGTCTGAAACCCTTGACTTACTCCAGTTTTGAGTCAAACCCCTTATGTCCATTCCATGAAATAAAGGAAACCAGTTTGATTGTCAAGATTTCTACAAGAATGTTTCAGGATCTTGCAAATGTGTGCCTGTCACTTTAAACATTCACTGCATATCATAACCCTTTGCATTACATAAACAGGGATAACTATTTTTTTTTACCTGTAAAATCATCATTTATCTGTAGCTTGAACCTGTTTGCAAACTCTACTGTTTCTGTATCCTCAAACGTGTAGGTGTTCCCCATATGGAGAGACCATTACATCACCATCACTTGATGAATAGAGTCCTAGGATTCACTTCACTTTCAATCACACTAGATAATATTGTGTTTGTTTCTATGATTGACAGATCAGACTAAATATATAAAAGTATATATTGTCTATAGTCTATAAATCACGTCTAAATATTTAATCAAAATTCCCCGCTAGCAAAGCTTTCGGACATTTTCCATAGCAGGAGGCTGAATAATGTGTGTGGAGGAATAAAATATGATATTGAAACAATCATTAAGCCTAATTTGGTGAAGTGCATCACTCCCGCCTGTGACTGTATGACAATTAATACCGAAGACCTACTAAATAAATGCATTTCTAATTGTCTTCTTAAGAGCAAATTATATAGCTGACACTTTGTACATCAATTCCCTGCCTATTGGAAAACACTGTAAAAAGAGCAAAAGAAATCGTAGCAATGCCTGGAGCTAATTACAAAGTGTCAGCACTGAACATGTTAAGCAAACAATTATTTTTTCTCCTATTATTTAATTAAACACTTTTCATTCAGTGGATTATGTTAAATATTGCTGCCTCCCACTCACTTGTCAGCATGTCCTTATGTTTTGATTCGTGCTATAAGCATTACTAGTGTGGCTTGCAAATCAGGATTTCAGATCCCTTCGTGTTTTTCGAAAGGAATAACATTCTTTTCATCCGCAGTTGCAAGTTTTAGATTATGAGCGGTTCTATTTTTAGGAATGTCACAAAACAGATAAAAGTGCATGGTATTCTGCTATTTGCAGGCTAGCCGTTACTATGGCAGCTGCTCAGGGTCAGCATACAAAACTGGAGGTGTTTGTAGGAATGTTGTGATTGATATACATGTATGCATTTGGAAATGACAGTGTTATTTTCGGCTTTGTTAGTCGCCTTTTTTAATGGCGTAACTAAATGCCCCTGAAACTAAAGCTTTCCTACATCACTGTGACTGTATGGAGAAGTGCCCTGAGGTTGTCCTCAGCCTAGGACATTATCATACATCACGTATATGATATCTCTTTCTTCTTCTTCAACTGAGCTGAATCATAGCGTAAGAATGACAAATGAAGACAACAGTGGTCTTAGCAATGAAAATATAAACTTACTAAAAACAAATTCACAAACAAGCCGAGCCATAAAAATCATAGGAAGATTTTCACTGAATGAAGCTCCACTTGGTGACAAGCGTTGCACCATATGTGTCCTACATGTAGCAGGAGACATCCCATAATGATTGCTATGGTTACTGATAAAAACACTATACACCACGGTTCTTCTAAATGTCATCAAGATGACTGCTTTTAGTAATGAAGAAGGCGGCACAGTCAGCTGACCACTGTAGGTCCTGTTTCGGCAACGCACCGTATTCATTGTACAAAATCATGGCGCTTGGGTGCCTTTCTGGACAGGAAATACATTACAGGATATGGGTATTGGATTGTTGTAAGTGACAAGATGATCCAGAATCCCAATCCAGTGATTAATAAAGAAAAATGCAGGGTATCTGGGCTTCTCATATTGAAGAACTGTTCTTAGGATTGGTTACAACATCAGATCACTGGGGCTTCCAAACCTAAGTGAACTCCCCGAACAGAATCCAAAACGTAGATTTGATCCAGGGGTATGAGTTGTACAATTCTTGAACCATTTGGGACATGACTTTGGTCTTTGCGGTACAAGTTGGCTTGCTGATCTCTTTACCTGTTTTCCATGGACCCTACACCAATGTGGATATTTGTGTCCCTGCAGCCTAATATTCAGTATTAAGCTATATTTTATTGCATTCATTGTATTGTCTACATTCACAGACATATCAGAGCCTGTAGCACAAAAGCATTTGCACAGCCATGCTGTATGCTGGAGATGGTTGTCTAGTGGTGTTAGCTGCTTCAGTCGCATCCAAACACATCCTGTTCTTTCTTCTAAAGTCTCATCAGACTACCGTACCTTTTCTTTCTGTTTCCATGTCCCCTGCATCCTATTTTGCTTTTGGTAAACTGTAGCCAAGATATAAAGTGAATCTTTTTATCAATGGGTTTCTCTTTGCCACACTCTCACATAGATGTGAATGGATAAGCACACAGGCAATAATGTAAAAGCTTGTGTCTCTTGTGTAAAGTCTTTTGGTTGCTTCACTAACATTCTGACATTTTATAAAAATACATTTCCATTTTTTAATCCATTCCCTAATTGATACTTTCAGAAACCTTGTCACGGAGTTAATTGTCCTTTGGTCTTCATGGTGTAGTTTTTTGCCAGGACAGTGACTCATCTGCTGTTTAATTTCCAATTGCAAGAATGTTTATGCTACTGAAAAAAAGGGATTTGGATCTAATTTAATAATGGGTTAGTGGAAATACGTGGTTATAGCCATGATTTGTATAGATGTGTGGAGATGCTTAGAGTCACCATGGTACTGGAGAAATAGACTTCAGTTAGATAAATTCAATTCTAGCATTAGTTCTTTCCCAAAAGATGGCCAGAAATGTAAGATCAGCAGACCAATACCATTAATAATTTAGCCAGTAGCCTACAATGATGCTGTCTGGAAAACAAAACTACAAAACTGGACTTCACCTATAGTGATCCCTTGTTTTGGGTACTATCAATGTCTCACTTTCCTCGCTTATCCCCAGGATTTAGAGTAGGGCCAATTTACACAAAAATAGGTAAAAAGAAAAAAACTAAAAAGAAAGAAATATATAGCAGATATCACAAAACTAACAGGTAACAAGACTGCAAGGAAACAGAGATGAATGAGAACAGAGATGGAAAATGAATGCAGAATAGTGATGGTTGTCAGGGGGTGGAACAACTAGATGATGGCAAATAATTAGACAATAATTGACCCTGGCTCTAACTTTTTGCAGCATAGTTCCCTAGACTTATCTCTAACACCAGATCCCTGAAGATATCCCTAATGGAAACCCAAATCTCTAATACTGAACCTAACATGAACAATAGGACAGTACCAGGACCCAGAGACAAGAAGACCTAGTCAAGTAGGTCCATACACTAGACGTTAGACAAGGAACAGGCACCTTCAGAAATATGGGAAACAGACACAGCCCAAGAAACTAGAACTGGATTTAGAACAAAGACTTAAACTTAAAGACTTAAACACGGGACTGGCATATAGAGAATTACTGTACTAAACAGCAAACACCAGGACCAGCACCAAACTGCAAGAAACAAAGTTCTAAAAGGACAGTTAACAAGTAAACGTATGCAAATGATGTCACAGATTCCCATTAGCAGTCTAGTGGCTACTGGCTTCAGCTTTGTGGCTCACAGAAACCACAACAACAAAGCATAGGTAGGAGATGATGAAACATTGTACATAAGACATAATCTTCACAAATTCTGCATTAACATAGTGCCATAATGTAGTTGCTGCTAGGCAGGGGCCCTGCAGGCAAGGGACCACCACCAACTATTAATTGTTTATACCTTTTTATTTTAAGCAGTATTCAACATTTGTCATATTGCTTGCACACCTGAAACCAAAATGTCTATATACAGCATGCCCATGAAACAGCAGGATGCAGAAAAAGATGATAAAAGATTCTAGAATTAACTCAGCAGTGAAATGTTTTTATGTTGATGAAAAAATTATTTCATTCTATTTCAGTGTTCACTCAATTCATAGGAAGGTGGATGGATAGACGTGCTGTCAGCCAGATCTGTACTCATCACTGTGAAGAAATGATCACCAGCAGGAAACTCTACATCTATTCTGGGACACAAGGAATTACTCTATTATTCTGCAGCAGATTCCTTTTCTTGCACCACAGAGGGTAATTTACTCAAAACGAAGCATGTAG
Organism: Leptodactylus fuscus; assembly: GCF_031893055.1. NCBI lineage: Eukaryota > Metazoa > Chordata > Amphibia > Anura > Leptodactylidae > Leptodactylus > Leptodactylus fuscus. The sequence continues at coordinate 70,404,603 of NC_134269.1, forward strand.
CGCTGTCTAATCAACACACGTCTTACACTGACATGAAAGAGATTTTCTTTGCAGAAGTCCAGGAGAAGTTCAGCCTTCTGTTTATTGATAGCCAGGTGTCCTTAGAATAGGATCAGCAGTAATGTCTTAAACCAGGGAATGTTACATAGCTCTGGCCTTAAAGGCCAGACTACAGAAACCCATGTAAAACATGTATGCATTATACTCTCTTTTAATGCGAACAGTGACAGTACATTCACAGTTTTACTATTCAACCCCATCAGCCAATCAGTGGCTTCCGCAGAACTCCGGAACAGGCCAAATCAGCAGAAGGACTGGACCATGCCGGGAGGACAACGGAGCATCAGGGACAGGTGAATATAATTTTTTTTTTTTCTTTACTCCTCCAGTTGATTTTAAAGTTAAAGGGGTTGTCCAAATTTGCCTGGACAACCCCTTTAAGTGTACAAGGCACTCTGTAGTCAATGCTCCTCAGCTCCCTACTCTACTCACTGCTCTTCAGTGATGGCTCTAGCATCATTCTGGTTGGATGTTGTAGCCATTACTTAAAAACAAGGGGTCACTGACTGCAAACAGTCCAGGACACTTCCTAGTTAGAAAATGCCCAATGAACACTTTGGATAACAGCATGAGGCGATTTAAAACTTCTGCAAAATGGTACCATTCAAGAGAATGGAGTTCATTGAATTCCATTAGATCTGTAGACATTTTATTCCTGGGATTGATGCAATGCATTTTTATGTACATTAACACTTCATATTCTGTGACAGTGATTAAAGGGATTATCCAGGATAAAATGCAAATTAACCCCTAAACTAAATCTCCTCCCCCCACTGCCCCAGGGACACTTTCGGCTAATCTAAGGACATTTCATTTCACCACTTCTGAAATGGAACCTTAACAGCACTCCTCCCCCCCTCCCATTCCAAACCCCATCAACTTACCAGCCTTGCTGTCTGGGAACGGCTCCTCCCCTCTTCCTCTCTTCAAGTGCTCGCTCAGTCTGGAGGTAGCTGTGAGACATGTGCAGTAGAGATGGCACTCCATCTCTATTGTGCAGGCTTCACAGGTACTTTCCGGTCTGTGCACAGCAACTCCAGACTGCACAAAGTTAAGGAGAAAGGGGGAGCCGTCTCTCAGAGTGGAAGATAGCTAAGTATGATACAATGGGTCGGGGGTAGGAGGGTCTTAGTAGTGGGTGGTATAGTTTAGCTACGGAGACAAAGGCATACCTCTCAACTTTCAAAGGACAGAAAGAGGGACATAATGTGTGGCGCGCTATGCACACTGCAGAAAATTTAGCTGCGCTCACTTGTTCGTTGTCCCCGCCCATTCTCATCCATTTTTTCATGTGCCTCCACACAATATAATGCTCCTAAAGTCACCCTAACATTATATGCCCCCACATTATAATGCTTCTCTCCAATTACCCCACAGTATTAAGTTCCTCTCCTCGTGCTCCAGTTTAAACTAGTGGAAACTAGAGGGGGACATTAAACTGGGACAGCTGGAGGGGGACATTAAACAGTGGCGGTAGTTAGAGGGAGACATTAAACTGGGGGCAACTAGAGGCGGGCATGTCCCCCTCCAGCTACCCACCATGGTTTAATGTCCTCCTCCAGTTGTCCCCAGTTTAATGTCCTCCTCAATCTGCCCCCCCCAGTTTAATGTCCTTCTCAATCTGTCCCCAGTTTAATGTCCCCCTTTCATCTGCCCCCAGTTTAATGACCACCTTCATTTGCCACCGGTTTAATTGCCCCCTCCATCTACCATCAGTTTAATGTTCCTCTTTATCTTCCCCCAGTTTAATTGTCCCCTTCATCTCTCTTTAGTTTAATTGACCCTATATCTGCCCCCAGTTCCCCCGTCTTTCTCACACATGCTGTCTCTTCTCTCCTCCTTACCTCCCATCAGTATCCTCCCAGCAGCTTCTGTGTAATGCGCAAACTGTCCTGTAGTGTCCAGAATAGCTCTGCCCACACAAGAGTCTGATCACAGGGTCATTACATCACCAAAGTTCCTTTAGCCCACTATGTTTTAGCATCTACTGTTACCCTACCATTTAGCCTTACCCTACCCTAACAAAGTTTAACAGCAAAACACTTCAGGCGCATAGTGGGACTTCAGGGGCATTGCGGACAAACCATAAGCTATCCGGGATGGCATTATAGCAGTGTCAAATTGCCTGTCCTGCTGTATCCGAGATGGTTGGGAGCTATGGACAAGGGGTGGGTGGATGCTAGTAGTGTGCAGAATAGGTTAGCTAGGGAGACAGGGAGGGGGGTGTAACAGAGTGAGAGAGGAGAGGGGAAGCAGTGACAGGGAGGTATTGTGAAAGGTACACAGGAAACTACATAGCACGACGCTAGCACCCTGTAAACAAAGGCAGTAGAAGATGTCAGGAGCTCCCACAGAAACCTAGAAATCAATCAAAACACTGCTAGAAGTATATGGGTGTACATTTAACCCATTATTAGCACTAACTTACCTTAAAAAAAAAAAATTGCCTGGAAAATCCCTTTAATACTCAGTGCATAGACATGGGAGATGCAGAGCTTGAAGACACATCCTGTGCACATATACCTGAATGGGATCCATAAAAAGACAGTTTTATAGCATGTACACTTTTCATTGGAGCCTATCAGCTTTATGTTGCACTTCGGGGGAGAGAAAGGGATTTTACTTAGTTCTTTAATTACCCTCTTCTCGAATATTTAATGTATGTGAAATAAGAGATTTTCACTTTCTCTAGATTAGAACATAGAAAGGCAATGCTAAAGAGATCATTGAGCTTTTATATATATACTGAGAAATGAAATATATATTTATTTTCCAAGTCATAGAATTAGAGGTCATGATTAGAGATGAGCGAACAGTGTTCTATCGAACACATGTTCGATCGGATATCAGGGTGTTCGCCATGTTCGAATCGAATCGAACACCACGTGGTAAAGTGCGCCAAAATTCGATTCCCCTCCCACCTTCCCTGGCGCCTTTTTTGCACCAATAACAGCGCAGGGGAGGTGGGACAGGAACTACGACACTGGGGGCATTGAAAAAAATTGGAAAAAGTCATTGGCTGCCGAAATCAGGTGACCTCCATTTTAGACGAATAGTGGATTTCAAATCCGGGTCATATGAGAATGTGAACTTTGTGACTATGAGACAGGGATAGCTGTACAGGCAGGGATAGCTAGGGATAACCTTTATTTAGGGGGGAATGTTATTAAAAATAACTTTTTGGGGCTCTATCGGGTGTGTAATTGTGATTTTTGTGAGATAAACTTTTTCCCATAGGGATGCATTGGCCAGCGCTGATTGGCCGAATTCCGTACTCTGGCCAATCAGTGCTGGCCAATGCATTCTATTAGCTTGATGAAGCAGAGTGTGCACAAGGGTTCAAGCGCACCCTCGGCTCTGATGTAGCAGAGCCGAGGCTGCACAAGGGTTCAAGCGCACCCTCGGCTCTGATGTAGGAGAGCCGAGGGTGCACTTGAACCCTTGTGCACCCTCAGCTCTGCTACATCAGAGCCGAGGGTGCGCTTGAACCCTTGTGCACACTCTGCTTCATCAAGCTAATAGAATGCATTGGCCAGCGCTGATTGGCCAATGTATTCTATTAGCCTGATGAAGTAGAGCTGAATGTGTGTGCTAAGCACACACATTCAGCTCTACTTCATCGGGCTAATAGAATGCATTGGCCAGCGCTGATTGGCCAGAGTACGGAACTCGACCAATCAGCGCTGGCTCTGCTGGAGGAGGCGGAGTCTAAGATCGCTCCACACCAGTCTCCATTCAGGTCCGACCTTAGACTCCGCCTCCTCCGGCAGAGCCAGCGCTGATTGGCCGAAGGCTGGCCAATGCATTCCTATGCGAATGCAGAGACTTAGCAGTGCTGAGTCAGTTTTGCTCAACTACACATCTGATGCACACTCGGCACTGCTACATCAGATGTAGCAATCTGATGTAGCAGAGCCGAGGGTGCACTAGAACCCCTGTGCAAACTCAGTTCACGCTAATAGAATGCATTGGCCAGCGCTGATTGGCCAATGCATTCTATTAGCCCGATGAAGTAGAGCTGAATGTGTGTGCTAAGCACACACATTCAGCACTGCTTCATCACGCCAATACAATGCATTAGCCAGTGCTGATTGGCCAGAGTACGGAATTCGGCCAATCAGCGCTGGCTCTGCTGGAGGAGGCGGAGTCTAAGGTCGGACCTGAATGGAGACTGGTGTGGAGCGATCTTAGACTCCGCCTCCTCCAGCAGAGCCAGCGCTGATTGGTCGAGTTCCGTACTCTGGCCAATCAGCGCTGGCCAATGCATTCTATTAGCCCGATGAAGTAGAGCTGAATGTGTGTGCTTAGCACACACATTCAGCTCTACTTCATCAGGCTAATAGAATACATTGGCCAATCAGCGCTGGCCAATGCATTCTATTAGCTTGATGAAGCAGAGTGTGCACAAGGGTTCAAGCGCACCCTCGGCTCTGATGTAGCAGAGCCGAGGCTGCACAAGGGTTCAAGTGCAGCCTCGGCTCTGCTACATCAGAGCCGAGGGTGCGCTTGAACCCTTGTGCACACTCTGCTTCATCAAGCTAATAGAATGCATTGGCCAGCACTGATTGGCCAGAGTACGGAATTCGGCCAATCAGCGCTGGCTCTGCTGGAGGAGGCGGAGTCTAAGATCGCTCCACACCAGTCTCCATTCAGGTCCGACCTTAGACTCCGCCTCCTCCAGCAGAGCCAGCGCTGATTGGCCGAATTCCGTACTCTGGCCAATCAGCACTGGCTAATGCATTGTATTGGCTTGATGAAGCAGTGCTGAATGTGTGTGCTTAGCACACATCTTCAGCTCTACTTCATCGGGCTAATAGAATGCATTGGCCAATCAGCGCTGGCCAATGCATTCTATTAGCGTGAACTGAGTTTGCACAGGGGTTCTAGTGCACCCTCGGCTCTGCTACATCAGATTGCTACATCTGATGTAGCAGTGCCGAGTGTGCATCAGATGTGTAGTTGAGCAAAACTGACTCAGCACTGCTAAGTCTGCATTCGCATAGGAATGCATTGGCCAGCCTTCGGCCAATCAGCGCTGGCTCTGCCGGAGGAGGCGGAGTCTAAGGTCGGACCTGAATGGAGACTGGTGTGGAGCGATCTTAGACTCCGCCTCCTCCAGCAGAGCCAGCGCTGATTGGCCGAATTCCGTACTCTGGCCAATCAGCACTGGCTAATGCATTGTATTGGCTTGATGAAGCAGTGCTGAATGTGTGTGCTTAGCACACACATTCAGCTCTACTTCATCGGGCTAATAGAATGCATTGGCCAGCGCTGATTGGCCGAATTCCGTACTCTGGCCAATCAGCACTGGCTAATGCATTGTATTGGCTTGATGAAGCAGTGCTGAATGTGTGTGCTTAGCACACACATTCAGCTCTACTTCATCGGGCTAATAGAATGCATTGGCCAATCAGCGCTGGCCAATGCATTCTATTAGCGTGAACTGAGTTTGCACAGGGGTTCTAGTGCACCCTCGGCTCTGCTACATCAGATTGCTACATCTGATGTAGCAGTGCCGAGTGTGCATCAGATGTGTAGTTGAGCAAAACTGACTCAGCACTGCTAAGTCTGCATTCGCATAGGAATGCATTGGCCAGCCTTCGGCCAATCAGCGCTGGCTCTGCCGGAGGAGGCGGAGTCTAAGGTCGGACCTGAATGGAGACTGGTGTGGAGCGATCTTAGACTCCGCCTCCTCCAGCAGAGCCAGCGCTGATTGGCCGAATTCCGTACTCTGGCCAATCAGCACTGGCTAATGCATTGTATTGGCTTGATGAAGCAGTGCTGAATGTGTGTGCTTAGCACACACATTCAGCTCTACTTCATCGGGCTAATAGAATGCATTGGCCAGCGCTGATTGGCCGAATTCCGTACTCTGGCCAATCAGCACTGGCTAATGCATTGTATTGGCTTGATGAAGCAGTGCTGAATGTGTGTGCTTAGCACACACATTCAGCTCTACTTCATCGGGCTAATAGAATGCATTGGCCAATCAGCGCTGGCCAATGCATTCTATTAGCGTGAACTGAGTTTGCACAGGGGTTCTAGTGCACCCTCGGCTCTGCTACATCAGATTGCTACATCTGATGTAGCAGTGCCGAGTGTGCATCAGATGTGTAGTTGAGCAAAACTGACTCAGCACTGCTAAGTCTGCATTCGCATAGGAATGCATTGGCCAGCCTTCGGCCAATCAGCGCTGGCTCTGCCGGAGGAGGCGGAGTCTAAGGTCGGACCTGAATGGAGACTGGTGTGGAGCTATCTTAGACTCCGCCTCCTCCAGCAGAGCCAGCGCTGATTGGTCGAGTTCCGTACTCTGGCCAATCAGCACTGGCCAATGCATTTCTATGGGGAAAAGTTAGCTTGCGAAAATCGCAAACTGACAGGGATTTCCATGAAATAAAGTGACTTTTATGCCCCCAGACATGCTTCCCCTGCTGTCCCAGTGTCATTCCAGGGTGTTGGTATCATTTCCTGGGGTGTCATAGTGGACTTGGTGACCCTCCAGACACGAATTTGGGTTTCCCCCTTAACGAGTTTATGTTCCCCATAGACTATAATGGGGTTCGAAACCCATTCGAACACTCGAACAGTGAGCGGCTGTTCGAATCGAATTTCGAACCTCGAACATTTTAGTGTTCGCTCATCTCTAGTCATGATCTGAATACTAAAGAAAGAGGGATCAGGGGAAATAAAGAGAACGATTACATTGGAAACAAAGATATGAAATACATAGAACAGTCCCAGGGTTTTCAGAATTTAATATAAGCAATTCATCTGAATCCTAGGAAGACATAAAGTTTCTATGGCTGTAAAAAGGTCAATATTTAAATGGTCTCTGGTGTGAGCAAAACAAGTTAAATGAATATCTTTAATAAAAAGCAACACTGTAAGCAGAAAAGTTTTCGTTCCTTAGGTGGTCGGCAGATTATTTTATGTTTAATTATTCATTGTGTTCTTTCAAGTTAATAAGTGCTAAAAATATTTTAGGATTTAGTTATACAGGCAGGAGCAACAGAAGTATTGTAGTGGTAGTAGCTAGAGATGAGCGAGTGGTGTTCGATCGAATACTACGGTATTCGAAATACTCGTACTTGATTGAACACTACTAGCTGTTCGAAGTTTAAGATTCGATGCAGAACCAGCGTTGATTGGCAGAATGCTATACATTCTGCCAATCAACGCTGGTTCTTCTTTTACCTTTACAAAGTCTTCTCTGTGCTGCGTCCCCGCGTCTTCTTCCGGGTGGAATTCACTCTGCCTAGGCATCCGGCCTAGGCAGAGCCGACTGCGCATGCGCGGGCATGCACGCGCATGTGCAGTCGGCTCTGCCTAGGCCAGATGCCTAGGCAGAGTGAATTCCACCCGGAAGAGGACGCAGGGACCCTGCGCCGGGAGAAGACTTCAAGCAGAATCCAGCCCGACCATCACTCGTGGACTTCGTAAGTATGATTTTATCGAATGTTGCCTACTCCTGAAACGAGCATTTCCCCCCATAGACTATAATGGGGTTCGAAATCTGTTCGAACAGTTGAACAGTGTGCGGCTGTTCGAATCGGATTTCGAACCTCGGACATTTTAGTGTTCGCTCATCTCTAGTAGTAGCATTCTGTCTTATGAAAGAGTTCAGTAACTACAAGCAACGGTGCAGACATTGGGTGGGATTACTATTATTATTCATTGGATAGATTTTCTATGGATTACATATCTATATGATATAAACATATAAATTATTAAAGGAGTTGTCCTGGATAAACTAAAAATTACCCTAAACTAAACCACCTCTCCCCGCCTAACTTCTAATATACTTCAATTTAAAAAATTTTATAATTACCCATATCCATGGAGTAGTCATGTGACAACTCCAGGGTCACTTTCTGATAATATGGTGATGTTCCGTTTTACCACTTCTAAAACGGAATGCTACCATTGCTTTCCCCCTCCACTATTCCCATCATTACTTATCAAGCCTTCCTGTGTCTGAGTAGAGGCTCCTCCCCTCTTCCTGTCTTCTAGTATTGGGTGGAATAGGTTAGCTAGGGAGACGGGGAAGAGGGTGGGAGGATCTAGTAATGGGTGGAGTTGTTACGTTGGTGAGACAGGGAGGGGGAGTGTAGGAGTGAGAGAGGAGGGAGGGCTGAGTGTGAGGGAACTAGTGTAGCAGCTACACAGGAAGCTGCACAGCAGGAAGTTGCACCAAGTAAACAAAGGCAGAGAATTCCAGCAGCAACCAGAGACACCCAGAAATCAATCCAAACACTGCTAAATTGATATGGGTGTAATTATTATTATTAGTCAGAAATGTAACTATGCAAATTAACACTGTATCTTAGGGAAGAAAACAGTTGTGCTAGTGCCGCTTACTAGAAGTCAATGTCCGATCCTTTAAAGGGGTTGTCCAGGATAAAATGATAATTCTACGCTAAGCTAAACACCCTTCCCCCTGACCATTTTTGAAAAATGTTTTTTTTGTCTGGAAAACCCCTTTCAACATGATTAGGGATATGTCTGGTTTGGCTAATATCACAAGTCATATGTAGGACTCATAAAAAAGGTTGGACATTGCCTTACATGGCAACAACCTACAACAGGTGGCTTTAGTGAGAAAGTTTTCTTCCACTTAGAAAAGAGATAATTTGTATACATTTTTCCATGAAACATTGCCAATAAAATTCCATACACCATTGCCTACTTATTGAGAGTCAGTACCTGCCACAAAGATCCAACCAGACATTCAACCACTGCAAAAAGTCTGAAAATCACTAGAGATGAGCGAGTACTGTTCGGATCAGCCGATCCGAACAGCACGCACCATAGAAATGAATGGATGCACCTGGTACTTCCGCTTTGACACTGGCCGGCCGCTTAACCCCCCACGTGCCGGCTACGTACATTCATTTCTATGCGAGCGTGCTGTTCGGATCGGCTGATCCAAACAGTACTCGCTCATCTCTAAAAATCACTAATATAAGACAAAGCCATGAAATATCTTTTGTCATTACTAGCCTGCAGTATTTTTTGTCAGAAAAGTCAAAGAATAGATTTCTATTTTTTCACCACTACTGTGGCATCTGTGCAGATTTCTCTTAAACAGTCATCAATGTCAGTGCAGGGAAGAACAGATGCATGAAACCTAACCTAACATGTAACCTAACAATCCAAAGGAAAGGAAATAGTCATATTAGCGAGTTACCTCCATCTTTACAGAACATAGTAGCTAAACCCAAAAGGTCATGGTAGCACATCAACAATTGTATCGATATAACACAGTTATTTATATGGTGTCAAAATTAGGAATGGATCGAACACAAGAAATCTACACATCGGTGCCACCTTGTAGATGCCATTACCTTTGGCCGGTCACAAAGATATCCCTATAATATTGAGCCATCTACATAGCAGAGATGTTACATAATACTGTACTAACCATTGCTGTTATGTGTCATATGCTTTACATATGAAGAACGGACAATATTGTCAGTAAGGTACAAAACACTATCTATCAACATATAAATTAAAAGACTATAGTGACAAGTAATTGTGAATAAAGTCAAAGTTTATCAGCTCATCACATTTGCAGTATAGATACTTGTGGGTCATGTCAGGCAGAGACAAATCCAGCACTCATGGCTGAGTCTTGAAGCTTTATCAAAGACAGGCAATAAAATGCATCAGTGGTTACCTGTGATTTTGGAACAATGGCTTTTAATCATTATTAACCCTTCCTGCCCACTTCACTAAATTAACAGGCTACTGGATCAGACCCCAAGAGAGAAACCCTCTCATTTCCGTGCTGTCATCTATGGCACTGTGCGTTCCCACTGTCAGCTCCATCCTGTATTGTGACAGGGAAGTGAAATAGTCAGCTCCTAGTCACTACAATATCTGCGCATAGAGTTCACATTGCTGTATCTCCAATTGCAAAACTGCTGACTGGTTACTATGAAAGAATTACTCATTAATGACATCACAGAGATTCCATTTGCCTAAGGGGCTCAGCATGCAAAGAAAGAAGTCAAGATTTGCATCTTCTGTGCATGTCTGTGTATACAGATCACTGGTAATAATTATCTACTGGACTGTTACTATTAGATCACTATTTTCTATGGTCTGTATATAGGGACCACAAGGGATACATAGATTAAGTGTTCCATTACCCTGGGCTATAGTAAAAATAAATATAGTTTATGGTATGCAAATTAAAACAGGTAATTAAAAATAAAGAAAATAAGAAAATAAAAATAATAGAAGCCTTCCTTGCCCTATATAGGTCTTTTACATGATGATGTATTTAAAGTTAAAATTGGCCTCAACAGTCATGTGAGCCTCTCCATGATCCATCCATTCCAGCACAGGAGGGAAAGGAGATAGGGACTGTACATTACCTCTCTGCTGGCCAGAGTTCCAGATTGTTTAGCGGCCATAGCCTCCTTCCTCTCCTCCTGCTTTCTCAAACTCAATATGGAGAAAACGGAGTTCATCATCTTTGCCCCACCCCGTATGGCCCCTCCACACGACCCATCTATCAAAGTCAACGGAACCACATTTACCGCTGTCCCACAGGCCCAATGCCTTGGAGTAACACTGGACCCTGACCTATCCTTCAAGTCACACGTTCAAACCCTCAACACTTCCTGCTGCCTCCAACTCAAGAACATCCATCGAATCCGCTCCTTCCTCACCCCTGGAACGACTAAGATGCTCATCCAGGCCCTCATAATCTCCCGCCTAGATTACTGCAACACCCTTCTCCATAGACTCCCAGCCTCAGATCCTCCAAAGACCTTCTACTCCACTCTGCTCTCATCTGCTCCTCACACAACCGTCTCCAAGATTTCTCCTGTGCATCCCCCATACTCTGGAACTCCTCACCAAGACACATAAGACTGACCCCCACAATCACAGGCTTCAAGAAGGCCCTGAAGACTCACCTATTCAGGAAGGCCTACAACCTCCAATAACACTAGCCCCACACCACCATCTGAACTGTATCCCCCTCTCCTTCTGTCTCTATCCCCCTTCCCCCATAGATTGTAAGCACTTGCAGGCAGGGCCCTCTACCCCACTGTGCCAGGCGGTCACTGTTAGTATTATATCTGCCTGTATATTTTGTGTACTGTATGTAACCCCCAAATGTAAAGCACCATGGAATTATTGGTGCTATATAAATAAACAATAACAATAAATAATAATAATTTTATTTTACACCCACCCCAGCCACCGCTGAGCTTCCAATGATAACTGGAGAGCCCCTTTAAAGGATAGAGATACATTTCATACTAAAGTAGGATCTTTGGCCATTGTGCTGTAATAGGGACAGACACATATTGTAGAGGGCCCCGGTGAAAATAATATGTCTGGGCAACCCATCCCAATTAATTGGTCTCAGCAATCAGGTGGGGTGCAGGTCTTCTGGGGAATTAGGCATGGTTGTTGACTGAACAGGCTACTGTATTGCACACTGGAACACTGGGAACACATATCATAATGTCCATTTAGTGGCCCCTCCACAGAGTAAAATGTCTCACAGTAGCTCCTACACACACTATAATGCGCTATAGAGGTCCCTCCACACAGTATAATGTCCCACAGTGGCCCCCATATGATATAATGTCCACATAGTATAATGTCACACAGTGGTCCACATACAGTATAATAGCAGCCCCTCCACACAGTATAGTGTCACACAGTGGCTCCCAGACAGTATAATGTTTCGCAGTAGACCCTCCACTATCTATAATGTCCCAAAGTGGCCCCCATACGGTATAATGTCACACAGTGGTCCACATACAGTATAATGTCCTATAGACGCCCCTCCACACAGTATAGTGTCACACAGTGGCTCCCAGACAGTATAATGTCTCCCAGTAGACCCTCCACACACTATAATGCCCTGTGGAGGTCAATACAGTTTTAATGACAAATTTTGCAAATATTTTCGGCTGCAGAAAACCCCAAAATTTTGGGCTTTGGCACCCATGAACCATTATTATACTCTGGGATCTCTTCAGAAGAGGTAATTAAACATAATAAACAGTTTACTCACCTCTCCTGGACTCTGGCACCAGTCGTCCAGATCTTTATGACGTTAGAGACTGCTGAGGTCTATGATTGGGCCTCAGCGGTCATGTTGATATCTTTATGCAAAATGACAATGACATAACATCATATGGGTTATGCTGCTGTCAGTTTGTGTCATGACGTTTAGGCCTCAGAGGTTTCTGATGTAATACATGATGTCTCTAAGACCAGAAGAGGCCTGAGAACTGGCACTGGAGCCCAGGAGGGGTGAGTAACACTTTTTATCTTTAATCACCTACCCTGGGCCTCTGATCATTATACTATGGGGTCTGAAGAGATCCCTGAGTATAATAGTAGTTTTGTTTCGGACCTGTTCAGTCCATATGAAACCAAACCAAATGAATACTTTAAGTGCCACCCTGCGGCCTCCACTCTAGAGGTTTATAGTGAAGTCCACTGGGCGAACCCCTTTGCTTTTGTATCATCTTTTCTTCCCAGGTGAGTGGGCCCCCCTCCCTCCATAGGCCAAACTGGCTGCACATGTGATATGTTCTCCCCTGCATATATTGTAAACATACTTGGCATCATTATGAATAGAAGAATTAGAAGATTCATTCTTGTAGTACAAATTATTCATGAACAAGCCAACAAAACCAGCAGTACAAAGTAACTTGTGCTGCAGATTTCAAGCCTGCAGCATGTCAATTATTGCTGATGGAACCCAGCAGTAAGTCTTGCAGGTACGCTACTCCAGAAAGTACGCAATTTCAGGTGTTTATTGTCACAATAGTGAATTTCCCTAATCATTGCTGGGCTTTTCTATATGCTTGTTAACTAGTGACAAATGATAGCCTTCCTAGTCAACTTCCTTTATTGTGATACAATCTGGGACCACTAAAGGATCCCCTGGTAATTTTGTAGGCCAATCTGAACCTGCCTACCAGCAAAAATCTTTTATTGAGATAAAGGACATGATGCACTGTAATAAGTTGCAGCAATATAACTTACTTCACATAAGTCAGAGAGGAATTCATTTACACATTTATCCTTTGGCTTTTATTGTGCTATTTGCATTTATTTTCTGTTACTGTTTGTTTTTTTCTATGTGTTATATTCTTGTCTACAAAAGTGTTTGACTTTCATACAGTATTGATTATTGAGTTACAATAGCTGAGTCTGGAATTTGATTGTTCAATTGTAATTGATTTAGCGTTCACAAGGGAATACACCTATCTAACGTAAGCTTTTTCCAGCTGCAGGTTTCCAACTATGTAAAAGTCGAAAATTTAGAAATGAGATGTTTATATGTGAGTTACATGAACATATAAAAGAAATGATGCATTCTTAGATAAGGAGTATAAACTTGATATAGGGAAATTAAACTGCAAACCGTAATGAGGACAGGATACAGGGTACAATGCTGCACAGTTTGTCAGTGCTATATAAACAATGGGGGAGATTTATTAAAACTGGCATGAGTTATAATAAATATGTTAAGCTGAGGCATCCAAGGCCTGCCCCGATCTGTCCACATTTACGGGAAGAGGCAAGTGAAATGCAGAAGAGGAAATGTGGTGCATTATTGCACCACATTATCAAACATCTACGCCAGAAAACTGGCATACACTGGGGAAAAAAAGTATTTGGTCAGCCACCAATTGTGCAAGTTCTCCCACTTAAATAGATGAGGTCGGCCTGTAATTGACATCATAGTTAGACCTCAACTATGAGAGACAAAATGAGAAAACAAATCCAGAAAATCCAATTGTCAGCTTTGGAAAGAATTTATTTGTTACAGTATGTACAGTAGGGATCAGTCTGTCCTCCTCCTCTACCCATTAATACCACTACTGGTTTTATATGCAGTTCTACAAGTAGTAACTGTAAAATAGCGAACAAATATGAACATAATATAGGAGATCCAGGAACACTGGACTGGAAATACTGGGCATACTAGCTGAACAGATCCCTGACGCAGTAAGGGCCCATTCACACTACGGATACGGTGACTGATTCTGAAGGTTAAAACACGTTCAGAATCAGCGCGTATAAAGCAGATCCCATTCATTTCAATGGGAGCCGGCATATGAGCGCTCCCCATTAAAATGAATGGGCTGCTTTTTTCTCTACGTGCGCTCCCATTGAAGTGAATGGGAAACGCTCGCGTGTACGGTTCACTCGGCTCATTCCGAGCCGTACACATGAGCGCTTCCCATTCACTTCAATGGGAGCGCTTGTAGAGAAAAAAGCAGCCCATTCATTTCAATGGGGAGCGCTCGTATGCCGGCTCCCATTGAAATGAATGGGATCTGCTTTATATGTGCTGATTCTGAACGTGTTTTAACGTTCAGAATCAGTCAGCATATCCGTAGTGTGAATGGGCCCTAAGAGAAATCTATGAACACATGTCTGTGATGGATTTTCAGTTCTACAAATTATCCATCTTCTTTCAAAAACCCACCACCCAAGAAGACTACCTTTTAATGCAATTTTGGGTCTGAAAGAAGTTTCACTGTACATATATATTATATTTCTCTTCATTGTTATAGCTAACAATTATTCTAGTGTTCAAAGACTGATATAAAATATGTTTCTTTATACTATGGTGATTTTTTTCTAATTTTAAATATTGAAAAATGTTAAAAAATTCACACTGATCTCTGCGCTCTTAAAGTGGTAAGAGTATCTTCAATTTTCAATACAGTGTGTAGTCAGTCTTTTTGAAGACCCTTTTCTACCTGTCACCAGTATAAGGTGTAACATTTACAAATCTGATTTGTCAATGTGAAAAACTATTTGCACAATTGTAATTTTTCCTTCCATAACTCATATTCAGCTTGTGTGCCGCTCTACATCTGGACACTTGGTTATCTACAAATAACAGGGAAAGTGATATTGTTTGCAGAAACCTTTATCCTGCATAACAGCTTGTAGTGGTGTCAGTGGAGTCCTCTCCGACAGGTTTGTAAATGGCCTCTGATGTTTAACCACAATAATAACTGAAATTGATAGACAGTTTAGATTTGTTTTTTTGGCAATGTCTCTAGCAAGCAGCTAATGATCTAATTCACAGGAGACGACTGAGCCCTGACTGTCATATTTTCCCATGTCCTCAGAACAGCCTGTCACAAGGTAAGCAGTATGACAAGGAGCATTGTCTTACTGATCGACCTTCCCTAAAGTGTTCACTCAAAAAGTTAATGAATAATGGTCCAGGATGTCAAGGTATGTCCAGTGCAATATACAAATAATCTTAGATTGTTTAGTTACATGAATTCATTATGGAATTGTTAATAAAGATGCATTTAAGGGTGCCTGTACACCATTGTCTTCAAATACAAAGTACTGGTGCAGCCCAGCAAACTACTGCAATAGCATGTGGCTGAGCCGCACCACATATGGGCTCCCTAAAGCATACAGTATACCAGCTAAAGGCATATGCACAATGGCAGCAATGGGGACCATGGTAGGAGAGGCACAGTCTAGATTGGTCCCTTTGCTATTGGATGTTAGCAACCTATAAGAACTTTCTTGTCTTTAGACACTGCAACGTTATCAAACAAGCAAATTCTACTGCCTATCGGCCATGTATAAACCATTTGTGACCTTATTGTAATATAATAGATGAAATCAAGTCCATGGCCATGTCATCTTAGCACTGTTACATCACTCAGTACAGAATTCTGTATTGTCACATTCTGGCAATCTGATGGACAAATCAGGGTTTGATGGATGCCCAGGGAATGCAACCTACTGAAATATATAGGAGTTAGGGGCTGTTATATGCAGTATGGGCTAGACTTCTTACTTTCAGTAAAGGGTTATGTTAATGCTATGGTATACAAAGACATTTTAGACAACTATTCACTTCCAAATTTGTCTGAACAGTATATTCACATGAATGTCCTGATCGGTAATGTTATGGGTGTATTTTAACATTAGTATCCACTCATAAGAATGGGGATTATTTCACATGACTGATAATTTGACGGTTCATTATAACAGAACACCACAATATAAGTTATGCTCTAATTATGCCCATTTTTATGGATCCCTCCCTACACTGAAATCTACTGTATGAGAGATCTGTGAAAAATGACCGCCCCTGGGTTGCATAACAGCTGTGAAAAATTTACATTTTTCACAGCTGTTTTCACCATAGGTCATCTGAACATAGCTTTAGACTTCCCAATATTCAGGGCTATTATTGGCAATGAGCGCTCCCGATCAGCTGACTAGGTAGTAAATGCTCGGTGGCTAATGACGCTGAAGCAAACCGGTGTTGTTCAACTTGTTTCTTGTTGATCTGCACTTCAGGTAGCCGAGATCTGGCTGTGTAATACAGTCTTTACCACCTTACCTTCTCCAGAATAACTGGGCCTTGTTGGACAAACTTAGGTCCATACAGATTTTCTTTGACAAGCTTGATGTGGAGAAACTCAAGTGACCTACATAAAGTCCTGATCTCAACCACATCAAGTACCACTGGGATTTTTATCATTATAATCATTTATTTATATAGAACCATTAATTCCATGGTGGTGTACATTTGTGAAGGGGTTTACATATATAGTACAAATATAAGGGGTACAATAAACACAAAACTAACTACGAGTTAGTTAAGCTATACTGTACTTCACAATGTACACTGCAGATTTTAGGTGCAACTCATCTAGCTGCCACTTAAAGGGATCTTCCCATGTACATAACCATTTTTAAATTAGTAGATAATTAAAGTTAAACATTAACAATAAGTAATTCAATATTTTGCAGAGTTTTAAAGATTTTCTCTAAATATCTTTTGGTCACAGTCTTATTGTCTTGATCAGTTGCCACTGGATACGACCGTGAATGCAGGAACTTTCTAAGGTCAGAAAATCAGCAACGATTTCCTTATGTCCATGTTATCTTCTCATACATGTAGTGTTCCTGCCTGATAAACCAGCTACAATAAGAAAATCATGGCTGGGTTTTTCACAAGTCCCAGACCATATAAAGTTTCTGCATTTGTGGTTGTATCCATTGACAACTGATAGAGACAACAGACTGTCACCACTAAGATAGTAGAGAAAATCTTCAAAACACTACTTATATTTGTAAAAATGTTTAACTTGTAATTATCTACAAATATAGATATGATTATGTTCATGGGAATACCCCTTTAAGTATTCTGATGACTCTGCAATAGTAGGCTTTATCACAGATGAAGATGAAAAGGAGTTCAGGGAATTGAACCAGGATTTTGTGGAATGGTGCCAGCGGAACCACCTTAGGATTAATGCTGAGAAGACCAAGGAGATGGTGGTGGATTTTCAAAAGCACAGATATCCTCCAAAACCAGTGGACATCCAAGGGCAGGGCATTGAGATCGACAAGACTGAGGGCCTTTGGAGTCCAGGGGGCACTTCTTAGGGCCTTTGTCATCTCTGTAGTGGCATCAACCATTGTCTTTGGAGTGGCCTGCTGGGGGAGTAACATAACAACCAGGGATAAGAATAGACTTGACAAGCTGATTAGAAGGGCCAGCTCTGTCCTGGGGAGCCCCTCAGTGCAGGTGGTGGGTGACAGAAGGATACTGTCCATGGTGAGCTCTATACTGGGGAGTAACTCCCATCCCATGTATGAGACGTGATAGCACTGGGCTGTACTGTCAGTGACCGACTGCTTCACCCCAAATGTTAGGCTATACAACCAACACCAAGCTAAGCGGAGATCATTTCATACAGAGAACTGAAAGATCTTTAAGTTGTAATATCCCTTCTACTACTTTTTTACCTTTACCTTTTTATCTGTACCTACTGTCACTGTAATGCCTCTACCTTGTAGCTCTTGTATTTATATATTGTATTATTGTATTATTCATGCTGCTGAAACATATTGAATTTCCCCATGGTGGAACTACTCATAATAAAGGATTATCTTATCTTATCTCATACCTTCTCATCTAACATCAGGGTCTGACCTCACAATTGCTCATTGGCTGAATTGGAACAAATTCCCACAGGCACACCTCAAAATCTTGTGGAAAGCTTTCCCAATGGCTTGGTGGAGTCTCTTCCAAATCACATAGGGGGCCCAAGTCCAAAAATAGATTGGGGACAAGGACTGACATGATTATGCTGATCAATAATCATCACTAATTGATAGGGCAGCAGACAACATCTGCAAGGAATCTGTATAGTCTCCTCGAGTTTCCTTTGGGTACTTTGGATTCCTCCCTCGCCCTAAAGACTTGTTGATAGGGAATTTGCGAGCCCTATATGTGACAGTGACTAACGGTGTCTGTAAAGCGCTGCTGAATATGTTGCCGCTGTACAACTAAGAGAGAAATAAATAGATATAATATAAAGCAAGCGAGACACCATAATCTGCCAAAAAGCCTCCTGAGCTCAGTTCAGCCATGAGGCTTTAATTCTATACCTTTCCTATTTGTTGTATGCTGGACAGGTACTGAGGAGAGCACTAAATAATTGTCGCTTCACTTACCCTCCTCTAAAAAGGCCAGTAAACATCTCCTATTTATATTTCCTCTATGGCCTGTGTTGTCATTAATAGATATATAAACGTGATCATATAAAATCTATGTAATGTATGCTGATTATTATTTAAGTACTTTCAATATTTTATTCAATTAAATATTAAAATAAAATATTTGTTGCAAATATTAAATTAGCAAATGATTTGAAAGAAAGTCTGACTGTAACGCATCTTCATTTCTGAATACCAACAAGCTTTTCTCCCCTCACAGGCATGGTAGTATGTAATTATTAAATGCTCTTGTGTATTCCAAGGGTTCAGCTTATGCAGATACTGATTGGCCCTTGACAATTATCGTAGACGTTAGTCGTTCAGCGGGGAATGTAGTCATCTGCTAAAATTAACGTTTGCGCGCCGTGTCTTTAAAACCCGATCAGTAATGTTTTCCCTGCCACACTTTATCCAGAGGTTAAGTAAATGTGTTGTTCCTTGTTACGCTGGAAACGCGTCAGTGATGTAATTTTACAAAATATTGATAACTTCCAGTGATTTCTACTTGGAGAAAGCAGCAGGGAATTAGCTGTTTCATTCCCTGTCATTGATTGGCTGGTTGGAAGACTGCCAAACAAGATGCTCTCGCCCCCACCCTCGCTGCTGATAATCTACCTAGCAAGGCCTTGCTATCTCTCTAAATAAACTAGTACTTGTATTCATTAGGCTGAATCTGCCCATACACAAGTATGTAATAGCAGATCTTTAGGACTCACACTGATCCGTCTGTAATGAAGAGTAAACCCAGGAGGCAGGGGCAGCTTAGTGTCAGCACAGTAAAGTAATAAGATTAATTTATTTGCAATCTTAAGAAGAAGAGGAATCTTCAGATCTGACCCTTTGCCAATTTTCTTATGTTTGAGAGCATTTTATATGATGGAAGTTGTACATCTTTTAATGAGGCTTGTATATGAATTTTACATAAGCCACTATTTACCATATGGCCAAAGCATACAATGGATTACAAAAAACATATTCACATCTGTACCTGTACATATCTTAGGGCGCATCCTAAGAACAGACAGTTTACCTTCAGCCATGAGGGGTAGAAGTAGCCTAAGATAATGAAATCTTTGAATGAAATGGTTGTCCAAGATCTGTTTTTCACACTTTCTTGGAATGACCATGGTATCCTAGGACTATGAGCTGTCCCATTAGTCCTGGCAATGAGCAAAGCAATGGTCAATACTGAATAACACTATACATGTACTAGTCTCTTATATTATGCATTACATGTTAGAGACTGATGATGAATGAGCAGGTCAGTTGTGATGTTGGACAAGAGGAATAGAGAGGGCATCAAGAGAATCCAGCGCAGAATCAAGTGATGGGGATGTCATGTGCCACTGTGACATTTGGAGACAGTGCACACAGGGGAAAAAACTATGTTTGCCAACACCATGTCACATCCGTAGTCTTGTAATCCAAAAATGAATCAGAGAAATGGCGCAGAATTTAAATGGGGTGTACATTAGTAGGTTTTGTGCATCAATACATCCTGTTATATAACACAGATTTTTTTGGAAACCAGATAACCCTTTTAGATATCTCTGTTTTGAATTAAAGATCATTTTTCTATTCTCAATGTCATCCTCTTTTTACTGCTGTTCCTCCTTTTCATCCCACTGTAATATGGCCTTCCAAATATATTGTTGCTTAGAAAAAAAGGAACTCATTCCACTTCATGTAATAACACGAGTTGTAGTTGATCAAACAGAAGATTAATTTATTATACAATGCAATCCAGGTGAATAAGGTACAATTTGACATTTCGATTCCATCACATACCTTCTTCAGACCGCCGGATTGCTAGAAGAGTAGAGAAGAAGATAGAAAAGTAAGTGGTATAGGTGGTGAAGACTATGGAGATGTTTTTGTTTGTCCAAGTTCTGATATGTCTTTAGATGACTCCAGTTAAGAATTCAGTCAGCAGTTTTTACATTGAGTATGCTGGAAGAATATCTTTAAGGAGAACGTCTTTACACCCCATATTTGAAGTAATTTCCTCCTCAGTCCAAAACCCTACTTTTAGGTTAATTGACATCCCACAAAATTTGTGTGTGTGTGTGTGTGTCATAATGACATTAGATTGTGAGGGCCTCTAGGGATATGGGCTGAGTGATAGACATCAGTGTACCGTGCAGCAGAATATGTTAGCACTATAGAGTATAAGCTAGGGGAAATAAAAACACAATCACACATAAATAATCTTATGACTTTTTTGTGTAAAATCAGTGTGTATGTGAGCCTTACTCATCTGTCAAGTTATTTCTATATATGAAACTCAATATATCCCCAAAGTGAATGTCTCTTTCTTTGCATAATGTTCTAATCATAAGTCATCTTCCCTATGATTACACTTATATGCATATATTACATATACCTGCTCATACCTTTCCTTTACTTTCCATTTACTTCTCAAACTATTTTAACTTTAGGGTGAATTCACACTGAGTAAACGCTAGCTTATTCTGAACGTAAAACACGTTCAGAATAAGCGGCGTCTAAAGCAGCTCCATTCATTTCTATGGGAGCGGGGATACGAGCACTCCCCATAGAAATGAATGGGCTGCTTCTTTCACTCCGTGCAGTCCCATTGAAGTGAATGGGGAGTGCCGGCGTGTACGCTCCGGCATGAGCAGAGCTTGCCGTATACGCCGGCACTCCCCATTCACTTCAATGGGACTGCACGGAGTGAAAGAAGCAGCCCATTCATTTCTATGGGGAGCGCTCGTATCCCCGCTCCCATAGAAATGAATGGAGCTGCTTTAGACGCCGCTTATTCTGAACGTGTTTTACGTTCAGAATAAGCTAGCGTTTACTCAGTGTGAATTCACCCTTAACTTGCCAATTGCTATCATGTGATCTGACATCTGCCTCCCTAGCTACATCTTACGAACAGTTGGTTGACATCTCACAAATTGAGAAAGACTGCCTTAAAGGGATTCTATCATTAAAATCACATTTTTCTCGTTGACATGTAGGAATAGCCTTAAGAAAGGGTATTCTCCTACCTTTAGATGTCTTCTCCGCGCCGTCGTTCGGCAGAAATCCAGACGAAATCGGTAGGTTTTTGTCTGTATGCAAATGAGTTCTCTTGCAGCACTGGGAGCGGTCCCCTGCACTCAAACAGTACTGGGGGCATCCCCATTGCTGTTAGAGAAATCTCCAGCGCCGCCTCCATCTTCTTCAGGAACGGCCTCTCTGTGCGTCTTCTTCCGGAGCTGGGTTCAAACTTCTACACATGCGCAGTCGGCTCTGCCATTGGGGCTCGGGCAGAGCCGACTGCACATGCGCGCAGCCATTTTCTTGTGGCCGCTTACCTCAGCTTACTGTGTAAGCGGCCACAAGAAAATGGCCGCTTACACCAAGTAGGCATGCGCAGTTGGCCCAGTTCGAGCCCCGACGGCACAGCCGACTGTGTATGCGTAGAAGTTTGAACCGAGCTCCGGAAGAAGACGCGCAGAGATTTCGGGATTTCTACCAAACGGCGGCGCAGAGAAGACATATAAAGGTAGAAGAAGAATAGCCTTTCTTAAGGCTATTCCTACGTGTTATCGAGAAAAAAAATGTGCTTTTAATGATAGAATCCCTTCAAAGCTATGACCCCATGTGGCATCCTGCAGAAAAAAAAGTGATGCAGGAAAAACCACGCTGGCAAATGGTTTGTATGGGAAAAAATACATTATAATCAGATTTCTCATGTTAAGTAAATCAATATAATTAAAATAATGAACTTACCGCAACAATTTATTAAATGCGTATTTTAATTCGATGTAAGAATATATATTATATTAATGCCATTTTTCTTATAAAAATAAGTGGCCCACTAAAACAAAGCTCCTTACATGACTTCCAGCTGCTGACCTGTGGTCCAGTCAGAGGATGTGGTCAATTTCAATATGTTGACCTTGCAGTAGGAAAAAGGGTAAAGGTTAGTAATAGACACTTACAAAGCTTGAGATCAGTAGCTTATAAGAAGCAAATAGGCAGAAGAGCTCTCAGGCAATAAGGTACTGCCTGAATCTACAAAGGAGTCAACACAAATAATAAGCACAGTGTGACTTGTCCATGGGAAATAGAACCAAATAACAGAGAAAAGAAGGTTTTTTTGAGACGTGAGAAAACTGTATAAATTGTACAAATGGTACCAGTGACGTTATATATGTTACTCTATACTTGACTGTAAGTTTTCATAGAGTGTTTTGTTCCAGCACCATACAAGTTTCAACGTATTTTCCTCCTTATACAGAGTGGTTAAAAACCTTTTGTACAAACATGTTGACATATGGACATATGGGAATCTCCATGGAATAATATTACTGCAATATAGTGTTTATGTACACAAGGCCTTAGGGTTTGTTCCTATGTATAACTTTGCCTCAATTTTGGACACCGAGTTTAGTAAAACTATTTGCAAAATATGTTTTTCTTTTAGATTTCACATTCAGGCTGCATGAAAAAGTGAGCTTTCATATTTGTTCAAATTTATGTAGAGCTCTGCCTGAGGGGATATAGCCTACAGCCAAGGCATCGATGTCTAACACCAGGGTGCTGCTCCGCTCCAGAGCTGCTCCTCCTGCAGGCATTGGCAAATGCGTTGTTCTCCTCACATTTGTACAGTTACAATCTACTTAAAAGGTTTTCTGTTAATTAAAAGTTATCCTCTATACACACAGGTCCAGCTTCTGGGACCACCACCAAACGCAGGAACCAGGGTCTTGTGTGGCCTGTATGTACAGGGCGGCAGGTGTGGCACATAGCACTGGGCTTTCAGTTCTGTGGTGCAGCCAGAAGAAGCATTTGCCTTCCCTTCAGAAGCCCCATAGAGATGAATGGAGTGGTAATGCACATGCACAACCTGCGACTCCATTTAAATAAAGACAGAAGACCCCTGTTATTGCGATCAGTGAGGCTCACAGCAGTCAGTGCCCCAATGATCAGATACATATTCCCTATTCTCTTGATAGAGGATGACTTGTAGTTACCAGAACTCCCCTTATGCGACCATAAGGTCGCAAGTATGCTTATATACTTTAATGAAATTATCCATTAAGAAGCATTAATAGGAGATCAAATATCCTGTTACTGTAAAAAAAAATTAAAAAAAATTAACATCTCTCTCTCTCGCTCTCGTTTTATATATATTGTATATAAGAGAATAAATGTGTATATTATAAATTTCACAATGTGAATATATGGTCACACACCTCGTTAACCTTTATCAGACAGTGTTACTTCAGAAAACTTGCAAAAAGTCTATGACCTGCTCATCGAACATTCATAAGAAAGTGTGTTCTCTAAGATTGCGCAGCGTAAGGCTGAGTTTACATGTTGCATTTTTTACTGCATGTTTTTTAACCCCCTTCCCATATTCCAATGTACAGTATAAACACATCAGTTGTTGTTAAAGATGGTGATCAGGATCTGAGCATGGAACATAGCCATCTTGTTATGAGACATCTCTAGTCATGGGCAGTTAACCCCCAGATTCCATGGTCAGATGCAACTACGGCACCTAAGGGGGTGGCTTTCACTGAAGGGGCTCTGAACAGCACAGAATGGAAAGATCATAGGAGTAGTGGAGGCCTGTTTGGGAATATAACCTATCATAGCGTATAGTAGAATAGAATACAGAATTGTTACTGGCCATGGGGGTGCTAAATAAATATTTAAAAAAAAAAATAAAATGATGTAAAAAATATTAAAATCCAAATCATCCCCATTTTCCTAGATCTCATACCCTTCCATCTGAAGGCACAAGGCCAGGCAGAGGGGTTGCTTAAGTTATGACTTATAAATGAAGTGTGCCCTCCATGGGTGCAGCGGATAAGAAGACACGTTGAATATATAGTCTTCATAAATCTCCTCCTATGTCTTACACATCAAAAAAGGCCCCTCAAAAGAGCTCTATACATGGAAATCTAAAAAAAAAAGTTACCCTTGTAACAATATGGAGATACAGAGTTAAAAAAGTTAAAAGTATTAAAACTTGATGTTTACTTATAGCTGATTATTTCAGTTTCATTAGGAATAGCCGTCTATCGGCAGCACATCATATCATGAAAACAAGGAAATTGCTGTTGACTACAGTGGAAAAATCAGTCAGATGTTGTGAATGATCATATATGCGATCATTGCCCAGATCATATATGCGATCATTGCCCACAGTAAAAAGTCATTAGACTGGGTTTACACAGTGCTTTTTTGGTCAAAAAAGTGCATGCGGTTTTTATACAAAAATGCAGTAATGCAGCAAAAAATGCAGTAATTTTTTGAATAAGAACACACCTTGTAAACCTTAAATGAGTGCCGCTCAACCTGCTAAATAGTGGATTGGCGCTTGTTATAGGTAGTACATTTGCCAATGTAAGATAGTAGTAGCCACATGTGTATATGTATAAAGAATACTCCTAGTAAATCAAAACAGGAGTGCAGCAATATACATATTGTCTCGTCAAGTGTAATCCTTGTCGGTGCAGGCACTGGCTGTATAATGGGTCATTAATATAATAAACGCATAATTGAGATTCCATACAGCAGTTCCCCAGTGTAAGACTGAGCCCTCGTTGTAAAAATGCAGCTTTTTTTGTTGCCGATTTTTTATGCGTTATTTTTTTTTTTAGCCAAGAGCAGGATTGGGTTGAGTAGAAGGTAGAAGTATAAGAACTTCCTATATATTTCCCATTCCTTTCGTTGCCATCCTTGGCTTAAATGTCATTGTCCTCTTTAATCCAATATGGTCATCAGCCACTAAGGTGCATCCACATACTTCACCCGTGTACAACTCTCAAAAATATACCATTTTAATTTTTAGTAGGAGAAATATTACTCAAAATACAAATCCCGAAAATAAACAGGAGGCTGAGAGCCATTAACCGAAGACTGATTAACCGTCATGTCACCTGGATCTTCCAGGCTCAGAATTGATGGGAACCCTAAACATAGGAGGTAAGTTTGATTAACTGATGAATCAATCACAGACACCTGCTTACTGGGGTGGCACAGCCCATTAACCATGTAACATCTGAAGAGCAATATGCCAGCGGCACTGCAGGATTCACGATGGGCATAAAAATGGCCTTGTGACTCGGGATTATTAAAGTGTATTTTTAGAGATTATGTCAGTAGTAAATCTCATTGTATATTAAAATGGAGAAGTCACAGAACAAAAAAAAAAAAAAAATTTGAGAAGCTGCTAACTGGATTAATCTCGCACACTTGAAGAAATACTCCTGAAGCAGCTCAGACTGCTTGGTTTTATATAGCAGGTGATAAATTTAGATGATTAATGTATGATCCTCAAGTAGTTTGGAAAGGAGCCTTAACACCTGTTCAAATATATCTGAACTATAGCTCCTTCTGTAGCTTTGCCTCTTCACCAAAAACACAATTGGGCCTGTCATGTTTCCCGCTGCTGGACCAGCTAAGGTCAATCTGGTTGGCCAACAGTTTTTTTAAATTCTATTTTAGCCTATATCCCCCTAAGACATCAGCATTTATATCTGATCATCCAATATCCACTATATTATTATATGACTCAGCTACTGGCACATTTTATCACTTTTCTGAGCTGTTGCCATACACCTATTATGGGTGTCAGCTAGTCTTCTAGAATCACTGATACACATGCAACTCCTTTTGGCCAAGTGTACATGTGTTCTCTATGGAGGAAGAGGTTTAATCTGCTGTCAGACACCTTAGATGGTTACATATCTCCCACAAAAATCAAGGATGGAGCATGCTGAAAGCCAAAATGTCCAATCCTTCTTTCCCTGACACTGACTTTTTGGAGATAGTCTGCACAACCCCATACACATGGTATAGTCAGCCGATCTCATGCCATGTTCAACCAACTTTATTCCTGTATGTAGAAAATGAAGGGTGTGGTCTGGGAGAACAGGTATGTTCCAGCCAGGCAACTAAAGGGTGTATGGTAAAAACCCACATCAGGGAGGTCAGATGTCTAATTAAGGCCTGATATAGTCTGTGTGTCAAGACTAAGAATTGTGGCACCTCACTAACAAAGCTAAGAGTTCTTATGTGAACTGAACCTATAAACCAGGTAACTGTGCCACCTGTTTGATGTTTCCAGAGCGAGAGTCTGGCAGCCAGGCTCCTGTATAGTCAGGGAATGATTTCTTATGTTATAGTTAGTTCTCAGCCGAGAAGGCTTTTGTTTTGTTTGTGCCTTCGTAAAGGCAGTTTGTACACCACAAGTGAATAAATACTGAATTTGAGTGCAACCCAGTCTCTGTGTCCCTGTTTCCTGCACTGCTACCAAGCGGTTCCCCACAGTATAAACATCCTAATATCTTTTGACATATTTTTCAGTGGTTAATTGTTCACTACTTTCATTGTTGTCTTTTTCCCCTGTCCACTTGCAGTACTGACACATGTATGATGGGCAAATATAAACCAGATAGGTGGTGGGAAAAGGCGGTGAAAGACACGTATGACAACAAGGAGAGGAATCAGTTATTTTACTATCTGGAAGTAAAATAGTTTTTCATCTAAAGGGAACCCAGCACCTCAATCCTGCCCTGAAGATAGATAGGTTAGGGTTTTTGTCACTATGAAAGTGAGCTCTTTGGCGCAACAAGGGCATTGCTGCTTATCTCTTAGGAGCAGTGGCAACACATTTGTTGCTCCGAAGAGCTTCTATGCACACTGATAACAACAGCAATATCTCAGTAACTGAGGCACCAATTCACACAGTTTGATTCAGGTGCTCCTAACCTATTTGTGGGGCTGGATTTTGGGGTCTTCAGAATATTGAGTGGTACCCGAGCTGTATTAGTCCATTACATTGCATAGATGTGGTGTCGGAAGCTGCTGAGAACAGATGACTGGTGGGGCTGTCCACTATTCAGCAGCCATCTGATTATTATAACAGGCTGTAATCATACAGTGTGATACAAGTGAGAAGCGCAACATGATCTCAGTGTGAACTCCCCCTAGAGATTAGGCATCTACGTCCTGAGATATTTATATCACAAGTTACAAATCTAGGATTTAGGACACGTGGTTCAGAGAACCAAACTCTTTTTTTTTTTTTTTTTTTAATTTCAATTTCTTAAGATGCAAAACTTCTTTATAGACCATTACAGATGACCCAACACTTCTTAGCCACACAAAATGATAGAAAAGTTACACGTCTTGCTAACCACAATAAACTTCACTCCCTAACACCATCAGCAATCCTAGTCCTTTAAATACAAGTCACCTTGCATCAAATGTGAATGTTCTCATGAATATTAAACAGCCATCCTTACTTTAGAGATGGGCATCGCAGTGTGTGGTGACATGCTTGTCCCTGCTGGGTCTTGACAGCTAGGATAAACATTCACTGAAGATATGCGTGGACTGTTTAGAAATTTTTTTTTTCTTGCTTCAAACTATTGTGAAAATCCCATAATTCCTTGCCAGCCTTTCTTAGTAGAAGAATCTTCCAGTTGCTGCTGATTGCATTACAGTTAATTAGGGGGAATGCCATCAATGTGCATTTCTCCTCTACCCGAAGCCGCTCTCATCACACCATCATGGCTAAATGGTGTACGATTAATGCGCTGTGTTGAAACAGCATGAAAAGACAGATCTAATTTATGCATAACATTATTCAGGAGTGATACCAGGCAGGTGGAATTATTATTTCATCTATAGCCCAGAGACATGTCTCCTAAAACCAGTTTAATTTTAATGGAATTTTCAGTTGAAGGGAAATTTTATAACTTGCAAAAGAAAAAAAAAATGAGAAAAGAAGAATATCCCATTACTCAGAATTCAGCGCATATGCCTTTAAAAAGACCTTTAGAAAAAGAAAAAGCCATACTCACCTGTCCTTGCGAAACTTCAGCGATGACATCAATTCCCAATTCCCCCTCACATGGCTGCTATCACCAGTCACTGGGCCATCTTTGCAAATTCCAGTTCCTGCAGTGATAACATACCCGACTACCACATATTAGAGATGAGCGAGTAGTATTCGATCGAGTAGGTATTCGATCGAATACTACGGTATTCGAAATATTCATACTCAATCGAATACTACTAGCTATTCGCAGTAAATATTTGATTCAGAGCCAGCGTTGATTGGCCGAATGCTATACAGTGTATAGCATTCGGCCAATCAATGCTGGTTCTGCTGCAAGCTCGTCCTTGCTAGTTAGGAGAGCTGGCAGCTTGCTGTTACGAGGGAGCTTACTTTTTCTCTTAGGAATGAATTGACCAGCGTTGATTGGCCAGTGTACAGCATTCGACCAATCAATGCTGGTTCTGTCGGAGGCTTGTTGCGCATTTTCTGTTAGTACAATAAACCTCATTTCAATCCTGAAATATTACTGTGTCCATCAGTTATTAGATATATCAAACTGAAATGGCTGTTGCAAACACCAAAATATTTAGAACTAAAAATGATTAAGATTAATAGGGGTGCCCAAACTTTTTCATAGGACTGTATATATATATATATATATATATATATATATATATATATATATTTATATATATGCGTGTGTGTAGCTCTAGGGATATACAGATGCCCTTCTTTGCCCCGTCACTCAGATACATGTAGTTATTGTCTGAATGGACGCGTACTGTGTGAATGTGAATCACTGACATTACACTTGTGGACTAGATTTTATATTTGTTTCCCTGGCTACTGAAAAGACACTGCAATTATTTTACTTGTTCTACAAATAACATATTAGGATCCAAATAGCTTTCCCACAGAGAATAGAAAATGAGTAAAACGTCAGACTAATTTATTTCCTTCCCATTGCAAAAAGATAGATCAATTCATCATAGAGTGGCGACTCAACGGATAAAGTGCCATATCCACCGTGCAGAAATGTGATTATTGTTTTCTATGTAGTGTTTACTACAGTGTTGTTGACTTGATATTTACTCTGTTTAGAGCCATATATCCTCAGTTATTCCGTTCCCTTACTTTCTTGTGGCTTGATAACGTACAGATGTAGCACAGTCCATCTATACAGAGAGGTTACATCTATAATTAAAATATATTCCTCATCCACCATTACATAAAAGGGGATAGACAGAACTTTTATATTAATGACTTCCGGCACCCCCACCAAGCAGCTGACAGTGGGGCACTGCACAGTCTGAGCCATTGTTGTCGCAGCATGATCAGTCAGCTCATTGATGGGTAGCTGGGCGTCCAACCCATAGGTTATCAATATAAAGTATCAAGGACAGCCATCGCTATTAGAAACTGGATAACACCTTTAATTGTCATTTCTAAGCTGGCTTCATATGTCCATAATACATTGTCTTGCTTCAATACTAGTATCTAAGATACCCAGAGAATCCTATCAGACCTCATCATTCGGTGAATACTACAATCTTGCAGTCAATTGCCATTTACTGTACAAGGGAGTGCACACATGCATTATAACATTGCAAGCCCATTCCAAATGTTTCTGCTCAGAAAATATTCTTCCATGCTGTATACTGTACAACTACACTGCATACAATCACATGTATCCATCACTAACTCTTATTGTAAAAAATCTTGTGGTATATGAGTGAGATTTCTTCTTTTTGAAAAGCAGTCAACTAAGTTTTAGAACAGTGAAATAAGAAGCTGGCCAATGCATATTTCCCAAACATATGCCAAAAGAACACATTTTAGCATACTTTGAGCCTATTATAGACTTCTCAGTTATGCCAGGTGCTGATGCATCTCAATGGGATCACTGCTAAAATACTTCACCAGTATTTGATTATGTTCCTGCACATGTTTTCATGCTATTTCATATACTGGATCTGATATAACTTGAAATAGATTATATCAATGTGGCTGGAGTAATGTTGTAGATGGCATATTCCCCTCAACCTTATATCATTCTGCTGGAGGAGAGGAGATAGTCAGTTCCTCTCTCTTCAGGAGAGTAGAGATTAGCTGGAGAAACACAGTTAGGGTGCATTCACACTGAGTAAACGCTAGCTTATTTTGTAGAGTAAAATTACACTTGTAAATTTTGCTATCCCATTGACTTCAATGACATTTTACAGGCGTATTTTTACAGGCGTATTTTTTACAGGCGTATTTTTACACTTGTAAAAAAATATCATTGAAGTTAATGGGATAGCAAAATTTACAAGTGTAATTTTACTCTACAAAATAAGCTAGCGTTTACTCAGTGTGAATGCACCCTTAGGGTGCATTCAGACTACGTAACGCCGGGCGTGTATGAGAGCCGTACACGCCGGCATTACGGCAGACTGCCGAACACTTCCCATTCACTTCAATGGGAGCGCTCGTAACAGCGGCGTTTACGAGCGCTCCCATTGAAGTGAATGGGAAGTGTTCGGCAGTCTGCCGTAATGCCGGCGTGTACGGCTCTCATACACGCCCGGCGTTACGTAGTCTGAATGCACCCTTAGACCAATTCCTGTAAGCCACATATCAGGGCCAGTAGTGCAGTCAAGATGGAGATGAGTTTCTGTGCTGCTCTCTTTTAGAGCCTTGTTTGCGTGACAAAAAAACTGTGTCAGAAATTTTTGGTCAGATCTCATAGCTATGACCAGGGTCGGACTGGGGTGTCTAGGGCTCACCAGTGGAATTGTTTCTAGGGGCCCACCGCCAGGACCCTGCAGATCAGCGGCGGTACCAAGACACGACGACTAAAGGTAATAACATGTCGGGAGCCATGCTGCTCACCCACTATACCATGTGTACTACCTAAATGTACTGCTACACCTTGTATGGCAAGTGAACAGCGCGGCTCCTAGAAATGCTATTATTACCTGTAGCTGCTCGGTCCTGGAAAAGGTTGATCTGCAGAGGTCCTGGCTGTTGTATCATCGCAGATGTAATATTGATGGCTTATCCTAAGGACAGACCATCAATATTAGAAAGATGAATAAATCCTTTAGGACTAGTTCACACAGAGATACATGAACTCCGCGTCGCAGATGCCAGGCATCCCATCGTGGCATTCCGCTCCGGATTAGGTCCAAATGAATAGGCCGGAGCCTCGTGCCGTGGATGCTGAGACTGACTCAGCCGCGGAATCCGTGGCAAGATAGGAAAAACCCCGGCGGCAATGCATCAGTTTTTCCCACAGCACTTATTGCAGAAACTCCGCAGAGGTTTCCTCTGAGGACTTTCTGCTTCCATTATACCTATAGGGACCGCCAGTGTTTATGTAGTTATAAGTGACATGCTGCAATTTCCAAAACCACAACAGTTTTGGAAATTGCAGTGTGTCCACTGCGTGTATTTTTCTGCAATGTGTGAATGGGAGTGCACACACTATATACCTACACACTCAGGCCTGGTTCACATCTGTGTTCAGTAATCCATTTGGGGAGTTCGCATGGTGACCCCCCGAACAGACTACTGAACCATTAGCAAGTGGTGTGCAGTGAAAGCACATGGACCCAATAGATTATAATGGAGTCCGTGTGCTTTCCGTGCGGTGTCCACACGGAACATGTGGACAGAAAAGTACTTCATGATCTACTTTCCTGTCCGCAAGTTCCGTACAGAGACTGTGCGGGAGGCACACGGTCTATGGGGTCCATGTGTTTTCACTGCACACCGATTGCTAATGCTTTCGTAGATCATTCGGGGAAGGGGGGGGCATGCGGACTCCCCGAACGGATTACCAAACGCAGATGTGAACCAGGCCAACGTATACCATATATATATTATTATAGCATATATACACACATATACATTTATATACATTCATATACCATATATGTCATATATATACTTATATGAATGTGTTCCAGAGTATGGGAGATACACAGGAGAAACTTGGAGACGGTTGTGTGAAGTGCGGATAAGAGCAGAGAGGAGCATTTGATCCTCTGCGCTAAAATTCTATCTACGCCTCTGGTTTCCATTGTTTAAGAGTTTGTCTGTTTTATCCTTTGAGTAAAGAAAGAATTTAATATATTTCTGATCACGTTCAATCTGTTGCCTACTATCCATACCTAAGGGTATGTTCACACAGCAAAAATACATGTTGTAAAAATCCCACATGTTGTTTTGATGTGAAGCCTGCGGGGGAAATCTGAGCCTAAGGTTTCTGCCATTGTTTGCGGTTCTTAACTACCACTTTAACAAATTTATTAGAGTGCGGGCAAGTGTCGCAATTTCAATGCTGTTTTCATGCTGAAATAGTAAAAAGGCAGGGCAGGATGCTTCTGGGTCTCAAGATTAAGGAACTTTTTCATTCTATCTCCAATACAGAAAAATTGTTGAAATCAGTATGGTGGGAGGCACGTAATGACTTGTAACTTAGTGTATTGTGGTGCTGCCTTCACACTCCATACAAAGATAGATAGATAGATAGATAGATAGATAGATAGATAGATAGATAGATAGCTAGCAGGAGGTGCAGAAGTAGAAATCGCTACTGGGGCGGGCTCCAAAGGCCTCTCTATAATATAAAAAGAGGTTAGTTGTAAACAGCACATGGTGGTGGTGGGGGGGGGTTATTGATTTTGCATTGAAGCTTCAAGTTACGCCTCTAAATAGATAAATAGTAACATAGCTCATAAGTATGAATAAAGAGATAGGTCCATACAGTCTGATCTATAATCCTACCGTGTTGATCTAGTAGAAGGCAAAAAAGTGAGAGGTGGTTACCAGTTGCCCTATATTAGGGGGCAAATCTTCCAACTCCATATATGACAATCAGAAGAGATTCCTTCCCAAAACTCTATCACCCATAACCTGCAATATTATTACTGTCAGGGAAGGTATCCAGGCCCATTTGGAATGTATTAACCATAATCTCGTGGCAGAAAGTTCCAGTCTCACTGCTCTGACAGTAAAGAAGCCCTATCTACGGTGATGGTGAAATCTCCTTTCCTCTATATGTAAAGCACATCCCTTATATACTGTACTATTACTTTTTTTCACTGCTGTCTGGTTAAATATATTTACTGACTTATTACAGGCTCAGACCTCTGCACTTCCTTCATATCTTACACTATAGCATTGTGCAGATTAATTGCTATGTAAAAGCAAAAAGCCTCCAGGAAGATAGGGCAAGGAGCTGAGATTTCTATCATAGCAAGACCAGGCAACTAACATAGCAGTATAAAAAATAATACTATCAGGTAACGGCTACGTGTACCCTGAGCCAAAAGAAGCTTTATTCCACTTTGTTTCCTAATAGCTTTGGGCCCCAGGCTGTATGTTATGTCTCACTCGAAGGCTTCTAGTCATAAATATTGTAAGTAAGGTCCAACATTAGTAATTATCCCGGACGACACTAATTGGACACCTTACAGGATGCATGCTGGGTAAATATTGGAAAACAATTCATATTCCATAGATAATGCAAGACAATCTTGGAGCGGAAAGCAATGCACTGTAGAAGGCTTTAGGCAATTGTTTACTGTATTTCGCTTGCTGTATATTCACATGACAATTCCTAATTAGCAATACTATAGTATATGGTGTTATGGTAACCACACATCATATCTGTGCAATGTCATAGCACCGTGTTTATGGAGGGGGTGTTATAGTAGATTTATTTACTGTAATACTTTGTTGGATCCTCATGACCTTACCTTAGGTATTCTCTTCTATTATATTTGTAACCCATTTTGAGCATATTCTGTTTTAGAATATAATCCAAAAGGGATTATGAACCTTTATAATATAATATAATATAATATAATATAATATAATATAATATAATATAATATATATTCTTGTTTTAATATTTCTGACATATGAAAGTTAAATTTACACTTTGGGTTGAGAACTAAAGTATTTCAGCAAAAAGGATATTAAAATTTTTCTTTTACGGATAGCCCATAAAAAGTTCCAATGCCAGGTCCCAAAAATATGTGCAGAAAAAGGGTGAAGGCCATAAAACCTAAATCAAAACTGTCTTACTGGTAACCATCTGTGGGGGGAAGGCTGTTTGGACTCCCTGTAACAGTATTGTCCAAAGTGGGGAAGGCTGAGGTCTTTCCCTATTAAGCCCTTGTCACTCCCGTCATAAGTTCTGTCTTTACAAGGGCAGTCCCAACTGCTCTCCTTCAAGTTACCCTAAAAAATGTATGCTCCTTCCCAATACGTTTCTTGCCACCTTGAGAAAAGGGGCAGTCATCGGGGGACCTACAGGCAAACACATGAACAACACACTCAAAATTCATAGTTGTGTATGAATGTGTACATAATTGTATAAGGGTATGACAATCTAAAAGCTATCTATTGAGAAATGCTAGACTTACTTATAGAAAGCTCTTACTGAAGAACACTATGATTGCATTAAAGTGCATGCCTTGTATAGGGCTGTGGCCCCGTCAATAGTAAACAAAGGGGCATGGTTGTGACATGTGCACTCTGGCCATTACAATGCAATGGCTTGTTTCATATAAAGCATGGAATTAATTAAGAAAACTGGACATAGTGTTTCATATATCACAAAAAATACCCAAACAAAGGGCATTGGAGAAAACTTGGAAAGACATTGAAATAAATATCGGTAAACATCAAAGCTAGAAATGGAATTTGGATACTATGGGCCAAAGTCCGCTCTTAACCGGAGTAATGCAATGATTAAAGCTCACAATAAAGCCTAACTTGCACATCAAAACAAGCATAGACCAAGCTCAGATATAAGAAGGCAGGCTACTTTACATGATCTAACAACCTAAGAAGGAGGGGTGCTGACAAAGTCATAAAGGGATGTTAACAGACATATGGGATAATCCGCCAGATGGTCCAAACAGAAAAACGCCAAATCGAGGACTCCCTTAGCACCAGGGATTATATCTGTAAGTTTTTATTTCTCCCTGCACTCACATGGAGGATAGTTTGTGAGGTGCTGGTGGGATCAGTTCTGAGCCTACTCACATAAAGCGACCAAAATAAGTTTGTTCGTTTAGAAGAATCCAATTCAAAGATCCACCCGGTTTCTCTTCACAGGATCCTTCTATCACAATCACCACCCCTCATGTTTGGTGAAACTCTGTCAATCCCCATAAAAGTGATGATGTTTCAGGCCCCCCATGTTCCTCATTAATATGCTTAGCAATTGGTGTTTTTCTCCTATCGTCAATATCTCTAAGATGGTCCACAATACATCTCCTAAGTTTATGTCTTGTTTTACCTATGTATTCTTTTCTACAATGGTATGTCATTTTATATATTGTCCCCATGGACTTACAGCTTATAAATTGTCATACCTCAAAGGTTTTGCCTTTCACGCCTGATGTCAAAGTCTTGCCTGTTTGTATATAGGGATAGGCTATGCATCCACTACACCTAAAACAGCCTAATAGATTTGTCCAACCACGTTGTTGTCTCCTGTCCTGCGTAGTGGCTAGGCAACAATCTGTCCCCTAGTGATCTTCCTCTTTTATAGGTATTAGAAGAAAATTTGAGAATATGAAAAAAATTTTATCCACTGGCTAACACGGTACAAAGATATTTTTCCTTATAGGTAATGGAAGGTTGATCACACACATCCACATCCCCCACATTGTTTGCAGATCCATATCCCTTAAAAGGACAATCCAGTGTTTGGAGAGCAACTCTGGGGCCACTTGTGCTTCATTATTATAGGTGGTAATAAGTCTGATACACTGATCTACCTCCGAGGCATTACTGTTCACACCTAATGGCTGACTTTTGTCCTTCTGTAGGGTCTCCTTATAAGCTGATCTCAGCACAGGATACATTTCAGATCACATGACGGTTTCACAATTCATTTTTAGTTGTGCAGTTACATCTCAACTTAGATATTGCCGTTTGGAGAGTCTAATCTTGAGTGGGACAAGATGGTTGTTTTCCCAACTCAAGATGGAATTTGTTGTGGTGGGCTTCCTGTAAATGCCTGTCTATAGTTTACCACTCAATTTCTTGGTGATAACCACATTCAGAAATGGCTTTCACAGGTAAGCTTGAGACCAATTATATTGATGTTTAACTGGTAAACAAACAGTTTAAAGGAAGCCTCTGTCCCCCTCAAGATGATGAAAATATCATCAATGTACCGTGCCCATAGATCTATATATTCCACTCCATTGGGCCCCTATTCTCTGCAGACCATCGTGGTCTCCCACCAGCCCAGATTATCCATACCTGACACTATAGGCCTTCTTTTAGAGAGGCCGAGACCTTATGAATTTTGGGAAGGCAATAAATGTTGCTGTAACCATGTCAATTGGATATAAATAGCCAAATTCATTTAGAACTAGAGATGAGCGAACACTAAAATGTTCGAGGTTCGAAACTCGATTCGAACAGCCGCTCAATGTTCGTGTGTTCAAACGGGTTTCGAACCCCATTATAGTCTATGGGGAACAGATACTCGTTAAGGGGGAAACCCAAATCCGTGTCTGGAGGGTCACCAAGTCCACTATGACACCCCAGGAAATGATGCCAACACCTCTGGAATGACACTGGGACAGCAGGGGAAGCATGTCTGGGGGCATCTAACACACCAAAGACCCTCTATTACCCCAACATCACTGCCTAACAACTACACACTTTCCACATTCAAAAAAACCTCTATCAAAGTGGGAAAATACCTGGAAACCTTCTTTACTCCCCAAATGGATGGACACAAACCCCAATTTAAGCTCAACAAACAGTAACAACCACCCCTTTAAATCACGTTCCCCATGACAACCACAAATGGAATAGGCAATGGGAATTCCAAAAGCCCTCACCCTTAACTGTCATTTTGAGTGTGTGTGTGTGTGTGTGTGTGTGTGTGTGTGTGTGTGTTGTGGTAAGACCTTCCAAAATTCACTTTTCTAGCCCTTAACATGAGCCCTTCCAAACAAAGTTACATGACCTTAAGCTGAGCTACCAGCAGAGATTGAGGCCCTTGGCATGAGTAGAGCCTTGCACCAGCAGTGTTTTTGGCACTTAGGGTGAGTTGAGCCTTGTACCAGCGTGTGTCCCTTAACATCAGGCGGGCCCTAAGTTCTGCGCTTTGCACAAAAGTTCCACATTAACTAGGCTGAATGGTACAAAGATTAGTAGGCCCGAGAACCAGGAACAGGTCTTCCAATGGCTGTCGGATAACGCTTAAAGCACATTGTCCACCAGCCAGTCAGCCTCTACCTCCTCTTACCCAACAGTCTTGTCCTCCTTCCACCCAAAATTCCCAATCTTCCCAGAACAATAACCCCAACTGTCCCTGCTCCCCAGAGCTGTTCTCCCTTCCTTTGACTGTACCGCAACCTGCCCCTCCATTTCGCGATTCCACGGACCTAACAGACGAGTATCTGTGTCCAGATGCTCAAACACTAGAGTCTCCTCCATTCCATCTCCGGTCGATTTGGTGGCGGATGACCAGCAACCCACCCTCATCGACGACGATGAGACGCAGTTGCTGTCAGGGCAGCCAGTTGACATGCGCATTGTGCAGGAGGAGGAGGCGAGACAGGAGTTGGAAGAGGAGGTGGTGGACGACGAGGACACCGACCCCACCTGGACAAGGCAGATGTCAAGCTGGGAAAGTAGTGTGGATGTTGAGGCAGGTGCAGCACCAAAAAGGGTAGCTAGAGGCAGAGACATGTCCAGAGGCAGAGGTCAGCTGCTTTGCCGAAGCCAGGCCAGACCCGGAATGTCCGAAGATGTTCCCTTTTGTACCCAGCCCAGAAAAACTCCCCCATCGAGGGCACGTTTCTTGAAGGTGTAGAGTTTTTTCAAGGAATGCGCCGAGGACAGATATAGTGTCGTCTACACAATTTGCCTCTCGAAATCGAGTAGGGGCCCTGAGAAGAGCAACCTGTCCACCACTTCAATGCACCGTCATTTGGAATCCAAGCAATGGAATCAGTGGCAGGCAGCAACGGCAGGACAAACGTCGCCCGCCGTTCATGCCACTGCCTCTGCTCACAGTGCTGGCGATGCACTCCAGAGGACGAGCCAGGACATCACTTCATCTGCCTCCGCCACTTTGTTGACTTCTCCCTCATCCTCCCCTGTTTCTGTCTTATCTCCTTCTCCTGCACCATCAAAGGCACCATCAGGCGCTTCTTTACAACAACCCACCATCTCTCAGACATTGGAGCGCCGGCAGAAATACACCGCTAACCACCCACCCACGCAAGCCTAGAACGCCAACATCGCTAAACTGCTGGCCCAGGAGAGGTTGGCGTTCCGGCTTGTTGAAACTCCCGCCTTCCCGGACCTGATGGCAACTGTGGCACCTCACTATGCCGTCCCTAGCCGTCACAACTTCTCCCGGTGTGGCGTCCCCGCCTTGCACCAGCACGTGTCACTCAACATCAGGTGGGCCCTTAGTTCCGCGCTTTGCTGCAAGGTCCACTTGACCACCGACACTTGGACAAGCGCCTGTGGTCAGGGATGCTGCAGTGCTTATCTTTAATGACAGGCAGGGTGAATGTGGTGGAGTCTGTTCCCCGGGTGCAAACTGGGGTGGCCTATCTCCTCTCCCAGGCCAAAATTCATGGCAGGAGTAGACTGAAACCCTACGATGCTGCAACCTCCACCACAGCTACTAGCGGCAAACGCTAAAACACTGGTGTGGGGAGACGTCAGCAGGCGGTGCTGAAGCTCATCAGCTTGGGGGACAGACAGCACAGTGCCTCCGAGGTCAGGGATGCCATCCTGGCTGAGATGGCATTTTTTTTTCCCTGCTACACCTGGGGCCTGGCATTTTTACGCCTGTGATAATGGCTGGAACCTGGTAGCGGCTCTGGAGCTTGCCAGCCTCCAACACATTCCATGTTTGGCCCACGTCTAACCTAGTGGTGCAAAGTTTTTTAAAAACATACCCAAATGTACCGAAGCTACTGTTGAAAATGCGGCGCTTGTGCGCCCACTTTTGCAAGTGCACAGGAGTCGCTGCTAGCCTAAAAACACTCTAGCAAGGCCTACATCTGTCCAAACACAGGCTGTTGTCCGTCATTCACACACGCTGAAACCCTACAATACCATATCTTGAGCAGGGTGTGTGAGCTGCACAGACCTTTGATGGAGTTCCATCTACAAAACCCAAGGGTTCCTCAAAGTCAGCAACCAAAGTTTCTGCACCATGAGTTTCCAGGGGTGGCAGAGTTATGGCTAGGGGAAGAGGCATGGATAGGGATGATGTCTAGGGGCAAAAGCAGTGTGGATGTGGAGGCAAGCTAAGCAGGAAAAACTGGGGGTACAAGCTAAGGCATGGACTGGGGTGATGTCTAGGGGCAAAAGCAGTGTGGATGTGGAGGCAAGCTAAGCAGGAAAAACTGGGGGTACAAGCTAAGGCATGGACTGGGGTGATGTCTAGGGGCAAAAGCAGTGTGGATGTGGAGGCAAGCTAAGCAGGAAAAACTGGGGGTACAAGCTAAGGCATGGACTGGGGTGATGTCTAGGGGCAAAAGCAGTGTGGATGTGGAGGCAAGCAAAGCAGGGAAAATGGTGGCTAGAGACAAAGGGATGTCCATAGGCAGCAAGGGCAAAGATGCAAAACTCTCCCGTTTCAAGAATTTTCCTGACTTGTTTCCCCACAAAACATTCCTGGGAGGAGGGCTGAAACACCACCCTCCTCCTCCTCCGCTGTTAGATTGACCCCAGCTACGAGCTGAAAACGCTGCAACACTGGTGTGGGGAGACGTCAGCAGGCTGGGCTGAAGCTCATCAGCTTGGGAGACGGACAGCACACTGCCTCTGAGGTCAGGGATGCCATCCTGGATGAGATGGCAATTTGTTTATCCCCGCTGCCCCTGGGGCCAGGTTTTTTAGCTTGTTGGAGGGCTCTGGAGCTTGCCAGCCTCCAACACGTTCCATGCCTGGCCCACATGTTCAATGTAGTGGTGCAATGATTTTTAAAAACATACCCCAAATTAGCTGAGCTAAGGGTGAAAGTGCGGCACTTGGACACCCACTTTCCCAAGTCTACAGTACCTGGAGCTAGCCGCAATACACTCCAGCAAGGCCTACATCTGCCTGAAGCACCTACTGTTGTGCGAGGTCACCACACGCTCTAACCCTAGATACCGTATGTTCAGCAGGGTGTGTGAGCAGCAGAGACCTTTGATGGAGTACCAGCTACAAAACCCAAGGGTTCCTCAGAGTCAGCTCCCTCACTTTCTGCACCATGAGTTTCCATGGGTGGCAGACTTATGGCTAGAGGCACAGGCATGGATAGGGGTGATGTGTAGGGGCAAAAGCAGTGTGGATGTGGAGGCAAGCTAAGCAGCAAAAACTGGGGGTACAAGCAGCCGGTGACATCATCACTGACAAGCACAGCTGTCTGTCAGCTGACAGGCTGACTTTCACCAAAATGAACAGACAATGGATAGACTCATCATATACATGTCAGTTACATGACAAATTTAGTGCAATTTGCAAGTCCAAGATGGTTTGGAGATCTGCGGAGAGGAATCTCACCACCTCTTGCGGGTGCCATCATTTGGAAGGCAAGCCCTGGGCTCAGTGGGTGAGAGCAAGCGCAGGATAATCGTCGTTTGGCCTGGCGGCCACTGCCTCTTCCACTGTTGACAGGGCTGGCGCTGCAGTCCAGACCAGGAGCCAGGACACCTCCACATCTGCCTCTGACACTTTGGGGAGTTCACCCTTATCCTCACCTTTTCCTGCCATTTCTCCTTTTGCCCGCGCCATCATGCGCCTCTTCCCAGCAACTCCCCATCTCCCAAGCCTTTCATTTCATGCTAAAGTACAGTGCAACCCACCCACATGCCCAAGGCTTCAACGGCCTCATCTCAAGAAATCTGGCCCAGGAGATGTTGGAATCCCGGCTGGGGGACACTCTGCCCTTTTTGGGCAGAGTGTCTACTGCGCCACCGCACTGTGATGTCCACACCAGCACTTTCCCCCAAACATGAGGCGGTCCCTAAATTCAGCGCTTAGCCCTAAAGTTCCATGTGACCAGTTACGAATGGACAAGTGCATGCGGACAGGGACGCTACCTTTCAATTTGGGCACAGTGGTTGAATGTAGTTGAGGCGTGGACCGGGTCGCAACATGTGGTGGCCTGACTTGTCTCCCCACACAACATTCCTGGGAGGAGGGCTGAAACACCACCCTCCTCCGCTGTTAAATTGACCCCAGCTACGAGCTGGAAACGCTGCAACACTGGTGTGGGGAGACGTCAGCGGGCCGTGCTGAAGCTCATCAGCTTGGGGGCCAGACAGCACACTGCCTACAAAGTGAGTCATGCCATCCTCGATGAGACGGCAATGTGGTTTTTGCCACTGCACCTGGGCCCAGGCATGTTGTCATGTGTGATAATGGCCGTAACCTGGGATTGGCTCTGTAGCTTGGCAGCCTGCAACATATTCCATGCCTGGGCCACGTTTTTAACTCATTGCTGCTAATCTTTTGAAAAAGGTACCCCAATGTTCCTGAGCTACTGGTGAAAGTGTGGCGCTTGTGCGGATAGTTTTTAAAGTGTATAGTTGCCGCTGCTAGCCTCTATGCACTCCTACAACGCCTGTACCTGCTGGAACAACGGCTGTTGTGCGACGTCTCCACACTGCTGGCACTAAACATATCATGTGTTGAGCAGAGTGTGTGAGCAGCACAGACCTTTGATGTAGTTCCAACTCCAAAACCCTCGGGTTCGTCAAAGTCAACTCCCTCAGTTGCTCAACCATGAGTGGCCATGGGTGGCAGACTTATGTGAAATCCCATCCCATCCATTGCACTGGACACGAAACATTAGCATGCGCTCAGCACAACTTCGGATATGGCAGATGCGTTAAGCAGGGTGCAGGGTACAACACAGACCAGGCCCGAGCACCAGGAACAGGTGTTAGAAATACTGCAGCATCTGCCATTTCCTTCCAATTTTGGGGTTTTGGACCCGCCACCGACTTGTCTGGACCTAAGTGGGGATCATGAGACACAGTTGCCATCAAGGCAAGCTGTGGTCATGTGCGGTTTGCAGTAAGGGGGCAGTGCGCAATTGGAAGAGGAGTTGGTGGATGACGAGGCCACCGACCCCACATGGACAGGGGTGATGTCTAGGGGCTAAAGCAGTGTAGATGTAGAGGGAAGCTAAATCAACAAAAAACCTGGGTAGAAGCAAAGGCATAAACTGGGGTGATGTTTAGGGGTGAAAGCAGAGTAGATGTGGAGGGAAGCTAAGCAGCAAAAACAGTGGGTAGAAGCAAAGGCATGCAAAACTCTACCCTGTTGGAAGACTTATTCCTAGGTCTGGAACACGTTAATGGCCCCCCTGGACAAATTACTGCCACTCAGGGGCCTAGTGTCACCAGGAGGGACAAGTATAGGCGCATGTTGTGGGAATACCTGGCCGACACCAGCTCTGTCCTCTCCGATCCCTCTGTGCTCTACAGCCTAAACTTATTTTCTCATCTTTTTTTCTGAACTGCACATCTCTTGCCTGCTTCCTTTGGGATCTTAGAAATGGTGGTCCACTTCCACAGATGGTAACTTCAATAGACAGTGTAACGGGAGTAGCTGAGGGATCGCTGTCTTAACCACTTTTTGGCACAAAATTAACTTCCAAAGCCAAATATGGTGCAAGTATATGATGCAAGGACACCTACACACCTATCTCTGACACATTGGGGAGTTCACCCTCATGCGCCCTTTTGGCCTGCACCATCATGCGCCTCTTCCCAGCCACTCCACATTTCCCAAGCTTTTCATTGCAGGCAGAAGTACAATACAACCCACCCCCATGCCCAAGCCTGTAACAGCCTCATCGATAAACTGCTGGCCCTGGAGATGTTGGTGTTTGTTTATGCTTCTGGAGA
This sequence comes from Leptodactylus fuscus, assembly GCF_031893055.1. Lineage (NCBI taxonomy): Eukaryota > Metazoa > Chordata > Amphibia > Anura > Leptodactylidae > Leptodactylus > Leptodactylus fuscus. The sequence continues at coordinate 70,447,914 of NC_134269.1, forward strand.
CCCAGGCCTTCCGTCAGCAGATGGCAGCTGGGGCACCTCCCTATGCTGGGCCTAGCCGTTACTACTTCTCTTGGTGTGCTGTCTCTGCCTTGCGCCTGCATGTGTCCCATAACATCAGTCGGGCCCAGAGCTCTGCGCTTTGCTGCAAGGTCCACTTGACCACCGACACATGGACAAGCGCCTGTGGTCAGGGATGCTGCAGTGCTTATCTTTAATGACAGGCAGGGTGAATGTGGTGGAGTCTGTTCCCCGGGTGCAAACTGGGGTGGCCTATCTCCTCTCCCAGGCCAAAATTCATGGCAGGAGTAGACTGAAACCCTACGAAGCTGCAACCTCCACCCCAGCTACTAGCGGAAAACACTGTAACACTGGCATGGGGAGATGTCAGCAGGCCGTGCTGAAACTGATCAGCTTGGGGGACAGACAGCACAGTGCCTCCGAGGTCAGGGATGCCATCCTGGCTGAGATGGCATTTTTTTTTCCCTGCTACACCTGGGGCCTGGCATTTTTGCGCCTGTGATAATGGCTGGAACCTGGTAGCAGATCTGGAGCTTGCCAGACTCAAACACGGTCCACGCATGGCCCACGTTTTCCAACTTGTTGGTGCCATGTTTCTTTGAAACCTACACCATTGTGCCTGATATACAGGTCAAAGTGGGGCCATTTTCGTAAGTGAGAACTAGCCTCTGCTAGGCAGAAAACATTCAGAGCACACTCCTCTCATCTTCGCACCGTTGGCTGGCGGAGGAAGACGAGGGGGTTGGAGTGGCATCTGATGTCCCTATCCCACACGAGGCTAGAGGGTGCACTTCAGTGCATCCCATTACTTCACCACAAATGGTGTGAAGGGGAGTGGAAAATGGAGGAAATGGAGAGTGACCCTTACAGTTGGGGCCAGCAAAGGCATGCCAAGTAACACACTGGCACACATGGCTGACTTCATCTTGGGTTGCTTTTCAACACATATTTCACATCATGAAGAACAAATAATACTGGATTTTTTCAAGCCTCGAACCCCGGTCTAGGTCTAATGTCTGTTCCTTTCTTATATTAGGGGAGAGGGAAAAAAAATTACTTCAGTGATACGTTTAGCGTACATAGACTGACTATTAATGTGTATCCCACTTAGTGTTGTTAGGGTTACACACCGTCACAACCTGGCTAAAGCTTCTATAGCTGTTAATAAAGTCAACATAACTTTACGGTATCCAAAAAGACAGCTGGTACCGACAGAGAGCAAGACAAATGTCACCCAAAGCTGTGAGCTCTGAACACCCACAGTGACTTTGGCGTCATCATCATTATAAGGGAGCGGGTGGTAATAAATAACTTGGCAGTGCCTAAAACCCAAAAAGCTTATACAACTATATTTACATTAAGATACACAAATGAAACTTTTCAGTAGCATGTCATGAGACAAGCTGATAAGCTCTTCCTTTGTGCAGTGCTATTTGAAAGTTAAACGCTGCCTTTATTTTAATTCTGGAGAAGGTGCAGACTAGAGATGAGCGAACAGTGTTCTATCGAACACATGTTCGATCGGATATCAGGGTGTTCGCCATGTTCGAATCGAATCGAACACCACGTGGTAAAGTGCGCCAAAATTCGATTCCCCTCCCACCTTCCCTGGCGCCTTTTTTGCACCAATAACAGCGCAGGGGAGGTGGGACAGGAACTACGACACCGGGGGCATTGAAAAAAATTGGAAAAAGTCATTGGCTGCCGAAATCAGGTGACCTCCATTTTAGACGAATAGTGGATTTCAAATCCGGGTCATATGAGAATGTGAACTTTGTGACTATGAGACAGGGATAGCTGTACAGGCAGGGATAGCTAGGGATAACCTTTATTTAGGGGGGAATGTTATTAAAAATAACTTTTTGGGGCTCTATCGGGTGTGTAATTGTGATTTTTGTGAGATAAACTTTTTCCCATAGGGATGCATTGGCCAGCGCTGATTGGCCGAATTCCGTACTCTGGCCAATCAGTGCTGGCCAATGCATTCTATTAGCTTGATGAAGCAGAGTGTGCACAAGGGTTCAAGCGCACCCTCGGCTCTGATGTAGCAGAGCCGAGGCTGCACAAGGGTTCAAGCGCACCCTCGGCTCTGATGTAGGAGAGCCGAGGGTGCACTTGAACCCTTGTGCACCCTCAGCTCTGCTACATCAGAGCCGAGGGTGCGCTTGAACCCTTGTGCACACTCTGCTTCATCAAGCTAATAGAATGCATTGGCCAGCGCTGATTGGCCAATGTATTCTATTAGCCTGATGAAGTAGAGCTGAATGTGTGTGCTAAGCACACACATTCAGCTCTACTTCATCGGGCTAATAGAATGCATTGGCCAGCGCTGATTGGCCAGAGTACGGAACTCGACCAATCAGCGCTGGCTCTGCTGGAGGAGGCGGAGTCTAAGATCGCTCCACACCAGTCTCCATTCAGGTCCGACCTTAGACTCCGCCTCCTCCGGCAGAGCCAGCGCTGATTGGCCGAAGGCTGGCCAATGCATTCCTATGCGAATGCAGACTTAGCAGTGCTGAGTCAGTTTTGCTCAACTACACATCTGATGCACACTCGGCACTGCTACATCAGATGTAGCAATCTGATGTAGCAGAGCCGAGGGTGCACTAGAACCCCTGTGCAAACTCAGTTCACGCTAATAGAATGCATTGGCCAGCGCTGATTGGCCAATGCATTCTATTAGCCCGATGAAGTAGAGCTGAATGTGTGTGCTAAGCACACACATTCAGCACTGCTTCATCACGCCAATACAATGCATTAGCCAGTGCTGATTGGCCAGAGTACGGAATTCGGCCAATCAGCGCTGGCTCTGCTGGAGGAGGCGGAGTCTAATGTCGGACCTGAATGGAGACTGGTGTGGAGCGATCTTAGACTCCGCCTCCTCCAGCAGAGCCAGCGCTGATTGGTCGAGTTCCGTACTCTGGCCAATCAGCGCTGGCCAATGCATTCTATTAGCCCGATGAAGTAGAGCTGAATGTGTGTGCTTAGCACACACATTCAGCTCTACTTCATCAGGCTAATAGAATACATTGGCCAATCAGCGCTGGCCAATGCATTCTATTAGCTTGATGAAGCAGAGTGTGCACAAGGGTTCAAGCGCACCCTCGGCTCTGATGTAGCAGAGCTGAGGGTGCACAAGGGTTCAAGTGCACCCTCGGCTCTCCTACATCAGAGCCGAGGGTGCGCTTGAACCCTTGTGCAGCCTCAGCTCTGCTACATCAGAGCCGAGGGTGCGCTTGAACCCTTGTGCACACTCTGCTTCATCAAGCTAATAGAATGCATTGGCCAGCGCTGATTGGCCAGAGTACGGAATTCGGCCAATCAGCGCTGGCTCTGCTGGAGGAGGCGGAGTCTAAGATCGCTCCACACCAGTCTCCATTCAGGTCCGACCTTAGACTCCGCCTCCTCCAGCAGAGCCAGCGCTGATTGGCCGAATTCCGTACTCTGGCCAATCAGCACTGGCTAATGCATTGTATTGGCGTGATGAAGCAGTGCTGAATGTGTGTGCTTAGCACACACATTCAGCTCTACTTCATCGGGCTAATAGAATGCATTGGCCAATCAGCGCTGGCCAATGCATTCTATTAGCGTGAACTGAGTTTGCACAGGGGTTCTAGTGCACCCTCGGCTCTGCTACATCAGATTGCTACATCTGATGTAGCAGTGCCGAGTGTGCATCAGATGTGTAGTTGAGCAAAACTGACTCAGCACTGCTAAGTCTGCATTCGCATAGGAATGCATTGGCCAGCCTTCGGCCAATCAGCGCTGGCTCTGCCGGAGGAGGCGGAGTCTAAGGTCGGACCTGAATGGAGACTGGTGTGGAGCGATCTTAGACTCCGCCTCCTCCAGCAGAGCCAGCGCTGATTGGCCGAATTCCGTACTCTGGCCAATCAGCACTGGCTAATGCATTGTATTGGCTTGATGAAGCAGTGCTGAATGTGTGTGCTTAGCACACACATTCAGCTCTACTTCATCGGGCTAATAGAATGCATTGGCCAATCAGCGCTGGCCAATGCATTCTATTAGCGTGAACTGAGTTTGCACAGGGGTTCTAGTGCACCCTCGGCTCTGCTACATCAGATTGCTACATCTGATGTAGCAGTGCCGAGTGTGCATCAGATGTGTAGTTGAGCAAAACTGACTCAGCATTGCTAAGTCTGCATTCGCATAGGAATGCATTGGCCAGCCTTCGGCCAATCAGCGCTGGCTCTGCCGGAGGAGGCGGAGTCTAAGGTCGGACCTGAATGGAGACTGGTGTGGAGCTATCTTAGACTCCGCCTCCTCCAGCAGAGCCAGCGCTGATTGGTCGAGTTCCGTACTCTGGCCAATCAGCACTGGCCAATGCATTTCTATGGGGAAAAGTTAGCTTGCGAAAATCGCAAACTGACAGGGATTTCCATGAAATAAAGTGACTTTTATGCCCCCAGACATGCTTCCCCTGCTGTCCCAGTGTCATTCCAGGGTGTTGGTATCATTTCCTGGGGTGTCATAGTGGACTTGGTGACCCTCCAGACACGAATTTGGGTTTCCCCCTTAACGAGTTTATGTTCCCCATAGACTATAATGGGGTTCGAAACCCATTCGAACACTCGAACAGTGAGCGGCTGTTCGAATCGAATTTCGAACCTCGAACATTTTAGTGTTCGCTCATCTCTAGTGCAGACATTAGATTTAGAACATGTTGTCTTCATTGTCCAAATCCTCTATATAGGTAACGTGTTTTTCGGGCCGAGCTGTCTGGGAACGAGCTGGTGCAGCACTGACAACCTGGGTGAATATGGCAAGAGCCTGAGATGTAGGGTGAATGAATCCCCAAATTATTTGTGGAATTCCCAGTGAGACAATGGCACTGTATACCAGTATTAAAAATTGTGAGTGCACATAACCCCCATATATTCTTTGAATTCCCAGTCAGACAATGGCACTGTATACCAGTAGTAAAAATTGTGGGTGCACATAACCCCAATATATTCTTTGAATTCCCAGTGAGACAATGGCACTGTATAGCAGTAGCAAAAATTGTGGGTGCACGTAACCCCCATATATTCTTTGAATTCCCAGTCAGACAATGGCACTATATACCAGTAGTAAAAATTGTGGGTGCACATAACCCCCATATATTCTTTGAATTCCCAGTCAGACAATGGCACTATATACCAGTAGTAAAAATTGTGGGTGCACATAACCCCCATATATTCTTTGAATTCCCAGTCAGACAATGGCACTGTATACCAGTATTAAAAATTGTGGGTGCACGTAACCCCAATATATTCTTTGAATTCCCAGTGAGACAATGGAACCGTATAGCAGTAGCAAAAATTGTGGGTGCACGTAACCCCCATATATTCTTTGAATTCCCAGTCAGACAATGGCACTATATACCAGTAGTAAAAATTGTGGGTGCACATAACCCCAATATATTCTTTGAATTCCCAGTGAGACAATGGCACTGTATACCAGTAGTAAAAATTGTGGGTGCACATAACCCCAATATATTCTTTGAATTCCCAGTCAGACAATGGCACTGTATACCAGTATTAAAAATTGTGGGTGCACATAACCCCCATATATTCTTTGAATTCCCAGTCAGACAATGGCACTGTATACCAGTATTAAAAATTGTGGGTGCACATAACCCCCATATATTCTTTGAATTCCCAGTGAGACAATGGAACTGTATAGCAGTAGCAAAAATTGTGGGTGCACGTAGCCCCCATATATTCTTTGAATTCCCAGTCAGACAATGGCACTATATACCAGTAGTAAAAATTGTGGGTGCACATAACCCCAATATATTCTTTGAATTCCCAGTGAGACAATGGCACTGTATACCAGTAGTAAAAATTGTGGGTGCACATAACCCCCATATATTCTTTGAATTCCCAGTCAGACAATGGCACTGTATACCAGTATTAAAAATTGTGGGTGCACATAACCCCCATATATTCTTTGAATTCCCAGTCAGACAATGGCACTATATACCAGTAGTAAAAATTGTGGGTGCACATAACCCCCATATATTCTTTGAATTCCCAGTCAGACAATGGCACTGTATACCAGTATTAAAAATTGTGGGTGCACATAACCCCCATATATTCTTTGAATTCCCAGTCAGACAATGGCACTATATACCAGTAGTAAAAATTGTGGGTGCACATAGCCCCAATATATTCTTTGAATTCCCAGTGAGACAATGGCACTGTATACCAGTATTAAAAATTGTGGGTGCACATAACCCCCATATATTCTTTGAATTCCCAGTCAGACAATGGCACTATATACCAGTAGTAAAAATTGTGGGTGCACATAACCCCAATATATTCTTTGAATTCCCAGTCAGACAATGGCACTATATACCAGTAGCAAAAATTGTGGGTGCACATAACCCCCATATATTCTTTGAATTCCCAGTCAGACAATGGCACTATATACCAGTAGCAAAAATTGTGGGTGTATATAGCCCCAATTCTATTGCTAGGGGACTTGCAGGGTATTTCTGAGGTGAAGGTGGGGGGGCACACCGTTGGAACGGGGATTTGGGGTGTATATATGGGGTATACGGGAATACACTGTCAGTGTGTTCCATTCAGGATCCTGGGAAAGCTTGGTTGCGGCGATTGAGCCCGTCAGTGCCACGTTACACTGACAAGCTTCTCCCTGGAATTGAAGTTATATGTAAGCCCAATATATTCTTTGAATTCCCAGTGAGACAATGGCACTATATGGCAGTAGCAAAAATAGTGGGTGTATATAGCCCCAATCCTATTGCTAGGGGACTTGCAGGGTATTTCTGGGGTGAAGGTGGGGGGGCACACCGTTGGAACGGGTATCGGGGGTATATATCGGGTATACGGGAATACACTGACAGTGTATTCCATTCAGGATCCTGGGAAAGCTGGGTTGCGGCGATTGAGCCCGTCAGTGCCACGTTACACTGACAAGCTTCTCCCTGGAATTTAGCTCTTACAAGAGCTGTTGGTTGTCTTCTCCTTCCTATCCTAGCCTGTCCCTGCCTACCCAGAATCTAAGCCCTAGTTAACTGGACAGAAACCTCCGTCCCCGGTGAATTGCAAGCTCAGAATGACGCGAACCTGGGCGTCGCTGTTCTTTTAAATTAGAGGTCACATGTTTTCGGCAGCCAATGGGTTTTGCCTACTTTTTTCAACGTCACCGGTGTCGTAGTTCCTGTCCCACCTACCCTGCGCTGTTATTGGAGCAAAAAAGGCGCCAGGGAAGGTGGGAGGGGAATCGAGTAATGGCGCACTTTACCACGCGGTGTTCGATTCGATTCGAACATGCCGAACAGCCTAATATCCGATCGAACATGAGTTCGATAGAACACTGTTCGCTCATCTCTATTTAGAACAATTAAATCACCTTCCTTTGTCATTGTCAGTATTTGTTTTAATGCAAAGGCATATTCCTGGGTTGGATTAGAGGGCAGAATCTCATATTTCTGTCTATCCATCAGGAGGGCCTAACATTTTTCGATAAATTAGAACATACATATGTCTGTGTTGCCCTCTTTATCTGAAGGTTTGATTGCCAAACGGTCATCCCTTTGAAGATTTCTCAATGTTACCAATTCCTCTCCAGCGCTGTTATAAGGTAGGGTTTTCACCCTAAGAATTTTTAGGTCTCTAGTCACAAGGTCCCGGAAGACATCTAGACACGAGCTGTCCCCTGTGGGAGCACATGTGAGCTTCTGTACTTTAGGGACCTTCCCAACATAACATCTGCCAACAGGACCTCCGGGATGCCTAGTTCCATATAGGTTTTAAACTGTTGTTTGAAGAAGAACTTACACCATTTTTTTCTTTCTATCAAGTCCAATCTATTTATCTTGGCATTATAGCAATGTTATGACATTTCCCCAAAGTTCCTGAAAGCTGCCGTGCTGCATATCCATCTCTTTCCCAGTCAGCCACTTTAATCTTGCATAGAAACTTGCAGACAGGGAAGGGATCTTTAATCTGCCCTTGCTGGGAGCAGTAGGGTTAAGGACCAGTCTATCTTGGGATACAGAGAGAGGTTTTTGAAATTTCCTTCAATCCTCTTTGCTCTTCAGGGGTTTGGAGAAAGCATTGGAGGCGACCGTGGCATCAGAAAAGATTAAGATAAGAAAAAATAATGGCTATTAATAGGGATTAAAGAATACAGAACATGTGCAGACTGGAATCCAACAAGTAATGCTCCTGCTCAGTGTCCAGAGCTAAGTCTAAAATCATACACATATTACAGTGAGCACGGCTATAAATCATTACTGTCAGCTCAACAAATTGAAGAAATAAGGATCCCAGGCAGAGGAATTGAAGTTTAAAATGCAAGTGGCTGCATTTAACCTCTTCAATGCCAGAAACCACGAAAATTCAAGCAGATAGCAATATGGTTATATGAAATGGCCATTATATGTTACCAAGGGCACTGTCATTGTATAGGTCCTGTATAAGCTAGCTAGAACTGTACTTTAAAACTAACTATTCAGTATTCAGACTAGAAATGTGAAGTTATGACTTTAATATATGTATTTACAAGCTTTTATGCCATTTGGACCAGTTAGCAGTGTTAGATATCAGGTTGCAACCACGTGATGGGTATGATATATAATTTTTGCAGCATTTTCTCATAGTGCCTAAGGCAACACCAAGAGCTAATACAGCTCTAATCCTATAGTTTGGATAATTTGGTACCTATGTAATATAGTGCACGGTTGCCAGAGCCACTTATATGATCACGCTCAGCATACATTTGGAGAATTTTAACAGATAATAGATTCCTTGCAAATTATTGTAATTCACTTAACTGTTACCTTTCCAGTAGAAAATCTGTTCTGGTAGTAACTTGTGAATATCAAACAAACAGTGACATACTTCGAAAAGATGTGGGGAAATAATCCGTCCTGGGGCTGTTTTAAACCTACCACATCCCATCAGTCAGGACAATATTTTTTGTCTTCAATTTTACTACCTACAGTATTCATTGTGGAAGAAATTGGCAAGTTGGTTTACCTGCCATTTGTTGCGCTTATGGTGTGGAGGAGAGAGGAACCCCTAAATACATAATACCCATGTAGGAGGATGATGTGGTCATCCTAAACTTCCCTCCTTACTTCCATGTGAAATGACCCTTAGGAGATACAATGGCTTCTTCAGTAGTACTTAAAGGAACTGTCCAACAAAGACAACTCTGTTCATGTGCCTAATTAGGACATAGGGATGTCATAGTGTATGGTTATTCTGGCAGAACTGTCAACCATATATTACGTTGTTGGCCACTCATCTAAATAGATGCTATGTAATACTAAAATGTGTAGTTGATACTCCCCCGCAAAATCGGCTGTTTCCTGGGATGCCAGGAGCAAGTCTCATGAGATTAAGCTACGCCCCTATCGAAATGTTTAGTTTAGACTTAATAATGAGAGCTCTGAGCTGTTTATTTACTTTATTTCATAGACTCCAAGTACAGTGCCTTGCAAAAGTATTCGGCCCCCTTGAAATTTTCAACCTTTTGCCACATTTCAGGCTTTAAACATAAAGATATAAAATTTAAATTTTGGGGGGAAGAATCAACAAGTGGGACACAATTGTGAAGTGGAACGAAAATTATTGGATATTTTAAACTTTTTTAACAAAGGTAAAACTAAAAAGTGGGGAGGGCAATATTATTTGGCCCCTTGCATTAATACTTTGTAGCACCACCTTTTGCTGCGATTACAGCTGCAAGTCATTTTGGGTATGTCTCTGTCAGTTTTGCACATCAAGAGACTGAAATTCTTGCCCATTCTTCCTTGCAAAACAGCTGGAGCTCAGTGAGGTTAGATGGAGAGCGTTTGTGAACAGCAGTTTTCAGCGCTTTCCACAGATTCTCGATTGGATTCAGGTCTGGACTTTGACTTGGCCATTCTAACACCTGCATACGTTTATTTGTGAACCATTGCATTGTAGATTTTGCTTTATGTTTTGGATCATTGTCTTGTTGGTAGATAAATCTGCATCCCAGTCTCAGGTCTTTTGCAGACTCCAACAGTAATGGTCCTGTATTTGGCTCCATCCATCTTCCCATCAATTTTAACCATCTTCCCTGTCCCTGCTGAAGAAAAGCAGGCCCAAACCATGATGCTGCCACCACCATGTTTGACAGTGGGGATGGTTTGTCCAGGGTGATGAGCTGTGTTGCTTTTACGCCAAACATATCGTTTTGCATTGTGGCCAAAAAGTTCGATTTTGGTTTCATCTGACCAGAGCACCTTCTTCCACATGTTTGGTGTCTCCCAGGTGGCTTGTAGCAAACTTTAAAAGAGACTTTTTATGGATATCTTTGAGAAATAGCTTTCTTCTTGCCACTCTTCCATAAAGGCCAGATTTGTGCAGTGTATGACTGATTGTTGTCCTATGGACAGACTCTCCCACCTCAGCTGTAGATCTCTGCAGTTCATCCACAGTGATCATGGGCCTCTTGGCTACAACTCTGATCAGTATTCTCCTTGTTTGAGATGAAAGTTTAGCGGGATGGCCGGGTCTTGGTAGATTTGCAGTGGTCTGATACGCCTTCCATTTCAATATGATTGCTTGCACAGTGCTCCTTGGGATGTTTAAAGCTTGGGAAATCTTTATGTATCCAAATCCGGCTTTAAACTTCTCCACAACAGTATCTCGGACCTGCCTGTTGTGTTCCTTGGTCTTCATGATGCTCTCTGCGCTTTAAACAGAACCCTGAGACTATCACAGAGCAGGTGCAATTATACGGAGACTTTATTACACACAGGTGAATGCTATTTATCATCATCAGTCATTTAGGACAACATTGGATCATTCAGAGATCCTCACTGAACTGAACAGACTGAGTTTGCTGCACTGAAAGTAAAGGGGCCGAATAATATTGCACGCCCCACTTTTCAGTTTTTTATTTGTTAAAAAAGTTTAAAACAACCAATAAATTGTGTCCCACTTGTTGTTTATTCTTCCCCCAAAAAATTAAAATTTTATATCTTTATGTTTGAAGCCTGAAATGTGGCAAAAGGTTGAAAAGTTAAAGGGGGCAAATACTTTCGCAAGGCACTGTAAATATAAGGAGACTAGAATTACAGAAGTCCTTTACTTCCTCCCTACTAAGAAAGAGATACAGCTTATAATAACCTTAATTTCTTAACCAAAAACGGTATAACCAGACATATGTCTATAAAATAACTTACAGTAAATATTTTCTACAAATGGGGAATAATCAGCTAACTGTCTACATGTAAGGCCGAAGCCCCACGTTGCGGAAACACAGCTTTTTTTGTTGCGATTTTTAGAGCCAAAGCCAAGAATGGCTACAGAAAGAACAGGAAATATATAGGGAGCTCTAATACTTCTCCCTCCTGCTCAATCCACTGCTAGCTTTGGCTCCAAAAACTGCTACAAATTCTGTAACAAAAAGCTGTATTTCCATAACAGTCTTTATCTTAAAGTGAATTTATTAGCTAATAAGGTCATGTGATCCCAGCCATGGGTGTAACTAGCAAATACTTGGCCTCGGAACAAACTCTTGACTTGGGGCCCCCTGTCTCCACACAGCATAGCACCCCCTTTCCTGGGGCCCACATGGTAAAAGGTCCCCTTTACTGACCTCCACATGGCAAAAGGCTCCCTTATCTGGCTCCCATAGTGACCTCTCCACACAATATAATGTCTGATATGGGCTCCTCCAAACATTATAATGTCTCATATTGGCCTCCAGACAGTATAATGTCCCACAATGGCCCCTCCACACAATGCTATGTTCCAAGTGGTCCCTATTCATTATAAATTTCTGGGGTCCACCATCCACAAACTATTATTATATTCTGGGTTCTCCTTGTGGTTTCGTTCAGATAAAACAGTCCAAAAATTCAGCATTTTATTCTACTGCAAATAATCTGAAAAGGGCTTTAAGGGAGTTTCTTCTCCACCCCAGATAACCGCATGCCAGTTATCTAGAGCAAGGATCCCCAAACATTCACGAAAATGGATATGCAATGCAAAATAAGAAAGACATATTTGGAAAGTGTAGAAGGAGTCCTACAAGGTACTATCATTAGTTTAATACCGCTTTTCCTGCTGACTGATTAGGCTTTCTTATGTATACTTAAGCCTAGGTTTACACGCTGGGGGTTCCGTTCCCCGTTTCACTTTAAAAATGCAGAGGGAAAAGTGTGCTTTTTGAAGCGGATTAGGTTTCTGTTCAGGGGTCTCCAAGCAGATTCTGCGAATGGAAACCCAAATGCAGGTGTGAAGTATAAAAAAAAAGTATAAAAAATAAATCTTAAAAAGCCTGGAAAGGTCTTTCATGGATACCAGAAGATGGAGAAGGATAAAAGGTATGCAAAATTTTACAGATGATCCACGGTGGATTTATGCAGTGGATTGTCCAATGAATTCCTAGAAGGATTTGTTACATTGGAGTATAGTAGATCCAATAAGTGGCTGTTTAATATGGAATTATTAATAATAAACATGATGTAGATTTTAAAGTTAATTTTTCTGCTGAAATATATTCCAGAGCATGTGAATGGGACACAGGATATCCCACTTATAATCACTGCCAGCAGAATACTAACGGAATCTATTAGATATAGGTGCAAATTGATACTTTATCCCCAAGAGAATCCGCAAAGTGTAAACATGGCCTAAGGCATTCCAACAAAGATCACTGCTTTTTTTCCCTTCAAAGATCCATTCATACTATACCAAAAAAACTAGTTTTAAATAAATAAAAATTTTGATCCTGAAGGAACATTCTATGAATATAACAATTTTTCATAGGATATCAAAGCCAATGTCATGTGATGCTTCATTGTTTGCATGCTTCCACAAGTTTTTGTGAATATTGCAGGGCAAGGAGTGACATTTTGAATGCATTGTATCTTTGGATAGGTTGCTTTACTGTATAAAAGCAGCATGGCTATGAGAGAGGTAAACCCCTTTAAGGAGGTAATGGATGTGTGCAGGCACGATACATTAATTCCATGTATGTCATTGTCACATAACCTGAGCACAGTCTGCAGCCATGACGCTGGGGTGATTATATGACACTGGTGAGTGACAGGCAGGAGTGCCAGCACTTCTGAGCCCACATGGGCAGCTCATTAATGCACAAGTGTGTGGATTTGATTTGCGGTGAATTACATAGTCAGAGGTCTGTACACTTTGTGTTTTGACTTGTGCAGCTGATCTTATGCTAGCAGTGGGTGAGAGGAGATCATCAGCATGTGGCTACCTAATCTCTCATAATCTGCTCTAATTTGCATATCAGCTCTCTTTTCAAGGTAGTATTATCATTTGCTGTAAATGTGGAAGTATAATGAACATGCAGGCATTGCTTAGACTGCGGGAAAGACGCATCATTCTCAATCACCAACGTCCTCTAATATAGTCCTTTGTGCAGTCTATCACACCCACAGCAGGCATAATATGATCTTCATAAGAGTATTTTTATGAATTTATTGAGAAAACTGACATTACTGTTATATGGGGAAAAAAAGAAACAGCATCTCGTAACAAAGTGCTAATAATGTGCAGGTACATGTCTGCTGTGACAAACACAAAAGATGCAGCCACACTCCGCAAGAGCTAAGATATGCATCAACATTGAATATATGAGTTATTTTAGGATATGTCATTTCTATATTTACTGTAACTTTTATACGTGAGGTTCTTAGCACACATTTTGAGTAACCTGTGTGAGCCCACCAGCCAAGACAAAGACGCATATAGATCATATTTGCCAACTTTTGCTGGAAGTGATCCAGTAGTTTTGACGTGTGGAAAAATTTCGGCTAGCTATTCACCACTGACTAAAGCCTCACCTGTTTTTTTGGGCATGACACCCCCCCCTTTTTGTGATGTGACTAGCACATAAAATGCCCATGACATGTATAATATGACCAGGATCCTAGCAGATATAGGAACATTTTCCCTGGCCTTGGGAGATTCGCCCATCGTTCTGGGACTTTAGAAGGTGACCACTAACCTTTCAGCTAGGTTTTATAACCATTCAGTCTCTTTATTTTTAGTGATAACTGATCCTGCTAGCCCAACAATACATACATTATGGTTTATGACAGTGTAGTCCAAATTGTGGTTTGGCCATGATATGCCTGAAGCACGATCATCAGAGGAAAACAAAATCACATTTCTTACAAATAAAATCCAAATGCGCAATACAAATAATATATCCAAATTCATTTTTGCTACATAAAATGTATGAAGACTGACCACAAATACAGCTGTGGCAAAAAGTCATTCAGTTGTAGGCTTTTTTTTTTTTTTTTAACTTTCCCCTCAGCATATCCCAAAATGAGTGGGATTAGATGACCAAATTTACGATAATCTATCAGGAGATGTATGTGGTTTCCATGTGGTTTGTAGGGTTTTACTAGCATGTCGTGATATAGAATTGGATCTTTATCATGTGAAATTATAATACTTAACCAGATTTGCAAAAAATTAAGAATGGACATAACTATAAATGTGTATGCATCTACATCTTGACCCAGGACTAGCTGAATGTGACCCATTGACGCATATTTGAGGTACCAAAACTCTGTCATCTTGTGGAAATGTGGACTGTTCATGGATAAATCTATAAAACGACCTGACAAACAAAAATTGAACGAAAAGAAGGTCCACGCACAGTGAACACCCTGAAACTAGCCTTCTAGATCCCCACAACTTTCAACCTTTCCATTGCGAGTCCCTTTGTGTTGCAGTTTTTAGTTGCAGCCTATGGATGAGATTTGTGTAAGGTCGTGCTCCTAGTGTAGATCACAGCAGGTTACCTTCTGCAAGCTTGGTAGCCCCTAATGTACTATGATACCTGCCTGCGTGGCCCGGTCATAACATAAGCTGTTCAGTAACTTTAGAGGGGTACATTTCTAAAGTATAGAACAACATTGATTTTACTCTCCAACCTTAATTCACTTTGGTCTTTGCTGCATTAAAAGTTACCTAATGCTTCCACAGTGGTTAAAAAGCTTTAAAGGAGTCTCCAGAGATGAAATGTAAAATGTAAAAATCCTCAATATAGTCCTGCATAAAGCAGATGAAAAGCACTTCAGCGGCACATCAAGTGCGACAAAGTGAATCATGCTAAAAAATCTTAAGGTATGCACGGGGGTCGTATTCTATAATGCAAGCATTATATATTTAAGAAACAAGCAACAATATGGGAGATTTCTCAAATGTGTCAGGGATATTGACCAAATAGCACAAAAGTCTCCTAAGAGTTAGAGAAAATGGGCCAAACCAGTATTATATAAAATGGCACGTACAATAAATCTGGCGCATTGGCTGAAATATCTATGCGCCGGTATTCTGCTATCACAATGGTACATACCCTGAGCTTTTTATACTCACTTTTCAACACTGTCAAGATGGAATTAAAAGGTAAAGGCTAAAATATGTGGCCCACACTATATAATCTATTTTATCATATAATGTGTAGCAGAATTCTCAATTTACTTTCTAAATTCCACCTTTTATACTCTTCAAACAAATAATTTGACATAGTCTATGGGAAGCCACAGCAGCCACCATTCTCTTCAATATACAAGATTAGATTCAATAGGGTTCAATATAGGCACCATACACAGTATGGATGGCACACGGATATCATCCATGTTCCATGCGTGCCATTTTATCATGGAACCACAGTGAAATTTACATTCAGCAGTAATGACACCAAGCTATAAGATCCATTTGGTTCTGTTTACTGTCACTAAACAGCAATTGCTGGGTGTTAGGTGTTGGATTTTGGTTCTGCAGCATGTTATGGGAGAACTGAACAGTCTAAAATCTGCTTATCCTGAGATTAGGAGTCCAGTGGGCGGTCCTACTGAATAACTGACAGCTATTGTATCTGTATTCACCATCATACAATCACAGTACAGACCAGTCTACAGGACTCCTAAACCCAGAACAAGCAGAGGTTTTCAGATTCGTTCAGACGATTCGATATTAGACATATGCTAGAAATATCTAAATCCCCCTTTGTTTTAGTTTTTTTGTTTTTTAGCACTTATTCAGTTTCCCATATACGTGTATGCTTTTGGTGCAATAGACTTTTTATCTCAGTAGTCGTTCCATATTATTAATTGTTCTTGACCCTCTTCCATAAGGCACAGCTCTTTGTCTTAGAGCAGGTGGCACATGTTTCAAGGTTTCATTGATCTTTAGCAATAACCCAAACACAAGTTGAAAGGAAAGATTATAATAACAAGTGTGTGGTCCATCTGTCGGGCATTTGCTTAAAACATTTGTTATTATATTTATGGTATATGTGGTACAAGTTACATGTCATTTCTGCCCATACATGATTCTATTCTGAGCACAGAATTTCATGCATAGTTGTAATATAGTTCAAAAGCATCTGAACATTGAATCCATGTTAAAAGGTATTTTACAAGATAACCTGGAAACCCTTTGCAGCTAGATTTCCTCTTTTTGGAAGGCACATCTCTTGTTCCCTCTAGCCTGACTGAGCCAGAAGTGATGAGGCTGATATGACCACAGCGGTTATATGTGCGATACCAGTGATGTCACAGATAATAAGTCACCTGTATCTCACACGTGACATCTGAGGTTAGTGATTGGCCAAAGTGGACACATGAGCTCAGCATTTGTCACTGGAGAGAACAGAAGATGCTGTCCAAACAGACGACCAGGGGTAGGTTTTTATTTGACACCTCCTCGGATCTCTAAAAGTTTTCATTTTATCCTGAAAATCCTTTTAAATTTAAGAGCAGTTTGATATTATTTAGTTTAGTATTTTTGACACCGGATAACCTGGTTTTATTTTAGATTATTTAGCAGTATGTGGGCATGAGACATCTACCTAAATCTTCAGACCTGGAATCTAAGCCTGTGGTCTCCAGCAGTACAGGCACCATTAGTATGGTCATGCTTACTTCTACAAGAAACAGGTGTACTTACTTGTCAGTTTATGTTCTTTAAGGAAACAAGTATAAATATAACTGAAGAATGCCAAATTTTTACCAGAAAGTTGAATTGTAGCAACAATTGACTACCCTTTAGACATTCTCTGAAGGAGAAATCCAGTTACAATGTTGCTTATAGTTGTCAGATATACAGAGTTGAAGATCACATTGGTGAAGTCTGCGATTTCAGACCTCCACGGATTTCCTGCATGAACGCTCTACAGAACAGTTAAATCCATTTGGCACTCTATTACAGAAAATCTGACATAACATTTTTTGCACACAGTAACTGATGTTAAAGTTGGGTTAGATTTTCTGTGATAGTAATCTAGACCTATTCATTCAAGAAAGCCCCAAGATCATGGCTTCCATGGCTGGTGGAATTGGTGCTAAATACACGTAGATATGTATATATAATACAAAATAATATTACATATAATAATTCTATGCTTGTAAGAAAACCTCACACGGATCTCAGAACAGAATTTGATACAACCTACCCCAATACCTGTCAATCCTTGTACAACAGTCAGTACCTCGCTCATCTGACCATTGGGAATCTGTTGGGAGTGTCCAAACTATCCTGTATACACATAGAAATCTTCCAATCAAATTAATGTTCAGCCGACAGTTACTTAGTCTATATGGCCAGTTTCCGAGTCTCACAAGTAATGTAGATACATTGACAATGGATATTATTCAGTACAAAGAGCAAACACAACCAATCCATGTACATTTCTGTTGGTATGCCCATGTTCACATACTTTTGGAATATTACTCTCGTGTTTGAAAACCTATTGATCTATTACAGAACACCATATCAAGAATAAATATTTGCAGATCGCATGGTTTTATCTTTCTTTTTGCTCTCCATTGAAAGCATGCAGTATCCTTAGCTGTCAAGGATGAATGACCCCAAGAAAAATCTGTCTGTTCAGGACAAGACTAAAGGATTAGTGTCTGGGATACAGATATAGGCTGCAAAGCAGTTGGTGTGTCCGCGAGTCCCTTGGTGTACCCATGACTCCTGTCACAAATGTCTGTCTGTTTTACAATTAAGTCTGGTCAGAGAAAAGTAATTACAAAACCCGAGTCCCAAGGAACCTATATAAATTAGAATTATGTAAAGTTAGCATTTCATTGTTTACTATGGGTATAGCAAACCTCCAGAGTCTAATATTACTGTGGTAACCTCCTGCACCATGCTCTATTTAATATCCAAAATACGATAGGGGCACCATAGTATACTTGTTTACAGACTTAATATTTTTTCCACTTGTGTTTTTTCCCACCACGATTGGCGCACTTGACTTTGTTATAGTTTAAGATGGTTATCATGATATCACCAAGTAAAAGTTCAGGACGTTAATAACATGTAACACATGCTTTAGCCTCCTCTGTCTGAACAGCTGTCCAAATATAGGACCAAATCAGACTACAGAAAGGTGAACTATAATCAATAACAAATTCAATTGACTAACAGTAGTCTAATACGTCCCTGTAGCATTACCCCTTCTGACCGCTCACACAGACAGTACCCTGATGTGCACGGAAAAGAGGTAACAACCTCAAAACAACTGTCTGCGGATGGAGGCGTTTTGGAGGAGTTATGATGTTGTGTCTATCATTCCCAAATTATGGCCTTAGCTTTCTTTGAGGCCAAGAGCTGGCACTAGGAGCAGGTACCTCTTTTCATCCAATGAAGTCTTATTTGCATGTTACTTAGAGTTCTGATCAAGACATGCATGGTCCAATAAATCTCTGTACCGTCTCTCCTTAATGACACATTACCCCTTCTGACTCAAATGGATAACAGCAAAATGGATGGCAGTGTCTGCTGTGAGTCTAAGTAATATTTAATATAATGTCTTATACCTTTATACATTGGCTTGGACTTCACACAGGGAATCAGGAAATAACCCTAGTGGGTCAATGAGCCAGGGTGTAACAGGGGCAGTGGATTGTAGACTTGCCAGACCACCTAACCACTCTGGCATTAGACCACTCCTAAGGATGTTCTGTAAGTAGCCTCCTCAGTCTTCACCCTTTAACCCCTGTATGCGGGGAGGATTCCAGGTCCCACTGTAGGTAGCAGTTGACCAAAGATCAGGCAGATTTGAGATAGGATGAGGTAAAGTGCAAGCCAAGGAGTCACTAGCAGGCATCGGGTCAGTACACAGGTATAAGGATATCCATCACAGTCAGAGTTGTAGTTTGGAGCCTCAGGGCCCCCCTTTACCCTTTTCCATTTAGAATAAGGGTATATTTTATAGGGCACCATCATGTTGTGGGACTTGGTAGCAACTGCACCCCTGCTCACAGGAACATGCATTGCAATGAACTAACAAACTTGCCCACACCCCAGGCTGTGGGCAGAGAAGGTATAAATAAGCGGAGACTGCGCAGGATTGGCTGAGAAAAGACTCACAGGAGAGATGGCCCTCCAGGGAGCCCTATGGGCTGGACCAGGTGCAACAACTGAACGAACACAGAGCAGAATAGAAAAACAAAAACCGCATAGTGTGAACCCAAGGTAAACTGATGGCTCTGTTTACTAGGAGAAAGTGCATGATAACAGGCACAGACTATTCCCAATGCTGCACGAGCACTGCATGGCACAGTACACTCACAGTAATACATACAGTAAGGCAACATACAGTATCTTAATAAGCCTATGTATCCATATAATAAACTAGCTAGGGACTCACTGTTTCACTGATAGCATCTAGGTGCAAAGGGCAGACTCGTATCTTCCCTGCCTCAGCTACACCTTCTCAACAGCACTGCAGGAGCCCCATTCACCAATCATTTTGTTTCTGGCACAGGCCACCCGCTGCTATTTATATCTGGCTCCAAGAGCAAAGAGGGTCCTGGTCTAAGGTAAGTCAGTCATCAGGTTAATAACAAGCATTTTGTTTTGTACCCAGTACATATATTCTTTGTGGAGGGGATCATCCATTTTATAAGATTCATGAACTATCCTTTTTATAGGCTATCAATATTAGATCTGTGAGGGTTCAGCACCCAGGACCTCCACAGATCACTGGTACTGAGGCTGCACTGCTCTCTCGCCATACAAACTATTTCAGCGTGTGTAGGTACTGCAGCGCTGTCCCATAAACTTTAATGCCTCGGCACTGGTGATCTGCAGGGTCTTGGGTGTTGAGCCCCCGCAAACCCAATATTGATGTCCTATCCTAAGGATTGACCATCACTCTTAGAAACTGGATAATCCCTTTAATGCATTGAATACAACATACCTGATGAGTCTGACTGACCAAATTATAGCATGACAGTATGAGAAATCCTAAAATATTATGGAAGAATATTGGGGCAACTGATGCCCTTTCAGTGTCATAGACTCTTCTTTATTAATGTATGTGATAAGTCACGATTCACACTACGAGACTTGATCATTTACATAGTCAATTATTGGTGCAGGTGCAAAAGAATTCCTTACATCAGAAAACAAGGAAGTTTCATGGGAGGGCACTACATTGTACAATGGAGTGTCAAGAGCTTGGGGCAATGAGTTTCTTTGTACAGAAGGGGGTGAACTTTACAAAGGAGGTAGGAGGGTCTGCACAGGAAGGAAAATACTCTCTATAGAAGGGGGGTATGAACAGAAAGAAGGATTATCCGTGCACATGTAGAGAGAAGTTTCTAGTACATTTGACGCTACTTTACAAGGCTTGGATCTACAGATACCTGTGGATTCACATTTAGTGTAGAATATTCCCTGACCATAGGAAGTTATTCCAGTAGGAGACTGGTAATTCATCATTAATGTAAGGTATCCATAAGGCTGGCCTGGTTGGACCTACATTGTTAATACAAAGTTTAGCATGGAACATTTTAGTTTCCGTGTTTTCACCCATATCCTGGCACTGGTCCTTTAAGTAGGAATGACTTTCTAATGATTTCGATTTCACCATTGGTATATAGTACAATGTTTACTAGACCAATAAAGTACCAGTCACATAAGATAACATGAATAATAGGTAACCTGCCAAAGAGCTACTTGTAAGAGGAGGAGAATTGATTGAGCCAGCAGATGATAGTACGTCTTGCCACTTCTATAATACAGGGGGCTAGAGGGCCTATGAGAGCAGGAGCTGCAGGCAAGTTCCCAGTCTGATCCCCAGCTCAGCTGTCACACTACATACTGGGAGACAAGAAACCTCTGCTAGCTGAACAGCTGTCTTCTTTAATGGATTGCCCAGTTCATTGCGTCCAGACACCATTTTTTTCTTCAGAGCTCAAATCTGCTTTGCACACTTCAGTGTGGCTTCTAATTCAAGCTTGCCCAGAGGGAGCGAAGACAGCAGTCATACTGAATACCTCATTCAGCATAAAATGGGCACAAAAATAGCATTGTCCCGACCATGCTCTTTACACAATTGAACAATCCGGGGAGATCTTAATAACAGATTACAGTCCAGTCGCTAGACGTGACGTGAGATTTCAGAAGTGATGCATAATATCACAGGGCTGATCTGCAGTGCCAGTCACAACGTCCGGAAAAGGACCATACCATCAAAGCATGCCATGCTACAAACTCTGTATTAAAACAAGATGCAGGGGGAAAAAAAAGGCTATGGATGAGTGCCCAAAATTTGTGTGTAAGTAGCTAATATGCATATGAGAGGGCTTCTTATCTCTGTAATCTCTCAGCAGTGATGGGAGCTGGGGGGAGCACAGCCAAGGTTAGCATTCTGCTTTACAGAACAATAGGAGCATGTGGTGCCTTTCATGGGATTAATGCCAGTTTCTTGCTGCAGGTGCACTTGTAGTGTGACCACAGGAGGGAAGCAATAACCAACATCCTTTCCTATTCAATTCACAGTGAAAAGAGTGTTTGTAATTTAGTAGTCACACTGCTAAGCCCAGCCCATATGGTAGCCACTTGGCACAGAAAATCCAGCTTTACAGTAGGGAAGCCAGCATGTGCTCTGACTATTCAGTATAGTGTAAAATCATGTATATTCTTTGCCGTAATGTGCTTTTATTTTATGTAAAAGACAAAGAGGACACATTTTGTCTACTTGCTAAACACTTACATCTCTTCAGATGACTATGTACGAAACAGGAGGATACAGTGTTTATTAATACATTTATTTTACGCTACACGTATATCCATCAATTCCACCTCTTGTAATATAACCAATAAAGCAAAGCCAAACAAAACCAAGTAAAACAATAACAAAAAATGTTAATTACTGCAATAAAAATCTACATTGCTGACAACCAGTTTGGCTCCTTTTGTATGTTTTTATGACTGCACAAAGCACATTTGTAGAATGATGTCAGAGAAGTAGGAGGGCCATGTAAATCTGAGACATAAAACCATGGTTACTGGCTCATTCCACTATAGCGCTCTGGAAATGTTAGTGTTAAGTAATGTCTTACAGACTGGGGAAGGCAAAATGTTGCACTCATTAGAATGTTAGTTTAACCCTTCCATATCCAGCGAACATTGTATAAAGGGGTTATGTCCAATAGGCCATGCCCTTTGTCTTATATAGGTAGGTCCTTGTTGTACTATACAGCGCTTTAATAACTATGACATGACAGACAATCCAGTGTTGGATAATGCAAAGGAAACCACAATGTTTAGGTTTGTAAGAGAAGAAGAAGCCAATAGTACACAATTCTGTATAGACTTAAGAAGAACATAATATATATACATCATATATATATATATATATATATATATATATATATATATATTCTTTGTATGCTTCGTCAATTAAATTCATGAGCTCATTAGTACCCAGAGTGATGTCACTCACAAAGGTGGAGCATGCAAATCAGATTCATGAAAGGAGGTTGACTGGGGACTACAGTAGTTGCAGTATAGTTTCTATGCATGTAGTGCAGCAAGCAATTTACAGCAGCTAGTTTTACCATTTACGACCCCATGATTCTAACACCCAATTTCCTCTATTTTGTAGGTTTGATGGATTAAACACACCCATTGCCTGAATTATTCATTTTTACTTTACAAGTGTTCCTGATCCCTAGCTGATAAATGTCTCTGAACCACAAACAGCATTATCATAAACTCATTACAAGCCGGCGATAATAAGCTAACAGAGAGAATATTCTGAAACAATTGCATCTGCTTCAAAGAACTGCAGCATCGAAGAGTTATTAGATACAAGTCTGTGCTAATACATCCTTCTAGAAAGCAACGAAAATGATTAACTTACATATTGATCCAGAGACTATGTGCTTGTAGAAGACACTTCTTTGTAAAAACCTGCAAATCCATCTAGTCTATGGACGCCAAGCAGCATAGGATTATAGAAAATACAATGACAATGCACATATAGTACTCAGCCACCAAGTACGGGAGGACAAAGAGGATATGAGTCACCTAGATGCAACACACAACCAGAGAATAGTCATGAGTAATCTAAAGGATACGCCACATCTGCTTACCAGGGAAAAGATACACTAGCTGGTTAAAATTTACAGTTTGTTCTTTAAAGGAATATTTTGGCTGTGTGCACTATATAGCAACAACACACTCATACTGTACACTGACCATCTACTACATGAAAACCAATGACACGTGAAGTGAACACTAGTGATTATCTCATGACAATGACACCTGTTAAAGGGCCTTATGATCATGGGGTCATAATGGTAAAAGTAGTTGCTGTAAATTGCTTGCTACGCTACATGTGAACATTACTTAGCGGATCTATAAAATGGCAGGTCTTATGGGATGTACCATGAACACTGAGCTGCCAAAAGACACAGGAAGACGTGTCCCAGTGTTGGCTGTGTCGGATATGATGCTCAAACAGTGTGATGCGATGTGGCCTATGGTGCTTGTGTCGCCAGGATATCTGAGCAGTCTGATGCAGACAGGTGTCTCGTGAACATGGCAACATGTTGGAGTTAAGTGACTTTGAACATGGGATGATAATCGGTGCAAGACGCATGGGGCATAGCATTTTGGAGATTACCCGGGAATTTGGGTTTCCAAGGTCAACCGTGTCTCGGGTGGACCTGCAATATCGCAGAGACAATGTTGGCAGCAAGCATAAACTGGCGAACTGGTCAACCACAACTGTTCAATGAATGGACATCACGTCACCTCCGCAGAGTCATACGGGGGCTCTCGACGGTCTACTGTGGGTCAAATCGCTGCCAATTTGAATGTGGGGCATCAAGACCCCATTTTCACCACGACTGTATGCCGAGAACTGCACTGCATTGGCTTCAACAGTTGACAACCTGACCCGTGTCCCTTTGTTAATGCCGCAACACAGAGCTCGAAGACTGGCATGGGAGCACGACCATTGTCATTGGATTATGGAACAGTGGTGGCATGTGGCATGGTCTGATGAATCACAGTTTCAGTTGTATAGAGCCAATGGACATGTGAGAGTGTGGCGTATGCCCCATGAAGCCATGGATCCTGCATGCCAACAGGGACGTGTCCAGGTGGGAGGTGGCTCCGTCATGGTCTGGGTTGTGTTCACATGGTCGCATTTTGGCCCCATTGTCCGGGTGCAGGGATCAATGACTGGTGCTCGATACGTGCAACTTATGGCAGACCATCTGCACCCCTTTCTGGTGTTGGAGTTCCCTGATAGGGATGCTGTGTACCAACAGAATAATGCAACATGTCATCGCTTATTGGTGGCACGGGACTGGCTTAATGAACACACCAGTGACCTCACAACCCTCGATTGGCCTGCCCACTCATCCGACCTCAACCCCATAGAGCATTTATGTGATGCTGTGGATACCAGTGTCCGCTCCATGGACCCAGCGCCAACTACACAGGACCAACAGTGGGCTGCAGTGCAGACTGAGTAGATCAATATCCCTCCAGAACGCTTTCAACACCCTGTGGAGTCCATGCCTCGTTGTCTTGCTGCAGTTATCAGGGCTGGCGGAGGGACGACCCACTATTAACGGCGCATCCGGTACCTTCCCATGACTTTTGGCCACTCAGCGCATATAGTGGTTAGTACTTAACAAAAATGCTCCAAGGAAGGACAACCAGTGAACCAGCAATAAGAACGTGGGTTCCCATAGCTCACTGATGTATGCAGGAAACAAAGACTAGCCCATGTGGTGCAGTCTCATGTAACAGCTGCGGTAGCAAAAAAAATGCCTAAAGTATCAGTGGTGGTCACGTCAGACTGCCACACAGGGGAGCAGGTGAATCAAATCTTATGGTGGGCACCTGAGCTAGGATGAGCCCCGAGTCTCCCACTCCCTGTACTAACAGTACATGACACAGTGCACTAACTATACTAGATATAGATATTCTGAGTACAGCACCTCAACCTGCAAGGATTCTGATAAAATAAAATTGGTACATTATTGAACAAACTGTCCGCTCCTTCCTCCCTCTGAAACTACAAAGATGCTAGTCCATGCCCTCATAATCTCCCAGTTAGATTACTGTAACACCCTTCTCCGTGGCCTCTCAGAGAATACTCTCTCCCCCTCAAGTCCACCTTAAACTGTGCTGCTCTCTTAATACACCTTTCCCCTTGTTCTTCATCGGCCGTTGCCCTCTGCCAGTGCCTTCACTGGCTACTAGAGATGAGCAAACACTGTTCGGATCAGCTGATCCGAACAGCTGTTCCGAACAGTGTTTGCTCATCTCTACTGGCTACCCATTGCCCAGCGAATTGAGTTCAAGTTACTAACGTTAATATACAAAGCCATCCACAACCTGTCCCCTCCATATATCTCTGACCTAACCTCCCGCTACCTGCCCACACGTAACCTCAGATCCTCCAATGACCTCCTACTCTGCTCTGCTCTCATCCGCTCCTCACACTACCGTCTCCAAGATTCCTCCCGCGCATCTCCCATACTCTGGAACTCCTTACCACGACACATAAGACTGACCCCCACAATCACAGGCTTCAAGAAGGTCCTGAAGACTCACCTATTTAGGAAGGCCTACATCCTCCAATAACACTATCACCACATCACCATCTGAATAGTCTCCCCCTCTCCTTCTGTCTCTACCCCCTTCCCTCATATATTGTAAGCCCTCGCGGGCAGGGCCCTCTACCCCACTGTGCCAGTCGTCACTGTTAGTATTATATTTGTTTGTATATTTTGTGTATTGTATGTAAACTCTGAAATGTAAAGCACCATGGAATTAATGGTGCTATATAAGCGTCAATAATAATAGGTAATTGTTATGCACATGCATTAGGTAGCTGCAATGACATCTATGAACAGAGAAATGCTGACCTGTATCCTCCATTCCAGGGTCCCATGTTCATGACTTCACTGCAGGGACCACTATCATCAGTCCAACCGACAGAGATAAAAGGGCCCTGGTTGAAGCCCAGTTGGAAGATTAAATGTGGGACTATTAAAGGATTATCTTATCTTATCTTATATATGCTATGCAAAATTCATATGGAATCTGATAGAGAAAACCTCAATATGCCGCTGTATGAAGGTTGAGGCATACGGAAGTACAATGGTAGCTTTAGTAGGGACCTGTGTGAAGTCATGTGTGCTTGAGCCCTAAGGCTCCACGTAGCAAGAAAAAAAAACCGCTGTGGGAGATGCATGGGTTTTTTTCTGCAGCGTTTTTCACAGAAAGTCTGTAGAGTTTTCCTCTGCGGACTTTCTGCCCTATTATACCTATATAATAACCACCAGTGTTCCTGTAGGGATAAATGATATGCTGCAATTTTTAAAAATGCAAGTATTTTTGAAAATGCAACTTCTCTACTGCAGTTTTTTTTCCTGCAATGTGTGGATGGGATTAACCAGATTCCCATCTACATTACAGATACTGTAAAATGCAGCCTTTTTTGCTGCAGCATTTTTATTTTTGAAACATGGGGCCCCGGTCTAAAGGAAAAATAAGGATCAAAGTTAGTTCTTTAGTGGAAACCATTTAAAACACATTGCCATGACAATGGTCTATATCATCTCTTTACCTAGCCCCCTGATATTTTTAAAGAATTGAAGTTGTCATGCACAGGATATCAATAGGATAGCACTTATCCCTTGGCCTCAAATGCTCCCAGCACTAGTGTGTACATCAGGAAATCTGACATTTTGGGATTCTGCAGTCTTTTCTTTTTTGTGATTGATGACAAGATATGTAACAGGAGAAGTGCAATGACGTCAAGAGGGGAATAGAAAAATACTTCAAAGACCAGCAAAGACCCAGATACATTAAAGAAAGATTTATGGTGGCTTGTAGGTTAAGCTGAAGTAGGAAAAGGGTTATGTTATAGGCACTTCTTAATACAATAAAGGGGTTATCCATGTGGGGTAAGACTGAAATCACACAGCAATAATACATCCGTATTGTAAACTGTCAAATCCAGTCTGGGTCATGGGTCTAATAACCAAAACTAGTATCATAGGGATCTATGACCATACAGCAGTTGGCATACAGCTCTAGTATGGGCCGTATAATACAGATGTATTTGTGAAATGAGCCTAAGGGTGGTTTAATCTTTTATGAAGTTTTTCCTCCCAAACCTAAAGAGTGAGTATAAGAAGGAAAAGTAGATGTTCTTCCCATATATTTCCCATTCCTCTTGAATTGACTCTTTACTTTTTTTTTTTCAACAATTAAATTAAAAACTTCCCAAAAATTTTTTTCTAAAACACTGTGGGTCCTTTCATCCGGATTGTTGTATTATACACTGGTCTCAATGAATGCGCCTCTGGCATTGCTATTAAGAGGCAGAGACCTGTAGACCTATAGGCACATCTAGATTGACCAGTGCCCCAAAAATTGAAACCTATCCCATGGCAAGGAGATATCAGGTATTACTCATGATATAAGTATTCATTAATGTTTTTCTACTGGGGTTTCACTCTCTGCTCTAGATAACCAGCCCTGGCAGGAGAAGACATGGCCAGATAATTTGCATTAGAATAATATGCTGATTTTTATGAAAACGAAGTTACATGGATGGCAGAATAAGAGACATCATTGGTATGTGTAGAAGCCACCTACAAGGTGCTGTCATTAGTTTCATACTGAATGTTCTGCTGACAGACTCCCTTTAAGGGGTGATGCCACAAACAGTGTTTATCCGCACACCTACTCACTTTGATGGGAGTGCCAGAGATAGTCAGGTGCTGAACTTGGGATATCCCTGACTCGCCCAATAAAGTGAATGGGAATGTGTTTAAAAATACGCTATGTACCTAAATGTGGCTATAGCCGGATCTGACCCTGTGCGCCAATGCTTTTACGTTTTACTAAATGCAATGCCAATGAGTTTCACCTGGATATCAGTATAGGCCTTGTGCTATTTTGCTGTTACAGCACAGCCTGTGCAGATTCAGCTGCTATCCGATGAGAATCAATGCGGCTATAGTCACATCCAGGTACACCTTGTGTCACCACCCTTATGTATAGCTGTGATTGTTAACCTTATCAATATATTGTTTTAATCCTTTGCTGTTTAGCATGCCCAGCATAGAGGGAACACTGTTCAGTAGCTTTGGCCACGCCAACATTGCCTTATGCCAGCTGTATTAAACAGCTGGCATCCAATTCTCGCTGACAAAAAAAAAGAGATAACTCAGATTCCAGCAGAATAACCCTATAAATGCCTTGATCAATACTGAACGGTTAGAGGAATGGCTTCCCTCTCTACCCCTCGATTCCGTGAGATTGTCTGAGACCTAACAATGGCCTTCAGGATGCTATGTACGGATGCTTTGACATGGATTGCAGCATGTTGTATGAGTGAATAGCAATACATTTATTTTACTGTATTGTGGGTGGGGCAGGTTGGTGAGCATTTTTGTAATATACTTTATTAACCTATCTAACTTCCTTTCTAATAGAAAACAGGCTGTAACATTCTCCTTGGCAACCGTCTAACTGAGCTGTTACTAAGGAAAGTCCGTACACATTTGTGTTGGGAGTATGCCGAGCTGAAACATTTCCCAAACAGGGGACTTCACATGGTTGTATACTACCTAGAAAAATATTCTCATGTAACAAGAAAGTTGAGATTCTCAGCACAGATTGAAGTACTAGCAGAACATGAGCTCTGACTAGTTATCAGGCAGGAATGAGATTTGTATATGAGCATGAACTGCTGAATATTAAGTTCAAATGCCTGACTGTGCTTTTACCAAGTGATATCTCATGTTCTGGGGCATAAAGCCAAAGATACAGCTATGTGAAGTGACTATCCCCCTTTTGGTAAATGCTACATTCTGCATTGAGTGCATGTGTACAGACAGATTCTCCCTGTCAATTCTTAGTTAGAGCATTGCTAATGGAAACTTTACAGCCTGTTTTATAGTAAAAGGAAGTTTGATGGATTAATAAAGTATATTTACACAATAGTAAAAAATAAAATGGTTACATATTAAATTCTTGTTAGACTTCATTTGAAAAACAAAAGAAAAACGGTGTTAACCATCTGTAACATCCACCGCACATGTACAACAAATGTTGGATCTGTAGAGATTGTGCATCTTTGGTGTATTTCCCTTTCTTATGCCAAACTGCACCTCAGTTGCCACTTTCTGCCCTGCAGAGTGAAGGGCACGCCAAGGCATCCCTGACATATTCATTAGAATTCGCTCCATAAAACTGGAGGCATGCCTCGCACCAGTGGGGACATTATTAAGACTGGCATAGGAAATCACTGTCTTAGTAAAGTCCCCCCATGTGTTCTATCTGTATCCACCATTATGCTACTTTTTCAGTCCATTATTCTGATGCTATGACAGATTAGAAAAAATGAGTTAAAAGGTGCTGATGTGAATTTAGCTATAGTATGTACAAATGAGTCAGAGGTTTTTCAGTGGTCATGTGACTTTGGTAATAACTACAGCCAACAACGAACTGATAGGTGAAAGATGTCAAAACAACAGGGAAATCCCTATTAATAACAATTACAAAGCCTTGTTTAAACAATATGTCACTTTTTATAGATACATTCTC
Organism: Leptodactylus fuscus; assembly: GCF_031893055.1. Taxonomy (NCBI): domain Eukaryota; kingdom Metazoa; phylum Chordata; class Amphibia; order Anura; family Leptodactylidae; genus Leptodactylus; species Leptodactylus fuscus. The sequence goes on from NC_134269.1 coordinate 70,477,823, forward strand.
TTATAGACCTGAAACAAATTGTTGCTATGTAATATAGAACAACATGTCATCATGTCTCCATCACTGATCTGTGCCCAAAAAGCTGGGTGTACACTGAACTTCCATAATTTGTTTCTGGGTGAACTATATGGAACATACAGAATCCATGAAGAATAACAGAAATGGATAAAGTAGCAATGATACACTGCTGTATATCAGGTTCCTCTGTACTATTTCATTCTGTTTGCTACAAATTGACACAAAATCCCTAGGCACAGATGAATTTCTAAGAAAACACTTTTCTCCTTAGATTCTGTAGGAACACTCTAAGCAGTAAGTTTTCAGCTACAGCATTAGATAAAACCGGGTACATCAATCACCAGTCTAAATAACAATGTCAATGCCAGCACTGTACCCAGTTAGGCAGGCAGCCTATGAACTCGATATGCTAACCACGGGGTATTTCGGGTAATGGATGTATGAATTTCTTTCAGATATGACATCCTTGCCAAAGTTTCTTAAGCTTTATTGGGAGGGGAAAAATAACATGTTACCAGCCTCTGGCAGTCCACTAACAAGCAATTCAGAAAGCAATCTGGGGGAAGAAAAAGTTTAGCCTTAATACTAATAAAAACAATATGAGTTTTCATTTTCCCAAAACTGGATCATTTCTTCAGATTGTATTATTTATTTACTATATATATATATATATTTGCTGTAGGATTATTACTGTTTTGTTCGTTGCTGCTTTTTTTTTTTTCTTTTACTCTCAAAACTGACAAGTTGTATTGCAGTCAGTCCACACAACTTTCCATGTGAGAAGTACAAAGATAACATGGATATATCACTCTGAAAGTTCACTTTTTGATTCTTGATTTGAAAAAAAAACAAACCTGTTTTTTCATCATCTCTTCAGAACCATAACTTCATATATAAGTAAAACATAACTTTTAATAGGGAAATATTTTTAAGTTAAAATACATCATGTATCCATAGGCATGGTCATAAAAAGTCTTCTTGATCTTGGTTTCGTCTAAAAATGGAATGCCTCTATAGTAGCAGTACTTGCCATAAACATTAGATTAATGGCATCCATCTAATGTGCGCAAGGTTCTTCAGACTTTTCTTCTCCATACTGTAGGACTCCAAAATACCACAGATACTAATTGCTAGTAACTGATGTCACAGTCATGTGATCGGTGCCAAGCTATGTAGAAGAGAAAGATTAGGAGCGTAGTATAGCTGAGTGTGTCTGGGAAAGGTTGCAAGTAGGAGGGCTGTGTGTGTGGGATGAAAATGGAAGTAGCAGAGTTGTGTGGGGCAAAATGTGGATGTAATAGAGCTGAGTGGAGGAGGTTGATATTGCGGCAGAGTGCATGGGAGAAAATTAGATGTAACAAGGCTGAGTGTGGGTGGGGAAAGGGGATGTAACAGGGCTGAGTGTGGGTGGGGAAAATGGATGCAGGAGGAATTAAGACAGCAGAGCATTGCTTTATCAAAACTGCTTTGTTTGGCCGCTATCTTAATTTATTCACTTCATTGTTTACACTCCGTTTCTATGACCCTATGGATTATTGCTCATTTGTAGTTGTATGTAGCTGCCTGCTCTCAGGGGGGAGGGAGGGGCTGGGAGAAGCTCTGAGCTGTTTTTGTCTTTTAAGTAGCGGAGCTTCTCAGATAGGGGAGGTGAGAGCTTCTGGATTTCTGAGCTCTTATCAGTCGGTTTAATTGAATTTGGCTGATAAAGGCTGAGATAAGGAGTACCTCTGTATGTAATGCAAACTCACTCAAATCCAACTCTGCTTCATCAGCTTCATACTGTGGTAATTCATTTACAACTAATTCCGTGCAAGTGAAACCCCGCCCACCTATGTGCCGAGCAAAGCAGGAAGTGAAGAGAGCACAACAGCCAGCAGGTTAGTGAACAAGCGTCATGGGAATACCCCTTTAAGTTGTGGCAGATGCACAGAGGTATCAGAGCCATATATGAGTTAAGGAAAACATGGGGCAGCAGTGGTGTGTGTGTGTATGTGTGTGTGTGTGTGTGTGTGTATGTATGTGTTGTGTGTGTGTGTGTATGTGGAGAGGGAGAAAATATAGAGGTTTATAAAGAACAAATAAGCAGAACAGAGGCAATGTGCAGCTGAAAAGCATAATGGAGGCCAAATATAGCTCACTTTTTTGTTTCAAACGAGAATAATTATGGTAGTGGAGAGTCACAAACACAGTCCCACTTTCAGAAATTTGGAAACTAATGTTGTACGACAGTGAAAAATTAGATGAGACAGTCTTAAAGTGCACCAAGTATTTATAGAAAGCTGATGTACTTTTAGATCGCATATTCTGATTTTACACCACTCGACAGTTGACTTAGCTTCTGATATAAATTTGGTACAAAAATTTTGGTGCAATTTTTGAAAATTTAACACATTCTCCAAAATGGTGCATTTTATGGCTCAATGTTTTGCATATTACCCCATCATTAAAATTACTTTTTCAACCAACCCCATCCTCCTGTCAGACAAGGCACAGAGACAGCTAGGAAGCATCTACAACAAATACAAAATGATGTAAAGCATGGGCACTAGTTTATATTAGCTTATTAAATGTCATAACAATACCCTATATAGAATCCATACACAATACTGTATATACCAGCATAAGGTTATACAGTTTTGGGGAAACAGATGTTTTCCTGTATGTTTATATATTGGAAACGTCCATATTCTTACACTTTTATGTATATATGTTACATATATTAATAGCAGATAAGACTATAAAATGAAGCTATAAATGGTTTTCACGTCGGTCCATTTGACTAAACCTCTATGATATTTATTAGGTCAGTCTGTTGTAAATGATCATTGACTATAACCAAGATTATTTCCACAATCAATAAGATAATCAGAACTGTACTAAAGCAGACAGAAAAATAGCCAAAGAATTGTCAGACAATCTGCGTGGGCCAAACAGATGACATTTGCAATGAAACTTTTTTCGTTCATGATTTATACACGTTAAACAAAACCAGGCTTGCCTTATATTAAAATAGTGCGTTTATCAGCTTCCTCCCAATGCAGAAGTGGTTAATATCTTCTAATTCACATAGTATGAATATGCAACATAATATTCAGGATACAAAAACATGAGTGAGTAACAAGGAAACTATTTGCTGTTCCAACCAAGAAATGGATTGTGGTCAGGGAAGTCAATTTCTAGCCTTTAAAAATCATTAATCCACAACGGCAACATTACATTTTACAGATGTCTATAGAAGGATCACAGGGTGCTTGCAGCTTGCAATGGAAAGGTAATTTAAGGCAATGCTGTCCATGGAAATTAAATCAGCATTTGGCAAGTTTTATAGCACAAAACACCATGAAGAGTTTGTAAACTGAGATACAAAGGCCTCGAAATAAGGGAAAGCTGTGACTTCTATATCAGATACATTTGGAGTCACAATTAATTTTTGGAATATATTACAATATAGTTTATATTTTATAGTGATATTAAATGAAACATTTCACCCCCACCAGCAACTCTAGTACTTTGCATGCTATAGTAAGCACTACTTAACTGATTCTGATGCAGTTGTATGTAGTTTTCTCTAGCCCGCACCATTCCTGAGCAATCAGTGCAGTTAGTTTTGGTGCCTGATATGTTAATTTGGCTTCTACTGTTAACTGGGTGGTGTTAGGCAGGAGCATAAAAGGGGGCGTGTTTCAGAGCTCCTATCAGAGTATTAGGACAGTGCAGGAGCCCCCTCGGCTGCTCTTGCCTGAGACCACCCTTTTGACAAATACTAATACTTAATGCTCTGGAAGGGTAACAGTTAGAGAAAAAATTCCAAAAGCACAGGTCAGTGGAGAGCCTGCTGAAACAGGATGCAAAGAACTGAAGTTGGTGGAGGCAGGGAGTGAAATTTCATTTCTAAATCTAAAGTCTTTTTTTGTCTACATTTATTCCAGACTTATGACATTTAATTACTTTTGTTTCTAAGTTGCCATATCTGGCTGGGGAAAGGCTGTTCTTTGGTAGACTTAGTCTGGGAATATATGATATACCTGTTTGCTGACAGCTATCCCTCTCATATACAGTCAAGCTGAGAGCGCATTTGTTCTGTTACTGGAGACAGACATCTTTGGCAGCAGCTTATCTCCCCAAGAAAAAAGGTAATGGCAGTGAATATCCAACTTGCCAATCCTTAAAGGGGTTCTCTGAGCAGGAGAACAGGGGACTTTTGTACACCATTCTGGATGGAGCGTTGATCAGATAGCACTAATTGCTCCATTCATTTGAATGGGAACACCAGAGATAGGCAAAGTTTGACTGTCGCTGGGTTCACACCTGCGTTCAGGGTCTCCGTACTATGGTTTCCGTCTTCTGCATGGCAGAAGACGGAAACCATAGACCGGGTCCGGCCGTGCGCGGCGGTGAGCGTTTTAGGCTCTCCGCCGCGAAACGGGATTTTTTTATCCGGACACAGAGTAGTGCATGTCCGACTCTGTGTCCGGATTATAAAACCCGGTCTTTTCTGTCGTCCGCCTCGGGCGGCGAAAAAGGTAGGTTCACCCCTGTACTCACATGTCCATTCAGTTCAGCAGAGATCATCAGTTACTGATTGGCTGACATGTTCTTGTGTGGGCCAAAGGTCAGGAAGACTGGGGACCGGAACAGGGACTCTCTGCTGTCAAAAATATATACGGGGACACCCCTTTAAGCCCCCCAGCATTTACTGTCAGGGTATAGATGTTAGGATTACACATACATTAGATGTTCAGCCTGTTTGTGAAAACTCAAGGTTTCTCGCCATCTTTAGGCTTGATTTGCACCACACCACTAGTGTACTTGTTTGCATATACCCCAGGAAAATCTATTGTCAGATTACTATGGATAGCTATCCATACTTATAGACTTCAACGGTCAAATGTACACCTAGAGAGCCCAAACGGTAAACTTTGAGATGTCAGCTACTGGTGGAATCGTTTTTAAGTGGTCCCACCATAATTGGAGAGAATATGATAGAAAATCCAGAAACATGTCTGATTCCTTTTTACCTCATACATAAAACCTCCAGAAAGGCGTACTTAAACATATATGTGATTGATATTGGCAGCTCTCAATATAGGATGGGATTTAGAAAGCTTTCTCATTTGCTGAAATATCTTTTTATTGAAGATGGATAAGAGAAAGCCAACAGAAAAGCACATAAGGTAGATAAATGTGCGAGCGGCAGACCCACAATATAAAGAGTGATACAGAGCAAATGTGAAAACACACAGCAATTCCAAGAATCAAAAAGCTACTACTTTTCCAATATACTCAGTATGCTGACTCCTCTCCTGCCCTCCTCCTTTATCTGTGTCACTTCATTCCTGTTCACCTATAATCTATATTAATGCTCCTACAAACACTGTATATGTATTATGTATATTGCCAATATTTATATCTCAGAAACACTCAATGTCAGAACCATTTGCAAAAATGCAATATCACATGAAGATCCACACTAAACAAGCTGTTGGTTAGGTCAAGCCCATGTAGTCTCAAAAATCATAAAAGATCCACAGAACTGTTAGTGATGTACAGTTCTTACTTTATTGCTGCAGTGCAATACTGTTAGACAGCAAGGCAAGACAAAGGGTCCTGCTGATTCAACCTCGACCAAACAAAAAAAGCCACTGCCACGTGTTGCACAGGATATATAGAAGTGTGTATGAGACATTATGTCACGTTCTAGCACCACCTGACACCAGCTAGTAGCCTCATAAGCCAATAGACAGTGGTAGCTGATGTCATATACACTATACAAGGGGCTGTAACCTGGACTTTAGGGTCTGTGTGTTTCATCTCACTGCTTCACACAGTACTCAGTTCTGAAAAGTTTACAATTGCAAGCAATAGTTAGGAAGAGGAGGAGAATTAATTCAGATATAAACAATTCCAGTCAGATTAGTGATAGAAATCACAGATAACAATGAGGGATCATATGTCTGCTGCTGTATAAACATATTTTATACTGACAGTCAGTCCTACAGCTCCTGCTCATCAAACAGTTTCTTTGGGCAAAAGTTAGAATTTTTTTCATTTAATACATACAAACTACTGTTCTAACAGCAAAACATTGATTCCACATGCGCAAATCTAAGAAGTCCATCTCAAGATGGATATAATACGAATATTCAGAGTGAAAGTCAGTTTGGCTGGAGCAGGTAATAAGCCTGATAAGGGGAGAAGAGGTATTTTTCTCTCATAAGATATATTGAATTTTTTTTATAATCACTTGTACAATTAATTTATGGAAATTTTGGTGAAGCAAAAGACTCCGGATTTACAAAAACATTTAGCAGTCCCTGTGGAATATGTAGTAAATGTAACCAGCACCCACTTTTCAATGTCTTCTACCTTGTGCCCCTCTTCATACGCCTAAGCTTGGCCACAGTATTTTAAACTACCCATGTACAGTGCACGGCTAATAGCGCTAGTCACATGACCTGCAGGAGAAGACGCAAAAAGGATAAAAACGTATCAGCAATAGTCTATTCAACAGCAGACTGATACACTGTCAACCATGTTAATTGAGAGAAGAGGGGCCCAGGAATCATAGGACCTGTAGCTTCCTAAAAGTGACCCCAGGTACACTGATTAAGTATAGTCCAAACCCTTACAACATCAGGTATTATGTATGTATGCTAATCTTTCATTGACGACTACTGATTTGAGATTTCAGTTGATGCCTCTGTCTGCACCATGTAGCGCCATTCTGATACATTTAATAGAAGTCATTTATTTAGAATGACACACAAGCCTCAGCTGCTTACACGAGTCTCTCATGGTTCACCCCCACGCTTTGATGATTGAGCATGAACCCATAGCAGGTAAGACGATCTTTTTTTGTGCACATGGCCTCAGGGGACTTTTAAAAAGTCAATCATTCAGTGCAGAAAACATTTTTCCCTTGGTTCTTATGTTTCAAGTACACAGAGAACTGAAAGAGTTAGCTCTTTATATGGGGTAGATGACTTTGTGTTATGTGCTGTTTACTGATGCTTTTTATACACCTAATGTGTGTAACGGTAACCAATTCCAAAGCAATTTACTAATGTTTAATTTCATGGCCAAAGGTACAATTTTTGCAAACATTTATCACTACGTCCTCCATTTTGTCTGTTCGGGTGCATAATTATACAGGTCCGGGAGCAGTAAATGGACATAAGTGGAAGGGAAACTTGCTTTGAAATGACAGTGCTATCTTGAAATGCCATACAATTTATAATCTTTTTCTCGGCTTCAAAGGTCCAGGAGGTTTGAAATATTATTGAAAAATGTGCCCTCAGTAAGTAAAGATACAGTCATTTTTAATGCAAGAGACATAATTGAGTCCTATCAAAGTTCAGCTAGGGACAAGCACTCGGCTGGGTGTCTTGCATTGCTCACTTGTCTTGGATCCTGACTTTATTTCCACATTGGTCAGTTCTTTGTGTTGCTTTGTCCTGTAGATTACCCTGAATGTTATTACTTGTACAGAACAAACAGAACCTCACAGTGTTCACTGAGTGTCCATTCCAGAACATTGTTCAGATTGCATCCAGTTTCTATTATACACTGGTAATGTCTAAGCTAACCACTGCTGACATGATAATGTGCACAGAAGAATCTCAGACAATATCAGGAATCTGTTTCCTAGTCTACATTCTTCCGTTCCCTAGTATTGCTACATATATATTATATATATATATATAACCTTAGAATGAACTGCAATAAGATTAATGAAATAAGAAACAATATCCAATCAAAAGGAAGCCACAGGACAGAGATGCTGTATTGGAATAAAGCACCGGGGGCTATTGACATTGTGAAGAGGTAAACTGTTTTGTATTCTGTTTACATGTGATTTCCACTATGTAACCTTAGTGTTGGTACAGGAGTCCCCAGGTCTGGTAATATCTCTGTGTGAATGTTCTATTACTGCTTCTTATTCCTTTCTTTCCTCATTAGGCTGGCCACCTAATGCTCTATTTTCCTACTATTTCTTGTCTTACCATCTGGGAACCGTATGCTAACACTAAGGAACTGTTCACATTAACATGCATTTATAAAGTGTTTTTTTGCATATTTACCTGCAGTAGTGGAGTTGCACTGGGTGTGTCCGCCCTGCTCTTATAAGAGGCAAGTCTGCAGCAACTCCAGGGTTTTATAGGGAAAACTGCAGAGGATTATGGGAAATGTCTAAGGTATAAAATGATTCCAATTCCCAGAAAGCTGGGGGTGTGTTGGTGAAGTTCACATGAAGAATTGTTTGTGAGACTACAGCAGCCTGAGGTACAAGGTGTTTGTTGTATACATTATGGAGATTTTCTGAAGAATTATTTTTTTTGTTAAAACTGGACATCCTGAAATAAACTCCTTGGATTCTTTTCATCAATCAAGATCCGATTGTTTTTTTGAAAAATCCCATGCTTCACAGACATATACACACACTTGAGCCTGCACATCACTTGAAGCCTCGAGGTAGACATCTTACTTTCTTACTGGTAATGACTGCCACTAAATGGATATATTGGATATATTCCAACACAATGCCAATCTACTACAGTAAAACTTCTATATCCTGCAAGTTGTACATGCAGATGTGAATTTCCTCAAGAAAAATACTGTATAGTCAGAAAGTGGGCAGGTTGGCAAGGTATCTGAAATATTATCCTATCACTTTTGATCTGATGACTTCTTCTCACACAAACCTATTAAAATCTGTAAAAGTAAAATAATATCCGCTGAAATATGAAATAAAAAATGCGCGGCCAAGAAAGGCAAAACATCTTCCCCCAAATTCTTTAAAACCCAAACAAAGTCAGAAAGGGTAAGTTCCTGAAATAATGGAAATGGAGTTGGTCACTGGGGACTAACAGAAGGCAAAACTACTAAGGGTTCTTTCTTTTCTGTATGGGCTGCTTTAACAGGGCAAACAATGTTGTGTCGGCAAGGCAAGCAATGGAGGACTCCCTGTCAGCCATCACAGATTGAGCTAGTTTGTAATGGCTTTCAGCCACTGCCCTATTACCCAAGAAGCATATTCCAATTTCATCCTCGGGAACCAGAGACATACAAAGTGGAGCAGAGCTGCAGGATTGCTCCATAAGAATGGATGGTAGGTGAGTATTTTCTGGTATGACTTCAGTGTGAGGGCCACTGAGGAGACATTATACAATGTAGGTGTCACTAAGGGGGAACTGTGCTGTGTGGTGGCCAATAAAGGAATATTACCGTATACCGTATGGGGGATCCAAGGGAGCAATGAAAAAAGGGGGTTTGTTAACAAGCCAATTAATTTCAATGTTTTGGGGTTTTTTGCCATAATTTCTCCCATTTGCCTCCGTTCCATCAGATGTCTTTTTGACAGAAAAAAATAGCAGAGGCTGCTGTACTCAGTTTTCTTTTTTAACAGAGAAAACAGACACCTGACAGAATGGCGCTTTCTATGTTTTATTCCATTGATGTTAATACAAGAAGTAGAAAACATATACAAGGGGAAGACTTTGCATCTCTGGTGTATTAACTAGAGATGAGCGAGTACTGTTCGGATCAGCCGATCCGAGCAGCACGCTCCATAGAAATGAATGGATGCACCTGGTACTTCCGCTTTGACGGCGGCCGGCCGCTTAACCCCCCGCGTGCCGGCTACGTCCATTCATTTCTATGCAAGCGTGCAGTTCGGATCGGCTGATCCGAACAGTACTCGCTCATCTCTAGTATTAACATCAATGGAACAAGTTTTACCATTTTTCTGATCTTCTGATGGATCAGGATAACAGAAAACAAAAAGAAGCTTTAGGGGGTAAGTGCAGTTTGCCAAAATACCTTGTCCAGACCTTTTTGGCTGAGCCGGTATAGGAGGAACGGTAGACACTGTTGGGGAGGCTGGAGGGACAGGGTTTGTTAGCTGGTGTCCATTAATTTACATAACTTTATATATTCTCAAGATAAAGAAGCAACAAAAGGCAGCACTCACCATTCATGGATAAGGTTGCTGTATTCAGGCAATAATGTACAGCATGGTAACACTGTGAGATGAGGGGAGAACAAACAGGCAATGGCCGTTTCACGTGTTGTCACGCTTCCTCAAGGCCTTGATTCAGAACTCTTCATTTACTGAGTCAGTAAAGTAATGGCAACTATTATGCACTGTGTACCTGAGCACTTAGTGACCTCAGTCTGTAACTTTACATGGTCCTGAGTTACTCTGGTTCCTAAACACCTCCACTCTTTACTAATACCAGTTGATATCTTCTATGCAGTATCTCGCAGGGCAGAAATTTCACAAACTGTCTTGCAGCGGTAACATCCTATTACAGTACTATGCTGGTATTCACAAAGCTCTTTAGAGCGACTCACAAAAGATTGTAAAGGCAGACTCCATGGCGAGGTGCGGGAATTTATATACCTGTGACAATGGGATTGAAGAAAACACTTGAATTCATTGATTAAGAGCTGCATCCCTTGGAATAATATTGTTATTATTATTATATCTATCTACTAGAAAGAAAATAGAAAGTATCACTAAAAATTCCAATATGAAATAGGACTGTTTTTTCATTCCATGAGACCTTTATCAAGCACTATTCCAAGTCTTTATTCAATATATTTATAGGGATACTACAATTCAATATCAATTAACAATAAGGTCTCAAAGTGCATAACACCTACAGAATACAGTACCAAGTTGTATATATACTTCAAACAGCAATGCCGTGTCATCCACAATATGAGAACAACCCTCTGGTCATACGTTACACTGTAAAGTTACAGAGATGGCATCAAATCTCAAACAGCGCCGCTCTGATCACCAATTGTCTCAGTGGAGACACAACACAAGTCTTTGGGATCCATCATGAGCCATTGCACAAGCAACTACTATATCCATCAAGGCTTCTGTTATTACATAGGTTCTATTCACATTGTATCTAGGGTATCTAGTAAACTGTATAGCTACAGTCTACTTGACTGTCAATGTAAACAAGATTTCCTATAAAAGACGCCTTTTGTGTTGATAGTCTACAGTGTGATTTTCAGTCCTACTGGGAAACAGCTTCCAAATTGTAGAGTTTGTCTAGGACAAAAAGAAATATAGATGGCAGGGAAAAGGTTAAATAAATAAAATCACATAACTTAGCGCTTCCACCCCCGCTGTTCGAGCATGGGCAATTTGGTGGTCCCCCTGGTCTCTGCTATTTGTCCCATAGTGATGACCCCGCCCCACATACAGTCTTACACAACCACAGTAGGCCATCATAGCAATTGTCTGCCGCGGTCTTGTGTGCATTTCAGCAAAGGAAGCAGAGACTAGAGAGGACCATTGGAATAGCTGCATTGGAGCAATGGGGAATGAATCAAGCGAGCTTTGCTTTTTGGGAGGTTAAACATGGAGGTAACATGTGGGGGCGCCATTTTATTTTTTGCCTCAAGCAGTGTGAAAGCTAGAATTTGGGATAGGGAAGCATTAATATCAAGTAACAAAGCATTGGTACAGTCTCATCTAGAATATGTGGTTGGGTTCCAGACACCAGTTCATAGAAGGGATGCCCTGAAGAAAAGTGGAATGGAGTTTCGTAGTTATATGAAAAGATTAAAAGAATTACTTCTTACAAGTGTCACTTATGGAAGGACATGATTCATTTGTATATACACAAAAATCTGTCCAATGCAGAATGTCTTCCAAAGATAAGGGGGCGCTCCCTCCGCCTAGAGAAAAAAAAAAGTTTGGTCAATAGAAGTGATACAGAGTCTATAGGAATTGAGAATATGTGAGATAGCTCATACCTTCTTCAGGACAAATAAAGGAGACACAAGCTTGTACAGTTAACCATAGCCCTTTCCTTTCATCCACATCATTTCCCGTCTCTAGGTTGAACTTGATGGAAATATGTATTTCTTCAACCAGGCTATATTAACATCTCTGTCAGAAACTTTGTTGCAGCGTTTGCCTGAAATCATCAAACAAAAAAGTACTAAAAACAATGGACCCCATTGTAGTCAATGGAATCTAATGGGCACCGTATGTGGCTACTATTTCAGCGGTCCGCCTCCAACAGACCAGAACAATGGACAGTCCAATGCTAGTGTGCTCTGAGCATAAGAAAACTTCAATGCCAAACTAGTAAAAGGTGCAGTCTGCGTATTATTATGTACGCACACGTTCTGCTGACAGCTTCAAATAGAGATTCAACCATAGGATTAATATTTGGTCAGTGAGTTATAGAGAACTGCAATAAAGGTCACCAGTAAAAACACACAACTTTAATATAAATGTTCCAGCATGTATAATAGACGTGTAATCATTTCCTATACACATACCTGTCAGAAAAGTATATCCTACCCCGTATTTCACTGGGTGCAATATAAGCGAAATGTCATATTTTACTATGCCGAACCATGACATTTCACCCCGTAGCAGAACCTTCCTACAATATTTGCCAGCACTGACCTTGTATTAGCTGGGTGACATATTTTTGGAGTTGAAAATGTCACGTCAGACATTTCTGACCACACCCACATACAGGACAATGATGGCGAGGAGAAAATGTGATGGATGCTTCAGCAATATGAGAATAAATTTGATTATAAGACATAATATTGTATCATATTTGATCATCTCACATTATTGCTACTGTTTATTGCTTTGGTACATGTAACTGCTCTCCTGTGTCTTGTCCTATATACTGTATTACTAGTTTACAAATATATAGTATTACATTATTGTATTACAGTCTAGAGCTGTATTCACAATTCTGCAGGATTCAGAGCGCAAATCTTCCAATTCTGCCGGATTTGGCGCTCAGATCTCACAATATTCTCTGCTGGCTTAATGCAGAAGCCTGCCTTCTAGAAGTGTATCCCTTACATCACACACAGTACAGTAACCTCACGTAGAACAAAATGAGGGTGGTCATGTCATTTACCTGGCTGTCAAATATAGAGCTGATCTGATTTTTGGCTGGAGCGACCATAAACCACACAAATTAAAAAAAAACTAAAAATGGCATTTATTGGTTTTCTGAACCAAAATGCAATCTATTGGTTAAAAACACACGGCACAAAAAATGTAATCTCCTACAGATTGCCCTATTCGTCAAGAAATGTATGGCAGCTTTAGAAATAAAAATGTCAGAGCTTTCAGTATTTAAAGGGTTAACCACTGTAACATAATGTTAAGTATTGAACACATTTTGAAGACTGTCTTTTTTTCCCACTAGATTAATATACGAGGTCTACTATGTCATACAACCCTGGATTTTATATAAAAGGTGAAGGTACGGCGTACTGCGAGCCCGTGCTACGACCTTAAGGTCCTGCTGTGTCTTGATCAGTCTTCAACGCACCACCAAATAAATCAAAAAAATAAGTAGAGGAAATCTTATATGATGTGCGGTCATAAATAAGCTGAGGTAGCTTTTCTGTTATGTTTTCCTACAACTAGTCATAGATAAGTATACAGTATGATCTCATCCTATTGTCAGGGCAATGTCTTCAGGGAGTCTGACCTTGTTCAATAAGATGACATCATCTACTGACAGCGGCTGTAAATTACATTGTTGACATCTTAAGTTACTAAGGGAAATGCATAAAGAGATGAAATTAGCTGGATATCCTTTAAAAGCCCACAGCAGTATCCCGCCTGTTAACCCTTTAATCTTACTGCTGAATTTTTCAGGTAACACATGATGATAATGAATTATTCATTATTTTGTTTAAAAAAAAAAAAAAAAAGGACTTAGGCCTGGTTCACATCTGCGTTCGGTATTGCGTTCGGGGAGACCGCTTGGGGACCCTCCGAATAGAATACCGAACGGATTGACAAGTGGTGAGAAATGAAAGCACACGGACCCCATAGACTATAATGGGGTTGGTGTGTTTTCCACATGGTCTCCGCACAAATCATGCAGAGAGATAAGTAGTTCATGAAGTACCTGTCTGCATAACTAGTGTGGAGACCACGCATAAAACACACGGACCCCATTATAGTCTATGGGGTCCATGTGCTTTCATTGCTCACCAATTATCAATGTGTTCAGTATTCTGTTCCGTGGGTCCCCAAGCGGACTTCCCTGAACAGAATAATGAACACAGATGTGAACCAGACCCTACATTGCTCTAACCTACGAATAACGTTTCAGGAGAAATAATATGCATTAGTTTGTACCTATTGTGACTATTCTGCTATAATAAAGATAAACTAGTAACATCTGGAATGCTATGTATACAGCACCACCGCTGGTTATACCTGATATTGCAGTTCATCCCAATTTAAGGGAATAGAATAAAGCTGTAATACCAGGCACAGACCATGGATAAGAGTGGTGCGGTTTCCGGGAAAAAAAAAAAAAAAGGCTTAATTTATACACACATTTTTTGTGCCATTCTTTTTTTGTTAGTAAAAAAAAATTGTAATGACTTTCTTCCATTTAATTTTTTTTTTTAATGTAGATTGTGAGCCCCACATAGAGCTCACAATGTACATTTTTCCCTATCATTATGTCTTTTTTGGAATATGGGATGGAAATCCATGCAAACATGGGGAGAACATACAAACTCCTTGCAGATGGTTTTATGCCCTTGGCGGGATTTGAACACCAGGACTCCAGCGCTGCAAGGCTACAGTGCTAACCACTGAGCCACCGTGTGGCCCCTCTTTCTTCCATTTTAGAAGTGTTTTGGGTGTCATTTTTAATGCCATGTCTTGTTTTGCATTTTTTTTCCCTAGCTACAGCTAACCTTCTTTGAAAAACAGTGAATGTTTGTGAAGTCGCCATTGGCTACCCCCCACCATTTTGCAGCATGTAGCCTCAGCCTTTCCATCACTGACATCTTGAGTCCTATATTTCCTATAATACAGACCATTCCCCACTTACACCAGCACTTTGAAGTGATGAAGTGACAGATCGGTGGTGAGGATCACTTCACAGAAGAACAGGTGCATACTCTAGAATGACGCTTTGTATTCTTTATGGGTAATCCCAAAACAATTTCACGTTATCAGTGCCTGAGGATGGGGGTGTGAAACAGTGGTATACATCTTTCATCCTCCTCCATGCTGATATTATACATGGTTGACAGAAAATGAAGAATTGCAATACATCCGGCATATTTTATGAGCTGCCTGCAGGCCCTGGTGACAGATGACGTGGCCACCAGTAGTTATGACATCATTGTAAAGAGTATTAGATCCGCTCTTCCAAGGACATGAAAGCTATGTGCAGTACAGTCCTGCATCAGTCTATGGTAATGTAAGAGACTCAGACCCCGCCGGTAACCACAGACACCTGCAAACACTTTCCCTCATTTGGAATTCATAGATAGAGGTTGTTTTCCAGCATAACACATAGAACGTGACTGACGAAGTACCGACTTGCTCTTATGAATAGAAGTGAAGAGGAGCTTGGTAGATGCTTACACAGGGACTTAACACAATTCTTACATCAGAATCCTAAGGCTAAGCCACCTATAGCAAGGTGCAGCTAAAAAAGATACACTGGTTTTGTGTTGAAGTAATTTCCACAATCTAGGAGTAAATTAAACCTCATTCAGTTCACTGGGATTGCAAAATGCAGCGTGTTTCTGCAAAGGACATGCACAGTGAATTGAATACTACAAAAAAAAAAAAAAACGCCGCAAAAACACATCAAAAAAGCTTGGATTTTTAACCGGTTTTCCATGCTTTGTATTTTTGCTTCTCCCTGTATAGGTCTATGAGGAATCAACTTAGGGTGGTGACACATTATGTATCTGGATGCAGCTATAGCTGCATCTAGTCCCAGACTACTACTTTCACTTCGATGTAAGGCTGCATTCACATGGTGCATTCTTGCATAAAAATGCATGCATTTTTATTGGAAAACTGCTTACGTATTTTGTGCAAAAACACACCGCTATACAGAATAATGCCCTATGCTGGCCCTTACAGATAGTATAATGATCTACAGTGGACCCCTCCACAAGGTATAATGTCCCCTAGTGGCCCTTTCATACAGTATAATGTCCCATAGCAGCCCCTTCTCATAGTGTAATATCCCATATTAGCCCTTCAAAACAGTATAGCATCCCATACTGCCCAAAACAAATTTTCCAAAAATTTTGGGTTCAGCTGAACCCAACATCTTGGGAGTTCGAAACTCATAAGCCATTAGTATAATACTCTGAGGTCTCTTCAGACCCCAGAGTATAATAAAGGGAGGCCCTGGAGAGGTGGTCAAACTTAAAAAAAAAATGTTACTAGGTTATTGGGTCTCAGGGGTCACGTCGGTGTCATTATATGTCATGATGCTGACATAACCCCTGAAGCCCTAATAGTGGTTTATGATTTCAGGCAATAGTGCTGAAGAGAATAGAAAGCTCTGCCTGAGTCCAAGGAAGGCAATTAAGGGAGGGTTCACACCTGCCCCCGGTCTCCACTTTGTGGGTTTCCGTCTTTTGCCCGAGAACCTGGACAGGAAACAGAAACCCGGCTGTCAGTGTCCGTCCGTGAGCGCCTGTGATCGTCTTCTGGTCTCCACGGCAAAACGTTTTTTTTTTTAACCGGACACAAAGTCCTGCATGTCCGACTTTGTGTCCGGTTACAAAAACCGGTTTCGCTGCAGAGAGGCATAAGACGCTCACGACGGACAGGTCAAGGCACAAGTTCGAACGCCACATTATATGCCAAAAACATACTGACAAACTTATTAGCTTCAATTGATATTAGTGTTTGTTTAAACGACAATGAGCAATACCAAACATAGCCAATGTCCAAATGTGTAACTTTGTAATCTTTTCATGGGGCAACACTTTGATACAGTATAATGTAGTCTGTGTACATTCACTTAACACACAGCCATTAATGGCTAAACCCCTGGCAAAAGTGAGTACACCCCATATGAAAATACTGTATTTATATAGAAAATCTGACCCTTTATTTATAATTCTTCCTTTTATTACACTTCATAACATTTCACATGTTGTCATACCCTAAAGGTGGGACGTGTCGATTATGTATTGTTTCTTATGATGTACTATATTGTCCCCCTTTACCCTCTCACTTCTTTAAGCAACCGTTTGTTTTTTTCTGAATTGTGGACATATGAATTCTTATTGCTATTGGTTTGTAATGTTAGATAATGAAATAAGCAGAAATCAATGTCTTTTAGTGTGAAAGATGAGACAAATAAGATTAGTGCCCTCTTGTAGACCTGGTACCTGTGAATCATTACACAGGATTAGAACAGGCTGTTTTGTATAGAGCTGACACTTATCACCTGTAGGGTTCACTCAGCAATGTCTGGGAACTTATCTGTGGTATGTAAACTGTATTGACAGAAAGAGTTTAAAGGTTTATCTTTAACTAGAGATGAGCGAACAGTGTTCTATCGAACTCATGTTCGATCGGATATTAGGCTGTTCGGCATGTTCGAATCGAATCGAACACCGCGTGGTAAAGTGCGCCATTACTCGATTCCCCTCCCACCTTCCCTGGCGCCTTTTTTGCTCCAATAACAGCGCAGGGTAGGTGGGACAGGAACTACAACACCGGTGACGTTGAAAAAAGTAGGCAAAACCCATTGGCTGCCGAAAACATGTGACCTCTAATTTAAAAGAACAGCGCCGCCCAGGTTCGCGTCATTCTGAGCTTGCAATTCACCGAGGACGGAGGTTTCCGTCCAGCTAGCTAGGGCTTAGATTCTGGGTAGGCAGGGACAGGCTAGGATAGGAAGGAGAAGACAACCACAACAGCTCTTGTAAGAGCTAAATTCCAGGGAGAAGCTTGTCAGTGTAACGTGGCACTGACGGGCTCAATCACCGCAACCCAGCTTTCCCAGGATCCTGAATGGAATACACTGTCAGTGTATTCCCGTATACCCGATATATACCCCCGATACCCGTTCCAACGGTGTGCCCCCCCACCTTCACCCCAGAAATACCCTGCAAGTCCCCTAGCAATAGAATTGGGGCTATATACACCCACTATTTTTGCTACTGCCATATAGTGCCATTGTCTCACTGGGAATTCAAAGAATATATTGGGCTTACATATAACTTCAATTCCAGGGAGAAGCTTGTCAGTGTAACGTGGCACTGACGGGCTCAATCGCCGCAACCCAGCTTTCCCAGGATCCTGAATGGAACACACTGACAGTGTATTCCCGTATACCCCATATATACACCCCAAATCACCGTTCCAACGGTGTGCCCCCCCACCTTCACCTCAGAAATACCCTGCAAGTCCCCTAGCAATAGAATTGGGGCTATATACACCCACAATTTTTGCTACTGGTATATAGTGCCATTGTCTGACTGGGAATTCAAAGAATATATTGGGGTTACGTGCACCCACAATTTTTACTACTGGTATACAGTGCCATTGTCTGACTGGGAATTCAAAGAATATATTGGGGTTACGTGCACCCACAATTTTTACTACTGATATATAGTGCCATTGTCTGACTGGGAATTCAAAGAATATATTGGGGTTACGTGCACCCACAATTTTTACTACTGGTATACAGTGCCATTGTCTGACTGGGAATTCAAAGAATATATTGGGGTTACGTGCACCCACAATTTTTACTACTGGTATACAGTGCCATTGTCTGACTGGGAATTCAAAGAATATATTGGGGTTATAAATACCCTCATTTCTTGCTACTGCCATATAGTGCCAGTTTCTGACTGGTAATTCAAAGAATATATTGGGGTTACATGCACCCACAATTTTTACTACTGGTATACAGTGCCATTGTCTGACTGGGAATTCAAAGAATATATTGGGGTTATAAATACCCTCATTTCTTGCTACTGCCATATAGTGCCAGTTTCTGACTGGGAATACAAAGAATATATTGGGGTTACGTGCACCCACAATTTTTACTACTGGTATACAGTGCCATTGTCTGACTGGGAATTCAAAGAATATATTGGGGTTACGTGCACCCACAATTTTTACTACTGGTATACAGTGCCATTGTCTGACTGGGAATTCAAAGAATATATTGGGGTTATAAATACCCTCATTTCTTGCTACTGGTATATAGTGCCATTGTCTGACTGGGAATTCAAAGAATATATTGGGGTTACGTGCACCCACAATTTTTACTACTGGTATACAGTGCCAGTTTCTGACTGGGAATTCAAAGAATATATTGGGGTTACAAATACCCTCATTTCTTGCTACTGCCATATAGTGCCAGTTTCTGACTGGTAATTCAAAGAATATATTGGGGTTACGTGCACCCACAATTTTTACTACTGGTATACAGTGCCATTGTCTGACTGGGAATTCAAAGAATATATTGGGGTTATAAATACCCTCATTTCTTGCTACTGCCATATAGTGCCAGTTTCTGACTGGGAATTCAAAGAATATATTGGGGTTACGTGCACCCACAATTTTTACTACTGGTATACAGTGCCATTGTCTGACTGGGAATTCAAAGAATATATTGGGGTTACGTGCACCCACAATTTTTACTACTGATATATAGTGCCATTGTCTGACTGGGAATTCAAAGAATATATTGGGGTTACGTGCACCCACAATTTTTACTACTGGTATACAGTGCCATTGTCTGACTGGGAATTCAAAGAATATATTGGGGTTACGTGCACCCACAATTTTTACTACTGGTATACAGTGCCATTGTCTGACTGGGAATTCAAAGAATATATTGGGGTTATAAATACCCTCATTTCTTGCTACTGGTATATAGTGCCATTGTCTGACTGGGAATTCAAAGAATATATTGGGGTTACGTGCACCCACAATTTTTACTACTGGTATACAGTGCCAGTTTCTGACTGGGAATTCAAAGAATGTATTGGGGTTACGTGCACCCACAATTTTTACTACTGGTATATAGTGACAATTTCTAACTGGGAATTCAAAATGCGCAAGGCTCCCGGAAAGGGACGTGGACGAGGCCGTGGGCGAGGTCGGGGGAATGGTTCTGGGGAGCAAGGTAGCAGTGAAGCCACAGGGCGTCCCGTGCCTACTCCTGTGGGGCAGCAAGCATTGCGCCACTCCACAGTGCCAGGGTTGCTTGCCACATTAACTAAACTGCAGGGTACAAACCTTAGTAGGCCCGAGAACCAGGAACAGGTCTTGCAATGGCTGTCAGAGAACGCTTACAGCACATTGTCCAGCAGCCAGTCAGACTCTGCCTCCTCTCCTCCTATTACCCAACAGTCTTGTCCTCCTTCCTCCCAAAATTCCCAAGCTTCACAGAACAATAACCCCAAATGTCCCTGCTCCCCAGAGCTGTTCTCCGCTCCTTTCATTGTCCCTCAACCTGCCTCTCCACGTCACGATTCCACGAACCAAACAGAGGAGCATCTGTGTCCAGATGCTCAAACACTAGAGTCTCCTCCATCTCCGTTCGATTTGGTGGTGGATGACCAGCAACCCACCCTCATCGACGATGATGTGACGCAGTTGCCGTCAGGGCATCCAGTTGACCGGCGCATTGTGCGGGAGGAGGAGATGAGACAGGAGTTGGAAGAGGAAGTGGTGGATGATGAGGACACTGACCCGACCTGGACAGGGGGGATGTCAAGCGGGGAAAGTAGTGTGGATGTTGAGGCAAGTGCAGCACCAAAAAGGGTAGCTAGAGGCAGAGGCAGAGGTCAGCAGCTTAGGCGAAGCCAGGCCACACCCGGAATCTCCCAAGATGTTCCAGTTCGTACCCAGCCCCGAAAAACTCCCACCTCGAGGGCACGTTTCTCGAAGGTGTGGAGTTTTTTCAAGGAATGCGCCGAGGACAGATATAGTGTTGTCTGCACAATTTGCCTCTCGAAATTGATTAGGGGCTCTGAGAAGAGCAACCTGTCCACCACTTCAATGTGCCGTCATTTGGAATCCAAGCACTGGAATCAGTGGCAGGCAGCAACGGCAGGACAAAGGCCGCCTGCCGTTCACGCCACTGCCACTGCCTCTGCCACTGCCTCTGCCACTGCCACTGCTGACTGTGCTGGCGATGCACTCCAGAGGACGAGCCAGGACACCACTTCATCTGCCTCCGCCACTTTGTTGACTTCTCCCTCATCCTCCCCTGTTCCTGTCTTATCTCCTTCTCCTGCACCATCAAAGGCACCATCAGGCGCTTCTTTACAACAACCCACCATCTCTCAGACATTGGAGCGGCGGCAGAAATACACTGCTAACCACCCACACGCGCAAGCCTTGAACGCCAACATCGCTAAACTGCTGGCCCAGGAGATGTTGGCGTTCCGGCTTGTTGAAACTCCCGCCTTCCTGGACCTGATGGCAACTGCGGCACCTCGCTATGCCGTCCCTAGCCGTCACTACTTCTCCCGGTGTGCCGTCCCCGCCTTGCACCAGCACGTGTCACTCAACATCAGGCGGGCCCTTAGTTCCGCGCTTTGCACAAAGGTCCACTTGACCACCGACGCGTGGACAAGTGCATGCGGACAGGGACGCTACATTTCACTGACGGCACACTGGGTGAATGTAGTTGAGGCTGGGACTGCTTCCCAAACTGGCCCGGTGTACCTCGTCTCCCCGCCTAACATTCCTGGCAGGGACACGAGAAGAACACCCCCCTCCTCCTCCTCCGCCACCGCCTCCTCCTCCGCCACCGCCTCCTCCTCCGCCACCGCCTCCTCCTCCGCTGTTAGATTGACCCCAGCTACGAGTTGGAAACGTTGCAGCACTGGCGTTGGTAGATGTCAGCAGGCTGTGCTGAAGCTGATCAGCTTGGGGGACAGACAGCACACTGCCTCTGAGGTGAGGGATGCCCTCCTCGATGAGACGGCAATATGGTTTGAGCCGCTGCACCTGGGCCCAGGCATGGTCGTTTGTGATAACGGCCGGAACCTGGTAGCAGCTCTGGAGCTTGCCGGACTCCAACATGTTCCATGCCTGGCCCACGTCTTCAACCTAGTGGTGCAACGTTTCCTAAAGAGCTACCCCAATGTTCCAGAGCTACTGGTGAAAGTGCGGCGCATGTGCGCCCACTTTCGCAAGTCGACAGTAGCCGCTGCTAGCTTAAAATCTCTCCAGCAACGCCTGCATGTGCCACAACACCGGCTTTTGTGCGACGTCCCCACACGCTGGAACTCAACGTTTCAGATGTTGAATAGAGTGGTTGAGCAGCAGAGACCTTTGATGGAATACCAGCTACAAAACCCTAGGGTGCCACAAAGTCAGCTGCCCCAGTTTCTCATCCATGAGTGGCCATGGATGAGAGACCTTTGTGACATCCTACGGGTGTTTGAGGAGTCCACAAGGAGGGTGAGCTCTGAGGATGCGATGGTGAGCCTTACAATCCCGCTCTTGTGTGTTCATCAGGGATAACTCAGATCACACAGAGGAGTTAGGGATAGCATCCGATCCGTCACAGCTGGAGAGTAGGTCCACACATCTGTCCGCTTCATCGCGTTTAATGGAGGAGGAGGAGGAGGAGGAGGAGGAGGAAGAAGAGTTGTCCGATGATGTGATGGCGATACAGGAGGCTTCCGGGCAACTTCGAATCGTCCCATTGTTGCAGCGCGGATGGGTAGACATGGAGGATGAGGAGGAAATGGAGATTGAACTTTCCGGTGGGGCCAGAGGAGTCATGCCAACTAACACTGTGGCAGACATGGCTGAGTTCATGTTGGGGTGCTTTACAACCGACAAGCGTATTGTCAAAATCATGGAGGACAACCAGTACTGGATCTTTGCTATCCTTGACCCCCGGTATAAAAACAACATCTCGTCTTTTATTCCGGTAGAGGGGAGGGCCAATTGCATCAATGCTTGCCACAGGCAATTGGTGCAGAATATGATGGAGATGTTTCCAGCATGTGACGTTGGCGGCAGGGAGGGCAGTTCCTCCAGTAGGCAACCAAGTTCTCACCGGTCCACACAAACGAGGGGCACACTGTCTAAGGTCTGGGACACCTTGATGGCACCCCCTCGCCAAAGTGCCGCCACGGAGGGTCCTAGTGTCACCAGGCGTGAGAAGTATAGGCGCATGTTGCGGGAATACCTTTCCGACCACAGCCCTGTCCTCTCCGACCCCTCTGCGCCCTACACGTATTGGGTGTCGAAGTTGGACCTGTGGCTTGAACTTGCCCTATATGCCTTGGAGGTGCTGTCCTGTCCTGCCGCCAGCGTCCTATCTGAGAGGGTGTTCAGTGCAGCCGGTGGCATCATCACTGACAAGCGCACCCGTCTGTCAGCTGAGAGTGCCGACCGGCTCACTTTGATAAAAATGAACCACCACTGGATAGAGCCTTCATTTTTGGGCCCACCTGTGTAAAGCACCCCAACATGAAACTCCATGTCTGTACTCAACCTCTCCAATTCCTCCGCATCCTCATCCACCATAAGCGTTGCACAATTCTGCTAATACTAGGCTCCCTCCACCCTGATTTCCCCCAACTCTGCTGGTTAGAGGCTCCCTCCACCCTGCTTTCCCACAACTCTGCTGGTTAGAGGCTCCCTCCACCCTGATTTCCACCAACTCTGCTGGTTAGAGGCTCCCTCCACCATGAATTGGTCCAAACTGGGCTGTTTAGCGGCTCCCTCCACCATGAATTGGTCCAAACTGGGGTTTTTAGAGGCTCCCTCCACCATGAATTGGTCCAAACTGGGCTGTTTAGAGGCTCCCTCCACCATGAATTGGTCCAAACTGGGGTTTTTAGAGGCTCTCTCCACCATGAATTGGTCCAAACTGGGCTGTTTAGAGGCTCCCTCCACCATGAATTGGTCCAAACTGGGGTTTTTAGAGGCTCCCTCCACCATGAATTGGTCCAAACTGGGCTGTTTAGAGGCTCCCTCCACCATGAATTGGTCCAAACTGGGGTTTTTAGAGGCTCCCTCCACCATGAATTTGCCCAAACTGGCCTGTTTAGAGGCTCCCTCCACCATGAATTGGTCCAAACTGGGGTTTTTAGAGGCTCTCTCCACCATGAATTGGTCCAAACTGGGCTGGTTAGAGGCTCCCTCCACCATGAATTTGCCCAAACTGGCCTGTTTAGAGGCTCCCTCCACCATGAATTTGCCCAAACTGGCCTGTTTAGAGGCTCCCTCCACCATGAATTGGTCCAAACTGGGGTTTTTAGAGGCTCTCTCCACCATGAATTGGTCCAAACTGGGCTGTTTAGAGGCTCCCTCCATCATGAATTGGTCCAAACTGGGGTTTTTAGAGGCTCCCTCCACCATGAATTGGTTCAAACTGGGGTTTTTAGAGGCTCCCTCCACCATGAATTTGCCCAAACTGGGCTGTTTAGAGGCTCCCTCCACCATGAATTTGCCCAAACTGGGCTGTTTAGAGGCTCCCTCCATCATGAATTGGTCCAAACTGGGGTTTTTAGAGGCTCCCTCCACCATGAATTGGTCCAAACTGGGGTTTTTAGAAGCTCCCTCCACCATGAATTGGTCCAAACTGGGCTGTTTAGAGGCTCCCTCCACCATGAATTGGTCCAAACTGGGGTTTTTAGAGGCTCCCTCCACCATGAATTTGCCCAAACTGGCCTGTTTAGAGGCTCCCTCCACCATGAATTGGTCCAAACTGGGGTTTTTAGAGGCTCTCTCCACCATGAATTGGTCCAAACTGGGCTGGTTAGAGGCTCCCTCCACCATGAATTTGCCCAAACTGGCCTGTTTAGAGGCTCCCTCCACCATGAATTTGCCCAAACTGGCCTGTTTAGAGGCTCCCTCCACCATGAATTGGTCCAAACTGGGGTTTTTAGAGGCTCTCTCCACCATGAATTGGTCCAAACTGGGCTGTTTAGAGGCTCCTTCCATCATGAATTGGTCCAAACTGGGGTTTTTAGAGGCTCCCTCCACCATGAATTGGTCCAAACTGGGGTTTTTAGAGGCTCCCTCCACCATGAATTGGTCCAAACTGGGGTTTTTAGAGGCTCCCTCCACCATGAATTTGCCCAAACTGGGCTGTTTAGAGGCTCCCTCCACCATGAATTTGCCCAAACTGGGCTGTTTAGAGGCTCCCTCCATCATGAATTGGTCCAAACTGGGGTTTTTAGAGGCTCCCTCCACCATGAATTGGTCCAAACTGGGGTTTTTAGAGGCTCCCTCCACCATGAATTGGTCCAAACTGGGCTGTTTAGAGGCTCCCTCCACCATGAATTGGTCCAAACTGGGGTTTTTAGAGGCTCTCTCCACCATGAATTGGTCCAAACTGGGCTGTTTAGAGGCTCCCTCCATCATGAATTGGTCCAAACTGGGGTTTTTAGAGGCTCCCTCCACCATGAATTGGTCCAAACTGGGGTTTTTAGAGGCTCCCTCCACCATGAATTGGTCCAAACTGGGCTGTTTAGAGGCTCCCTCCACCATGAATTGGTCCAAACTGGGGTTTTTAGAGGCTCCCTCCACCATGAATTTGCCCAAACTGGCCTGTTTAGAGGCTCCCTCCACCATGAATTTGCCCAAACTGGGCTGTTTAGAGGCTCCCTCCACCATGAATTGGTCCAAACTGGGGTTTTTAGAGGCTCCCTCCACCATGAATTGGTCCAAACTGGGGGTTTTTAGAGGCTCCCTCCACCATGAATTTGCCCAAACTGGGCTGTTTAGAGGCTCCCTCCACCATGAACTGGTCCAAACTGGGGTTTTTAGAGGCTCCCTCCACCATGAATTGGTCCAAACTGGGGTTTTTAGAGGCTCCCTCCACCATGAATTGGTCCAAACTGGGGTTTTTAGAGGCTCCCTCCACCATGAATTTGCCCAAACTGAGCTGTTTAGAGGCTCCCTCCACCATGAATTGGTCCAAACTGGGGTTTTTAGAGGCTCCCTCCACCATGAATTGGTCCAAACTGGGGGTTTTTAGAGGCTCCCTCCACCATGAATTTGCCCAAACTGGGCTGTTTAGAGGCTCCCTCCACCATGAATTGGTCCAAACTGGCGTTTTTAGAGGCTCCCTCCACCATGAATTGGTCCAAACTGGGCTGGTTAGAGGCTCCCTCCACCATGAATTTGCCCAAACTGGGCTGTTTAGAGGCTCCCTCCACCATGAATTGGTCCAAACGGGGGTTTTTAGAGGCTCCCTCCACCATGAATTTGCCCAAACTGGGCTGGTTAGAGGCTCCCTCCACCATGAATTTGCCCAAACTGGGCTGTTTAGAGGCTCCCTCCACCATGAATTGGTCCAAACTGGGCTGTTTAGAGGCTCCCTCCACCATGAATTGGTCCAAACTGGGTTTTTTAGAGGCTCCCTCCACCATGAATTGGTCCAAACTGGGGTTTTTAGAGGCTCCCTCCACCATGAATTGGTCCAAACTGGGGTTTTTAGAGGCTCCCTCCACCATGAATTTGCCCAAACTCTGCTGGTTAGAGGCTCAATCCACCCTGATTTTCAAAACAAATGTTGGTGCCAACCTCAACTTACTACAAGGGCCAAATTCACTGCTGGTGACAAGCTCTCCTCACTGCAAGTGCCAAATACACATGTTTCAAGGTGTTTTCCTACTGTCAGAGAGGTGGTATTGAGTGTGTAAAGTGTGTAGTTGTTAGGCTGTGATGTTGGGGTAATAGAGGGTCTTTGGTGTGTTAGATGCCCCCAGACATGCTTCCCCTGCTGTCCCAGTGTCATTCCAGAGGTGTTGGCATCATTTCCTGGGGTGTCATAGTGGACTTGGTGACCCTCCAGACACGGATTTGGGTTTCCCCCTTAACGAGTATCTGTTCCCCATAGACTATAATGGGGTTCGAAACCCGTTCGAACACACGAACATTGAGCGGCTGTTCGAATCGAATTTCGAACCTCGAACATTTTAGTGTTCGCTCATCTCTATCTTTAACTCCTTTGCTACCAAAATTGTTACAGGTGAAGACTGGACTGATCTGAGAATTTTCTGGTTACACACCGCATATGATCACGTATATTACCACCGTGGAGATCTCATCTCATACATACCCTAAAAATACTACTGTATGAAAGAAATTACTGCGTTTCCATGCAGTGAGGATCTAGTAGACATGAATTCTGATTTCCTGCTTTTGCATTATGAATACATTAGCAGAATACCCTATCCTTTGTATATCGCAGCAGACACAACCTGTGACAATAGTCAGGTATAGTGTTGAGCGAATAGTATTCGATACCTAGTTTTGAATACCTCGCTCCCATAGGAATGCATTGAAGCCGGCTTAACCCCTTCGCGATCGGCCGCTCCCATGCATTCCTATGGGAGCAGAGGTATTCGAATCTAGGATCCGAATACTATTCGCTCAACACTAGTCAGGTTCTCAGAAGCTGCAGTAATATCCTTGTGCCTTTATTATTGTAAGACTGGAAACCTCCACTTTTAAGGGGAGATAAGCTTATGTTAGTAATTATTTCCATCACTCCCCATGTCCTTCCTCCTTGTGCCCCAAATAATTGCACCTTTCATTGCAGATTACATGAACATTATATTGTATTTAGTGTGCCCACGGGGTATTTAGCAGTGCGGCCACTATACAGGTTATGTATAACATCGCGTATTGTTACAGCCAGTTATCCACAATAATCTGCACATTTTCTTCAGAAAGATAACTACTAAAGAAAGGTAAACATAAGATAAAGAAGAATCCCTCACATTCCTGCTGCTCGGTGTGTACAAACACAATCATACACATGGAAGTATTCTTCAAGCATGTGATACAAGTACAATAATACCGGAGAATATGGTGAAACTTTTTGGAAAGTTATGTCTATTAAATAAAACTCACCTTACAGGGAACAGCCGAGAAATGTTCTGGGGCTGTTCTTCTTCTTAAAAAATGAATGAATATATAAAATTTAAATTTTATTGCTTTATGAAAATGACACACTACAATGTAAAATGCTGAGAATCATAGAGGACACCAGACACGGATTTACATTTTATGCCCCAATGTTTCTTCAAGGCCTTTACAGAACTCATTTTATGCATTGCCATTTTCTCTTGTATAAAGGACCATTAAACCAGACATACACTTTCGCTTGGCCGTGTTACTCAATGGACCTGTACTCTGTACCACAAAAGCAACAAACCTCACGGACCCTCTATGGTGTGAAATACTGGATGAAGTGGCTCACCGTAGACATTGGTCTGATTGCTTTAATCTCAGTCGATCACTCGAATGAAGTGATAGCAGTGCTAGGAAGGTGGTCAGCCATTTTGTGCCCTGCAGTCCCTGGAAACAGACAAGTGGAGTCCACTGGAGACGAAGTGTCACAGCACTATCCTAGAGTTGTTGTCATTTTGCTCTAGGAATCAGAAACGCTTAGTCTCCAAGGTCTGACCTCTGCTGATAAGATACTGGTAGTCTGGTTGGTGTAAACAGTTTTATTGCAGGGGTAAAGAATATACATTAGATGTGTATTTGCCAGATGTCGGAGGAGGAAAGGATTGGGCAGTTGAATTTTTGTTCTCAAGGAGGATAAGACCCTACATCGGAGTCTGGAAGTGTTTTGCTCCCCTCTCTCTAGTTGTTTAGCCTCTATTTTTGTATATATTGCTTTGGTATCGCAGCAGTATTCCACTAAGATGTGTATCATTAGGGTGTACTATGTCTCATTAGGGAGATGCCACAGTCAGGTGCTACTTATTAGACCATGCATCCACTGCTAAGAATTCTGGGTAAGGAAAATGCAAATAAGAACTCATAAGAACTCAACGAATTTGCTCTAGTGTATCAAGATGTGTAGTCATCCAACCCCTTTCTATAAGCCCTTTCATTGTGGAGAAGCGCAAAAAATGTCTTGTACTTGGCAAGACATTTATGTAATATTTTTCTGTACTGTCTTTACCGCCACAAGTAATGATTTCATACTATGTCATTCTCTTTTCTTTTTTTTTTTAATCAACTATTTATGCATACTGCCCAACCGTCCCGATTTCCACGGGACACTCACGCTTTTCTACCCCTGTTCTGCCGTCCTGCGCAGCTCCCTACATGTCCCTTTAATGATTTACTGATCAATCATTCCTCCAATCACCACCTGCTCTTATAACAGATAAGAGGCTGCGGTGACTGGAGGAACGCTTTACTATGGTTCAAGGACCTTGTGTGACATCACACGGTCACGTGACTAGGTGGCGTGTCAGTGTCCCGTGCAGTGAAGAGAGAAGAGATCCGTGTAAGGTACTGAGAAGGGAGGGGGAAGGGGGGATCTGAGATGCAGGATGGAGAGAGAGAGAGAGAGTGTGTGTGTGTTTGTCTCTGTGTGTGTGTGTTTGTCATTATACTGGGGGCAGAGATGGAGGGGGGACATGAAACTGGGGGCAGATGAAAGGGGATATGAAACTGAGGGAGAAATGGAGGGGGGGGGAGGAAACCAGGGGGGCAGAGATGGAGGAGGGGACATGAAATGGAGCAGATAAAGGGGGCACTTAAACTGAGCGACAACTGGAGAGGGCATTAAACCGTGGGTGGAGCTGGAGGGGGACCTATCTGCCTCTAGTTGCCCATCGTTTAATGTCCCACTTCATCTGCCATTTATTTATTGTCCCCTCCAACTACCCTCATTGATAATGTCCCCCTTGTTGGAAGTTGGAAGGGGGACATTACAATGTGGAGATATATAATGTGTGGGTGACTGTAGCAGGATTATACTGTGTCGGGGGACATGAAAAATGAAAGAGAATGGGCGGAGTCAATATAAAAGTGGGCTGGGCTAAATTTGCTGCAGCACGTTACATGTGTCGCACATTTTGTCCCTCTTTCTGTTGTTCAAAAGTTGGGAGGTATGTTTATGGTGTTAAAATACCCAAAAACAAATTTACGATTCATATCTAGCACTGGTCCTGCACAGATTTGTGTTGCTCTTTTGGAGGGACAGTCCATAATTTTGACCCAAATCCCTCTTTGTTCTCTAAATGTTCCTTTTTGACATTAGAAATAGAGGTAGATTAATAAACTTAATGATATTGTTCCAGAAACTTGAGCAATCTATGTGCTCCCTAACTGTATATTAGTCTCTAGTTTATGTCACAATTTGGTGCAATATAGACCTTAAAAAATTAAAAATGTTAATATTCAGATATTGGTTGTGCTAATATTTTAGTAAATACCTACTGTAGCATACCTACTTAGTCAAGCTGTGACTAAGAAAATATATCTGGGATAACAAACCCCTGCTGTGAAATCTTAGGATATTGGAAGTCATTGCAGAAACTTATGAGTACGACAAGATGAAAGGCTGCAGTAATCCAAAGTGTCCCCATTGGGGCAACAGTTGGGAGGTATGCAGACAGGTCCCATTGGTGGAAAATATGATATAGATGAGTAAATTGCGTTGTGTTATTTTTGAATCCATAGTTTATATATAGTTTAACCGAACTGAAAACCCCTTTAAGGCTAAGGGATTAAGAAAAAAAAACAAAAAAAAACGCCAGTGTTTTTGAAAAACAGGTTTTCCCGCTGATTTTTTCTGCAATGTGTGGATGGGATTAGCCAGAATCCCATCCACTTTGTGTTTTTGCAACATGGGCCCAGGCCTAGGAGTCATCCCATGAAACATTTCCAGTCTCTATAAATGTGGGTGATGCAATAAATTTACTTTAGGGTGCAACAGAATACGCTTTAACAATATGAAATGAAGCCTTGTGTGCTTTGAGTTTCATCTCAGCAATATAAAGGTTCTCATTCCCATAAAAGAAAAGTGGACTGAGCCTATGGGTTTCAGCAGATCCAGCATTGTGTGTTCAGGGGCCTCTGAACGTTCTGGACCTCCGGAGAGATGATGGACTGATCCAGCCTGCAGTTTCTTTATCATATTTGACCCTTTGTTCTCCCAGGAGATAAGTCCCCAAGAGAGGCAGCAACTTAATCACCTCTCTCCACTAAAAACACATGCATGCTTGGCTGAACAGAGTGTGCACTTGCGAAGGGGGAGTGGGAGGAATAGCTTATTGAAGGTTTTGGGTCACCCCCTATTAGGTACTTTCTATATTTCTGAGCAATACAAGTAGTAAATTTTGCTAAAAATAAGTTATTTTTATTTGGAAAGATCTATGAAATGTGAATACAACAATAATCTGTGCTCGCTCACAATGTCCCACATAACAATAGTCCTGTTCTGTACATTACAGTGAGTCAAGCTGTGACTAAGAAAATATATCTGGGATAACAAACCCCTGCTGTGAAATCTTAGGATATTGGAAGCCATTGCAGAGACTTATGACTACGACAAGATGAAAGGCTGCAGTAATCCAATGTCAAAAAGAAAGTAAAGTGTTTATGTAGCCTGAGGTCAAGCCTTCTGACACAGTGTCTGGTGGTCAAACCTTCCCACTGGCGTGGGCATGTTGCCAAGTAACCCAGCCACATCATTACTGCCTATATTGCCCACGTCTCCGGTCTTCACCCCAGATTATACTATTCCTTGACCTTCAAAGTGATTGCAAGAAGATGCGAACGTTGCACACATGGACAGTCACTTTGAAAGTGGAGAAAACAATGTAAAGCCGGGAATTCTTGTTGGATTGTGGTAAGCGTACAATTGTAGCTAGAATGATTCATTCACTTTAGTGCAAATCTTTTACATTATATAGATGATTCCTGAAGAGTGAAGTCATTATTAGGCTAATGGTGTAGGGTCCACTAATAGCCAGAATGGTGCACCCATGACCATCTTAACTAGTTTTTTCCATCATTATTGCCATATAGAACGCATCCTCTATGGACATTGACATAGTCTGGTCTCTAAACAACCTTCTGCTTCTTTATGAAAGCCACTACATTTGATATCAAAAAGCAGTTTGAAACTTTGCAGTGTAAAAACCCTGAGTGCTGATCATAGGTAGAGATAAGCGAATTTCGCGAACTGCCATTAAGTAAAATGGCAAGTGAGCCTGCGCAGCAGCGCTTCGGAGGGAAGCGCTACTACGCAGGCGCAGGATTTAAAGAGAAGACGTCGGAAGACACGGAACCAGAGGGCGTCGCTCCAAGAAGACAGAAGAGGCAGGCGTGCCCGAAGCTGACGTCGCATCCTTTATCCCCGCCCAGGGTGCACGTTCAGGTAAGTTTTGCATATATGTTTTAATACTTTTATTTAAAAACGGGACCGGGATTAAATGTAACATTTACAGTGCCTGAATAGCCTTTTTGAAGGCTATTCACGCATATGTGGGGCTCTATTAGCAGAATTTTGCTGATAGAGCCCCTTTAAACTGCTCTTATGGGTAAGCAACTTCGTTATTCTGTATAATTCATCTCTATACACTCTGTCCTGTTATTGCACCTTTAATGTGACAGTCTTACTATGCAGAGTAGAGTCACAGCTTCGCATTAATGCATAAAATAATAGATAGCTTATTGTCTTACTTTTATCCGACGGAATGAGACCCAAAGAAGTATCCTGGAGATGCACGGAGAACCTTCCGGTAGGTAAGGAGAGAATGGCAATAAATGGATATCCAGCACTCCGTAACTTCTTTATATAAAAGGTATAAGTTTATTTCGGAGACATGCTCCCTTTAAAAGCCGAGTATATACAAAGCATATGGTGGTGCAGATAGGATGGTAACGAAGAAACCAAATGTGACAGGCCATAGTTCGACAATTCATGTAGGCTGGGTTTACCAGTCCCGATTGTGGCCTGGTGTCTGAGCTAGGCAGCTATATCTGGTCTTCTAAGCACTTGCTAGCTCTGTTTGATATTTAGACTCAGGTGCTGAGTTTGCTCATTTACTAACCAGCCTCATTGACTACTGTCAGTATTTGTTATGTACCACATATGTGCTAACTATTCATATTGTCTTTACCGCACTTGCTGTTTCATCTGTATTTGTTGTTCTTTTTGACCATTTAGTCAACGTCACCTGTTCAGCAATATTTATTATGACCATTAAGGAAATATTTATACCCGTTAATTACTATGTTGTGTATTTTTTGCATAAATGTAGTATATTATACATATAATATTATTGGGACTTGCTACCCACACTAGTGCCGACCTAGTGGGAAATTTCCTGTATTTATGTTTGTTTATCCTTTTTAATGTACTTCAATAAAAATAAAAAAATCATATTTTTCTACATATGTTGAGTGTACTGATTACCTCATGTTTGTTCGCTTTTACAGTTATAATAGCAGACATCTTATATGGTGCAGACTATAGGATTAGGATTTTAAAAGAGTGTAATGGATGTGTTAAAGCTTTATTACACTAGATTCACTCTAGTATTCGGGTTTCCGTTCTTCAGGTCCGCTTAAAAAGCGGTACCCGCCGATCCCATAGACTATAATGGGGTCCACTGGGTTTCCACCCAAAAATTGTGAGAGAATTGTGCATTTTTCAAGCGGATTCCAGGACGGAATACCCAAACGGAGTGCGAGCGCTGGTGTGAAACAATCCTTAGTCACTGTGAAGAGATTACACTTCTCTCTCATATAGTAATTTTTGTATCATTAAAATTTTGAATTCCACTTTTGTAGCAATTGCTTAGTCAGTTTTTACCTAGATGTCAAAGATGGCTGTTGGGAGAACCTTGTCCCCAAGAACTGGCATTTAGTGGTCATCTAAGACATAAGGGTGCACAGACTGGCATTCTGGTGGTATTTCTTTGTAAACTGCGAGTTTAACTATTAGGACTATGGGAAGAATATGCAAATCTGTCTTCCATGATGTAATTAGGAAGTCAGGTGCCTCAGTGTTGCAAACCAATAGGGGGCGCTCACTGGAATGTGCAAGCCTGTCTTCCCTGATGTAGTTAGAAAGACAGGATTTCAGTGAAATAACCCAATAAAGGCTACTCCCTTTCGCATCATGCTCGACCTTCCAAGAGGCCTTTGTTTTGCAATGATGCTGGGATTATTACCAGGTATAGTCTCTCAACCGAGGACGGCCGTTTCGATCTGGTTGGATCTCATCAGCCCGATGTAGAGAGGACTATAACCTGGTAGAGGTGAGAGGCTTAGACAGGGTTAAGGGGATATCATCACTCCTTAGGGAGAGATTATTAGGACTATGAGCATTAAACTAGTGAAAGGGGCTGTCCAGCAAGATAAAAGTGTATTTAATGTGTTTAAAGCTGAAACTGATCAAGATTATTAATATGCTTTTATTATGATACCGGCCTGATGTCCCACTACTAACGCTGGTACTGCTGCCCTACAGTTTAGCGCTGCTGTTCCATCAAATTTTTGCCTAGAAAGGGTGCTCCTGGGCACGGCCTGAGCATCAAGCTACAGCACAAACCTATTAACATCACTGCTGTTTTAAGGTTGGCAACAGACCAGAGATTTTTATCATTTACCGCTGGCAGATCCAACTAAATTTGATGAAATTTGCTGACAAGCTGATATCTGTGTTGGTCAAACATAAAAGATTAAGTGCAGATGCTACTAATGATATGCAGATACATATCTTAGCCCAGATTTAGTCTTTAGATGTGATACTGCTGTGTGCAATTACCCTTTTCTATCACTTCACAGTATCCATGTGTTGTAGCATCACCATGTTTGTTATTATGACATCATCACTGTGTTGTGACATCACTGTGTGCTTTTTTAAATGGAGGTCAAGAACTAAAACTGGACAAAAATTAATAGCATTAGGTTTAAAATGGGTTTAGAAAATAAGAGAATCTATACCTATACTTTACCCATCTCTCACTGATCCTGTTCCAAAACTGCCATGACCCCACTAATCTTTACTTTCTACTCCAATCACCGCTGCAGTTAGTAATTGGCTGAGTAGGCATTACCATTGCCATGTTGAGCTGGCGAAGAGGAAGTAAAGACCAGCAGGGATCTGGACAGAAGAGAACAGAAGCAGAGGGGGGATCAGTGAGGAGAGTATAGGTTCTTTTATATTTTAAACCCACAGCTACCAATTGTTGTCTAGCAGGAAACCTCTTTAATTTAGGATTCTGTGAATATTCATATCGAGTAGAAGTTTGAGAAAGAATTTTATCATCTAACACAACTGGATCCAATACCATTAGTCTTGTGGTACTAAATATACAGCTCATGCATGGAGCCAACCATATTGTATGTTGGCGTACGACAGTAAGGGCATGTTCATGTGTTGGCTTTAACCTAACATGTATTTATTGGAGGGTCCATTGGTAGAGAACAAAGCTTGTCACTCAGATGTCTACTGCACATGAACACTTTTTACGTGCTTGGGGACTCCCCGAACAGAATACCAAACGTATTAAAAAGCGATTCGCTAAGAAGTAAGAAACCACACGGACCATAGACTATAATGGGGTCCGTGTGTTTTCCGCATGGTGTCCGCACGAGTCATGTGGAGAGAAAAGTACTTCAAAAACTACTTTCTTCTCTGCTTGACTTGTGCAGACACCGTGCAAAAAACACACGGACCCCATTATAGTCTATGGTCCTTGTGATTTCTTAGTTCTTAGCTAACCACTTTTTAATGTGTTCAGTATTCCGTTCAGGGGATCCCAAAGCGGACTCCCCGAACACAGATCTGAACCAGGCCTCAGGCGGGTGATTGGCTATGGCAGTGAGGTGGATGTACATGAGGTCATCACTGCAGGACATGAAAACAAAGACCATCACTGATCAGCAGAGTGGTGGTATAAAGGAGGATTTAACAAGGGAATGAAACAAAAAAGAGAGAGAGACACCGAGCGCCAATAGTGTAGTAATTCCGGTACTGATGTGGTAATAGGCACAAATTAAGCCTCTTACCTTGTTGTGTTGTGAACAGTCACAACACCAAAAACATGTGTAGATAAAACGATCAGCCTTGCGTCAGCCGAGGCTCGCAATAAGCAATGTACAGGTGTCCCTCAGGGTCAAAGACCGATCAGGTGGCAGAGGAGTAGGGTGGAGCGCGCACAAACCAACCGAACAAGTATTCTTCCAAAAACTTTATCACTCACGCATGACGCGTTTCAGGAATTAGCCCTTTTTCAAGTGCATATAAAACTACAAAGGACAAACCATACACATATCAGAATTAGTCATAAACAGAAGGTAACATACAAAAACATTCATCATAAAGTATGATAATAACTAGAGATGAGCGAACAGTGTTCTATCGAACACATGTTCGATCGGATATCAGGGTGTTCGCCATGTTCGAATCGAATCGAACACCACGTGGTAAAGTGCGCCAAAATTCGATTCCCCTCCCACCTTCCCTGGCGCCTTTTTTGCACCAATAACAGCGCAGGGGAGGTGGGACAGGAACTACGACACTGGGGGCATTGAAAAAAATTGGAAAAAGTCATTGGCTGCCGAAATCAGGTGACCTCCATTTTAGACGAATAGTGGATTTCAAATCCGGGTCATATGAGAATGTGAACTTTGTGACTATGAGACAGGGATAGCTGTACAGGCAGGGATAGCTAGGGATAACCTTTATTTAGGGGGGAATGTTATTAAAAATAACTTTTTGGGGCTCTATCGGGTGTGTAATTGTGATTTTTGTGAGATAAACTTTTTCCCATAGGGATGCATTGGCCAGCGCTGATTGGCCGAATTCCGTACTCTGGCCAATCAGTGCTGGCCAATGCATTCTATTAGCTTGATGAAGCAGAGTGTGCACAAGGGTTCAAGCGCACCCTCGGCTCTGATGTAGCAGAGCCGAGGCTGCACAAGGGTTCAAGCGCACCCTCGGCTCTGATGTAGGAGAGCCGAGGGTGCACTTGAACCCTTGTGCACCCTCAGCTCTGCTACATCAGAGCCGAGGGTGCGCTTGAACCCTTGTGCACACTCTGCTTCATCAAGCTAATAGAATGCATTGGCCAGCGCTGATTGGCCAATGTATTCTATTAGCCTGATGAAGTAGAGCTGAATGTGTGTGCTAAGCACACACATTCAGCTCTACTTCATCGGGCTAATAGAATGCATTGGCCAGCGCTGATTGGCCAGAGTACGGAACTCGACCAATCAGCGCTGGCTCTGCTGGAGGAGGCGGAGTCTAAGATCGCTCCACACCAGTCTCCATTCAGGTCCGACCTTAGACTCCGCCTCCTCCGGCAGAGCCAGCGCTGATTGGCCGAAGGCTGGCCAATGCATTCCTATGCGAATGCAGAGACTTAGCAGTGCTGAGTCAGTTTTGCTCAACTACACATCTGATGCACACTCGGCACTGCTACATCAGATGTAGCAATCTGATGTAGCAGAGCCGAGGGTGCACTAGAACCCCTGTGCAAACTCAGTTCACGCTAATAGAATGCATTGGCCAGCGCTGATTGGCCAATGCATTCTATTAGCCCGATGAAGTAGAGCTGAATGTGTGTGCTAAGCACACACATTCAGCACTGCTTCATCAAGCCAATACAATGCATTAGCCAGTGCTGATTGGCCAGAGTACGGAATTCGGCCAATCAGCGCTGGCTCTGCTGGAGGAGGCGGAGTCTAAGGTCGGACCTGAATGGAGACTGGTGTGGAGCGATCTTAGACTCCGCCTCCTCCAGCAGAGCCAGCGCTGATTGGTCGAGTTCCGTACTCTGGCCAATCAGCGCTGGCCAATGCATTCTATTAGCCCGATGAAGTAGAGCTGAATGTGTGTGCTTAGCACACACATTCAGCTCTACTTCATCAGGCTAATAGAATACATTGGCCAATCAGCGCTGGCCAATGCATTCTATTAGCTTGATGAAGCAGAGTGTGCACAAGGGTTCAAGCGCACCCTCGGCTCTGATGTAGCAGAGCTGAGGGTGCACAAGGGTTCAAGTGCACCCTCGGCTCTCCTACATCAGAGCCGAGGGTGCGCTTGAACCCTTGTGCACACTCTGCTTCATCAAGCTAATAGAATGCATTGGCCAGCACTGATTGGCCAGAGTACGGAATTCGGCCAATCAGCGCTGGCCAATGCATTCTATTAGCCCGATGAAGTAGAGCTGAATGTGTGTGCTAAGCACACACATTCAGCACTGCTTCATCACGCCAATACAATGCATTAGCCAGTGCTGATTGGCCAGAGTACGGAATTCGGCCAATCAGCGCTGGCTCTGCTGGAGGAGGCGGAGTCTAAGATCGCTCCACACCAGTCTCCATTCAGGTCCGACCTTAGACTCCGCCTCCTCCAGCAGAGCCAGCGCTGATTGGTCGAGTTCCGTACTCTGGCCAATCAGCGCTGGCCAATGCATTCTATTAGCCCGATGAAGTAGAGCTGAATGTGTGTGCTTAGCACACACATTCAGCTCTACTTCATCGGGCTAATAGAATGCATTGGCCAGCGCTGATTGGCCGAATTCCGTACTCTGGCCAATCAGCACTGGCTAATGCATTGTATTGGCTTGATGAAGCAGTGCTGAATGTGTGTGCTTAGCACACACATTCAGCTCTACTTCATCGGGCTAATAGAATGCATTGGCCAATCAGCGCTGGCCAATGCATTCTATTAGCGTGAACTGAGTTTGCACAGGGGTTCTAGTGCACCCTCGGCTCTGCTACATCAGATTGCTACATCTGATGTAGCAGTGCCGAGTGTGCATCAGATGTGTAGTTGAGCAAAACTGACTCAGCACTGCTAAGTCTGCATTCGCATAGGAATGCATTGGCCAGCCTTCGGCCAATCAGCGCTGGCTCTGCCGGAGGAGGCGGAGTCTAAGGTCGGACCTGAATGGAGACTGGTGTGGAGCGACCTTAGACTCCGCCTCCTCCAGCAGAGCCAGCGCTGATTGGCCGAATTCCGTACTCTGGCCAATCAGCACTGGCTAATGCATTGTATTGGCTTGATGAAGCAGTGCTGAATGTGTGTGCTTAGCACACACATTCAGCTCTACTTCATCGGGCTAATAGAATGCATTGGCCAGCGCTGATTGGCCGAATTCCGTACTCTGGCCAATCAGCACTGGCTAATGCATTGTATTGGCTTGATGAAGCAGTGCTGAATGTGTGTGCTTAGCACACACATTCAGCTCTACTTCATCGGGCTAATAGAATGCATTGGCCAATCAGCGCTGGCCAATGCATTCTATTAGCGTGAACTGAGTTTGCACAGGGGTTCTAGTGCACCCTCGGCTCTGCTACATCAGATTGCTACATCTGATGTAGCAGTGCCGAGTGTGCATCAGATGTGTAGTTGAGCAAAACTGACTCAGCACTGCTAAGTCTGCATTCGCATAGGAATGCATTGGCCAGCCTTCGGCCAATCAGCGCTGGCTCTGCCGGAGGAGGCGGAGTCTAAGGTCGGACCTGAATGGAGACTGGTGTGGAGCGACCTTAGACTCCGCCTCCTCCAGCAGAGCCAGCGCTGATTGGCCGAATTCCGTACTCTGGCCAATCAGCACTGGCTAATGCATTGTATTGGCTTGATGAAGCAGTGCTGAATGTGTGTGCTTAGCACACACATTCAGCTCTACTTCATCGGGCTAATAGAATGCATTGGCCAGCGCTGATTGGCCGAATTCCGTACTCTGGCCAATCAGCACTGGCTAATGCATTGTATTGGCTTGATGAAGCAGTGCTGAATGTGTGTGCTTAGCACACACATTCAGCTCTACTTCATCGGGCTAATAGAATGCATTGGCCAATCAGCGCTGGCCAATGCATTCTATTAGCGTGAACTGAGTTTGCACAGGGGTTCTAGTGCACCCTCGGCTCTGCTACATCAGATTGCTACATCTGATGTAGCAGTGCCGAGTGTGCATCAGATGTGTAGTTGAGCAAAACTGACTCAGCACTGCTAAGTCTGCATTCGCATAGGAATGCATTGGCCAGCCTTCGGCCAATCAGCGCTGGCTCTGCCGGAGGAGGCGGAGTCTAAGGTCGGACCTGAATGGAGACTGGTGTGGAGCTATCTTAGACTCCGCCTCCTCCAGCAGAGCCAGCGCTGATTGGTCGAGTTCCGTACTCTGGCCAATCAGCACTGGCCAATGCATTTCTATGGGGAAAAGTTAGCTTGCGAAAATCGCAAACTGACAGGGATTTCCATGAAATAAAGTGACTTTTATGCCCCCAGACATGCTTCCCCTGCTGTCCCAGTGTCATTCCAGGGTGTTGGTATCATTTCCTGGGGTGTCATAGTGGACTTGGTGACCCTCCAGACACGAATTTGGGTTTCCCCCTTAACGAGTTTATGTTCCCCATAGACTATAATGGGGTTCGAAACCCATTCGAACACTCGAACAGTGAGCGGCTGTTCGAATCGAATTTCGAACCTCGAACATTTTAGTGTTCGCTCATCTCTAATAATAACTAAATGACATAAATAACTTGAAAAGTCCCAATGCCTCTCTCCAGGGGTGGAATGGAGTCATAATCAAAAACCAAAACTACCAGAATATTAAATAATAAACAATGCACCAGACATAGATAAAATTATTAAAATTATGTGTCAAACGGAGATAGCTGTTAATAGGGAACATCTATATATGGTGGATATTGACATTGCTATGTCAGTGGGACAAGGGAATGTCAGTGCTGTTTTTATATTGTCATACCTAGAGATGAGCGAACAGTGTTCTATCGAACTCATGTTCGATCGGATATTAGGCTGTTCGGCATGTTCGAATCGAATCGAACACCGCGTGGTAAAGTGCGCCATTACTCGATTCCCCTCCCACCTTCCCTGGCGCCTTTTTTGCTCCAATAACAGCGCAGGGTAGGTGGGACAGGAACTACGACACCGGTGACGTTGAAAAAAGTAGGCAAAACCCATTGGCTGCCGAAAACATGTGACCTCTAATTTAAAAGAACAGCGCCGCCCAGGTTCGCGTCATTCTGAGCTTGCAATTCACCGAGGACGGAGGTTTCCGTCCAGTTAGCTAGGGCTTAGATTCTGGGTAGGCAGGGACAGGCTAGGATAGGAAGGAGAAGACAACCAACAGTTCTTATAAGAGCTTGTCAGTGTAACGTGGCACTGACGGGCTCAATCGCCGCAACCCAGCTTTCCCAGGATCCTGAATGGAATACACTGTCAGTGTATTCCCGTATACCCGATATATACCCCCGATACCCGTTCCAACGATGTGCCCCCCCACCTTCACCCCAGAAATACCCTGCAAGTCCCCTAGCAATAGAATTGGGGCTATATACACCCACTATTTTTGCTACTGCCATATAGTGCCATTGTCTCACTGGGAATTCAAAGAATATATTGGGCTTACATATAACTTCAATTCCAGGGAGAAGCTTGTCAGTGTAACGTGGCACTGACGGGCTCAATCGCTGCAACCCAGCTTTCCCAGGATCCTGAATGGAATACACTGACAGTGTATTCCCGTATACCCGATATATACCCCCGATACCCGTTCCAACGGTGTGCCCCCCCACCTTCACCCCAGAAATACACTGCAAGTCCCCTAGCAATAGAATTGGGGCTATATACACCCACTATTTTTGCTACTGCCATATAGTGCCATTGTCTGACTGGGAATTCAAAGAATATATTGGGGTTACGTGCACCCACAATTTTTGCTACTGGTATATAGTGCCATTGTCTGACTGGGAATTCAAAGAATATATTGGGGTTATAAATACCCTCATTTCTTGCTACTGGTATATAGTGCCATTGTCTGACTGGGAATTCAAAGAATATATTGGGGTTACAAATACCCTCATTTCTTGCTACTGCCATATAGTGCCATTGTCTGACTGGGAATTCAAAGAATATATTGGGGTTACGTGCACCCACAATTTTTGCTACTGGTATATAGTGCCATTGTCTGACTGGGAATTCAAAGAATATATTGGGGTTATAAATACCCTCATTTCTTGCTACTGGTATATAGTGCCATTGTCTGACTGGGAATTCAAAGAATATATTGGGGTTACAAATACCCTCATTTCTTGCTACTGCCATATAGTGCCAGTTTCTGACTGGTAATTCAAAGAATATATTGGGGTTACGTGCACCCACAATTTTTGCTACTGGTATATAGTGCCATTGTCTCACTGGGAATTCAAAGAATATATTGGGGTTACAAATACCCTCATTTCTTGCTACTGGTATATAGTGCCATTGTCTGACTGGGAATTCAAAGAATATATTGGGGTTACAAATACCCTCATTTCTTGCTACTGGTATATAGTGCCATTGTCTGACTGGGAATTCAAAGAATATATTGGGGTTACAAATACCCTCATTTCTTGCTACTGGTATATAGTGCCATTGTCTGACTGGGAATTCAAAGAATATATTGGGGTTACAAATACCCTCATTTCTTGCTACTGGTATATAGTGCCATTGTCTGACTGGGAATTCAAAGAATATATTGGGGTTACAAATACCCTCATTTCTTGCTACTGGTATATAGTGCCATTGTCTGACTGGGAATTCAAAGAATATATTGGGGTTATAAATACCCTCATTTCTTGCTACTGGTATATAGTGCCATTGTCTGACTGGGAATTCAAAGAATATATTGGGGTTATAAATACCCTCATTTCTTGCTACTGGTATATAGTGCCATTGTCTGACTGGGAATTCAAAGAATATATTGGGGTTACAAATACCCTCATTTCTTGCTACTGCCATATAGTGCCAGTTTCTGACTGGTAATTCAAAGAATTTATTGGGGTTACGTGCACCCACAATTTTTGCTACTGGTATATAGTGCCATTGTCTGACTGGGAATTCAAAGAATATATTGGGGTTACAAATACCCTCATTTCTTGCTACTGGTATATAGTGCCATTGTCTGACTGGGAATTCAAAGAATATATTGGGGTTATAAATACCCTCATTTCTTGCTACTGGTATATAGTGCCATTGTCTGACTGGGAATTCAAAGAATATATTGGGATTACAAATACCCTCATTTCTTGCTACTGCCATATAGTGCCAGTTTCTGACTGGTAATTCAAAAAATATATTGGGGTTACGTGCACCCACAATTTTTGCTACTGGTATATAGTGCCATTGTCTGACTGGGAATTCAAAGAATATATTGGGGTTACAAATACCCTCATTTCTTGCTACTGGTATATAGTGCCATTGTCTGACTGGGAATTCAAAGAATATATTGGGGTTACAAATACCCTCATTTCTTGCTACTGCCATATAGTGCCAGTTTCTGACTGGTAATTCAAAGAATATATTGGGGTTATAAATACCCTCATTTCTTGCTACTGGTATATAGTGCCATTGTCTGACTGGGAATTCAAAGAATATATTGGGGTTACAAATACCCTCATTTCTTGCTACTGCCATATAGTGCCAGTTTCTGACTGGTAATTCAAAGAATATATTGGGGTTATGTGCACCCACAATTTTTGCTACTGGTATATAGTGCCATTGTCTCACTGGGAATTCAAAGAATATATTGGGGTTACAAATACCCTCATTTCTTGCTACTGGTATATAGTGCCATTGTCTGACTGGGAATTCAAAGAATATATTGGGGTTACAAATACCCTCATTTCTTGCTACTGCCATATAGTGCCAGTTTCTGACTGGTAATTCAAAGAATATATTGGGGTTACGTGCACCCACAATTTTTGTTACTGGTATATAGTGCCATTGTCTCACTGGGAATTCAAAGAATATATTGGGGTTACAAATACCCTCATTTCTTGCTACTGGTATATAGTGCCATTGTCTGACTGGGAATTCAAAGAATATATTGGGGTTACAAATACCCTCATTTCTTGCTACTGGTATATAGTGCCATTGTCTGACTGGGAATTCAAAGAATATATTGGGGTTACAAATACCCTCATTTCTTGCTACTGGTATATAGTGCCATTGTCTGACTGGGAATTCAAAGAATATATTGGGGTTACAAATACCCTCATTTCTTGCTACTGCCATATAGTGCCAGTTTCTGACTGGTAATTCAAAAGAATATATTGGGGTTACGTGCACCCACAATTTTTGCTACTGGTATATAGTGCCATTGTCTCACTGGGAATTCAAAGAATATATTGGGGTTACAAATACCCTCATTTCTTGCTACTGGTATATAGTGCCATTGTCTGACTGGGAATTCAAAGAATATATTGGGGTTACAAATACCCTCATTTCTTGCTACTGGTATATAGTGCCATTGTCTGACTGGGAATTCAAAGAATATATTGGGGTTACAAATACCCTCATTTCTTGCTACTGGTATATAGTGCCATTGTCTGACTGGGAATTTAAAGAATATATTGGGGTTATAAATACCCTCATTTCTTGCTACTGGTATATAGTGCCATTGTCTGACTGGGAATTCAAAGAATATATTGGGGTTATAAATACCCTCATTTCTTGCTACTGGTATATAGTGCCATTGTCTGACTGGGAATTCAAAGAATATATTGGGGTTACAAATACCCTCATTTCTTGCTACTGCCATATAGTGCCAGTTTCTGACTGGTAATTCAAAGAATATATTGGGGTTACGTGCACCCACAATTTTTGTTACTGGTATATAGTGCCATTGTCTCACTGGGAATTCAAAGAATATATTGGGGTTACAAATACCCTCATTTCTTGCTACTGGTATATAGTGCCATTGTCTGACTGGGAATTCAAAGAATATATTGGGGTTACAAATACCCTCATTTCTTGCTACTGGTATATAGTGCCATTGTCTGACTGGGAATTCAAAGAATATATTGGGGTTACAAATACCCTCATTTCTTGCTACTGGTATATAGTGCCATTGTCTGACTGGGAATTCAAAGAATATATTGGGGTTACAAATACCCTCATTTCTTGCTACTGCCATATAGTGCCAGTTTCTGACTGGTAATTCAAAAGAATATATTGGGGTTACGTGCACCCACAATTTTTGCTACTGGTATATAGTGCCATTGTCTCACTGGGAATTCAAAGAATATATTGGGGTTACAAATACCCTCATTTCTTGCTACTGGTATATAGTGCCATTGTCTGACTGGGAATTCAAAGAATATATTGGGGTTACAAATACCCTCATTTCTTGCTACTGGTATATAGTGCCATTGTCTGACTGGGAATTCAAAGAATATATTGGGGTTACAAATACCCTCATTTCTTGCTACTGGTATATAGTGCCATTGTCTGACTGGGAATTTAAAGAATATATTGGGGTTATAAATACCCTCATTTCTTGCTACTGGTATATAGTGCCATTGTCTGACTGGGAATTCAAAGAATAT
Source organism: Leptodactylus fuscus (assembly GCF_031893055.1). Lineage (NCBI taxonomy): Eukaryota > Metazoa > Chordata > Amphibia > Anura > Leptodactylidae > Leptodactylus > Leptodactylus fuscus. The sequence continues at coordinate 70,522,752 of NC_134269.1, forward strand.
ATTGGGGTTATAAATACCCTCATTTCTTGCTACTGGTATATAGTGCCATTGTCTGACTGGGAATTCAAAGAATATATTGGGGTTACAAATACCCTCATTTCTTGCTACTGCCATATAGTGCCAGTTTCTGACTGGTAATTCAAAGAATATATTGGGGTTACGTGCACCCACAATTTTTGCTACTGGTATATAGTGCCATTGTCTGACTGGGAATTCAAAGAATATATTGGGGTTACAAATACCCTCATTTCTTGCTACTGGTATATAGTGCCATTGTCTGACTGGGAATTCAAAGAATATATTGGGGTTACAAATACCCTCATTTCTTGCTACTGCCATATAGTGCCAGTTTCTGACTGGTAATTCAAAGAATATATTGGGGTTATAAATACCCTCATTTCTTGCTACTGGTATATAGTGCCATTGTCTGACTGGGAATTCAAAGAATATATTGGGGTTATAAATACCCTCATTTCTTGCTACTGGTATATAGTGCCATTGTCTGACTGGGAATTCAAAGAATATATTGGGGTTACAAATACCCTCATTTCTTGCTACTGCCATATAGTGCCAGTTTCTGACTGGTAATTCAAAGAATATATTGGGGTTACGTGCACCCACAATTTTTGCTACTGGTATATAGTGCCATTGTCTGACTGGGAATTCAAAGAATATATTGGGGTTACAAATACCCTCATTTCTTGCTACTGGTATATAGTGCCATTGTCTGACTGGGAATTCAAAGAATATATTGGGGTTACAAATACCCTCATTTCTTGCTACTGCCATATAGTGCCAGTTTCTGACTGGTAATTCAAAGAATATATTGGGGTTATAAATACCCTCATTTCTTGCTACTGGTATATAGTGCCATTGTCTGACTGGGAATTCAAAGAATATATTGGGGTTATAAATACCCTCATTTCTTGCTACTGGTATATAGTGCCATTGTCTGACTGGGAATTCAAAGAATATATTGGGGTTACAAATACCCTCATTTCTTGCTACTGCCATATAGTGCCAGTTTCTGACTGGTAATTCAAAGAATATATTGGGGTTACGTGCACCCACAATTTTTGCTACTGGTATATAGTGCCATTGTCTGACTGGGAATTCAAAGAATATATTGGAGTTACAAATACCCTCATTTCTTGCTACTGGTATATAGTGCCATTGTCTGACTGGGAATTCAAAGAATATATTGGGGTTACAAATACCCTCATTTCTTGCTACTGGTATATAGTGCCATTGTCTGACTGGGAATTCAAAGAATATATTGGGGTTACAAATACCCTCATTTCTTGCTACTGCCATATAGTGCCAGTTTCTGACTGGTAATTCAAAGAATATATTGGGGTTATAAATACCCTCATTTCTTGCTACTGGTATATAGTGCCATTGTCTGACTGGGAATTCAAAGAATATATTGGGGTTATAAATACCCTCATTTCTTGCTACTGGTATATAGTGCCATTGTCTGACTGGGAATTCAAAGAATATATTGGGGTTACAAATACCCTCATTTCTTGCTACTGCCATATAGTGCCAGTTTCTGACTGGTAATTCAAAGAATATATTGGGGTTACGTGCACCCACAATTTTTGCTACTGGTATATAGTGCCATTGTCTGACTGGGAATTCAAAGAATATATTGGAGTTACAAATACCCTCATTTCTTGCTACTGGTATATAGTGCCATTGTCTGACTGGGAATTCAAAGAATATATTGGGGTTACAAATACCCTCATTTCTTGCTACTGGTATATAGTGCCATTGTCTGACTGGGAATTCAAAGAATATATTGGGGTTACAAATACCCTCATTTCTTGCTACTGGTATATAGTGCCATTGTCTGACTGGGAATTCAAAGAATATATTGGGGTTATAAATACCCTCATTTCTTGCTACTGCCATATAGTGCCAGCTTCTGACTGGTAATTCAAAGAATATATTGGGGTTATAAATACCCTCATTTCTTGCTACTGGTATATAGTGCCAGTTTCTGACTGGGAATTCAAAGAATATATTGGGGTTACGTGCACCCACAATTTTTGCTACTGGTATATAGTGCCAATTTCTAACTGGGAATTCAAAATGCGCAAGGCTCCCGGAAAGGGACGTGGACGAGGCCGTGGGCGAGGTCGGGGGAATGGTTCTGGGGAGCAAGGTAGCAGTGAAGCCACAGGGCGTCCCGTGCCTACTCCTGTGGGGCAGCAAGCATTGCGCCACTCCACAGTGCCAGGGTTGCTTGCCACATTAACTAAACTGCAGGGTACAAACCTTAGTAGGCCCGAGAACCAGGAACAGGTCTTGCAATGGCTGTCAGAGAACGCTTACAGCACATTGTCCAGCAGCCAGTCAGACTCTACCTCCTCTCCTCCTATTACCCAACAGTCTTGTCCTCCTTCCTCCCAAAATTCCCAAGCTTCACAGAACAATAACCCCAACTGTCCCTGCTCCCCAGAGCTGTTCTCCGCTCCTTTCATTGTCCCTCAACCTGCCTCTCCACGTCACGATTCCACGAACCTAACAGAGGAGCATCTGTGTCCAGATGCTCAAACACTAGAGTCTCCTCCATCTCCGTTCGATTTGGTGGTGGATGACCAGCAACCCACCCTCATCGACGATGATGTGACGCAGTTGCCGTCAGGGCATCCAGTTGACCGGCGCATTGTGCGGGAGGAGGAGATGAGACAGGAGTTGGAAGAGGAAGTGGTGGATGATGAGGACACTGACCCGACCTGGACAGGGGGGATGTCAAGCGGGGAAAGTAGTGTGGATGTTGAGGCAGGTGCAGCACCAAAAAGGGTAGCTAGAGGCAGAGGCAGAGGTCAGCAGCTTAGGCGAAGCCAGGCCACACCCGGAATCTCCCAAGATGTTCCAGTTCGTACCCAGCCCCGAAAAACTCCCACCTCGAGGGCACGTTTCTCGAAGGTGTGGAGTTTTTTCAAGGAATGCGCCGAGGACAGATATAGTGTTGTCTGCACAATTTGCCTCTCGAAATTGATTAGGGGCTCTGAGAAGAGCAACCTGTCCACCACTTCAATGCGCCGTCATTTGGAATCCAAGCACTGGAATCAGTGGCAGGCAGCAACGGCAGGACAAAGGCCGCCTGCCGTTCACGCCACTGCCACTGCCTCTGCCACTGCCTCTGCCTCTGCCACTGCCACTGCTGACTGTGCTGGCGATGCACTCCAGAGGATGAGCCAGGACACCACTTCATCTGCCTCCGCCACTTTGTTGACTTCTCCCTCATCCTCCCCTGTTCCTGTCTTATCTCCTTCTCCTGCACCATCAAAGGCACCATCAGGCGCTTCTTTACAACAACCCACCATCTCTCAGACATTGGAGCGGCGGCAGAAATACACTGCTAACCACCCACACGCGCAAGCCTTGAACGCCAACATCGCTAAACTGCTGGCCCAGGAGATGTTGGCGTTCCGGCTTGTTGAAACTCCCGCCTTCCTGGACCTGATGGCAACTGCGGCACCTCGCTATGCCGTCCCTAGCCGTCACTACTTCTCCCGGTGTGCCGTCCTTTGCACCAGCACGTGTCACTCAACATCAGGCGGGCCCTTAGTTCCGCGCATTGCACAAAGGTCCACTTGACCACCGACGCGTGGACAAGTGCATGCGGACAGGGACGCTACATTTCACTGACGGCACACTGGGTGAATGTAGTTGAGGCTGGGACTGCTTCCCAAACTGGCCCGGTGTACCTCGTCTCCCCGCCTAACATTCCTGGCAGGGACACGAGAAGAACACCCCCCTCCTCCTCCTCCTCTACCGCCTCCTCCTCCGCCACCGCCTCCTCCTCCGCCACCGCCTCCTCCTCCGCTGTTAGATTGACCCCAGCTACGAGTTGGAAACGTTGCAGCACTGGCGTTGGTAGACGTCAGCAGGCTGTGCTGAAGCTGATCAGCTTGGGGGACAGACAGCACACTGCCTCCGAGGTGAGGGATGCCCTCCTCGATGAGACGGCAATATGGTTTGAGCCGCTGCACCTGGGCCCAGGCATGGTCGTTTGTGATAACGGCCGGAACCTGGTAGCAGCTCTGGAGCTTGCCGGACTCCAACATGTTCCATGCCTGGCCCACGTCTTCAACCTAGTGGTGCAACGTTTCCTAAAGAGCTACCCCAATGTTCCAGAGCTACTGGTGAAAGTGCGGCGCATGTGCGCCCACTTTCGCAAGTCGACAGTAGCCACTGCTAGCTTAAAATCTCTCCAGCAACGCCTCCATGTGCCACAACACCGGCTTTTGTGCGACGTCCCCACACGCTGGAACTCAACGTTTCAGATGTTGAATAGAGTGGTTGAGCAGCAGAGACCTTTGATGGAATACCAGCTACAAAACCCTAGGGTGCCACAAAGTCAGCTGCCTCAGTTTCACATCCATGAGTGGCCATGGATGAGAGACCTTTGTGACATCCTACGGGTCTTTGAGGAGTCCACAAGGAGGGTGAGCTCTGAGGATGCGATGGTGAGCCTTACAATCCCGCTCTTGTGTGTTCTGAGAGAATCTCTGATTGACATCAGGGATAACTCAGATCACACAGAGGAGTTAGGGATAGCATCCGATCCGTCACAGCTGGAGAGTAGGTCCACACATCTGTCCGCTTCACTGCGTTTAATGGAGGAGGAGGAGGAGGAGGAGGAGGAAGAAGAGTTGTCCGATGATGTGATGGTGATACAGGAGGCTTCCGGGCAACTTCAAATCGTCCCATTGTTGCAGCGCGGATGGGTAGACATGGAGGATGAGGAGGAAATGGAGATTGAACTTTCCGGTGGGGCCAGAGGAGTCATGCCAACTAACACTGTGGCAGACATGGCTGAGTTCATGTTGGGGTGCTTTACAACCGACAAGCGTATTGTCAAAATCATGGAGGACAACCAGTACTGGATCTTTGCTATCCTTGACCCCCGGTATAAAAACTACATCTCGTCTTTTATTAGAGGGGAGGGCCAATCGCATCAATGCTTGCCACAGGCAATTGGTGCAGAATATGATGGAGATGTTTCCAGCATGTGACGTTGGCGGCAGGGAGGGCAGTTCCTCCAGTAGGCAACCAAGTTCTCACCGGTCCACACAAACGAGGGGCACACTGTCTAAGGTCTGGGACACCTTGATGGCACCCCCTCGCCAAAGTGCCGCCACGGAGGGTCCTAGTGTCACCAGGCGTGAGAAGTATAGGCGCATGTTGCGGGAATACCTTTCCGACCACAGCCCTGTCCTCTCCGACCCCTCTGCGCCCTACACGTATTGGGTGTCGAAGTTGGACCTGTGGCTTGAACTTGCCCTATATGCCTTGGAGGTGCTGTCCTGTCCTGCCGCCAGCGTCCTATCTGAGAGGGTGTTCAGTGCAGCCGGTGGCATCATCACTGACAAGCGCACCCGTCTGTCAGCTGAGAGTGCCGACCGGCTCACTTTGATAAAAATGAACCACCACTGGATAGAGCCTTCATTTTTGTGCCCACCTGTGTAAAGCACCCCAACATGAAACTCCATGTCTGTACTCAACCTCTCCAATTCCTCCGCATCCTCATACTCATCCACCATAAGCGTTGCACAATTCTGCTAATACTAGGCTCCCTCCACCCTGATTTCCCCCAACTCTGCTGGTTAGAGGCTCCCTCCACCCTGATTTCCACCAACTCTGCTGGTTAGAGGCTCCCTCCACCCTGCTTTCCCACAACTCTGCTGGTTAGAGGCTCCCTCCACCCTGCTTTTCCACAACTCTGCTGGTTAGAGGCTCCCTCCACCCTGCTTTCCCACAACTCTGCTGGTTAGAGGCTCCCTCCACCCTGATTTCCACCAACTCTGCTGGTTAGAGGCTCCCTCCACCCTGCTTTCCCACAACTCTGCGGGTTAGAGGCTCCCTCCACCCTGATTTCCACCAACTCTGCTGGTTAGAGGCTCCCTCCACCATGAATTGGTCCAAACTGGGCTGTTTAGCGGCTCCCTCCACCATGAATTGGTCCAAACTGGGGTTTTTAGAGGCTCCCTCCACCATGAATTGGTCCAAACTGGGCTGTTTAGAGGCTCCCTCCACCATGAATTGGTCCAAACTGGGGTTTTTAGAGGCTCCCTCCACCATGAATTGGTCCAAACTGGGCTGGTTAGAGGCTCCCTCCACCATGAATTTTCCCAAACTGGGCTGTTTAGAGGCTCCCTCCACCATGAATTTGCCCAAACTGGCCTGTTTAGAGGCTCCCTCTACCATGAATTGGTCCAAACTGGGGTTTTTAGAGGCTCTCTCCACCATGAATTGGTCCAAACTGGGCTGTTTAGAGGCTCCCTCCATCATGAATTGGTCCAAACTGGGGTTTTTAGAGGCTCCCTCCACCATGAATTGGTCCAAACTGGGCTGGTTAGAGGCTCCCTATACCATGAATTTGCCCAAACTGGGCTGTTTAGAGGCTCCCTCCACCATGAATTGGTCCAAACTGGGGTTTTTAGAGGCTCCCTCCACCATGAATTGGTCCAAACTGGGCTGTTTAGAGGCTCCCTCCACCATGAATTGGTCCAAACTGGGGTTTTTAGAGGCTCCCTCCACCATGAATTGGTCCAAACTGGGCTGTTTAGAGGCTCCCTCCATCATGAATTGGTCCAAACTGGGGTTTTTAGAGGCTCCCTCCACCATGAATTGGTCCAAACTGGGGTTTTTAGAGGCTCCCTCCACCATGAATTGGTCCAAACTGGGGTTTTTAGAGGCTCCCTCCACCATGAATTTGCCCAAACTGGGCTGTTTAGAGGCTCCCTCCACCATGAATTTGTCCAACCTGGGCTGTTTAGAGGCTCCCTCCATCATGAATTGGTCCAAACTGGGGTTTTTAGAGGCTCCCTCCACCATGAATTGGTCCAAACTGGGGTTTTTAGAGGCTCCCTCCACCATGAATTGGTCCAAACTGGGGTTTTTAGAGGCTCCTTCCACCATGAATTTGCCCAAACTGGGCTGTTTAGAGGCTCCCTCCACCATTAATTTGCCCAAACTGGGCTGTTTAGAGGCTCCCTCCATCATGAATTGGTCCAAACTGGGGTTTTTAGAGGCTCCCTCCACCATGAATTGGTCCAAACTGGGGTTTTTAGAGGCTCCCTCCACCATGAATTGGTCCAAACTGGGGTTTTTAGAGGCTCCCTCCACCATGAATTTGCCCAAACTGGGCTGTTTAGAGGCTCCCTCCACCATGAATTTGCCCAAACTGGGCTGTTTAGAGGCTCCCTCCACCATGAATTGGTCCAAACTGGGGTTTTTAGAGGCTCCCTCCACCATGAATTGGTCCAAACTGGGGGTTTTTAGAGGCTCCCTCCACCATGAATTTGCCCAAACTGGGCTGTTTAGAGGCTCCTTCCACCATGAATTGGTCCAAACTGGGGTTTTTAGAGGCTCCCTCCACCATGAATTTGCCCAAACTGGGCTGTTTAGAGGCTCCCTCCACCATGAATTTGCCCAAACTGAGCTGTTTAGAGGCTCCCTCCACCATGAATTGGTCCAAACTGGGGTTTTTAGAGGCTCCCTCCACCATGAATTGGTCCAAACTGGGGTTTTTAGAGGCTCCCTCCACCATGAATTTGCCCAAACTGGGCTGTTTAGAGGCTCCCTCCACCATGAATTGGTCCAAACTGGGGTTTTTAGAGGCTCCCTCCACCATGAATTTGCCCAAACTGGGCTGTTTAGAGGCTCCCTCCACCATGAATTTGCCCAAACTGAGCTGTTTAGAGGCTCCCTCCACCATGAATTGGTCCAAACTGGGGTTTTTAGAGGCTCCCTCCACCATGAATTGGTCCAAACTGGGGGTTTTTAGAGGCTCCCTCCACCATGAATTTGCCCAAACTGGGCTGTTTAGAGGCTCCCTCCATCATGAATTGGTCCAAACTTGGGTTTTTAGAGGCTCCCTCCACCATGAATTGGTCCAAACTGGGGTTTTTTAGAGGCTCCCTCCACCATGAATTGGTCCAAACTGGGGTTTTTAGAGGCTCCCTCCACCATGAATTTGCCCAAACTGGGCTGTTTAGAGGCTCCCTCCACCATGAATTTGCCCAAACTGGGCTGTTTAGAGGCTCCCTCCACCATGAATTGGTCCAAACTGGGGTTTTTAGAGGCTCCCTCCACCATGAATTGGTCCAAACTGGGGGTTTTTAGAGGCTCCCTCCACCATGAATTTGCCCAAACTGGGCTGTTTAGAGGCTCCCTCCATCATGAATTGGTCCAAACTGGGGTTTTTAGAGGCTCCCTCCACCATGAATTGGTCCAAACTGGGGTTTTTAGAGGCTCCCTCCACCATGAATTTGCCCAAACTCTGCTGGTTAGAGGCTCAATCCACCCTGATTTTCAAAACAAATGTTGGTGCCAACCTCAACTTACTACAAGGGCCAAATTCACTGCTGGTGACAAGCTCTCCTCACTGCAAGTGCCAAATACACATGTTTCAAGGTGTTTTCCTACTGTCAGAGAGGCGGTATTGAGTGTGTAAAGTGTGTAGTTGTTAGGCTGTGATGTTGGGGTAATAGAGGGTCTTTGGTGTGTTAGATGCCCCCAGACATGCTTCCCCTGCTGTCCCAGTGTCATTCCAGAGGTGTTGGCATCATTTCCTGTGGTGTCATAGTGGACTTGGTGACCCTCCAGACACGGATTTGGGTTTCCCCCTTAACGAGTATCTGTTCCCCATAGACTATAATGGGGTTCGAAACCCGTTCGAACACACGAACATTGAGCGGCTGTTCGAATCGAATTTCGAACCTCGAACATTTTAGTGTTCGCTCATCTCTAGTCATACCCCCTACTATTATGCTACTTTTTAAAGATCCCTGAAAACCTTTTCATGTAGAAGTTTACACAATAAAAACATGAAAACATCCAAGGCGGTGATTTTCTTTGATAGACATGGTACATTCCACACAATGTTGGTGGGTATATCCTAGCTCATTATTTGACTCTCATTGATACGCCAAGTGACTTCTAAACTTTACAGCTTTTCCTCTGGAGGATGTTTTAACAAGTAACAAGCTCCTCTTCCTGCAGCTGTGCACTGACTCAAGTATCCAGGGGGAAGAGAAATATATTTTGGTGTAAACTTGTTTTTTGATGTAGTATCCAACACTTCATTTTACTCACCCACATCCAGGAAGCTGGGTAACCCTGTGAAAAGAGAGAAAAGCGTATGTGAATACTTTATGAAGTAGACAACGCGTGTCTCAGGCAGAGCTTCAAAGGCAGCGAGCTCAGGCTCTAATTCCATCCTGCTATTATGACAAGGCGGTATTTTTCCTTTTGTTTTATCAATCTCTCTTTCAACCTCTTGTACAGACTCCGTGTTCCTCAACTTAAAGGAGAAAACTCTTTATCTTAGAGTCAAAGTGAAGACAAACAGAACATAATTAATTTAGAGTATTTGGGCACAGGTATACGGTAACAAAGGAGCTCTATACTGTCATCACAGCCCTTCTAATACAGTGTCTTACCAGAAACAGCGCCACTCCTGTCCATGGGCTGTGTTTGGAATTGTAATTCCGCTTCAGTATTTCACTTCTAGTTCACAGACAAGAGTTATGGTGTTGTTCAGGAAAAAGCAGACCGTTCTATAAACTTGAAAATTCTTTCATTCAAATCCCACCCAATCCGTCAGCTATTGTCATGTATCTGGTTTAGTATATACTTGTATTTCCTATGAATTCTGGAACATTATTTCTTATAACGCCCCATTATGCAATTCCTCAATTATTCCTACTATAAAGAATCGATATATATATATATATAGGTGTTATCCTTCCATGCAAATAAGTGCTCCTTGGTGGAAAAAAAGGAACTAGCTCTAGTGTCACCCTTTTGAAAAGTAACACCCTACAGATCAATGCCTGGTTTTCATGAAACCTTACTTACATATTCCTTTCCCAGAATTCGTAGCAAGGCAGCTCATGAATACACAGGACTCATAGTTATGAGTTGAGTATATATTTTAATTTAGGTGAAATATTGCTACATACAATGCCCATATGCATATTTGGAGTGCTTATAGTATTCAGAAATATCACAATGTATAACATGTGGACACTAGTTACCACCACACCAACTAGTAATACTTACATTCATGCCTGAATATACACACATATGAATAACGTGTGACTTCCTAGCTAGGCAGCTTGTTCTCCTTAGCTACAAGCCTTACAGGGTATTGATTTTCAGCATCCTTTGTATGAATATGACTCGCCGAACCATAATGCACGCAATTTTATCAAGCCTGTAAAGAATTAGAGAAAGGTTAGAGGTTAGTGTTTGCCAGAAATAAAAGCAGCAGACCAGAGAGAAGAGTGGCAGAGCAAAGATGTCTGAAAACATAATTTGCTAAACAAGACAATCCATCCCAGCATTTAAGGGGTTTACAATGTCTGCAGACTCCACACAATACATCTGTTCATGCCTATGCCTTAGAAGTCAGAAGACATACTAGGTCTAGTATTATACTAAAAAGGCCAGGGAAATTTAATGAGTGCTTTAGGGGCTGTAGAATAGCAAGAAAATAGTCTAAGAAAGACATGGAAAATCTGTATTTTCAACAATAAATTTATGATGTGAATAAAGTAGATGACGTATGATCTGTGCAATGCACAGTGTATGGCGCTATAGCGGTGGTTTATGGGGATGGCATTGCAAATAATTCTACAGACTAGTGGATTGTAGTCTGTTCCAATAGGGCAGAACCCGTTCTAGCAAATCCCCGGGTTTCAAGGTGTAGCTTGTATTTCACATTTCCAACCCTTTATCATATATAGTAAGGGTTGACACGTGATCTTCATTCTAAGTCTACATAACATTTTCCTCTTTTCTCTACTATTATACTGAATGCGTGATAAAAAAAAAGTACACAAAAGAAAATACAACTCTATTACCATTTCAGTTTTATTGTACATGGCCCATTTATTGTTCTCAAACACAAAAGAACAGTACGTCATGAAAACAAACAAATTACATAAGTTTACATTCTAATTCTGTATAGATATTATACCAGTCATTTATTCACCAGCCATTTATTCACCTCTATGAGATTTCACAAAGCAAACACAAATAGACTCCCATTGACATGGCTGGATGGAGAGTGCTGTGTATGTGCGTGGACATAATACAACTTGCTTCCACTTGGAGTCAGAAGAGGGATGGGAGACCTGTGGATATGCTAGATCTATCTAGGATGAGATAACCCCATTATATGTGGTACTAGGGCTGATCCATTAATCGAAAAATAACAGAAACTGAACAGCAACCACGATAACCAATGAGATTTTGTTATTTCAGTTTGGTAATTTGCAGTTTTATTTGGACCAACCATGTCTGAATAGAAACTGCTATTATTATACTTTGTACAATGATTGGAGACCCCAGGGAGTTAATCAAAGATAAAAAACAATGTTACTCACCTCTCCTGGGTTCCCTCTTCTCTTCAGCGTTGCTGCCAATTGTCAGGGACTGCTGAGATTGGTCCTCAGTGGTTATGTGACATCACGGAGCTTGTGTCTATACATCACTATGCAATGTGGTCCTGAGGCCCAATTACAAGCCTCAGCGGACCCTGAATTCAGTCAGAAGCACCAAAGGCAACAGGGAGCCATGCCAGAGCCCAGGAGAGGTAAATAACACAGTTTTTTTCTATGTTTGATCACCTCCCCTGGGCCTCTGCTTATTACAGTATAATAGCAGTTTTGCTTAGGCTGTGTTCAGTTCAAACTAACCCACCAGGCAAAGTTCACAAACGAACACAGTCATTCAGTAAAAAGTGGCATAAATAATATCAAAATAATAATAATAATAATAATAAATAATAATATCTGACAAAATATCAGATTAACTGCAATTGTACTTTAGATCATTATTGCCCAGCCTTATGGGGCCCTGTCAGAGAATGCAACCTTTGACACAAGCCAGTTTATAGGGAATGAATGGAGCAGAGGTGTGCCATCTTGTCTACACTCATAACGGGGATAAAACAACCCCTCTCCTCAGGACTGGTGAGAGTCTGAGTGGTCAGACCTTCGCCGATCAGCCATCTATCATCTATTCTATGGATAGAAGAAAATTTTTGTGGTATAGCCCCTTTAATAATGTAATTCATGATGATTGTACATTGTACGCCAGGCACTATAGCTAGACACAAGTATCAGGCAGTGGCATAACTACCGTGGTAGCAGTGGCAGCAGCTGCCATAGGGCCCAGGACATTAGGGGGCCGGCGACAGCCGCTACCCCTTCTGTTTTTTTTTTTTCCTTAATAGGCTCCTTAATATCCCCACACCCTCAAGGGCCTCATACCTTCCCTACCATATGAAGAAGATTGGCAGTAGATGCAGGGCTGCAGATGCTTCTTGTAAAAGCTTCCGCACACAGCAGTATCGGAGTGTGGAGGGAGACATTCTGTGCGATCTATCTGCTCTCTTCACTGCTAGACTGAGCTCCACAGCCACATGTAAGTATATTTTTGGATAAAATATGTATAGATGTATATATGTGTTTACATTATGTGTCTTATATACTGTGTGAGTCCTATATGTGTGTAGATAGGTGTGTGTATATGTTGTATATCAATGTATGTGTGTGAGTAGATGTGTATATGTGTAAGTATATACAGCATATCAAAAGACCCCAGAGTATAATAATTGTTCATGGGTGTTCATTATGGGGCATAATGGTGTGTGCAGGGGCCACTATGGGGCACAATAGAGCGTGCAGGAATGCGACGGAGGTCGGTCGAGGTCTTTAGTGTCAGTCAGGAAGGGGGGGGGGGGCATGTCAAAAGTTCGCCACGGGGCCCCACCATTCCTAGTTACGCCATCTAGGTTCCTCTAATGCCAAGCTTAGACAATTTGAAAAAATGCTTAGTAGAAAGGTGCAAAAAAGACAACAAGGCAGAAATTGTTCATCATTGCCAAAAACAGACTGTGAAAGCATAAAAATATCAATATTCATTTTACGACAATGGTGAATTGTGACATAAATTGTTGTCATACAACTTGTCCCTAGTGCACTGTATGGAAACTCAAGCACATTGTCAGTGTCTGTCTGGAGGCAGGTTACATAATGGACAATAAAGCTTTGAAAACTATTAAGTAACAGAATTTCAATTCCTTTTTTATAATAAAAAGTCAATTTCTGTCCTCTATACTAGCTACCAAGAAATGAATTTACAACATCACAGATGCCTAAGAAATACACATTCTGGGGTTATTTTACAAAAAAAACTGGGAAAAAACCCCACACTATTTAATGACCAGGGCCATATGAGACACACACTGTTGATTTTTCTGCAAGTCAACATGATAAAAACTCCAAGATTTTTAGAAGATGTTTAGTAAGTTGCATTGTATGAAACGTTCTCAGGGAGACATTTGGTAATCCATTACAGTATGTAAAGCGTATCTCTAGTTATATCTTATTAAGGGGATCTGTTCACTTCTCCACTTGTTAAGCTGTTCTCCTGCACCTTGTCTTCAACCTGACTGCTTGTTTACATCATATTTGTCTTCATATTCAGGCTCAAGTACAGAACGCTATGGAAAATGGAGGGGTTGAATTGGAGGCTGCTGTCGGCTGGTTAATTGATTTATTGCCTCATTCTGTGCACTGGTAGCTTCTGATCTACAACCTAGCAGTGTCAAAAGCATTTGGCGTGGCAGAGTGTATAAACAGTAAATTATCTGAGTGTCTCTCCTAGCTGTCTCTTCCTACCTCTCTCCTCTTCATAGACTAATATCTAGAAAGTAACACTGCCTGAAAGGTGGAGAAGAAAACATAATTCTTTAATAAGAAATATTAGAAAAGTTTCATATATTAACCTGTACTACTCATTTATACATAGCTGTTTATAACTGGAGGTACACTTTAAGCCCACTACTATATTGTTAGGGATCTCAAATATATCCAGTCATCCCTGCTGATGTATTAGAAAGTGCTCTCTGGTGAGGCCACCTTAAGACATACACATCCATAAAAGGAAAGTGACAGAAATGTAATTTTGGTTATTTTCAGCTCTTCTTTAGCAGACTGCTGTGTATTAATCAATTTCTTAATTCAGTGGCGTAAATAATTTATTCATCATTATTTCGAGTCTTACATTGAGCTGACAACAATAAAATAGAGACTCATAAGCTGCTCTCAGAGATTTACAGGACAATTAATAATATTGTGGTGGGATCTATGGTGGATGGTAAATCTTTTGCAGGAAAGTTGTTCTGTAACCTTTACTAACAATGAAACTCACAGCACTGTACAGAACTGCTGAATGTCAAGGACGCTACGGTTTCATCTTTCTGCTGTGGTTCCTCTAATTCTATGCCCCATATAATTTGGGTGAAAGGGTCACTAGATTCCCATACTACCCTATGTACAGTGTGCTTCAGTAGTCTGAGACACGCCCCTGCTTTCATATGTATTAACACTAATGGTGGCAGCCCTAGGGTAAATTTATCAATTCATGAGTTTTCTTGCCCCCAAAAAATGCATCACATCCCCCATTTTGTGCCTTGCTTGCCACTTTATGTGAATGGTGGGTGCAATGGGGCAAGCTGGGGGTTACTCGGCCTCACATATTTATTATGACTCACATCAGTTTCATGACTAGTGTAGCTATTCTGGCACACACAGCCTTTTATTATAGGTGTGTTGTGTGCAAGTTGGGAACTGTATATAGGCTGGTGTAGGAAATGCCATTTTTAATAAATTCCTCCTCACCGTGCCCATTTTCTAGCTTTCCCTTAGGCTGAGGCCCCACGTTGCAGAAAAGCAGCTTCTTTTGTTGCAGATTTTGCTACTTTTTTTTGAGGCAAACCTAGGAGTGGCTACAAAAGGAATGGAAAATATATATAAAGTTCTAAAATTCTACCTTTTACTCAATCCACTTCTGGCTTTGGCTCAAAAAAGTGCAGCAAAATCTGCAACAAAAAAGCTGCATTTCAGCAATATGAGGCCTCAGCCTTAAAGTCACTTGAACATAATTCTGGTTGGATCTACATAAACTGATGCATAGTACCTGCAGTTACAGGATGGATATGGGATGGATACGGGATATGGGAGCCGGAGGCATGTCTCAGACTACCAGAGCATACCTTTCATAGGGTAGTCTTGGAATCTGACAGCCTTCATTTGGGACAGGGGATCAGAGGTACTGCAGCAGAAACATGGCAACGTATGGCACCTGGAATTTTAAATGGACAAACCTTCAATGTGCAATGTTTATGGAAAAACAGAGGTTTGCTTTAATTCCAACAGAACTTTCCTGGACACTTTCAGTATCGGCCAGGTTCTAGCTACATTATATTCCACCTTATTACAGCAGAAGGAGCACACCAAGAATCTCATGCAGGAACGTTCTAGAATTTAAGGTTACAATGTAATGGGCACAGACTGACATAAAGTAGAATAAGTCTTTCATTTTCTTATTGGAACATTCTCTCTACAATATGGAGCATTTCTGATAAAAACATTACAGCTGCAATTTCTGTTAGATTGCTCTTAAGGGGTCCTAAATGACGGACTCCTCTATTCACTCAGATGTTCTTGATAAATTATTCTTGGTAAATTCTTTGCAAAAGAAAACTTTCTTATTCCCTATATATTCAGTCCTTGTGATAATGGCGATTGGTCGATGAATTGACTGACACATAAATAGGCCAATTATGCTGCCATATAAGATTTGACATATGACAAGATATTTTTTTTTCCATTATTCGGCCCAGAAATGTTTCAAAGGGAAAATATAAAAAAAATAGTTCCCATAATATAAAACCGTTTTTAACATGTATTTAACAGAATTGTATTATGGGAAATATTGTGCATTTGCATTTCCTTACATATTTTTTGTGTACAAAAGTAAACTGAATATTACAATTTTATACCAAGAGAAAGAGACGTATTTAGACCAATAGTTTTCCATTAGGTGGTTGCAAACATTTTTAGTACCATACATGTATAAACCTAGACAACAGCCAAAACCAATAATAGTTATTATACATTAAAGGGATCCTATCATTGGATACCCTTTTTTTGTGACTAACATGTAGGAATAGCCTTAAGAAAGGCTTGTCTTCTCCGCGCCGCCGTTCAGTAGAAATCCAGTTTTTTTTCGGTATGCAAATGAGTTTTCTCGCAACACTGAGGACGGTCCCCAGCGCTCAAACAGCACTGGGGGCATCCTCCCTTCTGCAAGAGAACTCTCCAGCACCGCTTCTACCTTCTTCTGGAATGCCCTTTCCCTGTGTCTTCTTTAGTCCTGGGTTTCAATCCCCAAGGCATGCGCAGTCGGCTCTGCCATTGGGTCTCAGGCAGAGGCGACTGAGCATGCCCACAGCCACAAGAAAATGGCTGCTTACACAGCGGGGAGACATCGTGGGGAAGGCATTCAAGAAGACGACAGAGGCGTTGCTGGAGATTTCTCTCGCTCCATTGGGGACACCCCCAGTGCTGTTTGAACACTGGGGACCGCCCCCGGTGCTGCAAGAGAACTCATTTGCATACAGAAGTAAACCCGGATTTCTACCGAATGGCGGCGCAGAGAAGACATCTAAAGGTAGGAGATGAATAGCCTTTCTTAAGGTTATTCCGACGTGTTAGTCAGAAAAAAAGTGTATCAAATGATAGGATCCCTTTAAACGGGTTGGATGGTAAAGCTAAACAGTGGAGAGCACATTTCTGCAGACACAAACTTTACTTCTTAAATGGCAGTGGCTAACGTAAAGGGAAATGCAACAATGGAAAAAGTTGACATGTTTGATTGGTCATATTACTGTACGTGACCTCAGTATATGATTGTGCATATTAGATGTATGGTCTTCTCTAAAGACGTTCTGCAGGTATAACTTGTGTCTGAAGCAATGCTTACAGAGTGCTGTAGTGTCTGTCTGCTTCGCTACAGTGTTTGCCTTCTGGCTCCGCAGACTGAGACTGGTACAAGCCTACACACTAGGAGTTATTTACAGACATGGAACACTAGCAGAGTCAATTGTCTCATCAGTTACATTTATTAAAATCCGCTCCGCAGCCTGGAAATCTACAAGCAACACAGTGAAATAATTACTGAAGAAACTTTGCAAGAAGAACAAAGGAAGAAGCTGAGAATAATTATTTGTTCTTGCTCAGAGTCCTCTGCTTCTCTGCATGTTCCACAATCTTCTCCTCTACATAAAGTCCTTTGCGTTTTCTCACAGAGTTCATGTATTTTCTTGCTTGATTTTCAGAGTCTGCTTTTTCTCCAAAGTGTAAGTATTCCTCCTCCGTGGTGGGGACCCAGAATGGATCGCTTGGAATGACCTGAATGAAAAAAAATAAAGTGATAATAATATTAATATGATATTAAAAAGGTTGTCCAGAACTTAAACGTTTCGTGCTGTATCCGGCACATTCTTCGTCGTGGACCCAGGTGTTCTGGCCTGGGTCTTGTAATTGGAACCAGCTCCCGACCCTGGGCCACTCCTCCCTCTCCTGATCTCAGTGGTAAATTACCTGTGTTTATAGGCGCTGGCTGACTATAGTAAATCCAGCCTCCATAGACTGGTAATTATCTGTGACATCAGGAGAGGAGGGAGGGGGCGGAGAGACCCAGAGTTGGGGGCTGGTTCTAATCACAAGACCCAGGGATCAGAACCATCCCAGTACCCCCAGGTCCATCATGAAGTATCCGTCAGATACAGCAATGTAAGTTTAAGCCCCCAAACAACTTCTTTGAAGGGGTTTCCTGCATTTAAAACAATTTGGTTACAGCTCAACTCTACTGCATTAAAGAGAACCTGTCAGTATATTTCTGCAGTCACATCTGAGAGAAGGAGAGGGTAGAGAAAGAGAGGTTTAACCATGAGATATACAGGTTTATGTGATATGTAAACAGCAGAATAAATCCTGACAGGACTCCTAGGAGAGACACTAAGAGTCCTGATATCCCACCCACACACAGTGATTGACAGCTCCCTCTGTATCAGTGTATATACTCAGTAACTGTGGTGGGCAGGGTAAGCAGGACTCTCACTGCTTCTCCTAAGAGTCCCGTCAAGATTTACTTCTGTATACGCAGAAATCCTGCTCCAAATCATATAAACCTGTATATCACAGAGTTCAGCTTCTCTTTCCATATCATAAACCGATATGTGTATGCAGTTTAAGCAAACCTATTTCATGCAGGCTGCAGCAACCACTTCATTGCTGATAGACCACCATTGCAATACATGTACTAGCAAAAGACCCATTTATACTGGGCAATAATACATCAGGGTCTGAGGGGCCAGTGCATGCAGAAATTCTCTCTTTGGCACTGGCGGTAATTTTTAAGATAGTCACTGGTGGCAGATGTGGTAGCATTAATAATTCTGGCGTATCATGGGAGGTTCCCGCATCAGTACTGAGTTCTACTTCAGCCATGGACTAGTACAGATTTCAGCTATAACTCATGCTAATCTTCTGGTTTAGTTATAGTAACTGTGTCAGGCTGAGGCGTCCCTAGCCTGCCTTGATCCCCCACCTAACCTGTCCACTTTTCTGACAAAAAAATAAAAATAAAAAAACAAACTGGCAAAACACGTCTTGCTGCTAACAGAAACGTAGCCAAAAAAGCACCACTTCTATGCCAAAAAATATACCTCTAAATGGCACATAGTACTTGTATTTAGCGGTCCCATAATAGATTTTACATTGGGGCCAGAATGTTTCAAGTTATGCCTCTAAGTCTGGGAATGGGCAGATTCGGAAAACAACCCACAAACTATTTTCCATAGGTAACACCATGACAGAGACCGTGTCATAGAAAGCCAAATAACGTGGATGGACATCAATCATAAAGAGAGAATCATACAGTAAGTATTATTAAAGCATTACAAAGAAAAAGCCGAACATCTGATCACACTGACTAATTTGATTCCAGCTCTCATTTTTGAGGTGCCCTTTGAAAGAAGCAATCTTGTTGCTAGGGGCAACTACGCCATTTTCACAGTTTTTAAATCTCCTTCACTACATTATTTTCCAATTTTACAGTTAAACAACAGACAACACATCCATTGTACCCGTTGACTTATAATTTTCTGCATTGGTTGTGACTCTCCTTGTAATCACATTGCATGGTTACAGATAAAGCCAATTAAAATCTGTGAAGATTAAGTCTGTTCTAACCATGACAGCAAGATTAACCATGTAACAGATTTCTTTCTGCTGCACATAACAAGCTATGGGACAGTATATACAGCTATTATTCCACATTGAGAATTCAGTATTGGGCATGTTCATGCAACTTGTGCATGGCCCAATTGTTATTGTTAAAAGGGTTGTCTGGGATTTAGGGCAAATTCAGGGACGACCAGTAGGGGTTTATAACCGAAGAAAAAAGACACAGTCACCTATGGCTGATGCTCAGTTGTCCAGTCCAGGTCCCATTTACCTCCCATGCGGAGACCTGCCACAGTGAAAGAAGAGAGATTAACATGACCACTGAGACCAGACAATGGCTTCGGCAGTCTCAGGACAGAACTCAAAGTGACTGCTGAGACCAGTGATTGGTCTCAGCAGTCATGTGAAACTCTATGCTTCCAATGCCGCGAGTCATAACACGGGAGGGAAAGCATATTGGGACTGGACAACAAAGGACCTGTGAACAGATGATCACGTCATCTTTATTTTTTTTTTTACAGTCACCATAGAGTTTACCTCTAAATCCTAGACAACTCCTTTAACTAAACAAGACCTAGAAATCTCTTAGTCTGTACTCACAAATGACACTATAAAGTCAGACTTTTATCAAGTAGCATCCCATAATGAATACACTCATGACTCCAATGAAAGCATTGCAAAACTGTGAAGGTTAACAACCTCTTAGACAACGTTTACATCTGCGCTGGAGTCCGTCACCGAGTCTGCCGAAAATCAGCAGAGTAAAAAGTTCTGAATGGAGGACTTTTTCCACCACTGGTTTCAGTTTGAAAATGACTGACAACTGACAAACTGTATTATAGTGAATGGGGTCTGCAGGGCTCTGTGTGTAACTGCTGTTTCAGGGGTCTGCCTATCCGTTGTGTAGGTCCCCCGATGGACCAAAAGTACGGAAATGTAACGCTAGTGTAAACCAAGGTTGACTGTTGTACAAAGACTAACTACAGACGATCATTAAGAACCACGGTTTCTCAAAATTTACCTTATTTAAGAACATTAGCACAGTATAAAAAAAAACCTAAAAATTAAATAAGAAATTATATATATGCTATATATAATCAGTGGAGCAGTGCCTATTATCTGATGCTAAGAACTGAAGTTGTTGAGGGTGATGAAAGGTCCTCTTTAAGTTATCACATACATGACCAATGCATTTTCATATAGACTCAAATCAGTGACAACGGCCCAGAAAAACAAAACAGAATAGGACTTGCACTGAGCAAAGACTTTATGGGTCAGTGGGATGTCCATTAAAAAACGAACAGTACTTAGATGAGATATCTGTCTGCGTAAATAAGCCTTAATAGGACTCCAATAATGTTATTTTGGCAATCCCTCACGTAATAAGGTAAAGTCACTAAATGTTTGCATACATAATGTCTACAGATACAAATACATAACGTGCTGGTGCCTAATGAGACGCACATATAGTAAATGGTCTGTGTGTGGTGGGCCACAAGCCTCATTACCACCTCCTCCAGTAAGCTGTCTGCATAGGTTGGCTCGTGTCTAAGATGTGCTGTGGACTGACTGCATGAAAAAGCAAACATCCAGATTTTTCTCACAGCTAAAAACTTATTTTGGGATTAGCAGATTTTGATTTAGAAGAAAAAACCTAGTTTCCATCGAACAGAAAATTAATTTTTTTTCTGCAATTGTTCTACAGTGGAAAAAACCACACATTTGTTGGGATTTACTAGGCTGAATATGCCAAATTATGACTTGGAGGAAATGTGTCACCAAAATAGCCCATTTTTAAACCAAGTATTTATGTGAAACATATTTTTTAAGATTTTTTGATGAACTTATTTTAAATTTTCCATGTCACTATCCATATAACTTACAATATGCTGCAATTTTTACTCTGGCGACTAGGCCTAATAATAGGTTGACATTTGACAATTCTGCAGGGGCTTCCATTGTAACAGGAAATGGAAGGAAACAGGATGACATGGACGGAAAATAACTGAAATAATTAGTTGAGATGACTTTTGATTATTTTCCGATGAAAATCTAGCCCTAATACATTTCTTTATGAGAATTGATCCCAACAAAGTGGGATGAATTCTTTGCAGTAGATTATAAGAGATGATGTACCTCCCTGTGTTCCGACAGAGGCTTAAGCGAAGAATACACTGGGTTCGGACAGCAATAATATGGGGCTTGTGACTTTATGGGTGCATCATAGTGGGCCCATTTAGTCTTGGGACATCTGTTAAAGGAATGAGCTGCTCATGATGGGATATTTCCATATTGGTACGTATGCTAACGACAATAAGAGTTCACAAGTAACACAACCAATAGCATCCCTAAACGTAAAAAAGGAGTCCATCGGACTGTAGTGATCTCTTCTATAATAAGTGTATAATGGACAGAAGACATCCACATCATTCCTGCTGTTCATGAATATAAAGGTCTTGTTATCACGTTGAAAGGAAATTCATATTGATGTAATGCGGGCAGATTAAAATGTTCTACAGTTCCACAGTATGAGGTCTGTGGTTGCATTATGCACACATTGAACATACATTATGTAATTATGCAGCAAGCCTCCTTGGCTATAGAACACAACAGGATATACGCTACCGCCCTAGTGTGATGTATTGTATACAAGCTGTAGCCTCTAAAATAAAAATAAGCTAACAGGTTCATTCTGTATACAGTACGCGCCTCTCATGAGAACCGGCACAAATGGCAAATTACCAAAAAAATAAGCTAAATGAGCAATCAATGCCGCTCCCGTCTTTAAGTGGGATTGATGGATGAGAAAAGCTTCTCACTCTTATCTGTGTGTTCAAACACAGGCCTCTGATATAAGGCAGAAAATGACAAATTACTCCAAGCTAAATTAGGAACTTGGCAAGGAGCCCCCAAGTCTCTGGTGGACAGACAGGTACCATTAAGTGCAGGACAGATGGAGTGAATCTTAGCAGTAAGTAAACATCTATCCAAATCTTTTTTTTCTGCTGAGTGAAAACACCAGGCACTTCCAATGGGAAATCTGTCACAATGCATCTGCTGCTGATACATGATACAGCACAAGCATAGGTAATGCACCAGCCTATGTCTACGGCTGCAAACATTCCCCAGACACTCGCACGTTCTTTAACCATTTAGATAGAACCACAGGGCTGACTGATCGCTGCCTGCACACATGCCGAAGGCACAGCCACAATAAACCTTTGTCTTCTCCCGCCGCAGAGAGGAGGGGACACTGGTTATCATAACCCAAAATATGCTGGGTGGTCTTTATAATAAGGAGCGTCGCGCAGGTTCTAACTGGTTACCAGCAAAACGAACACTGGTCAGTGATTGGGTGGTCAATAAGGCCATAATAAAAGAAAACATTCAAGGCAAAGCAAAAACAGCTACAGAAACAAAGCTAAGAAGGAATTTAACTAAAGATATCACAAATAGCTAAGGGTCCTATACATGGGCAATAATGAGCCCACAAAACTGCAAACTGATTGCCATTTGTTGGAATACCTTTAAACAAGGCAATGATCTTATGAGACATAGATCAATATGTAACACAAATAGTTATGTGTTACATATTTATCCATCTATAGATATATAGATAAATAAATAGATAAAGATAGATAGATAGATAGATAGATAGATAGATAGATAGATAGATAGACACACTATAGAATATACAGGTAGACATTTTATGCAATATACAGAAAAACGCAAAACACAGATAGATAGGATATATTGATCGATAGTTATCAGATGATAGGTAGATAGATCATTATGAGATAGACAGATGCATACATACATAGTTATAGGATAGATAGACATATAGTTATGATAGATAGATAGATAGATAGATAGATAGATAGATAGATAGATAGATGCATAGTTATAAGATAGGCAGATAGGATAGACAGATAGATAGGATATATTAATCGATAGTTATAAATAGAGATGAGCGAGTAGTATTCAATCGAGTAGGTATTCGAACAAATACTACGGTATTCAAAATACTCATACTCTATTGAATATTACTTCTATTCGCAGTAAAGATTCGATTCAGAACCAGTGTTGATTGGCCGAATGCTATAGCATGCGTATAGCATGCATATAGCATGATTCATGCGGGCAGTGTGTGGCAAGCACACGGAGCCCATTATATGCTATGAGGTCCGTGTGCTTAACTGTCCAGCGCTTGCAGTTGCGCTGATATTCCGTCCGGTCCGGGGGGGGGGGTGTCCTCCTGCGGACTCCTTCCGTATGGGAGGCAAGCGCTAATGTGAACCGGCCCATAGTCTATGGGGTCTGTGTGCTACAACTGCACTTCGCTCCTCCTAAACACTCTCCTCCTGCTACTCATGGACTTGGTGACTCCCATTTGTCGAATAGTGGTTTCCCCTGAAATGAGCATTTTTTCCCATAGACTATAATGGGATTCGATCGAGTAATACTTTAAATTAATATTGAATCTCGAATATTTCACTACTCGCTCATCTCTAGTTATAAGGTAGGTCGGTGACAGAGAATTATGAGATAGATAGATAGATAGATAGATAGATAGATAGATAGATGCATAGTTATAAGATCGACAGGATATATTGATCGATAGTTATCAGATGATAGGTAGATGATAGATCATTATGAGATAGACAGATGCATACATACATAGTTATAGGATAGATAGTTATAATAGATAGATAGATAGATAGATAGATAGATAGATAGATAGATGCTGTATATAGGCAGAACATTATATTTGTTCAGTGGACAATACACCCCATCAATCATAGTCCTCTCCCTATGATTCCTGTAACCACAGAAATGTTATTTTTATGCCGGGAAGCCTCCTTTGTTGCCTGATGAAAGTACATTTCATAGTATAATTGTAGAATTTCTTGGGCTGTTTTTTCTTCTCCCCAAGTGTTATTTTTGGAGCAATTAAAGGTTTCTTCACAAAGGCCTTGTGCATTTGCAGATACTAGAGGAGGACATGAAAAGAGTTGTGTGATGCTGCTTCTCCTTTAGGGGGTTTCGCTGTGTACCTTTGGAGACACACGTTTGGAATTAATACATTTCAGTGCTTGTCTTTTATCAGCTGCGGCACAAAGGACTAGGCAGTTCTTTTGGAAATAATTATTTGAGAAATGTATGTCTTTTTGGTAATGCTAAGCCCCTTTTATGTTGCCTATGGATTTTCTTTGTTTTTATATCTGAATTTGCTTTAATCCAGGTTTTCCCATCCATATGGTTTTGTAACATAAAAAGAATGTATTGTATTCATGAATCTTTCTTGTGTGTTGGATACAGGAGGTTAAACACTCTATGCAGCATGGTATCTGGGCCTCTGGTTGTATCCTGAACATCAAAAACATTTTATATGGCCTATTCCCTGACCTGATCATCTGTTAGGTTAGATGGGAAGATAGCAATCTCCTGATATGTGGCCACATTTAAATGGAGTCATACACCTTGTAATTGGAGTTAGTGTAGGTCGTTCAGAAACATAGACATGTTTACTTGTGTAGTGCATTGAAAAAATCCACTTATAAAAGGCTGATGTAAGTGTAGAAGGGTGGACAGGTCACAGCTGGGGAAGGGGCACGTTATGTGCCCTGGATGCTGGGTGCATGGTGCCACTCTGCCTACACCAGGGTATGTACAAACAGAGCTCAGCCTGCAAAGTGAATTATGCCCTATGGAAGAATGTCTAGCTCTGATTCTAAACTAGAAAGCGAGGGACCACAACATCTGTGAGGTATACAATACATGCAGGCTATAATGAGAGTCACCATCCATTAGTGGTTCCCCCTACAAGGATACAGTTCCTTTACTCTCAGATTTACACCAATTGGGTTTTCACAGCATATTGAATGTATATACTATACATTTTATTAAAGCCATCAGACTAACTGCATAAACACATCACCCCAATTTCCCAATACAGCAGTGGGAACCTGTCACAATAAAATGCATTATGATCTGGAAGCAGCATGTTATAGAGCAGGAGGAGCTGTGCAGATTGATATATAGTTTGTGGGAACATACAGTATATTTTTAAAGTTGTCATACATTCTCAGCTTAGGAGTCCAGGAGGCGGTCCTATTAGTGACTGACAGTCTTCTCTTTATAACTACACTGCTCTTCTTGCTCTATAACATGTTTTAAGGGGAGTCAGGAGTCTATCAGCAGTAAGATGCTTATAAATCTTGCAACGGTCATTCTACAGTTTCCAGTTATGTCTCTGTTACTCAGCTTTTGGGGCCCAATTTGTATGTACATTATTAGTTTATTCGTATGAACATGAGGCGGGAAGTGCTTTAGGGTATGCCTTAGCTGTGCATGCCTTTAATGTCAACCTACACCCAGAGTCAGTACTGAGCCTGAAAGGAGCAATGCTTTAGACTGGGGAGAGAGATGTCAATGGAGGGTGGACCTGGGCAGGATATGGGGTAGAAATCTAAAGTAAAGTCCAGGCAAGTTAAGGCATACCCATCAAAGCACTTTACACCCCTTTGTAGGATATGAATAAAAAAGTGATTTACATGAAAATGGGGCCCAAAGCTGAACAACAGAGACATACTTGGAAACTGTACAATGACCTTTGCAAGGTTTATAAGCAGCTTACTGTTGATAGACTCCTGAAATGATACGGGGTATTCCAGGCTTATTTAATTCCCCCCAAATAAACCAACACCTTTTACAATAAGCCAGCCACAGTAAATCCTGTTCTAGCCTAGCCCATTAATTATGTTATGTCTTTCGCTTCTAGGAATAAATGGAAAGAAATGAGTGTGGGTCCTGATCTGCCCGGATCTGTACAACTCACAGAACATAATAAACCCTACTTAGGAATATGGCATGCTGCTTTCCTTTAAAAGGGCTCAGGTTTCTGTAATAGCAGCGAGCAAGCAGTGCCAATGAGGTCTTCACACTTCCATATACTTAATCATTTCCACATGGTCTTTGCAATTGAAATGCAGACTTCTGAAATGCATACGCCTAGTTATCTTCTGAGAACACAAGGCCTTTTCTTACAACTCCCTGAACTTCTCCAAGCCTTCAGGTTAGGTAACTAAGGATTGGTGAAGTGTGAGGTGAAGCCTGCTGTCACACACGAAGCTCTAAGCACTCTTTGTGTTACAGAACAGGCCTGCAGCAGGCTAAGGACCACGGCCAGGACAAACTCATTATGTGACTGTCTGCAGGGCCTGGGCATCAACTGCTGGGGGTAGAAGAAAAAAGAATGCTTCTAGGCAAATCCACCTTAATGGCAATGCCATTCACAGTCAGCAGTAACCGCCAACACACAACTGAGTTAATATCACATCCAATGCAGAATCTCTAATCTATCTACTCTTCCCCCTTAGGGCACACTGAAGGGGATTTTAGTTTAGGTCATCTGCCTATGTGGCCACTATTTTAGAACAGGTCTCTAGCAGAACAGATAGATCATCTAAAAAATACAAAGTTATAATAGTGTTGGAAAACATAAGATAGTGGAGAAAAATAATGCCCCCGCTGGGTAAAAACACAAGACGACAAGTCCATGAGCCAGAAAGTTTAAAGGGATTGACCATTGAAATGAATTTTTTTGGCGATCACACGTCGGTATAGCCTTTAGAAAGGCTATTTGTCTCTTAGGGAGCGTTCACACTACCGTCGGTGTCCGACAGCTAGTGTCGCTGCTAATGTCCGTTCAAAATCTTGTGTGGACATTAGCATTGGATACTAGCTGTGTCTGTGATATTTTGCATTGATTTAAATGGACATCGGGTGCGTTCTTTTACTGTTCGTGGGTGTTATTAACTGTCCGTTCCCAAAGATGTCTGACTTTTCAAGTGGACAGCAAAAACCTACATGGCAGGTTTTGGCCTCCCAAAAATGGCCGCCGGCCGGTATGCACACTCGGCTCTGCTGGTGTCTCACTGGCAGACCCAACTGCGCAGGCGTCGGAGATGACGCAAATGAAGACGACAAAAGAAGGGGAGGATCCAGCCGAAGATAGAGGCGTCACTGGAGTGTGTTCTCGAGCAGCAGTGGGGACGTCCCCATCGCATTTTCAGCGCTCGGGCCCGCCCCCATCGCTGCGAGAGAACTAATTTGCATACCAGTAAAAACTGGTATTTCTAAGGAATGGCACAGCGGAGACCACGTCTAAAGGTAAGAGACGAATAGCCTTTCTAAAGGCTATTCTGACGTGTGATCGCCCAAAAAATTCATTTCAATGGTAGAATCTAGAGATGAGCGAACACTAAAATGTCCGAGGTTCGAAATCCGATTCGAACAACCACACACTGTTCGGCTGTTCGAACGGATTTTGAACCCCATTATAGTCTATGGGGGGAAATGCTCGTTTCAGGGGTAGGCAAAATTCGATACAATTATACTTACCAAGTCCATGAGTGACGGTCGGGCTGCATTCCCCTTGAAGTCTTCTCCGGGCGCAGCGCCCCCGCGGCGTCTTCCGGCTGGAATTCACTCTGCCTATGCATCGGGGCCTAGGCAGAGCCGACTGTGCATGCAAGGGCATGCCCGCGCATACGCAGTCGGCTCTGCCTAGGCCGGATGCCTAGGCAGAGTGAATTCCACCCGGAAGAAGATGCAGGGACGCAACTCGGAGAAGACTTCGGAAAGGTAAGAGAAGAACCAGCGTTGATTGGCAGAATGTATAGCATTCTGCCAAACAACGCTGGTTCTGCATCGAACCTTAAACTTCGAACACTAAACTTAAACGATCGAACACTACTCGCTCATCTCTAGTAGAATCCCTTTAAGGGAGACAGCATAACACAAAAAAACAAGGGGATTTAAGCTAAGGATAGATGATGGCTGTGGTCATGCATCCTGTTGGATTCATGTTTTGTTGTGGTAGCTTGCTGGTCGAAACATGGCCACATTCACTTTTCTTAGCTGCGGTGCCGGCAGCATAACACTACAATGTCTACCAGTACAAAGTTGTATTTTATCTGAGAAGTAAAACGTTGCAGGTCCAGAGCAGAGACAGAGTAACAACTGCATCAACCCTAAATCAATGGATTTCAAGGTGTGTACCTGAGACGGCAACGACTAGACTGTTATAGATCAGATTCTCCTCTACTCACTGTATGTAGTATATGGAAGCTAGTCTCCATCCACCAGTTCAGAGAGGACTATAAATTCCAGCTTCAGCAGGTGGAGGGTAGAGTACTAAAAACTGCAGGATATAAGTCATATTGATTGATTGATTTTTTTTTTCCTTTTGTTTCTATTGTGGAAGCATGGACAAGACTCAAGACCTGATCAGCGGGATTTCCTGTGTGGACATGTGCCTGTTACCATCCCCCATGAGCTAAGGACAGCATGGTCACCATGAGGCAGACAATGCATGGAGGAGATGCCTGCATGGAAGTGCGGACTTCTTCTTTCAAGGAGATGATTTTTGGTGTCTATTGCTGATGTGTGAAGATGTCTGTGGCTCACTGACATTTCTTTCTTTTACTGTGGACACGTGGGACTCTGTTACAGCCTGGGAACCTACCATCACCCACCTAACCCACAAGTTTATGGAAGCTTAGCAAGAGAGCAGCACCCTGTCTACCTGGATGGCTTCAGACCTCTCTGGGCAGTAGAACACAGTGGTAAGAAGAAAGGAGGAGGGCTTGTGATGAAGGACATTTGGGACATTTTTCTTTGTGGTTGAGGAACAACAGTGTTGATGCAAGATACCGAACTATCAGCTGTGAGCATGAGATCTCACTACCTAACAAAGAACTACCACGTTATCATGATAGCTGCCTATGTCCCCCACCTCTGCAAAAAAAAGTTTCTGCCTGTTATATCTACGTGCTGTGACCCCCCCCTCCCCTCCTCGTGTCTTCCAACCACAGTCGGCTGTATCAACATCACTTCACACAGAGAACTAAATGATCCTGCAGTGTGTCTGTGTTTCTTTCTTTTTAGTTGCTATGATTCCTAGGATTTCTCTATCTGCCATGGGCTTGTATGTGTTTCTCTCTTGTTATATACTACTGTACCATCTATGAAACTGTATCACTGAAATTTCCCCATTGTGGGACATTAAAAGATTATCTAATCTTATATAATGACCAAAAAAAAGTATTACTTCTCATGTACACATACAGCAGCTGATTCTGTCACATGAAACCACAGGTACACTTTAATTGAAAGTTAACAGAGACTGTGCACGCTTAACTGTCACCACCATGTTACAGAGCCCATTGCAGTGATAAACAACATACCTCTGTTGTCTTTTGTATATTCGAAGAAAATCTTAGAAGCCTTATGCAAATTAGGCAGTTAGTGCACTGGGGGCGGGCCTTTAGCTTCGTAGAGCATTGATCTTAATGCTTACAACCCTACACCTCCTGCCTGCAACTGGATAGTTGATCCTCCCAATGCTATGACATCATTCATAGACCAAGAGCAGTGCTCCCAGAGGAGAAGCCCCTCATGCACAAACTGCTTCAAATGCACAAGATTACAAAAGTGGCATCCATAACAAAGATATGTTGTTTATCACAGTAATGTGCTCTGTAACATGGTGGAGACAGTTCAATATGCTCTACTTGGGGAGGTGGTACACTCCCTTTAATGTTACTCAACACAGTTTGGACATTTATTAGCTTCCTATGTTATTAGTGTCCTCCACTGCAATGTTCAATTTCCTGCAAATATATTTTATAAGGGTTAAAATTGTTCTAAAATGTGGAGTGTCTGAATGTAACACGTGATACGAAATCAACATTTTTTGTACATGTGCCCACTCGCATTGCTTGAAAAATACATTTATGCCTAGATGTAGCTTTGAAGTAATGGACCTATTGAATACCATTGTACTATATACATGAATAACCTCTGGACTGAATACTTTCTTGATTATCAATACAAAATTACTGACACTTCAGATCTCCGGAGCTGCCCTTCCTCCCTGGCTATAGAATTGCCGATATTGCTGCGACTGATGCTGTGAAGTCCACTGGCCAACTACTGGCTGCCATGAACGCCGCTTTATTGTGAGCGGTCACAGAAGGAGAGCAAAATGTGAGATTAAAAAGTCAGTGACTACACAAAGCTTAATAAGGGAATTGTCAGAAAATAATATCCTGCACCTAGTAACAGTGAGGACCCAAAGAAAGGGCACCCTTACATGGTGTAATCCTCATCTCTGATTATATTACTACCCTGGCACGTGTCAATGTCTGTAATTCATCAGCTACAAAGGCCTGCTTTGCAGGGAATGCACACAACAAAATCACGGATGACTTTCTATTGTAATAGAGTTGATATAATAAATGAATTTCAGCCGTACTGCATTTGTCAATACTATTACCCAGCCAAGAGTTGCCTAGCATTACGACCGCTCAGGGATTGGGTCTATATAATACCCTTTATAATCCCGCTATATTTCTTATTTCATTTATTTGTCCTAAGTGAGACTGATAAAATGCAGGCACTATAGTGTTCAAAGCCACGTAACAGTTTCCTGCTCGGTCACAAATAAAGGGGCTTTCTTTCTTTCGCAGCCACAGAGAGGATAATACGATACTTCTCCAAGAAGACAAATGCATTGTGGGATACAGACTGGCAAACACAATATGAACCATTTTATTAAGGAAATACATTAGTCTTTGAAATGTCAGGTGCCACAGAGGACAAGTTTAATGACTGGCTCAAAATGACAGATGAGATCCATTTTAGTATATATATTAAAAAAAAAACAAATACTGAGCACAGCGGTAACCTCTAGGGCTATAAATATTTCTGACTTCTAAGACGGACTGATTATTACAGTGTGATGTAGATTTATTACAACTGTGTGCTGCATACAATACAATCTGTTAGGGGGGGAAATAATAGTATACTGCCCCGCCATACATTAGAACAGCTCCGATACTATGTATTTTATAAATGTTACATTACACATAAGGAACCAAATGATTCAGTGTATTCCCTCATGTAAAGTGGATAGCCTCCTCCTACTCCTTGTGGATCAGTGTCTGCTCTTAGAGGTTGCTCAAGAGATGGCATTTAATAAAAGGAGTAATCCGGGCCTAGACATAAGCCATCATTAAGGATCAAGGATATTCATTCATGGCACCTGAGTCCTATGTGTAAGACCAATAATACTGGTTAATATTCCATTCTGCTAGATGGTGCAAATAATGTGTGAACGGACCATATATGATAAGGTCACCTGCCTCAAATATATATATATATATATATATATATATATATATATATATATATATATATATATATATTCATTCATTCAGCTGAAGAATTTGATGATAAAGGTAATTTCAAACTCAGATCTAACACAAATAATTTTTAATGTTTCTGTGTACTAGTAATGTATAAATGAATAGAATATGTGAATATAAGAAACTTTGTAATATATATTATTCGAGATGAGCGAGTAGTATTTGTTCGAGTAGGTATTCGATCGAATACTACGGTATTCAAAATATTCGTACTCGATCGAATACTACTAACTATTCGTAGTAAATATTTGATTCAGAGCCAGCGTTGATTGGCCAAATGCTATACAGTGTATAGCATTCGGCAAATCAAGGTTCTGCAGCAGGCTCGTCCTTGCTAGTCAGGAGAGCTGGCAGCTTGCGGTTACGAGGGAGCTTACTTTTTCTCATAGGAATGAATTGAACAGCGTTGATTGGCCAGTGTACAGCATTCGGCCAATCAACGCTGGTTCTGCCGGAGGCTCGTCTGTGAGGAGGCGGAGTCTAAGATCGGACCACAGCAGTCTCCATTGTGGTCTGATTTTAGACTCCGCCTCCTCACAGACGAGCCTCCAGCAGGACCAGCGTTGATTGGCTGAATGCTGTAGACTGGCCAATCAACGCTGGTCAATTAATTCCTATGAGAAAGAGAGTCAGCTCCCTCGTAACCGAAAGCTGCCAGCTCTCCTGACTAGCAAGGACGAGCCTGCGGCAAATTAACACTGGTTCTTCAGCAGGCTTGTCCTTGATAGTCAGGAGAGATGGCAGCTTGCGGTTACGAGGGAGCTGGCTTTTTATCAGCGCAACTGCAAGTGCTGTGCAGTTAAAGTTCACGGTCCCCATAGACTATAATGGGGTCCGTGCGCTTTAACTGCACAGCGCTCCTCCTAAACACTCTCCTCCTGCTATTCGTGGACTTGGTGACTCTCCTTCAGTCGAATAGTGGTTTCCCCTGAAACGAGCATTTTTTCCCATAGACTATAATGGGATTCGATATTCGATCGAGTAGTCGACTATTGAGTCTACTCAAAACGAATCTCGACATTATTATACTTGAGGGTCTGAAAAGACCCCCGATTATAATGACCGGAGGCCCAGGAGAGGTAAGGGAACATAAAAAACCGTGTTACTTACCTCTTCGGGTAGGGTTAAGGCCTACTTGTGTGACATCCCTGACTTTACATCTTTACATGACCGGAGCCTGTGTCCTTTGCGTTGCGACACAGACCCCCCAGGTCACGTGACATCCCGGACGTCATTGAAGATGGCCGCCATCAGCGGGAAGTACAGATAGGTAAGTAACAGTGATTTTTTATGTTTGTATCCCTCCTGGGTCTCCGATTATTATACTCTGGTGTCTGAAAAGCCCCCAGAGTATAATAATTGTTCATGAGTGTCCACAATGGGGTATAATGCTGGATGAAGGGGCCACTATGAGGTATAATGCTGTTTGCAGGGGCCACTATGAGGTATAATACTGTGTGCAAGGGCCACTATGGGGTATAATACTGTGTGCAGGGGCCACTATGTATAATAGTGCATGCAAGAATGTGGGGAAACGGGTTGGTCAGGGTCTTCAGTGTTGGGGGGGCCATGTCGAAAGTTCGCCACGGGGCCCCGCCATTCCTAGTTATGCCACTGATTTACACCCAATTAACAACATAGTGCAACCCTCCCCCCCCTCCCTCCAGTGTAATATATAAGTAGTTCATGAGCAAAAGAGTAAAATTGGTTTCCAGTTACACAACTATCTATTGTAGGGCTTCAGTGATGAAAGCTCTCTATATAGTCAGCAATAATGACAATCTTACTATGAGGCAGTTTTCACCTGACCAATATTGCTGCTCAGTAAGGCTGCTTGCACACTACAGTAACACTACAGTCTACGGGCCGTGGATTCTACATCTCCATAGACTTCTATAGAGCCTGCAAAATTCACAGCTTTGTGCACAAAGAAGTCCATGGAACCGCCAAATCCATGGCCTGGAGGCCTGTGAAAAGTGCTGCAGTGTGCAAGCAGTCACTAAGGATACCAGACATGTTTTGCCAATATACATGTGTGTGATTCATGTGTATGTATGCGTGTGTGCATGGTCCGTGTATATGTATGCATGTATGTGTGTGCGTGCGCGATCCATGTGTATGTATGCGTGTGTGCATGCACCTGTGTGGTCCGTGTATATGTGTGCATATGTGCGCGCACGTGTATGTGTGTGCATGCATGTGATCCATGTATATGTATGTATGTGGTCCGTGTATATGTATGCATGTGTGTGAACGTGTGTATGTGTGTGCATGTGTGTGATCCACGTGTATGTATGCATGTACGTGTGTGGTCCGTGTATATGTATGCATGTATGTGCGCATGTGATTATGTGTTTGTGCATGCGCAGTGCAAGTGTCCATGCGTGCGGTAGTTGTGTGTGAGTACGCATGTGCTGTATTTGTCCATGTGCGTAGTGTGCATTCATCTGAGTGTGTTTGCGTGCGTGTGTGGTCCTTGCATGTGCGTGTGTGTGTATATATATATATATATATATATATATATATATGTGCGTATGTGTGTGTGTGGTGTGCATGTGGTATTTATGGGGTGATGTTGTGGTATTTGTGGGGTGGTGTTTGTGTTTTGTGTGTCTAGAGTGGTCTGGCGTTTGTGTGGTGTGTTGTGGTACTTGTGTGGTGTTGTGCTTGTGGTTTTAGTGTATGTGTGCTGTCTGTGTGGTGTTTATATGGTGTTTGTGAAATGTTTGAGTGTGGTGGTGCGGCCCCTTTAGCAGCAACTCTTTGGCGCCGTCGCTATAATCCGTCCCTGTCATTCACAACTGTTGCTTTCCCCTCAACACTTTCACTTTTCCCCATTATAAGAACGGTATAGGGCCTAACTTTGGGGGCGAGATGTAACATGCGCAGTATTCTGCTCCTGCGTGGAGAGGGGGCATGCCAAATTTCATCCAAATCGGGCAAGAACTGTGGATTTGTATAGAGCAGACTACTACAGATTTTGAGTTTTATATATATATAGATTAAGGAAGTCTGTTTCCTTCTCCTCTTATTAGGTTCTCTGCTCTTTATTTGTAAGGAATCTGTCTCCGTAATAAACTCACATACAAAAATCTATGGAGTGGGGAGAAGGTGGAGATTATTTGACTTACTGCTTCACTGTGTGTCAGAGGAGCTATCAGTCACAGTATAGCAAAGCTTAACGTCTGCAGTTATGTGTCTTTTCCAACAGTTTCCTCCTTTCCCTCCTCCGTAGACTTCTACGTAAAAAGCAGTAGAGAAGGAGACCTATTTCTTTAATAATATATACTACAAAGGTTCTTATATTCATCTACTCTGTTCATTTTCAAAAAGTTGGTTTACAAGTGGAGGTACACTAAACCTATTAGTGACTAGCATATAGACTTTCTACATTGGTCAGTAATCGGCCTTATTCTGATGCAAATGGCTTTTTACATCATTTGCAGTGGAATAATGTAGGGGTTTGGAGGGGAGGCATTCAAACATAAAAAAGGTGTTACGTTCCCTGAACTCTAGCGCTGAAGAGAACAGGAAGTCACATTGGAGTACAGGAAAGGGGAGTAACATTACTTTTATGTTTGATCCCAAGGGTGCTTGGGGCAACATTTCAATTTCCACCTCAGGCAGCAGAAAAGCCAGAATCAGCCCAGGACACTGGAGCCTAGTTGTAAAACTGCTCCTAATGCCCAGGAACTAACAGTCTCAAATGTTTAACCTCTTAGATTTTTTAATTTCTTTAAAAAAAAAAAAAGTCTAAACAAAATGGTACCAGAATTGCCTATTTTTGTCTGTCGGCCACTAAAAAACCTTATAAAAGACAATCAAAAAGTGTTGTCAGGTCTTCACACAAAAAAGCCCTTGCACTATTTTGCAAAAAATTATTAAGTTATGGGTCTTGGAAAGTGACCATGGAAAAAAAAATATTCCTAAAGGGTTTTTACTTTGCACACTAAACAACAATACAAATTTGATATAAATGTAATAATATCAACCCAGTGAATAAAGTTATTACGTTATTTAAGTCACATGGTGAATGGCGCAAAATCTATAGCATAAAGAGGCAATGGCAAAATTGCAGTTTTTTTTCTATTCTTTTCCAGAAATAGGCCCTATATTTTCACTAGTTCACAGATGATGTAGTGGATGGAAGAGGTAGATCTCTCATTTATGACATTCTTGTGTGGTATAAGAGGTTCGCCTGACTTTTTCTATAAATGTATTTATTTTAAAATATACTCTTTTTTTTGGCATCACTGGTGTAAACCTAAAGTGTACCTTTAATGAAGTTACACAGAAACATAATGTCTATCTCGTCATACTGTAGTAGAGTATTCTAAGGCTCTACTGCACCACAAGAGAACATGTGTTATAGGTGACTAGTGCACAGACAAGACAAAAAGGATAAAGTACTTATTAGCAAAGTGAAATAAATATGCAGGCACAAATATGTTGTGACTGCAATACAAAAGTAAACCTGGTGGGGTATCTATTTTCCTAGTGCAGCAAGAAGGCAAGTTATGACATTTGTAGAAGACTGGAGAAAGACTCCCATATTAAGTTGAACTCCTTCTATACTTCCAATGGGAAGTCAGTATACCCCCTCAACACACATAAGATTGGTGGCCAAGTCCCTGGCAAGTGGCAGGTCCAGTCGACTTTGTTGTTATGTGTATGTCTACCTTGACAATAAGTTCCAATTGAAAATCTTTGCATTACAGGAGTTGGAAAAAAATAACACACTTTTTACATAGTCAAGTTAAACTCTTCTCGATACACCTACCATGACTAGTAACTCTCCTTTTTTTCCTAGTCATATAGCTTATGTTGTGGTTGATACACTTCATTACTTGTGTTGTTCTAAAAATCTATTTATATAAGACATGTGATATATCAGACCTGACAGAGTTCCAAAGGGGAATGATTGTTGTTGTGCACTTGGTAGAGGCATCTTTGACCCAAGTAGCTGGGTTTGTCAAGGTCTGCTATTTTCATGATCATGTGTAAATATGCAAAGACTGGCAAAACATCTGCAGACAGAAGCAGCTGTGGTCGAAAGTCAAAGTTTGATACGAAGATCAGTAGAGACAAAAAAAATCCACAAAACTGTAGCCCCTCAATTTACTACTGAGCTAAATTTAAGTTTAGGGGTACCAGTATTAGTAAAAACCATCAGGCGTGCACTGCACACAAATTAAATCCATGGGGGTGTAGCAATAACCAAACCAAAGTCAAGCTTTGACTTTTGACTATAGGTCCTTCTTTTGTATGTTTTGCCAGCCTCTTAATACTGAGATGTGATCAGCAACCAGTTAATCCAGAAAATGGACAGTATATCAATGATTCCATATATAAATTGGTACTTGCAAAGTTTTATCTCATGTATAGTCAATGCTGATAAAGTTTTCGGAATCTGTCTTTCATGTGGACAAATAAAACATACACTCTGAAAATACTGAGCGTGACCACTGACAATAGTAATCTTTCCTTTAATCTGAAGGTCAGTAAAAGGCAGAGAACTATATCAATAGTTTTTAGAAGGAAATCAGTATTACGTGGATTGTACCAGAGTGCACACGCTATGTAATATGGTTCCTTTGTTTTATCTTTTTTTTTCCACCAGTCCTTCAGAACTCCCACTGGGCAGTAATGTGTCTTAAAATTTCAATGTTTTCTCACTCCTGAAATCCAACTCTGCTCCAGACAGACACCTAACATCTGGCATGGGAGCGGGGTGTGCCTGCTAGGCAAGATCAGCTGTTATCTTAATGAGAACAAAACCAAACTGGGCACATTTCTACGACACTACTGGTATAAAATGGAATCACTTAAAGGACCAATTAATAATGTGTAAGATTTTACACACTATTGCAAACAAGGCTCATACCAGCTACCTGCTTCCAGACTAAACTGTGTCTGAAAAATAAGAAGCGGTGATGGGATTTTCTTTTTTTTGTGCATTAACAATCCAAAAGCTTTTCTAGCTGGCGACACACAATTACCTTTAGGGACTCAAAGTATAAGAAGTATTAATTACAAACAGTGCACATAAGAAGTGCTGCTATCCATAATACTCATATTACAACAGCTTTTTTTTTTTTTTTTTTTAAAGCTTGGTTGGAAAATGAGAGCAGTATCTGGAAATTATGACGAAATACAATCCATCCATGTGGTCAGATAGGAGTTTTCCAATTGTCTAAACATGTATGCGGCTGTGACATCTGGTCAATATTAACTGCATAACAATTAAGAACTAATAAAGAGTTCCCCCGTCATATTCGTGGACATTAATCTAAGACAGAAATAATATTTGCATTATTTCTCAAGTCTAAGGGCAGTAAAGCACATGAAATATTAACATGAATGAATTACGAAGGGGTCCCCATCTGCCAGGTCTTCTACGATAGTCTCATTTGATGTGAGGGCTATTCAGAAGGAATAATTTGTTTACCTCCCAGTGACTGAACACCAGCTGGGGGCTGGCCAGGCCACTTGTCCTTTTTCTTATTTCATCAGCAAAGCCAAAGCTTTCGGCCACGGGTAACACTGCCTTGATAATGAACATGTCTGTTCCTTCTTTCATCTCCTCCAACAAGA
Organism: Leptodactylus fuscus; assembly: GCF_031893055.1. Classification (NCBI taxonomy): domain Eukaryota; kingdom Metazoa; phylum Chordata; class Amphibia; order Anura; family Leptodactylidae; genus Leptodactylus; species Leptodactylus fuscus. Next base: position 70,560,745 of record NC_134269.1, read on the forward strand.
CACGACCTTCTCTTTTAGACAGGACACCATACACACGACCTGCAAAAATGTACAAAACACAAAAGAGACTGTGAGCCAAGTGCTTTGCCCCGAAACACCATCATGCTATGAGTAATGTACATCGATGACAATCCACCGGACAAGTGAGACTAACAATAAACAGGGTTCGGTATTTTTTTCATGTAGCAATCAGTAAAAATTGGACCTTATTCAGACAATGCAGAGTTTATCAATATTTTGTACCAGTATTCTAGAGCCAAAAACAGAAGTGGGTCTAAAACCCAAGGGAAAGATTTATACTTCTTCCTTATGTCAACTCCTGAACTTGTTTATAAAATACTTATACAAAGTACGAACTAAGACTATAATGCGCAAAAGGGAGTCTGCCATCACAACCCGGCATATCGACCTAGTCCCACGGAGAGATAGGTTAGGATCGCCTTAATCACGTTTTTTTCCCTTTTTGCCAAGATATTGCTTTTTTGTCAATGTGCAAATGAACTCTTTGGAGCATCGAGGGAGTTGCCATTGCCAGTAGTAGGCTCCAAATAAGTCATTTGCATACCGGCAAAAACAGTGATATCACAGAGACAGATGCACGGATTCACAAGGGGAAAACACTGTTTGATTCAGATGACCTGTTAGTAACATCATGCTGCTTGCTACCATAACTAGAGGAAAAGACTGCATATGATATATAAAGGCTAAGAGTTTATTCATACGGCAGTTTTTATTGGTTGTGTGCTGTGGACAGCACGTTGCCTCATTGAAGTCAATGGATCTACTCATGCAGCTGATTTTTTTCGTTATTTTTGGCTGTGTCCGAATTTGTGAATGTCATCATTTGAATCAGACACTGTCATGTGAATATACCCTTATTAATACTCCAATATGTTATTAACAGGGGCGTAATGATCATGGCCGCAGGAAGTGCGACCGCGACTGGGCCCATGGCCAGCTGGAAATGGCCGGTGCCCTGAACCACAGTGGTCGGGGAAAGCCTTGTTCCCCAAACACTATACATATTGTTAATGCAAAGGGGTCTGATTGGGCTCATTTCCATTAAATGCCAGCCCAGGTTTGGTGTATGAAAATAAACAAATTACATATACTTATACTTACCTATCCTGGGCTGAGCATCCCCTTCCTGCGGTAGATGCTAAATCTTAGTGGGCTAAAGGACCTCTGATGATGTCATGTGTGGGCGGAGCTATTATGCATCGTACAGGAAAGTGTGGTGTTACACAGGAAGAGGAATCTGCTGTGAAATTAGACTGATGGTAGGTAAGGAGGGGAGAAGAGACAGTGTGAGCAAGAGGGGGACATGGGGTTGGAGGCTGTGTGTGAGCAAGAGTGGCACATGGGGGTGCAGGCTGTGTGTGAGCAAGAGGAGGTAATGGGGGTACAGGCTGTGTGTGAGCAAGAGGGGGACATGGGGGTGCAGGCTGTGTGTGAGCAAGAGGAGGGAATGGGGGTACAGGCTGTGTGTGAGCAAGAGGGGGACATGGGGGTGCAGGCTGTGTGTGAGCAAGAGGAGGGAATGGGGGTACAGGCTGTGTGTGAGCAAGAGGGGGACATGGGGGTGCAGGCTGTGTGTGAGCAAGAGGAGGGAATGGGGGAGCAAGCTGTGTGTGAGCAACAGGGCTCTGGGATGGTGGGCACTATTAGCACATAATACTGTGTGGGAGCCTCTGTTAGCACTGTTTGGAGGCCACTGTGGTGCATGTAATACTGTTTTTGGGCCACTTTGAAGCACGTAATACTGTTTGGAGGCTACTATGGTGCACATAATACTGTTTGGGGTCCACTGTGGAGCAAGTAATACTGTGTGGGGTTCACTGCAGAGCATGTAATACTGTCCCAGTATTGTTTACATGCCGGGCGCTGCGCTGTTCACTCATTGTATTTTTTATAACTGTAGCTATATCCCTTTCAAGTATCTGCAACTTTGCTTTAGTGCCCGTAGCTGCCACTATCAAGAATTCGCTCTAGGAAGAGGGGTAGGGGGCCCTGGACAAAAGTTTGCACCCGTGCCCACAAGACTTTAGTTACACCACTTTTTGTAATTAATATGATTTATTACAGGTGACATATCACTACATGCAGGTGCTGCCCAGAAATTTGCAATAGAGTTCATGTGCTGCGTGTGGCTGGTCAGCACCACATATGGGCACCATTAGGATATGCTTATACATCCAGGATTTCGGATCAAGCTTTGAAGCCAAAACCAATGGGAAAAAACCCCATAAAGAACAAGTGCTACCTACACCCTATTTGTTTCAATACTTGTTTTGGCTTCAAAAACTGCACCACGAAACAGAAGATACAAACACACCCTCATAATGAACATGCATTAAAAATAGCGCCACCATCTACTGATCAGTGATTCTGACACATCTGCTACTCTTGCCAACCACAAGAGTAGCCTTCCAACCGTCAGTATAGGCTCCAAAACAGACAATCCATTGCCACTGACTTTAATAGCATTATCACGTCACATAAATAACTGCACATTTAGGATATCTGGAAGTAAGGGCAGCCTCTCCTCTGCAGTCAGTCCTACAATCTAGCAATGATATATGAGATGTAAGGAGAGAATCTGAAAAGATTAATAAAAACAGGCTGTCCGCATACTCCACAAGGCTTTTGATCTGCAGAAAATATCCTTTGTTGGGCGAGATAACATATCACAAGTGAATATTTCAGAAATAAATAAGATTATTTATAGATTTTTAACGGCAAGCCCAAAATTCCATCTAACTTTAAAGAGCACCCACTGCCTGAACATGGGATTAAATTATGGGACAATCTAACCCCTAATGTTCAAGAACATTAGGAGTTCCATGATCAAATAAAAGAATAAGACTATAGGACAGAATAGGATTTCTATATTTTTTTAATAAATTACAGTAAGTTGCAACATTACTCATAATACAAGCCCCAGTTGCTGCAGAACCTCTTTTTGAGCAGAACATAAGAGCTAAATGTTTACCATTTATGAACAAATTAATATTTAAAAGCTTTCATCCTTTTCATAAAGAAGTTCTTCAGCAGCTGAGGTAATGTTCTATGTAGTAAGCATTGCAGCTGCTACAGAACCTCTTCTTAATGAGGGCAAAACCAGGCACAAGTCAGTCAATGGTTGGCAAAGGAGAAGGTACTTGTTCCAAAGTGACTTGTGACAAACTATTTTTTCAATACCACATGAGCCATATCTGCGGTATTAAGTGAGACTATATTATTGTCAGGTGCTGACTTTGGGGTGTCCGCCACCACATTACTAGCAATACTTTATGTTGATCCACTCAGACCAACAGAATTACTAAGTAAGGGCAGAGACAATGCACAGAAGCTGACCAGACCCTAACTATGTCTTTCACCTGGTCTAAAAGGCCTAATGACATACATCATCTGCACCATCACCCTGAGCATCCAAATCTGTTCAGCCATTCCAAAGATATAAGCTCCTTTTACTGTTGATGCAGATTAAGGTATACTAGTCAAGTGGGCGGTAGCATTGCATGATATATTGCACAGAGACCATGCCCCAAGAGAAGCCACAGTGTTACCACTTACTCAACTAGTATACCTTAATTTGCTCAGGATGACGACATCCATCATATGTTGTATGGACCTTTCAGACCTGATGAAAGACATAGTCAGTGATTGCATAATAGGTATTACTAGTGGCCAGAAGCCAGTCCTTCAAGCTGAAGCTCTCAGCAGTTATCTGCTTCACAACCCTACTCTGAGCTTGTGAGAATTGTCTCCAGGTACTCAGGTTTCCTCCCATACTTTAAAAACATATTTATAGGTTCATTGGGTTATTTTTATGACCTGGGTCTACTCTATATGTACGTGGGATAGGGAAGTTATATTGTGATCTCAAGTGGGGATGGGGACTCAACATGTAGAATATGTTTGTACTGTTTAAGCAACAGGAAAGTAAAATGAAATTAAAGGGGTTCTCCCATCTCAGTGTATCAGCCAGGATGCCTGCAGTGTCTGCTTCTCACTTCTTGTATTTCTCCCCCCAACCACCACTCTAGCCCCACGCTGAAGAGACAAACAATCCTTCTTGCAGATCAGATAATAAGCACATGCTTGTACAGAATGGACTCAGTGTTATCTGTGTGTTTACATAGAAAGATAAACTCGGCTTTATCAGCAAACTGCAATTAGCTGAACGGATTGTCCTGTTGGCACTGAGTAAGTGACATCACTTGTTTTATCTCCCAGGTCAGTGGTTATAGCAACGCAGTGTAAACAATGGGGGGAGTAAATTCACATACCAGGCAAACAAAGTAGAATTTCTAAAGCAATATATTTAGGAAGATTCTTCAATTTACATAAACTACCAGTATAGATAGATTGATCCTTGAGATGGGACAATCCCTTTAATACCGGATTATTTAAAGGGGTTGCCGAAGGCTTGGTATTGATGGCTTATCCTTAGGCTAGGTCATCAATATTGGATTGTTGCTGATCCGACACCCTCACCAACCAGCTGATGCCTGTATATTGTAGACCAGGAAGCAATGTACACAATGTAGTGGCAGTGCCGCACTATTGAAGCTTAGTGCCCATTCCAGTGAGGATAGGCTATCAATATTGAGACTTGGAAACCCTAGAATATAATTACCCAACTACAATAAAACTCTCTATTACAACTCTACTATACTGTATACCTATATATGTTTCCTGACCTATATCATAATCAGTGCAGACTAATAATTAGAAAAATGCATATTATTTAATAAGACATACTGTAAGTTGGAGATCCGTAAAATGCTGTGCAAGGCATGATGGTATAAGCCTTGAGCCAATACATATGGAGTTCATTTTAAAGTGCAGAGTCACATCAGAATTCCAGACATCAATAGGTCAGAGAATTTTTCTTTCTGTTCTCCAGTGATTTATCAGATCACATGTAAAGCAGTGAGCCGCTGCAGTTTATGTGCAGTGTTGTGTATATGACACTTGACATTCGTGGTCAGGGATCATTATCCTATGCTACAATCCGTAATGTATGTTCAGAGGTCAATAAATTACCCATGTGCTGGGAATAGCACATTTATCATGCATTTTACTGCTTTAAGGGCTGGCTATGAGGCAACATGGACTAAGAATGAAAGGTTCCACACATGACCATGTTTCAGGTATCAAGTCGTAAGTCAGTAGCATTCAAAGTCATTCGGAAACTATTACATAACATCTGTTTACCTAGAAGACACTCTGTACATGGCGGTCTATCTTCTTTGAAAATGAGGATTATGGATTCTGAAGACCTAAGGTCTCTTTCTAACTTTATAAGATCTCTGGAATTAAATAAGGTTATAACACAGTAAATAACAACCACATTTGGATGTCTAGAATTTATACTTTGGTACTGTCACAATTCAAAAAAAATTTGCACAGAAATTTGTAGCCATTGCATTTTTTTTTTTTTTTTTTTTTGCAAGATCACATTGGAAGGCCTTGATTTCACCATAAGCAATTCGCTCACTCTGTAGATCTAAAGGAGTTTTCCGGGTCAGATGACCATATGATAGATCGATAGAAAGTGTCAGGGTCTGAGGTTGCTAGATGGGGTGGCATAGACACACAAGTCCAGTTTCTTTAGTCCAAAACATGGGTAGAGTTTATTTTCACTGAAAAAAGGCAGTGCAGCAACAAAAGGAAACAATACAAAAATAAATCCCTGCCCAGCTTAGGCTCTAACTAAACATAGAATACGTTACCTCACCTAGAACAGAAATCAAAAGCCAGTAGAATCATTCAGGACACAGCTCCAAAAATATGACCTCTCTGTCAGCTCTCCAGCCAAACTCTGCCAAAGTGTTGCTGCTGGAGCTGGCTTCTTAAGCCTCCTTGATGAGGAGACTCTCTGAAGCTGAGTCACTGCCGGAACATCCCCAAAGTGTGGACTGGAGGGGGGGTGGAATGACAGGTCCCACTACCAATCCTACCGGTCATTCCTAAAAATCCAGCCCAGTACTGAGCATTTACCAAAATGCTCAGCAGACGAAAGTTGTCTGCTAGAACAAACATTCCTGGAGTTTTCTCAACTCACCCACCTGAGTACTCTAGGTGAGATGTACACCCCCTCTATTACCTGCCCAGCCATTGGCTTACAATAGATAGAGAATGACTTCCCTACCGATCAGCCAGCTAAGAGCACCAAATCAATAGGATAAGCATTGTGCCCCTATTATTTTTAACCATGTGCACTACAGTGGTTGTATCTCTTGGACTATATACATGAGAAGTTCTTTGTCCACATAGAATAATCTAAAAATAGATTTCTGGATGGGATGATAGAACACAGTAATTTAGCAAAATCTGGAACAAATTTGTGGCAGAATCTGCAGCATGCTATCATATGCTCTCCGATATTTTCATTTACTGAAAATCTGAATCAGATACACAAGTCACCAATGTCTTATTGTCCATAACTCAGTAGCATCTAGTATTCATGTGTTCATGATCTATAACCAATTATCAAGCTTAAAAGAACTTAATACTATTTTTCCTGTCCAAATGACACTTTGGTGGAATATGTCAGCTGAGTTCTTTATGCCAGTGTCATGTGATGGATCTGGTCAAGAACTGAGTCTTCTGTTATATAGAGAGGCCACAAGACAGATGTGAGCAAAGCCTCTATACCGTGGAATTTGAATATCTTATTCCAGTAGAATTTTTTTCTATGATCTAACAATATTACATTTCCTCCCATGGTTCTGTTATGCACTGAGGATCTCCTTTCCGAATCTTCTGATGCCTCCATCTTCCAGATGTTAATGATTTCCTGTATTATTAACCACATTGTCTATACATGTAGTAGGCACAAATCTGTGGTTAGCGGTAGTGGCAGTGGCGGTATATTTCCTATACAGACTCCTAGGTGGCTCATGACAGCGCTGATAAGTTATCATAAAGTTATTGTATGATGGAGTTGACAGCTGAAATATTCCCTTTACCGTCTTCAAAGTGCTTCATGACAACATCCTTCTAGGTTGCATTATAGCTGCAGCCTATAGATTATGACAAGGGATCCCTGAAAATCGCCCCATTTAAGCAAAAAAAAACACTAGCAGTCTGTGCAAATGCTGAATTCTGATTTTACCTTGAGTAAGACTTTAAAGAGGATCTTTCATGTCCTCGGTCACATACAGTTTTATATACCGCTGGAAAGCGGGCGGTAAGGAACGTCCCCTCACAGTATAGCACTACACACAATACTGTCAGGAGGAGCGTTCCCAGCTAGACTGTCAGGAACGCCCCTCTGAGTGAAGCGCTATTGGTAATGGCACCGATTCAGCGCACTGTCGGCTTTCTAGCGGTATATAAAACCGCATGTGCCTGAGGACATGAAAGGTCCTCTTTAAAGGATCATTTATTATTTATTATGCTTACTTATATAGCGCCATCATATTCCGCAGCACTTTACAGATATTGTCAGTCACTGTCCCATATAGGGCTCACAATCTACATTCCCTATCAGTATGTCTTTGGTGTGTGGGAGACAAAAAGGAGTACCCAGAGGAAACCCACGCAAACACGGGGAGAACATACAAACTCCTTGCAGATGTTGCCCTTGTCAGGATTTGAACCTAGGACTCCAGCGCTGCAAGGACGCAGTGCTAACCACTGTGCCACCGTGCTGCCCATAAAGAAAATCTTGCCTTGTGTGAAGGATGTCATTACAACTCAGCCTTGCAGATAGCTAGGTTAAGGTCACCTGAATTCCCCTTGTGACTTGGTGCCTCTGTTTCCGAGATATTGCCATTTTTATCAAAATTCAGTTTAGCACTTTTGAGCCATGAAGGTGCTGCCACTTTTCTGGAGCAACAGCAACACCCTCATTGCTCCAAAGATCTCATTTGCATATTAGCACACACCAATATGTCAGCAATGGAGGTACTGATTCACAACAGGAAAACACTGTTTGATTCAGGTGACCCTAACCTATCTATCTGGTTTGATATTGTAGGTTCTCTGGTTTGGGTACTGGACAATTCCCCCCATGTCTGGACATTGAAAGTCCTGACTCTAGGTTCTTTACCAATCTGATCTTTACACTGGTCAGATTGCCCTAATGTGGGACTATCCCTTTAAGGTAAACCTGAATAAGTAATAGGTGTCATGTATTATAGCCACTAATAAATCACTGTGAAGGTTTCTAAAGTATCAGCATGTGATTCATCACAGTAAAATCCTCGTATCCACTGATCAATCACTTCTGTGTATACTGAAGAGGATCCTGTTTCTTTTGTTATTGGAAAATATTCTCTTGCTACACTTCTCCCTAGAAAGAAGCTTTTCTTACAAGTTATTGATGGCACTTTGAAAACTTCAGAAGAATTCAAGAGAAAAAAAATCTTTTGAGTCCTTTCTTTTACAAATCGCTTCTGGCAATGTTATTTTATTGTGTTTAGTGAAAGCATAGCAACTGTTGTATGATGTGCAAATGACTAAGTTATGGAGATGTACATGGTATTTGATCCTCGCAGCCTTTCAGATGAACATTGTATGGCGAGCCCTGGTCACCGACACAATAATAGATCACCATAAATCAATATGTACAGTATTCCTAAATCAATACACTCATTTGTTATCTGTTTAGGTCAAACAACACGGTCAGTGGCTGCCAAAAAAGAATCTTTGATGTTTTAATATATATATATATATATATATATATATATATATATATATATATATATATATTCTTTTCTTATAAATAATAAAGGAAGTCTGCCATCAGAACACAGCTCCGCAGACAGATAAGGTCACTAAAATTAAATGGTGTTTTCTCCTTGTGAATGTTGTCAATCAAGGCACTAATTTACAAAGGGAAAATACAATTTATTTCAGATGACCCTAACTTGTCTGCCTGCGGGGTGAGTTAATATGCTGGTGACAGACTCCCTTTAAAACCATGTACAGTTCTGTAAGCCACAACATAAACCAATGGCTCTAATTCTACCCAAAGCTGCCCTGTACCATATAAGGCTCTATTCACACTACATGTGCATTGTAGTTTGATTGTATGGAGATCCACGACCCACATTCCCCAAATGGAGGCCATCAATGTGCTTCTGTCTTCAGTCTGGACAGTATATGCTCAAGTTTCCATTTCTGCCATATGTAAGAAAGCAGCAGACTGAGATTTTCCACCCTTAGGCTTTTAGTATCTACCAATTTTTTAATTTTTTTAAACATGGAAGTGTAGTGTGAAAAATGTGAAAGGGATCTAAAAGGGGTTTTCCATTGACAACACCTTTTGCCAGGCCACATAGGAACAAATGGCAATAGAAAGGGTACATTGTGTAGACCCAAGCACCAGATGTAAATTGATTGTATTGTAATAGTGTCCCATGTCCTGTCCGATGTCCTATAAAATTGGTGATTGTAAACTTCTAGGATTCTGGGAGCTCCTGGCATCTTCTGCATTTGTTTACAAGGTGTTAGCTTCCTGCTATGTAGTTTCCTGTGTACCTTCCACACTACCTCCCTGTCACTGCTCCCCCCCTTGTCTCCCTAGCTAAGCTAGCTACCCTTCTCATTACCAAGAGTTGGAGTGTCATCTCTACTGCGCATGTCTTGCAGCCACCTTCAGATTGTGCAAGTGCTTGAAGAGAGGAAGAAAGAAGGAGCCATTCCAGGACAGGAAGGCTAGTAGGCTGGTAAGTATTGATGGGGTTGTGGGGATGGGAGAGTACTAGTGACGTTCTGTTTCGGAAGTGGTGAAATGGAACGTCACTGGATTATCAGAAAGTGTAATTATATATGTAATTATATGGGCAATTATACATTTTTTATACAAATATATTAGAAGTTAGGGGGGGAGGGGGTTTAGTTTAGGGGTTATTTTGTATTTTATCCCAGTCAACCCCTTTGAGGTTGAATATCATTAGCAGTCTGCAATAGAGCCACTAGGACCACTAACTGAATAGTAACTTTATGACAATAAACAATAAATGTTTCACCATATTAAGTAAAAACGCTGGTAAGTGGCTAGCGCCAGATCATGTGTCTTTACCCAGACATGAATACAAAGAACAGAAGGCTATCATAAGCTACTAGCTAAACTGTGTCAAGCCAATTGACAGCCATGAAATTAATGCAATGTCTTTATATAATCTGTTGTAAGGTTATATGGAAAATATTAGTCTTCAAAGCAAAAAATCCCTCTGTTATGACTACGTCTTGCAGTCACTTGTGATACCTGTATTACTTACATTCAATTCATTACACAAAATAAAAAGACTTGTATTTTTGTCAATGACATGTGCGTTTGCGGTCCGTAATACAACAAATGAACTCTTATAAGATAGCCCAGAGCCTGGCGGATAGTGTTCTGTCAGAAGTAAAGATTTAAAAGGAAGTTTGATGAGGAACATTTGTAAAATCTGCCTTGGGCCTTGAAGTTCTTAGTGTTACAAAAAAATACATTTGGAGGCTCAAAAATTCCTCAAAATGATTTTTTTTGCTCTTGAGAAACATCAAATCATCTTCTTACTACTTAGGATTAAAGAAAGGAACTCATTTTGTTCTCATATTAATATCAAATAACTCAATATTGTCTGAATATTCAACTGACTACAAAAGCACCAACGTTTCGGTTATGGCAAAGCTAGAAAAAATTGCAACTCAGTTGCAAAATTTCCTCGACTGAAATTGAAGCAAAATGAAAATAGATGAATTCAGGGCACTGCCATATTATTTTATAACAAATGACTTCTATAAGTCCATGTTTGCTATAGTGAGCAGGAATACAGCATAGCATTCACTAGGGACATTATCATCCTATCCCCATTGTCAGGGTCTTAGTTTTGAAGTGAAGACAAAACCTCCAGCGGGTCAGATAGATTTTTTAACTGCTACATCTGATTCCAATGACTGCTATATTATCATTACTTCATTACCATAAATGCATAGTTTTGTTATACAAATATTCAATATCAGATACTACATGTTATTTATATTGCATGTGTACAAAGAACCACTGGCGTAAGGATTGCAGTCATAACCCCTGTGGTGTGTACGTGGCCTGCAGCAAGCTGGAAATGGCCAGGGCCCTGGACCACCATGATAGTGGTCGTGGAAAGTCTGGTTCCCCAACTGCTATACATGTTAATTCCAGGGTAGGTGACTAAAAATAACCAGTACTTATACTCACCTCTTTTCCACTCCAAGTGACTGCTGAGGCCCAATCACAGAACCCAGCAGTGACATCAGGGGCGCGTGAAAAAGACTGCAGAAGATGCTGAAGAAAGCCAGACAGAGTGAGAATGCCCAGGAGAGTTTAAGTGGTTGTTACTTTGAACCACCTCCCCTAAGCCTCTGCTTATTATATTTATTATATGAGAAGACCCCAGAGTATAATAATAGCACCAGCTCTAGGGGGGCTCTTGGGAGCATATAAAACTGTGTGGGGGCCACTGTGGGGAGCATATTATATTGCGTGGGGACCAGTGTGGAGCATTTTATACTGTGGGGGCCACTGTGGAGCATATTGTAGTGTATGGGGCCACTGTGGAGCATATTACACTGTGTTTGGGGCCATTTTAGAGCATATTATACTATGTGGGGCCACTAAGAGATACTGTGCACTGTAAATAGTGAAGGTTTCACATCAATCGCACCACAGTATCTTCCAAGAGTTTATCAGCAGGGGCCCCTGGTGTTGGACCTCCATTGATCTCATGGATCTCTTAGACTGTTAGGACACTGCAGATCGGCTGTTTCCAATAGCACATAGCCCCTAGTATTGTTTACATGGCAAGCACTGCACTGCTCACGCACTGTATTCTTGATAACTTCAACTGTGGGTACTAAGGCTGTATCCCTTTCAAGTATCTGAGATACCGCTGCAGCACCCGTAACCATCAATAATTTGCTGTAGAGAGGGAAGTAGGGGGCCCTTGACAAAAGTTTGCAGTGGAGCCCGCAAAACTTTAGTTATGCCTCTGCAAAGAATGTATTTACCCACTAAAGTCTTGGTCTCTAATGAAACTACAACAAGTGAACTAACCTAAGCCTATCATTGAATGTGGAAGTATTGATCAGATACGGCAAATTTGGATTAAGGGTGTGTTTCCATTTTTAGGTTTTTTAAATGCCATTTTTGAAGCCAAAACCATTGCTCATTTTTCAATCCATCCCTGGTTTGGGCTTTAAAAGAGAACCTGTTATGTTGAATGCAGTATGTGGACTGTATACTGTAAGTAAAGGAAAATACCGAAAATGTACTTACCCAACACTTCTGCTGTAGCCATGATCTCACAAGTATACATTGCAGCCATAAGTCTCTGGGGCTTCACTTGGAAAGCATAACGGCAAGCTTCCTTCATTGTGGCAATTAACTGTCCGGAAAATGGTCCGTAACAGTCTGTAACTAGGAAATCCCCTTTGCGCCTGCTGGATTTCTCCTGAGCCTTTGTGCTCTCCTGGCTGTGCTGTAGAACGTCTTTTGCTTCAGCAGCTTGCCTCTCGGAATTATCAATAGATTCAGCAGCTGTATGTAGATCATCTTCTTCACTTCTTACAGTCTTTTCTTCTGATTCTTTCCTTTCCAATACCACAGATTTATTTAAATCAAGTCTTTCCACAATGAAGCAAACCCCCATAAGAGGTTCTTCACACATGGGTCCAGCCAAAGTCACAAGCTGAAAACCACTAACTATGCTATTATCAAAACTATGGTATTTAGCCTCCTTGGAGCTTTTATCAAGGCACTGCCATACAGATGGCCTTTCATAGCCTTCAATTCGATTTACCAACATATTCGGCCCATAACGTCTAGGACCAAAGGACCAGATCTGGTCCACTACATTTCTCCACCTTCTACCTTGCAGGTGCTCTTCAAGTTGGTTTTTGAACTCACGAATTCGGCCAATTGTTGTCCCATTGACCTGAATGGTACTGCTCCCTTCACTAAAAGCCAAGTTGATCTGCTCCAAAGTTCTGATTAAGTCACTGTTTTTCTCTAAAAGTTGAGTGACCTCTTCAGGAAGAGGAATGGCTCTGACGCCAAGTGTGGCCAATTTATTTGAAGTGGTTAGGGTTACAACACCATCAGGGTCGATCTGAACTCCTTCAGGAGACTTACTTTGCTCCTCTTTAACTTGGTGTATAATAGCTACTTTTTGCTGTTTTCCAATTTCTTCATTGACCATGTCAACTTTTGGTGGTCTGATGATGGTTTCTCTAAATGGAATTATAGGTGCAGAAGCACTCACCCCAATCTTCGCAAACCTATGTGCATAAAATAAAAACAGTATGATATCAATACATCTTGACATTAATTTGTTATGTACTAAAAGCGCAAATTTTAGTTTAACTCTTAGTTGTTATATTCTATACATTAATATTTTGAGTAAAAAAGTGTAGCAAGGTGTTTTGCAATGTGCACTGGGAGGACTTCCCAACTATACCTCCAATGGATGCCACCAACCATGTCTGTGGACCTGAGCAGGCATCTGAAAACACCCACTGAAAACAAAGGTCCAGCACATGTGATTTACAGAAGTGTGAATAAGGCTTAAGTAAGTAGTATGCAGCATTAAGTCAAAAACATATGAAAATATACTACAGAATAGGTAAGCCACAGACTATTAGGAAATAATTCTTATTAACCATTCTGTTAATTTCATTAAAACTCTTTTTTGCATTTGGGCTTGTTTTTTTTTTTTTTAAAAAAAAGTCCTCTCGCAGAATCAAGATGTATTATAGAATAGCATAGCACAAAAGATATAAAGATCGGTATCCTAACCAAAGTAAAGGGCGCATGACGAATAGAGTCAATAGGGAAATGGACTATAGGGAGTTGACTCCTTGTCAGAAGGAATGTATATTGTGGTATGAGAATAGCAGTAAAAGCAAGACTGTGTGCTCATATAATAGAGCGGTAATGAAACGTCTGAAATGGGAAGCACAACGCAGCTGTTACTTAACAGATGAACAGTTAATGTGATTTTCTATGTGGCGGGAAGAAAACATTAAAAGGACGCAGAATTATGTCTAAGTATAGAAGTCAGGCTGCAGAAGAGAATGGACACCTATGGAGAAGGTGGTAAGGAACAAATTTCCCTCATAGCGTGGTGCAGCCAAATGTGTCCAGTAGACTCAAGAGCGGTATTATTATTCCTGAAATGTGACTGCCAAGGAAGTATTAGGCAGCCATGACATCATCAATGTATGGCTGCAAATATACACATTAGACTACTCCTGAAGACTGAAGCGATCTGGAAGCAGGGCGAAACATGAAATGAAAGCACGCACACATTTACATCTGTTAAAGTGCAAGAAGAAAATACTTATGGAAAGATCTATATCATTTCCCCAGGAAAGGAAACAGTCACCTCCAGCTCAATATGGAAATCTGTCACAGTATACGAAGAGTCTTCACATTCATGAGACTCCATGTAATCCAGGAGTGGAGAAAGCAACGGCCTCTACTTTAAAGAGGTTTTTTTCCTTACAGACTTTGCTAGGATATGCTACCAATGTCTCCTACTTTATTTACTGTTTGCTCCACTTGGCTTGCCTAGGCAGCTGGAGACAATAATGGATATAGCAGCAGATTCCCTATGGACGTGTCATGGATTTATGTCAAAATCCACAGTGGTAAAATAAAAAAAAACAAAGCCACCTCTTTAGTTACCCCTAAAGAAGACATGCAAAAATTACATAACTGCAAAGTGTGAACACTACCTTGAAAGGGAACCTGTCGCTAACTATGGGACCACAAGATCACCAGAATGCTGTAATGCAGCTTGCATTTGGCTTTCTAGAGATGCACCATTTAAAAATTGTCCATTTCTGGATTATCTAGAAAAAGAAGCTACTGAACGTGAGGCAGTGAAGCGAGGTGTACCACCACTGTCTTCATATGGCAATGCACATCAGCCCAATATAGCTAGTGAGGAGTCTCAGGCTCATTTCCAGTCAATTCTAACTTATAATCCCAATACAGCATCATAGAAAGGTTATTCCAAGTTGCATTATGGCATACTAGTGGTCTTGTGACCCAAAGCTAATGACAGATTCCCTTTAAAAATAATTAGTTATTCCAATGATGATTAAAGGGGCTCTATAATAAATAATAATAAATTTTATTTATATAGCACCAACATATTCCGCAGAACTGTACAATTTGTAGGGTTCAAATACAGACAGATACATAACAAAGCTCTATCATTGGGAAAAGTCATTATTAACTAAACATATACTTGCATAGCCTTTAGAAAGGCTATTCCACACATAGATTTTGTATGCAAATAGCCTCAGTAGTTTTTGAATGAGCCTTGCCCGACAGTACTCGTCCATAGACTTGTACTGGGGGGCGTACCTCACCGCTCAGCATCATGGTTGGGGAGAAAGAAACGCCCCCTCACAGTACAGCGCTATGGACAGTACTGTCAGGAGGGGCGTTCCCAGCTAGACTGTCAGGAACGCCCTTCTGACGGTGAAGAGCTATCGGTAATTGCACCGATAGCTGTTTCCCTGGGGCACATAATGGGAATGCCGACAGTGCGCTGAATTCAGTGTGCTGCTGAGGATCTTCACCCATCCTGAGTCTTGTAACCAGTTGGTCTGTTGATCTGGTACTTGGAAAAGGAGCTGAATGCCGGCTGTTCTGTCACAACGGACAGTCATTACTTAGTCTAATAGGTTTCCTATAAATGATCCAACAATCACAATACACAAAGATGAATCTGTTCGGCAATGATTTTGCAAATAAATATGGTTACACAATTTTATTGTGCCGATATCTGTGCTAGATATACATACACACGTCAAATGTGTCTTCTGCAACATGTGTGCTATTTATGATCTCTGCAGACTTTGTTACTGTCACAAGGGAAAAGAGTATTTACAACCGATTTAATACCCGTCATCACATTGATAAAATAATATTACAGGTATTTTCATTCCATTGGACTATGTGTAAGGGTACATTAATGTACATATCTAACTCCAGGCAAAAAGTACACACTGTGTTCTATGTCTTGTAGGGGGCAAAGGTGTGTGAGCACGTCTCTGATGTTTTTTAACTTGTGTCATAAACCAGCCCGAGGCCCTGCACTATGCATAGCTCAGTGGATCGGTTCTGTCTGGAATTGTATGGCTTAGATGTGTAACCATGATATATTAGGACATGTTCCTAGTATTGTTTCTATGAAAAACCACACAGAAGTGACGCACATAGGGACAACTGTCATATGTTGCAAGTTAACAAAACTACTTAAAAATCACTTAAAAATGGATAGCAGAAAATGTGTGTTCAGATGCCTCATATAAGTGATTATGAGTAAAATAAAAGCGAGCATCCACTGCACTAACTTCTTAATGTAATTTGCAATAAAAGGAGGCCCCAGAGTAGTAATCTCAGGAACCGCAGATGCAAATAGCTCCAAGTATATAAAGCTGGCTATAGGGACGCATGATCTCACATAGTCAAATGACATAAAGCACTTAGTAACTTCGTCCTAGGAAATAGCACTCAGGGACTGAAGTTTTTACTGCTCACAAACACAGATTCCAGCCTATGTCATGCTATCAAGAACTAAAATATGACATGCAAGGTCCAGGAGGCAAAAATGTCAGTGCTAATCTGAAGAAGTCTTATCTGTCCCTGTGCTTGCAGATTTCACATGGACAGAAAGTGTAGGAATAAGTGAAATTCTGCAGGTTCAATAAATCAATAACACATTTTATTAACCATGTAGATAGATTTCCTTAGACCAATCTGTCCCGCTTGTGTTCTTTTCTACATATACACTTGAATCAGGTCTTCTGTACACAGGTATCAGTTCATCAGATTCTTTATTAGAATAAACTGGGGTTGGCAGAATTTTTCATTGAAATAAATATTTCCATTACAGGAGTATCTGCTTTGGTCAGGGGAAGGTGCTTTCTGGTTATACACTGCAGTGGTCGCTTAAAGGGATTCTATCATTAAAATGCTATTTTTTGTCATTAACACGTAGGACTAGCCTTAAGAAAGGCTGTTCTTCTCCTACCTTTAGATGTCCTCTCCATACTGCCATTCGGTAGAAATCCCGGTTTTCTTCTGTATGCAAATGAGTTCTCTAGCAGGACTGGGGCGGTTCACAGTGTTCAAACAGCACTGGGGGCGTCCCCAATGCTGCGAGAGAATTCTCCAGCGCCGCCTACATATTCTTCAGGAACGGCCTCTCCTTGCGTCTTCTTCCGGCGCTGGTTTCAAACTTCTAGGCATGCGCAGTTGGCTCTGCCACCGGGCCTCGGGCTGGCACAGGCTTCAAACTCCTATGTATACGCAGAGCCGACTGCGTATGCCCGTGGCCATTTTCTTGTTGCCACTTACCCCAGCTTACTGTGAAAGCGGACACAAGAAAATGGTCGCTTACACCAGTTTACTGGGTCACAAGAAACTCACCGCGGGCATGTGCAGTTGGCTCTGCCCGAGGCCCGACAGCAGAGCCGACTGCACAGGCCTAGAAGTTTGAAGCCAGTGCCGTAGGAAGAAGACAAAGGGAGAGGCCGTTCCAGGCGAAGATAGAGGCGGCGCTGGAGAGTTCTCTTGCAGCGTTGGGGATGCCCCCAGTGCTGTTTGAGCGCTGGGGACTGCCCCCAGTGCTGCGAGAGAACTCATTTGCATACAGAAGAAAACCAGGGATTTCTACTGAACAGCGGCGTGGAGAAGACATCTAAAGGTAGGAGAAGAATAGCCTATGTGTTACGGACAAAAAATAGAATTTTAATGATAGAATCCCTTTAAGCGGTAACTGTACTATTACTCAAGAGGCCATTTGGAAAGGTTGGGTCTAAGACATTGATAGCAGCTCTTATAGAGCCTGAGACCCACTGTAGGATGGCCATAAGCCCTGATAGTTAAGATAAACTAGACAGAGGGGAGAGTGCCTCAAAGGACAGCATGGAGTAACCAAATGTCATTTAATAGTGATTTGGAAAAAACTGTTCTCCTATAGTGGTACACATTAGGGATCTCTAAGATGCTGCTATCCTCAGTCAGTATAGAGTGGACTCCACAGCATTTCTTTGGCTCTTAGCATAAATTTCATTGAATAAAAAGGTTGAGATCTGATGAAACCCATATCCTATTAATGAAATCTTACATCCCTTTAATAACGTTAACAAAAAATTTATTTGTCTGACACATATAAAGCATTTGAGGCAATACATTTCTCCAGCAAATCTCGAAAAGTGTTACATGTGTTATACCAGCGTTCCCCAATCTATCTTGTCCCATGGGCCAGTTCCAAGCAAGACAATTTCACCATGGATCAGGGGGATGATTGTGGGAAAATCACCCTGCTTTGAACTACCATTAGCTAGGTGTAGGGGAGCAGGTGGTGGGGTAACCAGGAATGTGGTCTCATTGGCTCTCTGCAGCTTTCATATATCCAAAATTTTGCACAAAATTTCTTGGAGTCGCCATTAGAGATGAGCGAGCAGTAAAATGTTCGAGGTTCGATATTCGTTTCGAGTAGCCCCTCAATATTCGACTACTCGAATCAAATATCGAACCCTATTATAGTCTAAGGGGGGAAAATGCTCGTTTCAGGGGTAGGCAACGTTCGATCAAATTATACTTACCAAGTCCACGAGTGAGGGTCGGGCTGGATCCTCCGAGCAGTCTTCTCCTTGCAGCGTCCCCGCGGCGTCTTCCGGCTCTTCATTCACTCTGTCTGCTTGTAGTGCGGGCACGCGCAGTCGGCTCTGCCCAGGCCCAATGCCTGGCAGAGTGAATGAAGAGCCGGAAGACGCCACGGGGAAGCTGCACGGAGAAGACTTCTAAAGGTAGGAGAAGAACCAGCGTTGATTGGCCGACTGTATAGCATTCGGCCAATCAATGCTGGTTCTACATCGAACTTTGACATTCGATTAGCGAGTGGTACTCGATCGAGTACGAGTATTTTGAATACTGTAGTATTCGACTGAATACCTACTCGACCGAGTACTACTCGCTCATCTGTAGTCGCCATATTTGGACACCCGTAACTTTTTTTATATCTCTGTGTACAGAGATGCATAAGGTATCCTTGTTTACGGGCCAGGTGTACTTTTTAGTTATACCATTTTGGAGACTGATGTTTTGATTGTTTTTTAATCAAATTTTTACAGGAGGCGAATTGGCGAAAAAAATGTTGGTTTGGCTACTTTGATGTTTTTTCTCACTACAGCATTCATCATATAAGAAAAATATTTTTATATATTTGTAGACTGAGTGTTTATAATTTGTATAATTTGTTTATTTTTTATTTACTTATTTCAAATCTAGGGAAAGGGGGCTGATTTGAACTTAAGTTATTTTTTTTAATTTTTAAAACTTTTCAATTTTTTTTTTACTATTTTTATTAACCCCTCTAGGGGGCTTGAACCTGCCCTCTTTTGATTTCAGGTCCCACAGACAAAAATACAACTGTATTGCAGTCTACGGGACTTTCGCTATGTTACTACTGAGGCTGGTCATAGACTAGCCTCAATAGTAATATTACTATTGCAGATCTGGAAGCCTTCAAAAGAATTCTGCCTGCCAAACCAACAGGACAGTTCCCATGATCGTGCCATGTGACAGCCGCCCTGCAACAAAGAAAGGACCCACTGACCCCCGGGGAACATTTTAGACTTTGGTGGTGAATGGAGGGGGGTGTTGAGCCATTAGCGCCGGGTCAATACTGTACATTACAACTTGGTAGCTATGGCAGTTGCTCTGCAGCAGAGTGTCCACCATCTTTAAAGACTCAGCATCTGCCATAATAGTACTGGGAAGAGGTTACTAATGTTAAGAAAAGATGTATTTGTCTGACACATAGCACACCTCGAAGTGATACGCCGCTTCAACACATACAAGATTTGATGGAAAGATTTATAGCCTTATAATCTGATAAATGGTACATCATGCAGACAAGCAGGGCTGCTTTAAACTTAGGGAGAATGGTGCATTTGTACGGGGTCCTAAGGTATTAGGGGACCCGCTCAGCTGATCTGGAGTAGGACAATCCCACATTTTGGATTTTCTCCCTCTGTTCCAGGTGGCAGGTAGTGATTTCACTGAAGTTAAATACAATTGTAGAGCACAAGGCTATCAACTCCGTGCTCCATGAGTCAGACGGGAGGGAGGATCAATGAGCACCAAGTCCTGGACATCACTACAGCTGGAGCCTGCAGGAAACTGTGGGAAAAGGTTGGGCAAGTATAACTTTAAAAAAAAATAAATTGTAGTATGGTCAAGGAGTCGGGGGCATTATGTGGGGGCTACTTAAGGAGACCCTATGTTGTGTGAGCCACTTGCAGGGACAATAATTTAGGAGGGGGGAGGCACACTTATGAAACCTTGGAACAGGACCCAAAAATGCCTTAAAACAGCCTGTGGGACAAACCATAAAAATTCTATTTCTGTACTCACTACCATCCTGAAAATAAATATGAAAAAAGTGATTATTCCCAAATTGCCCTTGTCTAGTTTCACCCTTACAGATGAAAGGAATTGCCATCTGTATGTCCATGGTAGCATTAGATATGCATATAAATAAAGATGCACATTCATTACATCTACATTGCTTTTTAATTGGAAAACCCATTGCACACAGAGCGTATAGCTATAAATGAAGCGATCGCGTTCAGTGACAAGTAATGAGAGGTAGCCTGCCAAAAAGTGCTGGGGATGGATGCAAGGCCAGAGAGGAGGCAGCCCTCGCCAGCAGCACATCATTTTATAGCCATTAATAAATGTACTTAGGGTCCAGAGGATGGTGAAAGATATTTGGATGAGAACCTCTAGCAAAGTAAAGCGGCATAAATCAGTGTCTAGACAAGGCCGCCTACAAAATGTTTACAGGAAAATATATATTGTTTTTTCAACCTTTCTCTTAAGTCATCCAAGCAGCGCTGCAAGTGAACTTCTCCTGCTGTAATAAGGACGTGTTCTCCCGTCTCCTGTATCAACACTTCAACACAGGGATCGGCCTGATTTAAGAGCTTCATTCCTTTCACCAGTTGTGGCATTTCACCTGCAAAAGAGAATTATATACTGTATGCATGAAAATTCAGGTCCGATATGCATCGTATACATGCAGTTCCACCTCAATCTAAATCTACAATGACTGCAAACACTTTACTGTTTTATAGTAATTTATTTTATATCACTGCTTTCTAAAAATCTCCTGTTTGGTTTACCCCATTTCCACATATGACCTTTGCTACTGTGCAGCAGTCATCCTTCAATGCACAACGGCAGAATAATACATTTAGATATAGACAAGAATGAAAGATAAATCATCATGTAACTCACTTTCAGAACAAAATGAAGGATTTGCACAGTATATCAACATTTTATATTCTGCTTTTCAAAACCAGAGTTCTTCTTTTAGAGGCTAAGCTGAAAGAGAATAAAAATTCTCAGGATGTCACAAAAAATCAAAGTGCTAGCTAACTGCTTGAGAGCTACAGACAAGAATTGCAAAATTAAAGTGTCACTGTCAATGAGACAGCGGCACTACAAATATAGGCATGAATAAGACACCTATGACCCGCAGAGTTTGAGAGTGCGGTCCGCTGCTTTCACAATCCTTGTAAGACAGGTATCGGGGTGTCGCTTATAGAGAAACATCTCCATTAAAGCGAGCCCAACATTCTAGCATGCTAACTACACACGAATATCATCTGAATACTTTATATATTTACATGGGTTGTCTCATGAAGACACACGGGCATTACAGAAAGGAATAGACGACTTGATATTCCCCTCTTTGTGCTGTTTTGTAGTAGCATCTCCCGTTCTAGCCGACTAAAGCCGGGTTGATATCAGATTTTTATGCAGTAGAATGCGCATGGTCATTATTATTATTTGGAAGTAAACAAATATCAATTTGTAACTTGTCATTTGTTTACAAAGAGTATAGGCAGCTGAGTTGTACACATCTATCACAAACCAAATCTCATTGTATTAAATGTAAGACATAGTACACAGCAGAGCTGCCCAGATCAGGACTGTTTTGGTCTAGTTTATTACCGCTGATATTCTCTTCTCAAGTACAGATACTTCCGTTTTTAATTTACACTAATGTGTGTACATAATGTCTCACATAAAAGCCGTTATAAATAAATAGCACAGAGAAAGCCAACAAGCAATTGGAAGTGGATCAAGCTGGCGCGGACGTGACTGCGGTGAATAGTACTTAGCAGGTATTAAGTAGCCCCGGTTTATATATTCACCACAGAAGCCAACGGCTTTGTTTTGTGAAGGGGAACTGAAGTCAGAGTGGATTAAGAGAGCCACTTAAGGAAACTGCAAACCTTACGATAAAAACAACACAGATGAGAACGCACTGCTGGAACGAGATGGATGGTCAGCATTAAACCCACGCACAAAATGGATGGCTGCACGTGTGCTGCAACATCCCACTTTACAACAGCAGACGGATTACTTTTTGATCTTAGGTGATCTGGCTGTAAACAATTTTTCAGCATTCATGGATATTATTAAAGGGAATGTATCACCATAGTTTTAATTATTAAAACTACTGTGTGCTTTTTTCTCAACTCTTTATATTTTGTGATTGAAGAGTTTTTTTTTATTCTATGTTCTGTACATGATTATGGGGGCTGCCATCTTGCCTTAGCTTCTTCTCTGCTCTATTAACAGTAATTTCGTGATTGCCTTTACAGCAATTTCATGGCTCCAGACAACAATAGACCCAAGCTGTACTCACTAACTTCTATAGGAGAGTTTCTAGACTTGTTCTGTGCAGGGCGAGAGAGTAGATAAACTGTGACATCAACTGTTGTCAGGGGTAGATGCAATAACAGGCCAGTTATATATACAGGTTTATCTTCTATTGTAACATGGTTTTTCGCTGCTGCAAAGAAAATCCCTAGAGAACTGGCAAGTGTCAGCTTATTATTAGGCTTAATTGCCAAAGTGAAAATTGCAGTATTTAGTACTTAAAAAAAAAAAAAAGTTTGGACACACCTTCTCATTCAAAGAGTTTTCTGTATTTTCATGACTATGAAAATTGTAGATTCACACTGAAGGCATCAAAAGTATGAATTAACTCTGTGTGGCATTGACCTGGTCTCTAATCTGAGCTGCTGTTAACCTGCGATTTCTGAGGCTGGTGACTTGGATGAACTTATCCTTCGCAGCAGAGGTGACTCTTGGTCTTCCTTTCCTGGGGCAGTCCTCATGTGAGCCAGTTTCTTTGTAGCGCTTGATGGTTTTTGCAGCTGCACTTGGGGACACTTTCAAAGTTTTCCCAATTTTTCGCACTGACTGACCTTCATTTCTTAAAGAGGATCTTTCATCAGATTGGGCACATGCAGTTTTATATACTGCTGGAAAGCTGACAGTGCGCTGAATTCAGCACACTGTCGGCTTTCCCGATCTGTGCCCGGTGTAAAGCGCTATCGGTCCCGGTACCGTAGCGCTTTAGTGTCAGAAGGGTGTTTCTGACAGTTAGCCAGGGACGCCCTTCTGCCCAGCAGTGCCTATCGCGCTGTACTGTGGAGCGAGGAGGAACTCCCCCCTCCCTCTGCTCACACAGCTCGTCCATAGACGAGTATTATCAGGAGAGGGAGGGGGGAGTTCCTCCCTGCTCCACAGTACAGCATGATAGGCGCCGCGAGGCAGAAGGGCGTCCCTGGCTAATGGTCAGA
Organism: Leptodactylus fuscus; assembly: GCF_031893055.1. NCBI lineage: Eukaryota > Metazoa > Chordata > Amphibia > Anura > Leptodactylidae > Leptodactylus > Leptodactylus fuscus. The sequence continues at coordinate 70,584,415 of NC_134269.1, forward strand.
AACGCCCTTCTGACACTAAAGCGCTACGGTACCGGGACCGATAGCGCTTTACACCGGTCACAGATCGGGAAAGCCGACAGTGTGCTGAATTCAGCGCACTGTCAGCTTTCCAGCAGTATATAAAACTGCATGTGCCCGGTCTGATGAAAGGTCCTCTTTAAAGTAATGATGGCCACTTGTTTTTCTTTACTTAGCTGCTTTTTTTCTTGCCATAATACAAATTGTAACAGTCTATTCAGTAGGACTATCAGTTGTGTATCCACCTGACTTCTGCACAACACAACTGATGGTCCCAACCCCATTTATAAGGCAAGAAATCCCAATTATTAAACCTGACAGGGCACACCTGTGAGGTGAAAACCATTTCCAGTGACTACCTCATGAAGCTCATCAAGACAATGCCAAGAGTGTGCAAAGCAGTAATCAAAGCAAAAAGGTGGCTACTTTGAAGAACCTAGAATATAAGAGCTCAAAAAGAAGTTTCCTCAAATATTGTAGTGGGCTATACACATAACAAACACCAAAACAAACAAAGAACAGCCACACAAATATTGTCCAGAAAAGGTATGTAATAATATATAAAATCTATCATTTTTATTATGAAGTATTAAAATTATTTCAGCAGGGCAGATGTAACAAGCTTCATGCCTCCTGAGGAAGCCTCACAAGCAGGCGAAATGCGTTGAGGCAGCGGGGACCCCTTAGCAGACCATGCAGTTTTGCAGACTATCAGTCAGACTAACATGCCTTCAGGTACACAAATTTGTGTGACTCAGAAGTATGTATTTAGATATTTCTTTGTATATGTGTCACTGAGATTGGTACCCTTTATCTTAAAGGGTGACTACCTTTACTTTGTCATGTCTTGATGCGTGTTGGGTTAGAGCAGCTACTATATATATATATATATATATATATATATATATATATATATATATATATATATATATATATATACACACACACACATATTCTTTGTGGATTGTATATAACTTTTTCTGCTCTATTCCCGATAAGCGTTCATCAGCTGTTTATATTATATTGCATCGAACAAATTCAACTTTGACTGTTGATATATCTATTCAGTCGTCAAGCCTTTTTTGACATAGATATTTATCCTGTGACATTCCCACGTATTAGGCTTGTATGACATTATATTATTCATATGGGTTTGTGATATATATGCATAACCCTATTGATATATATGCATAATCATATTGACAAATTACTGTATTTATATAATTGTGTATATATACTGCTGGTCTGCTATTATTTTGTCTTGTCTGTATTTACATTGGCTCCTGTTTGTATTCATATTGGCTCAACATCTGCCCTGCTGAAATAATTTTAATACTTCATAATAAAAATTCTAGATTTTATATATTACTACGCATCTTTTCTGGACAGTATTTGTGTGGCTGTTCTTTGTTTAACCTAGAATATAAGACAGATTTTCAGTTGTTTCACACTTTTTTGTTAAGTATATAATTCCACATGTGTTAATTCATAGTTTTAATGCCTTCAGTGTGAATCTACAATTGTCATAGTTATGAAAATACAGAAAACTCTTTGAATGAGAAAGTGTTCAAACTTTTGGTCTGTGCTATAGATAGATAGATAGATAGATAGATAGATAGATAGATAGATAGATAGATAGTCCGTATTTTTCGGACTATAAGACGCACTTTTTTTCCTCCCAATATGGGAGGAAAATGTGTGTGCGTCTTATAGTCCGAATGCAGCGTGTGCAGCGTCTGTGTCCCGTCTGTGTGAATCAAAAGGAGAGCAGCACGGTGCCTGCCTGCTCTGCCCCTCCTTCCCTGTCTGTGTCGCGTGTTTGCAGGAGCGAGATATGAGAGGCAGGGAAGTAAGGGCGGGCCAGACGGGTGAAGGAAGCGTGGTTTCAAGCTTGCCGAGAAAACCACGCCTCCTTCTCCCGTCTGGCCCGCCCCTCCTTCACTGCCTCTCAGATCTGGCTCTGGCAATGAAGCCACACAGGCAGGGAAGGAGGGGCGGGCCAAACGGGAGGAGGAGGCGTGGTTTTCTCGGCAAGCTTGAAACCACGCCTCCTTCACCCGTCTGGCCCGCCCCTACTTCCCTGTCTGTGTGGCTTCATAGCCGGAGCAAGATGTGAGAGGCAGTGAAGGAGGGACGAGCCAGACGGGTGAAAGAGGCATGTTTTCAAGTTTGCTTAGAAAACCACACCTCCTTCACCCGTCTGGCCCGCCCCTTTTTCTCTTCTTGCATAGCTTCACTGCAAGGTGTCTCTTTCCATCCATGGATGAGATAGATTAGATATAGATAGATAGATAGACAGACAGACAGACAGATAGATAGATAGAGATATATGTTCAAATCACCCCCATATCCCTAGAATACATATAAAACAAAAACATTACTGTGAAACACATACACATTTGGTATCCCTGTGTCCGAAAGCCCTCGGTTCTATTTACATTGGTGAAATATTATATTATTAGGTTATTAAATATTTCACCAATTTTTTTTCCTTAAAATTTTTTTTTTTCCCTATTTTCCTCCTCTAAAACCTTAGTGCGTCTTATGGTCCGGTGCGTCTTATAGTCCGAAAAATACGGTAGATAGATAGATAGATAATGACATGAAAAATGTTATAAAAAAAAATGACCAAACATTCTGTAAAAATAGATCATTTTCTGGTGACACACTGCCTTTATATGTACAGAATTGGTACATGAAGTTCTGTCTACTATACCATGGGTTTGTAGTAGAGTCTTCCCACTTAAGCAGACGATGAATGAAACAAATGGTAGATGAAGAAGGAAAAAAAAAAGGTGAATGTGCAGGAAAGACTCCGATTACTATATATGCTAGCTGAAGACTGCAAGGATTACGTAGCAAAGTTGTCTAATACACACGACTAAAGAAGGTTTAGCACGCTGATATCTCATATCTGGCGTTCAGTGACTATAGCATGAAGCGGGTGCAATATTTATACCCGACTGAACTGATCAGAATCAATGAGATGACTATTGTGTAATCTCGTTCATTCTAAAATGAGGTAATCTAATGAGTTAGCAGTTTAGTTAACAGTCTTCAATCCAGATTCAGTGTCAAAGACAATAGAGTTATCACAGAAGATGCCGGCTTCTTATCTACATATATATTCCATCGCTACTTTCTGTGGTTTCTTTGATCACATATTCTCTTGCATTCCTGCGCTCAGGGTTAAAACCGTTCTGCATCTGGAGCTTTTGGGATAAGTCGGTGCCTGTGATCCCAATCACCAGTTTATAACTTCCGCGCTCTGCCTTTAAAGGCCAAAATGAGTTTTCTGCCAGTTCATATAGCTGCCTGATAAAAGCGTCCACACACTTACCAGCATTTTCATCACAGCTCATCACATATCACACCGCCTGCAGGTACAGAATGCCCAGATGTCTTCACTATCAACTATATTTATATCATTCAGCCCTCCATCCCAAATACAAAGGCCATAAAGCGTGCTCAGTAGCATGCCCAGACTTTAACAAAATATGGAAATCGCCAGAAATGCTAAATCCTGCAGACTGGGAACCAGTTATCTGGAATTATGATGAGGATAGGGAAAAGAAATTGTAATTTCTATACATTCTGCAGCTGCATGTTGTAATGTAACATAGGTGAGGTTTACAAGAGCAGGAACAACATACGTGACATTTGGCTCTAATGAGGTTGCAGTCTGCAGGCTATGCTCTTACAGTCACACACTGTCCACCATGTTGTCTGGTTCTTGCACTTGTTAAGAAGTCTGAATAGGGCTATTACCTCTTTTGCTGCCCATAATGAGTGCTGCCAATGAATCTGTGCTTCTTATTTCCATTTACATGGAGTTATCACTGTTACTGTATGTGACCAAGCAATTGTTAGTACGATCACTAATATACCGCTTTATTATTGGCACCAATTGAAGATGTGCTGTTGGAAATAATGTTATTGTCCCCATAAAATGTGAACGACCAATAAGCTTTGGCCTGTTTGTTGGTTGACCATGGACATATTTACATAGGGCAAGGGTTGGGAATAAGTGCTCATAAGAATCCTCATTCATGTGATAATTGGCCTTGGAAAAGCAGACAAGACCTTGATACATTATCCCTCCTTATAACCAAGATCTTACTAATAATATATCAAAAATAACTAGGTAGGTACTATCCTGTATTTTAATTATTTACTGACAAATACCTCACCAGGCATCAGACCCCAATTATAGCTCATATTGCCTTGATATCTTGATTATTCTATTTAAAGGGACTGTCTAAGACCAGATATCAATGTACTATCCTTAGGCTAGAGCATCAATATCAGGGACATGGCACAAAACCTGGTTTAAAGGGGCTCTATCATTTGAAAATCGTCATTTTAGATATTGATATGCCTGAATAGCATATTCAGAACTACACGAGCGTGGTGCACATGTGCAGTATGGTCGGGAAATTCACCACAAGAAAATGGCGCTCGGGCATGCGCAGTAGCGCTCAGAACGGAGCGTTACTGTGCATGCCTGAGATTTCAAAGCGCAGGATCGAGACTACAGACAATGGAGGCGGTTACACGGACGGAGGAGGGCATCACGGAGCACAAGCAAAGGAGGGGGCATTACAAAGGTATGACGCAGGGGGTGCTCGATGGCTTGGGTAACGGAGAGGTTCATTTGCATATCGGTTTTACCCATATGTAAAAAAAAACAGGGGGGTCTTTTCAAAATTTTGTAGCAGCACCTGAATAGCCTTTTTAAAGGCTATTCAGGCATATCAATATTTAAAATGACGATTTTCAAATGATAGAGCCCCTTTAAACACTACTCAAGGAAAGGCAAATTAAATGTACAACACTGTAGAATGTACTACAGAGGAACAAGTTTCACCAAGTAGGATTATATCTGATGATTCATTGCTATAACTGCTATTTCTACATTACTTTTATGTATATTTTTTCAACTTACTCACAATTTATGTGACTTCATGTCAGATAATGTCAATGAATTATAGGTACTTTCAGTAAAGCAAACACTAAATTCAGTATATGACTAATACTCTGTATTCTTTGCCCTGGAAACTCAGACACATGCAAAAATGCTAATAAAGAAAAAAATTAGTAATAAGTGTGGCTCAGCAAATCCATGATACAGTGATGGAAATAAAGCCTAGTCATAAATGCGTGGCATAAACACATATCTATGTATACACACATGCATATACAGTATATGTATTGTATTATAATCCTCTGTAAAACACAATTTGCAAAAACATGGATGTTGTAGCTTGCAAAATAAAGACATGGCAAAAATCCAAAGTCTTCTCATGTATGTTTCCAAACAAAAGATTAGGTTTAGTCATGGACTATAGATAAAGTCTTCACTCCATTGGATGCATACTCACTTGGATGTGTTGGTTCAACAGCTACTCGCACAATAGGGGTTGCTTCAAAGTTTAGTGGAATAAATGGTGGACATGCTGGTGATGTGGACAGTGTCGCCGACTTCAGGACAAAGTCTTCCAAACCACTTATGCCTAAATGCAAGGACACACAAGAGAATTGTTAAAATACAGGAAAAAAATAAATGAATAAAATCAACCAAACGTGTATAGTTCCTATTTGTAACAGAATTTTACGCAAATGTAAAACTTCCAGTAAAATGCAATTAATGATTAAGAGGTTTTCGAGCCCCTAAAATTGTGTTCTACAAACTTCTTCATGCTGTAAATGACCAAACTAAGTCCTAGCTGGCAGACCCCTGCTGCTCACGTGCCATCGACCTCTCAATGTCTCCCGATAGACTCTTTATCAAGACTCCATTGATATTTTGATGCAGTCATGTAATTGCTTTCTGTACCCGCCACTTCACCATATCGACATGCCATTGGCTTTGTCCTGACTGTCTACAGATGGAGGACATGGTGGGACAGAAGCGGGAGAGGCATTGCAGGTGAATATCACTTAGTTTGCTATTTTACAGCACATTAAACTTGTTCAAACATAAATTTCTAGGCTGGACAACGCGAACCGAGACTGTAAATTTCTGTTAATCCAACTAACAGTCCGAAAAATGGGACTATTAAGGAATTGCCGGATTATCTAGTATTTTCAGGGCTTGTATAGAATAATTTATAGATACTAAAGGCCCATGATAATTAAATTCCATAACAAATCATTTGACTGGTTGCTGAGGGCAACTAATTCCATTAATTATCACAAAGCATCAAAGTGCAACATTAATGACCAGTATTAAACATAAATAAGTACATAAACATACAAACCCCACAAATGCATACATTACACACAGATACACATAAAATAACCTTATAAGTTGTTGGGTTATTGGTGTTTTACTAGTAGGCAGTATTTCACAATATTCAGTATTACTACCTGATACTGCCTATATTTTGCTTCCTGTGGTCTAAGACTAGATTGTTAACAATTGTAAGTAATAAAACCTCACTTACAGGGAGCAATGTCATATAGCAAGACTTTATAAACAAGCTTTTTAGAGGCATTCTTTTATTTTACAGAATTTCCCACAATCTTGTTTCCTGGTGTATCAGAAGCCCTAGAAAAGCCTGGTTACTAGACATGAGTGAGTAGTATTCGATAGAATACCTCCCCGCCATAGGTATTCGTGTAAGCAACCGAACACCAAGGGGTTAAGCACATCGAATATTCGATGTGCTTAACCCCTTGGTGTTCGGCCGCTTACACGAATACCTACGGCGGAGAGGTATTCGATCGAATACTACTCGCTCATCTCTACAGTGGTTACACCTCTTGAGAATATATGAATAACCTGAGAACAGAGTGTTAGCAGGGCCCTGGTTAGCAGTATGTCTGTACACAGCCTGATACTCCCCAATAAATGGAAATGTAATAGTGTAAAGAGATATATCCCTATCTAGAAACATCTGGTCTAATGTTTTACATTTCTAGGAAGAACAAATAAGGACCATTCAATGTCATCAAAAACACACAAAATCCTTAATCCCTTCCTCACATCCGCCTACATGTACAGCACATGTTCAGTGTTTATCACGACGGGGAAGATTAACTAATACAGTCTAAAAGATAGACAATGCAAACTTACACTAGACAGTCTTATACTGCACCAGATTTATCAAAGTGTCTGATGCGAGTTGATAAATCTGGTGTATTCTTAGACTAATCTGAGTTTACACCTCCTATTAGCATTAGCCTCATGAGACATTATTTTTGTTTGTTTTCCTCTGGATCAACACAGTAGGGTTATTGGTTGGACTTGACGGCCCAGTGTCTCTATTCAACTTCGTCCATTATGTAACTTGGACCATGCCCCTTTCCCACAAAACCACATCCCTTTAACATGTTGGAAAAGTGTCTAAGACTAAAATAAATGTGGTGCATAACATGTTTAGACAGAAAAGCTTTCAAATCAACTGTTTTCCATATTTTACATATGAAAATTAAAACTATAAATAAAAATTAAACATCACTCGGAATACAGTGTCTAAAAGTCCCACCCACACAGATGGAAAAATTATATAAAAAAAGGTCACAGGTGTCAAAATATGGAAATGCATAGGAAATTACATTTTTTAAAGAAAATACAAATGATATAAAATTGGTATAGCTATAAACCTATAGACAAACAAAATGCCATTTTTACCAAAAAATGAAACCTATAAAACAATAAGGCAATTGGACTTTTTTCCCCAAGTTGACAGCATTAAGGCTGGGGCTATACAGCGATTTTAGTTGCAAATCCTTTCATGCACTAAAGGTCACCATGTTGCCTTGTGACAACTGCACTAATGTAATTGGATGGGGTTACAGTATGACCTATGACTGCGAGTTTGAGCGACAATGAGATCAATCAGGGGTTGTAATGTGACCCTAATCGCTCACAATAAAGCAGGTTTTGCTGGGAAACAAGGTAATCTTTGATCACATGACTGAAGTCGCTGCCAAAGTATGTGTGCAGCCCAATATTTTTTTTTCTAGGTTACAAATAGATCATATGGAATATTAATGGTGCCATCAGAAAAAACAACTCGTCCTATAAAAAACAAGTCCTCATATAGCTATGAGAAATAAAAAAACAAAACAAACCCCCTAAAAGATCAGTTTTAAAAAAGGAAGGAGTGATAAAAATAAAGTAAATTGGTTGCGTCAGGAACGGGTTAATGTGTCCATCTCACTCATTACAAGGATAGTCATGTTGCTAGAGGAGAACAGAAGAGCACCTCTGTAATTTAAGAGAAATTCTCTAAGCCATGACTAACACAATGACAAATAAGTTGTTTATTTACGTTCTTGAGCAGAAGCTCCCTCAGGAGTCATATATTACATTGCTCCGCAGCCCATGAGTCACACTTCTCAGACCATTACAGTGTCAATGACTGGGAAAGGATAAACATTCTTGGAAGTACATGAGATATTGCTGGGTATTACAAACAGCACATGCAGCCTATGAACTCTCATCCCAGCACACACAAAATTATCAGTTGTTATAACACCCCATATCAAGCATTAATGGACCCACACGAATCTCAAGAATGGGGGTCCGCTGATGCCTATCTCATGGCCACCTGGAATGGTTAGGTGGCAGGGCATAGCGAGCCTTCTCCATTTACTGCTATGTCGTGCAGGCAACTTGCGGATAGGCAGCCAACAAACAGAAAGAGATCAGCATATTTGTAAGTAAAAGACAATTGTACTTAATGTTTTTTTTTCATTAATTACCATATGGTTAATTTGACATTCTGGATTGAAAATTAATTTCAGAGCTAATGGTCCATAGTAGACTTTGCCAGATATGACCCAGGGCCAGTATCTCCATTAGTAAAAATGATTTTTAAAAGAGGACACATATCCCTTCATCAGGTAATGACGCAGTGCTTGTCCCCTTGTGTTGTTGATGGTGGCTAAAGGATTCACGCTTGCGTTGGAGTCTCCACCACAGAAACCACTAAAAATTGGCATAGAGAAAGGTTCTGCAAGGAGGTCTTTTCTCTCCGCTGGTGTTAGTATAAAACTGACGGAAGCCAATATAGTCTATGGGTCTGCACATTTCCATGTGTAACCATTTTTTTTAGCGGACAGGGTCTCAGTTTTTCAGATCTCCATACTACTGTGAACCTAGCATAACATACAAAATAAATGGGGGCACCAAACAGGTGACCACTCCTGATTTATATTTGAAGACCAACACCAAAAGGCACTCTCTATTCCAAAGTTCCCACTATTTACAATTGTAGTTTTTCAGTTATTCTACATAGTGGGAATATACTAAGCCAACTGCCCCAGTGTTCCAGCGCAAGTCTCATAGGGGGCGTTCACACTACCGTCAGTGTCCGACAGGTAGTGTCCGCTCCTAGTGTCCGTTTAAAATCTCGCACGGACATTAGGAGCGGACACTAGCTGTGTCCGTGACACTTGTCATTCATTTAAATGGTGATCGGTGCATTCTTTTACACTCCGTGCCCTTCCTTCACTGTCCGCATGTAAAGATGTCCGACTTTTCAAGCGGACAGAAAAAACCTACATGTCGGGTTTGACTTTGCATGAAAGGTTGTGGCTTCAAATGCACCAACATTTTGGCATAAAGTAAACCAAACATAAGTGCCCGAAGAAGCATCAACTGTATCAGCATGAGCCACAGTCTGTAAGTTTATGCTATCTATGTAATAGACAGGATTAGTGAATTTGCCCACCTGATGGCAGTAAATACAAATGCCCCACTATAGTCATCCTATGCAAGAATAGTGACTACCGGGCTATTCGGAGCAGCATGGCGCCGAGCAGAGAGGATTACTAGTTAACAAAACATGTGCTTTCTATTATGCTTGCACAGTGCTCACATATGACCGTACCTTCATATATTTCATCATACAATACATACATATGGGTACAAACACTGTATAAAACACCCCTATGCACGCAGGAAAAAAACAAGTCAAAATTAATTAATCAAAACCTTTTCTCACAAATCCTGCAAAGCTGCTGAAATGTTTAAAGACAAAACACAACCACATCTGTAAATGTTTCTCAAGGTAAAAAAAATTGTTTCAGAAATGTTTTCACAACATTGTATTCTGTTCGGTGAGGACGTGACCTTGAAATTGCAAAAACATGAGTAAACATTCAGCATGAAGTGGATCATAGACAATCTAGGTGGGCCGAGCCGCGGCTTTGTCAGAATTTCTTATTGATATATCATATCTTACACAACCGAATAAATCACAATCCCTTCCTTTACCCTAAAGGAATAATGAAGGGGGAAAACCCAGTCATAAATCACATACTAGCAACGTAATAGTAAAAACACCACAGATGAATTGTACAAAATGAAACGAAAAATAGGATTTTACTAGGTGGTAGTACATAGTCAGACAAATGTGCTATGAACTCGGTCGAGGGAAAGGACTTTTTGCATAGCCGAAATGTACACCTGAGGGTAACCAGATTTCACGGATTACGGATTTGTAATAAGATATTCTATCTTCTCACGAATTGGGCATACGAGTTCTTGAAACAATGTGCTGGGAGAAAGACTCCTAATATAATAGTTATCTATGCTGCTAGGAGTCCCTGCATCCCAGAGATGTACTTTTCCAGTACCAAAAACCACTCCAGAAAATGCTCCAAAAAACGTCTCAAGGTCCAAAAACCGCTTCCTAATTAGGAAGCGTTTTTTTTTTTCCAGACCAAATTACTCCACACGTGATTCACGTGTGAACTTAGCCTTATGGTCTTCTCAAAAACATGGTGAAAATGGAAAACAAAGATCATTACAGAAAATGTGGTCTAGGTTAGGGGATGATTTTTTGGAGAGGTTTTCCCATATAATAATGTAACTAACACTACTGACAATAATAAGGAGCTAAACGTGAAGGAAAAATTTCATAAAAGAACTGAGGCTGCTTCTGTATAAATCAGCCTGACAGTCAAAGCTTAGGGGCAAAGAAAAGCCTTATATAGATGGCGACAGAGTATAACCAATTTTTTTTTTGGTTTTGGCACAACTAATAATTATGGGCATCATCACTCTGCATCTCTTACCAATACTTATGGGCCTATTCTGTAGCAGAAACCATGCAAAATACAGCGGGGATCACTTTGTCAGACACAAATGGCTGATATCTGTAGAGTAATATTCTCTTTAGTTACAAGTATGGTGTGCTGATAAGCTTTGAACATATGACAACCTGATCACATGACTGTTCTCTCCTTCCTATAGTCCATATAAACTGCTTAGTGATCAATTAAATTGGAGGGGGGGGGAGGGGGAAGAGTCCCCAAATATAGTATCCCCCATTCACAGAAAACCGCATCAGAATGTGGCTGTACCGTGAGTCAGTCCAGGCTCCAAATGCCTGTTAAGGAGGTTTTCCAAGAGTTAAATATTGATAATCTATATCAGATCAGTTCCTTGAAGTATTAAGTTGCGCTCACCCACTTCACAGCCCAGTGACACCACGTCATGTTCATTCATCACATGGACTGTTTACAGCTCAGCTCTAATCAAGTGAATGGGACTGAGCTACAATACCAAGCACTATCTATCTATAATAATACTGAAGCTTGCCATCAGCAGATAGATATGTGTGCCTGCTTTCCATATTGTTACTACTGGTAACCAGTAAAAATGTGCACGGCTATCCAGAACGTCAGCTCTTACACAAGAATGGGTTAAACCCAGAAGTAATAATCCAGCAGCTGATATACTATATATCCCTATTTCATACTTGACCTCAGGCCTCTTCTACCCTAAGGTATAACGGTCTTCTCTGACAACAAGCCTGGATTTGCTGGCGGGATGCCACTTCACATGCCAAGCTGTTGAAACTGTGTGTGCTAACCACTGCTATGCTGGAAGACAGTCAAACACAAGCTGGGAAAGTCTGTGTGGGTGAAAATTCAGAATGAACTGAAAAAGAGGACACTACTGCTGTGTGATAGACACCTACTGAGCCACGCTTCACACAACAATGGAGGGCCTGGTGATGACACCATTGACGACAGTGGTAGATATCCTCTATGGCAATGGTTTTGTAGAAAAGAGAACAAGCATAACATGTGATACATGTCCGGTATCTATTCTATGGTGTACTCAGAAGTATTCTGCATTATGTATTAATCATTCTTAAACTACATTCTATAGATAACGATACATATTGTGGGGAAGTTAGGGGGCGTTCACACTACCGTCAGTGTCTGACAGGTAGTGTCCGATCCTAGTAATTCAAAAAGGATTTCGTCCGGCAATCAGATTATTTAAAATGTAACTTTTACTTCATTAAATATAAAAAACATATACATGCTCCAGGAACAAGAAAAAAGGAAGCACAGCTTACGTGTTTCAGGACATGATGTTGAGTCCCTTAGTCATAGTGTCCGTTCAAAATGTCGCACGGACATTAGGAGCGGACACTAGCTGTGTCCGTGACACTTGTCATTCATTTAAATGGCGATCAGGTGCGTTCTTTTGCACTCCGTGCCTGTCCTTCACTGTCTACTTGTAAAGATGTCCGACTTTTCAAGCGGACAGAAAAAACCTACGTCGGGTTTTTCTGTCCGCTTGAAAAGTCAGACATCTTTACAAGCGGACAGTGAAGGAAGGGCACGGAGTGCAAAAGAACGCACCTGATCGCCATTTAAATGAATGACAAGTGTCACGGACACAGCTAGTGTCCGCTCCTAATGTCCGTGCGACATTTTGAACGGACACTAGCAGCGGACACTACCTGTAGGACACTGACGGTAGTGTGAACGCCCCCTTAGCTTGGTAGAAGCAGTGGTGCAGACCCAAACAGTCAAGACAGGGACACAAAATATGCAGCAAACCGGTTTATTAAAAAAAAACAAAAAACAGGAAAATAAATAAACCTTTCTTCAGGCACAAAATGAGCAAAACCAAATACAGCCCAAACTTCAGGCAAAAACAAAGTAAAAACCTAAATGCAAAGAATAGAATTATTCCAGCTCACCATATCCATGTATATATGTTAATCCTGGGAGGCACAGAGGCCAGTAAGGACTCTAGTCAGCGGTAAGTATGAAGACATTAAAATCCAGTGTCAATCAAGGAGAGTAGACATCAATCCATCAGTAGGTATAAAATATAACTTTTATTCCGTGTCCAATAAAAAGAGTTACATAGTAACTACAAAGAGTCGGTTATCTTATGGTAAAACAAGCTACTCATTTCGGAACTAACATGTTCCTTCCTCATGGCATGAAAGAAAAAGACCAAACCTCCAACATTTATAAAACACACCTACTGTAAGTATCCTGTATATTGTATACAATATACAGGATACTGTATTGTATTGACATTATGCTATTATAGAGTTAAAGTTGGAGTCAGGATACTTAGGTGTGTTTTATAAACGTTGGAGGTTTGGTCTTTGTAGTTACTATGTAACTCTTTTTATTGGGCACGGAATAAAAGTTATATTTTATACCTACTGATGGATTGATGTCTACTCTACTTGGTTGATGCTGGATTTTGCTCGTCTGAGCAAGTAACTGAACAGAAATGATAACCTAACTATACGTGTGGCTTACTTCTAGCCACATGAACAAAACAGGGGCAATATTGTCTCACTGGACTCTGGGTTACAGGACAGAACCAGACACCTCCTTTCATCTCATGGATATGCACTGAAGTGCAGACTCTGCAGCCTTTTTTTGGCCTAGTAATGTGCCAAGGACTCACACCTGGAGCTGAGGCCTACCCCAGATCCACACTGGACCACACATAAGTTAAAAACCTGGGGGAGATATAGCGAGTGTCCAGCACCCTGCCTGTCACCTTCTCACAATAAATAGACATAAAAATATCTCAAAGTTTGAGGAAATACCGGTCACTCCACTGGCATTTAGTACTCAAGTAAGGTTCCACTCCTTGCACATAGTATACTAGAAAACTTAACACTCCAAAGGTTGACATGCCAAAACGGTTTAGGTTTATTGTATTATGCAATCCACGTAAGTTGGAACATTTCAGTTGCCACCGCAACCTTCATCAGACGGACTGCAAATGTATGTAAGGGATCTGCAGATAAATGGCCCGGAGTAACAATGGTGGCTAGAGAAATAGCCATGATGGAGGTTGCAGTGGAAACTAAAACATAACAACTTACAGATAGTAAGTAAATAAAAAGGTATATGTGAAAACGCCTTCACTCGTACAGCGCTATTCTTAGGCCAAAACTTAAATATTGTCTGCATTAGTAGGGATAACATTTCATTGGACTGGTATTTGGAACACAAGGGTGAAAGGAGGTCATTATGAGAATAACTATTATAATATGTTCATTGCTGAAAGCTGACAGACATCCATAGCCTATACAGCGCATAAAGCAAGGAAAGTAAGTATCACATTTCAGACATTTTGTTTCCCAGTTTCAGCGAGTTGCAATGTGCATCATGCCGTTTTTCACGGTCTATAAATGTAGTCTAAACACAGTAAGTAAGACGAATGCTAACTTGACTGTACAGCGGAATACAGCACAGTGCATTATAATCCTCAATGACTGATGCTTCGCAGGTGCAAACAGTAATCCGCACTGTGTATGTTTACAATCCCATTTACAGAAATTACCGCAACAAAAGTAAAGAGCCAGGCTCTCTCTGCTTTGTTCCTAGAAATATAATCTATCCACACAGGTAGCTACAGATACAGATGGCAGCATTGTTCACCTCGAAATGTCTACACAGCAGAAAGTGGTGAGCGATCCCCTGGCATGTTGTGACGCTGCACCATGAACACTTGTTTGTTGCTGTACAGAGTATGAGCAGACAGGTTTTCCTGGACAGTTGCACATAATAGAAATGTACTCAATCCTTTACTGCAGAACAAAGCACATGCCTTCCAGCTGGGAAGTTCTGCCTGAATCGATGTAAATTATAACAAAGGGTACAGGAGCATGTTACACTCACCAGGCTGTGCATAAATCTGTCTCTGACCAGCTGCAGCCAGACCTCAGCTACCATCATGCACTACAATTGATAGATTGCAGACAACAAGCATCCTTCAAGCTTTTTTCTCCTCTCCCTCTCTTTAAGGAGAAACTTCAATTTTGTGTGTATATAGCACCCATCAATGGAATTTTATATTGACATTAATGGAAATAATTAATATAGAATCTATGCTATCAGAAGCGACCACTGACACAGACATGAGCGTCACTTTCCGACTGTGCCTGACAAGGAACATGACTCATATCATGTGTTAAAATGGTATATTTTTTGAGAGGGTAGGGATAAACTAAGCCAAGAAATAGGTGTTATAAACTTAAGACTAGATGGTCTAAAGATGTGCCATATTTATCATCCAGCATCAGACACCTTGATACATTTGCCTTAAATAATATTAGCAAATCTGTTCCGTTATTGTTCTGCCACTGAAATCACTTTACTGAAATCATGTATATATTTAATTATAAAACAACTTTTCATAAATTTATAAGACAGGTGAATAGAAGAAACTTTATAACATATAATATTTCAGAAATATGTTATCTTCTGATTATCAGGCTAAGTTTTTTTTTTTTCCACAGAAGTCTATGGAGAGGGGAGAAGCTGCTGAAAGAGACACAAATAAACTCCTCTACACTGTGGGTGATGGAGCTCTTCCGCCACTGCTATCGTTTAAGATAAGACTTGTTCAAAAACTACACAGAATGAGGCCATAAAACAATTAACCAGCCTCCTCCTCCTCCATAGACTTCTGTGTGTGAGGTGAGTAAGGAGACAGATCTAAGCAGATAAGCAGAAAGGAAGAAAAAGCAGTGCTCACTATAGCTCCGATGGCCACTCAGATCAACTATGTTTGGTCCCAAGCAACAAATCCATGCAGATGTAATATTGATCTATCTTAAGCAGTCACATAAAATCTCTAACCAATATACTCTTTTCTATGTCATGGTTTTCAAGGGACCTCGGTGTTACAAGTGTTACCTGTAGTATTTGGGCTGAGGGTTCATAACTGAACTAGACACTGGTTTTCATGTCTTCTCTGTTTATCAAAATCCTGATTAGGTTAATTGGCTCCCTGTGAAGCTGCCAGCACGGGCACATGCCTGTGATAGGTGAGCCCCATTACACCGTGCAATTAGCCTGATATATCACCACCGCACTGCCCACTTACATTGCCAGAGAGTCTAGGGCATCGGCATCCAGGTGCAGTTTACAACCTCTGGACCTCCTGCTACTTCTAAACGGCCTCATTTATTACTACCTATCGACTCGGTCAATGGCAATACTGAGGAGTCTGTGCACAACTCTGCTCAAAAATAAACTCCACTATGCTGACATATCTTCTTGGGTTTTTTTCTTAGAGACTTTGCTTTCTGTTGTCAGTTATATTACTGACCTGTGCATGCTCTAGTGGCTGAATCTACTAAGAAAGAGCAAAGCTACAGCAGACATCTTTAGACGATACAGTATATCACTTTAATTTGGTCACAGAGTTGCCCATTCTTCAAAGCTATGTATGGCCCTTATCTTCTCTACATCTCCATTTTGCGGCTCCATCAGGTTTATAACACATTTACTACAATAATAATAATTCCAGAATAAAATACAGGATTGTACTACCTATGTAGGGCATCAAATCATACTGCTCTGAAAGACTTCATTAGGCACCTGGCTGCCCTGTACAGTCATCGGACCCTTGCAATCTCATCTAAGGGGTGATATGTTGGGGATTGGCGGTTTTCAGATTTGGGGAGTTAGAAGCCAGTGTCCTGAAGTAAGAACATTACAGGGCACTCCCATGAGAGTGGGGGAGACCCTGCATTATTCTGTTGCAACTAATGTAGAGGGTCAAGTGGGGCAGAATAAAACCCATTAGTCAGAGATGTAGAAAGTCTATACACCAATCACTAATGGGTAAAAAATTGAATGCAAAGAAGGAGAAAAGGAGAAAGGAAAATAAAAATAAATCAGGAAAACAAAAATCAAAACAAAAAAGTTAATCTGCACATTCCAATGTCCCTCGTTTCAGCTTGAGGGTTCCGGTGGTCCCCAAATGTACCTATTTGGTTGTCCTGCAGCGGTGACATCATGTGCATACAATCACTGGTCTCAGCGGTCATGTACTGTAAATGCTAAGACCAGAGACTAAGAACAGATACTGGCCGCCGCAGTCATGGATGCACTCATGGAAGAAAAAAAAACCCTACAGGAACCAGTGCAGAAGCAGAGATGGAAAGGTGGGAAATTGAACTGAATTTTTAAAACAACTTTCTCTCTCTCTCTCTGCCATTTTTTGCAATCCTAGACAAGCCATTTAAGGGCGATTTTTCACAATCAACACTGATCACCTATTAAGTGTCTGATCACAGGAACACGTCCTTATTCCATCTCACAGCACAGCCAAAGTGAGGAGGAAGGTAAAACTAAGAGGCAGTCAAGAATGTAACCTGCTTTATTCAATATCTATGGGGCTGATGGACGCAGCAGAGGCTAGACGATTTGTAGGAAAACCCCTTTAAGTTTAAGATCACATCAGTGTCAAAGTTTTCTATTATTCTGATCCATTGGAAGAGCAGAAAAAAAAAAAACAGGGAGAAAGTCGGCATTAAAAAACCAATCACATTCCATGGACTTTTTAATGGTTTCAGATCATCATAGTTTTGCTCTGTGATGTCATGTCAGGTCTCCACTGATTTTAAGAATAAAATGGCACAGGCCATCGTGCTGTGTGTCTAGTCATTTAAAGGGGCTCTATTAGCAAAATCATGCTGATAGAGCCCCACATATATGTGAATAGCCTTTAAAAAGGCTATTCAGGCACCGTATATGTTATATTAAATTACCCCCCCCCCCCGTTTTAAAATAAAACCCTAAAAGAATATGATCTACTTACGCATCTTTCATCCACGCCTCTTCTTCCTCTGATGTCCTACGGTCCCATCCTCCTCCGGCGCTCGCGAACTGACACTGATATAAAAAAAATGGCCTGGGCGCATGCGTACTAGCATGCGGCGTCTACTACGGCTACTGCCTAATGAAGTCTTTCAGAGCAGTATAATTTGATGCCCTACATAGGTAGTACAATCCTGTATTTTATTCTGAAATTATTATTATTATTGCAGTAAATGTGTTATAAATCTGATGGAGCCACAAAATGGAAATGTAGAGAAGATAAGGCCATACATAGCTTTGAAGAATGGGCAACTCTGTGAACAAATTAAAGTGATATACTGTATCATCTAAAGATTAAAACGGGGGGGGGGAGGTAGTTTAATATAACTTTTACAGTGCCTGAATAGCCTTTTTAAAGGCTATTCACGCATATGTGGGGCTCTATCAGCATGATTTTGCTGATAGGGCCCCTTTAAAACAAAAACAGTAGGGAATGCTCTATTTAGTTTTGATTACTTCTATAATAATAATAATAATAATAATAATAATAATAATAATAGACACATTTTTTTCATCTCTGATGAGAATGAGCTGAGTGAGAATACAGAAAACTGATGTGTACTCAGCCTAATATACAGTATATTATTAACCCTTACCAGTGAGGATTTCAGTCTGGTTTTGAAGCTCTCATTTCACCATACGTGCTGCAGACAGTATACAGAGAGAGGAGAATGGTTTCTTTGTTCATAAAATCACCCCCTTATAAATCAGGAGCACACTTACACTCATTGTCACATACTCGGGTCTTATTTTTGGAGTGCTCAGTATGTTCATCGAATTACTGTTTTGTGTCTCTACAGCCTGTTTCTTTACCTCTTAGGTCCCAAGCACATGACCATATTAGTTCTCCATATATTGTCCACAACTGCGGATAGTATATTTCTATGGTCCCAGACACAGGTCCATAGTGTTTACTGGTCAGTGTGACTCTTAGGAGGTTAAACTATGTCCATCCGCAGAGCCAGAGGTTCACACATTATGACTGAATCTACACAAAGAATCTATTACAAAGTGTGCACAGACAATACAATGACAGTACAATAAGCTTTTAACCATTTCCATCAGTCAGTGCAGGTGCAATGTGTTCCAGACCTGTAGACAACCAAAGAGTAAGCAGATCTCGGTAATAAATCAGTCAGTGACAAAACTTTTTATAGAGGATTGATAGTCTATGTAAATATTTGCTTAGCTGACAAGGAGTAAATATATTTACACGGCATCCATAAAACACTTGGAAGTAATTTATCTGCAAGTCATCACCAGAAGCATCAACTTCTGGCACAGGCAAAATGATACTGTATGGAAATAGATTTAATCTGAGGCTTAAGAGAAAATTATAGCTATAGCCACTTCTATATCAACCAGCACTTGGAGATGCTCAAATATGAACAAGTATCCATAAAATGTCTGTATCTGAAAGCACAGGGAGGGATAGTTATGATATCTCTTTTATAGATACTAGCAAAATGATGAAGGGGTGCCTGGAGAATATGCTGGGATATTTCGTGCAATGTGTGGCACGTGGCTGACCTGTTCAGGATGTTTTTGAGCTACAAATTTTGTGTTCATTTGCTATTTTGATTTTATTTAGACTGTTTTCGGACTATGCTTATAGTTTTCTGCCATCCCCCATAAGTCACTTTTCTGCAGGAACCTTGACTGTCGACATGCAACACTGTCTCTGCCCATCGATAGCATCATGACCCTTTGAATACCATCTAAGTGGACAAATGTTGGTTTTAAGACTGTTTGGAAATGACTTATGAATTCCTCTTGGAATGTTCATACCGCCATAAAGAAGGAACAATTCTCTACTCTACTCCATCTAGTTTAGACATAAGCCAGACCTGAGAGTGATATAACAGGTCCAAACGTGGTCCACTGGCGCACCGTATACTAGATACTGTCAAAGCTAAATGTTTTTGCACTTTTTTCACAATAATCAGTTAAAAAAAAAACGGGACATCAATGGTATGTTCAGCTGTGGGATCTGTATACAGAACACCTAGGAAACACCCTGGAAATAGAGGCCTAGAGAGAGGAGAGTATTGGCTTATGTTTAAAGAGGACCCTTCACCACCTCCACCAATTCAAGTTCTTACCATTTGTTAATAACTGCTGCTCCAATGATTCTAGTGCAGCTAGAACTTTCTCTCCACCCCCCACCCCCATTCCCCAGTAACAAGTAGAGTTTTGGTGCCTGATGTGTTATTTCATTTCTGAAATGTCAAAAGGGCGTCGTCAGGCAGAGGGTGTGATTCAGATCTCAAATCAGAGGCAGTAAGTGTCAGAGATCACAATCACAACCCATCTCTGCTCCTGCCAAAAACCTCCCACCTGGCAGTACAGAGCCTAAATAGCACATCAGGTAGTAAAACTAACACTACTGATTGCTCAGGAACAGTGGGGGCAGGAGAAAAATTCCACCTGTGCCACAATCAGTGGACCAGAGTCGATTCATTGAGTTGTACTTGTTGGAAGTGGTGAAAGGTCCTCTTTAAAGAGGTTAGCCTGGTTAACCTTTATTGATATATTAGACTGGGGAAGGTGAACATTTTTTTAAAAAAAACCCTTAAGCACCTGTCCCCGATGCCTCTCAGCAAGGTTCGGCCCTGCTGCCCCGATGTTTTCTTGTGGTGGAAGTCCCCGCCACACTATGATGTCCCTTGTCTCTGTCCTTAGGAAAGGGACAGGAAAGGACACAGGACGTCACAAGTAGTTACGGTGGTTGGCCTTAGGGTTCACATGCAGTGAGGACTAAGGGTGCGTTCACACGATGTAACGTGGAGCGCGATTTGGCACGTATACACGTGTCAGCAAATTGCGCACTCAAAATGCTCCCATTCATTTCAATGGGAGTTAGGAGTGTATACGCCGCGTTATTTTGCTCCCGTAATTTTGCGGCTGCAAAATAACGCAGCATATATGCTCCTAACTCCCATTGAAATGAATGGGAGCATTTTGAGCGTGCAATCTGCTGACACGTGTATACGTGCCAGATTGCGCTCCACGTTACATTTTTTGAACGCACCCTTAAGCTGGAAGAAAACACAGGAGTAGCAGGACCGGACCGGACCGGACCGGGATGACCAGGGAAAGGTGAGTATGTTTTATTTTCCATCTTTGCCTGACTAATTAAAAAAAAAAAATAATAATATGAAAAAAAAATATTATCCTGGTCAACCCCTTTAAAGGCTCCTTAGCGTGAATATTAAAAAATGAAAACTGGGCAACCACTTTAAAAGGAAAAAGTTCTATCCAACTAAGACCAAAGCACCTAAAAATAACTTATTATAATGAATTAAAAACGGACAAACACTAGAGTTGATGCAAGCATGCTGTCCACTGTGCAGGGCTATTGTATGGTGCACGCTCCCATTAGAAAATCTTATACAGTATATGTCCTTTGCTAATTAATGCATTTTTCTCCCCAAAGGACACTACAAGGTACCGAAATATGTAAGCGACGTTGATAGGCTACAGCAAATGACACTTTTGGTATAAGTAGCCTACTTTATTCATTGCCACCAGGCAGCAATATCTATATTGGTGCTCGCCCCAACAGGGCAATTAATTGGCGGTCTTGTAGGATGATCAGAGCTGATATTGTGGCAGGTAAATAAGTAGTCGCCTCTACAGATCATTGCTGCAGTCTTAGCTGACCTGACAGGAGTTGCGGCACTTCTAAACATTGTAACCCAACACAGTTTTTAATTCTAAGAAACAAAAAATTCTGTCTATAGTAAATGCCTCCTGAGCAAGCAACTAGAATTTTATCACATAAAGCGCGCATACACTTTTGATCATTCAAGCAGTGTGACCATCTGGAGTGTTGTGACGCTCCAGCATGCAGGGTAGTACAGCTGCCATGCCAACTGTACCATGCCCAGACAGCATATGCATAGGTCCAATTCCAATTATTTGCATCCTCACACAATACACTCCAGATGTGGTCCAGTTGTCAACTGTACTGCCCAATGTACAGGAGGTTCGCACTATGCCAGATGGTCAGATTGCATGGCAAAACCATGGCGTAGGTACGCTTAACATCTGTGTGATGGGAAGTGGGAGATTTTGATCTTGCTTTTCATCAAATTACAAAGCTGTAACCCATACAAAATAAAATGCTACAATAGCTAGGCAAGCTAGCAAGGATCACAGCCAAAGTTTAAACTTTAACATCCCATTGTACTAGAAATTTCAGAGACAAATGTACAGGTTCAAATAATCTAAGAACTGCTTCCGTGTCCAGAAAGAAGTCAGTCCCAGCATAGACTGTCACTTGTCAAATTTTTGCAACTTGCTTGACAACTGGATGTGGCTTCACATGGAAAGGGGTCTGGCTTAAACGTGAGAAATTTAGAAAATTATGTCCCAATGTAAACTAACAAGTAGCTGTTAAAAACTTACACTAGACAGTCTAAAGATGCAGCAGATTTTTCAACAAGCATCATTAGAAAATGTGTGCCTTTGAATTCACCATGATGGTTGTGAGCCTTTCATATAAATATATATGCTCTTTCTATCCCTATAAGGCACCGAGGATATACTTCCTTTCCTTCACATGTTCTCTTTGATCCTCAGATGCAAAGCTGAAGCATAAGTTGTGCTCTCTGTTAAAGGGGTTGTCCCATCTCAGTGTATCAGCCAGTCTGCCTGCAGTGTCTACTTCTCACTTCCTGTATTTCTCCTCCCTCCTGCTGAACGGGACACACATTCTTTCTGCAGATCAGCTAATATGCAGATGCTTGTACAGAATAGACTCAGTGTTATCTGTGTGTTTACATAGAGAGATAACAGACTCAGGCTTTATCAGCAAACAGCAATTAGCTGAATCACTTGTCCTATCTCCCAGGTCCGTGGTTATAGCAATGCTGTGTAAACAATGGGAGGAATAAGGTCATATTGCAGGCAAAGAAAGAAGAATTTCTAAAACAATATATTTAGGAAAAGTCTTCAATTTACATAATTTACTAGCATAGATAGGATCCTTGAGATGGGACAACCCCTTTAAGCAAATAAATATATCTAATACAAGAAGGCAGCTATGGATAAAGAAGCAGATCACACTAGTGACATAATTATGATTTCAATCAATAAGTCATGGCAAGGATATATCTAAAGTTATTAAATCTTTAGCTATAAAGTTACAGAAGTTACATTAGATACTGAGCCTATGTGAAAACTGGGATACCGCTTTTTACATTGGTGAAAGGAAGATTAAAGCATTATTAACCATTTTCTCAGTAACTGCCTATTGCAAAGGCTTGTGGATCTAGTGCATTTAATAAAAGTACCACACCAAAGTACACTCACCGGCCACTTTATTAGGTACACCTGTCCAACTGCTCGTTAACACTTAATTTCTAATCAGCCAATCACATGGCGGCAACTCAGTGCATTTAGGCATGTAGACATGGTCAAGACAATCTCCTGCAGTTCAAACCGAGCATCAGTATGGGGAAGAAAGGTGATTTGAGTGCCTTTGAACGTGGCATGGTTGTTGGTGCCAGAAGGGCTGGTCTGAGTATTTCAGAAACTGCTGATCTACTGGGATTTTCACGCACAACCATCTCTAGGGTTTACAGAGAATGGTCCGAAAAAGAAAAAAACATCCAGTGAGCGGCAGTTCTGTGGGCGGAAATGCGTTGTTGATGCCAGAGGTCAGAGGAGAATGGCCAGACTGGTTCGAGCTGATAGAAAGGCAACAGTGACTCAAATAGCCACCCGTTACAACCAAGGTAGCCAGAAGAGCATCTCTGAACGCACAGTACGTCGAACTTTGAGGCAGATGGGCTACAGCAGCAGAAGACCACACCGGGTGCCACTCCTTTCAGCTAAGAACAGGAAACTGAGGCTACAATTTGCACAAGCTCATCGAAATTGGACAATTGAAGATTGGAAAAACGTTGCCTGGTCTGATGAGTTACGATTTCTGCTGCGACATTCGGATGGTAGGGTCAGAATTTGGCGTCAACAACATGAAAGCATGGATCCATCCTGCCTTGTATCAACGGTTCAGGCTGGTGGTGGTGGTGTCATGGTGTGGGGAATATTTTCTTGGCACTCTTTGGGCCCCTTGGTACCAATTGAGCATCGTTGCAACGCCAAAGCCTACCTGAGTATTGTTGCTGACCATGTCCATCCCTTTATGACCACAATGTACCCAACATCTGATGGCTACTTTCAGCAGGATAATGCGCCATGTCATAAAGCTGGAATCATCTCAGACTGGTTTCTTAAACATGACAATGAGTTCACTGTACTCCAATGGCCTCCACAGTCACCAGATCTCAATCCAATAGAGCATCTTTGGGATGTGGTGGAACGGGAGATTCGCATCATGGATGTGCAGCCGACAAATCTGCGGCAACTGTGTGATGCCATCATGTCAATATGGACCAAAATCTCTGAGGAATGCTTCCAGCACCTTGTTGAATCTATGCCACAAAGAATTGAGGCAGTTCTGAAGGCAAAAGGGGGTCCAACCCGTTACTAGCATGGTGTACCTAATAAAGTGGCCGGTGAGTGTACATGACAGCCCCCCCCCCCCCCCCACACACACACACACACACGCTGTGCCCAATTACATTGTAGAAGACATTACAGTTTAGAATAAGTCTAGTTGGACATAGTCGGCCTGCAGAGGGGACCTGCTACTAAAGGTTGTATCTCAGGTATGAGCATGCTCGGATTTACAGAAGGCTGATTTACAGCAGACTTAGGTGGAAGAAGACTGCATGTAGTAGGAAAGAGGCAGAGGAGAGCATGCAGGAAAACATCATAGCCAGGTATGTCTCTGGATAACCCCAGGGGAGAGTGTTATCACCCCCTCTTATCAGATAGCATACTTACTGATTGTCACATATGGAGGGCAGGGGTGGTCATATGCTCTTCTAATCTCTCCTCTGCAACTAAAGAGGTTAAGCCGGCTATTTATCAACTCCACAACCTAGCTCACCGTAACACCTAAGTGGTTTTGCAGAAAAAAAAAATTTAACGAAAACTCTTTCCCTTTACAATTATTGCTGAAAAGATTATACAAAATTGGTTTTGCCACATCCCTATCAACCAGTGCAATATAAGTAATATTACTACTCTAGACAGGATTTTGATATTGATGAGCTATCACTTTGGATAGGGTGTCAATATTAAATCAGTGGGGTCCGACACCTAGCACCTCCACAAGCTGTATTCAACAGCCACTACAGAGACCCGAACCCGCCATGCCAAGTTACTAAATCTCAGTTCCCATTGAAGTCAATAGGAATTGAGCTGCAGTAACAATGTCCTGCCAGTACCAGTATACAGGGCAAGAAGCCAACTGTTTTCAGCTCCATGGAGTGTATAGTACAGGTGTGAGAAATGGCCTGAAACAGCTCATCTATGTTGGGATGGCTGTCAGCTACCCACCAATCACATATGGATAAACCCTTTAAATTGTGATTTACTTAAAAGGACCAGACCATTACAAAATAAACAAGGTATATATGGGTGTTACCACTACAGAAGTTATTCATCTCTGCCTGATCCAACTGATTCCCCCACTACTCCACTCTATAGGCTGTCTAGGTTCTCAATGCGCTCCACTTTCTGGTACTGAACAGATATGGGAATTGCTGTGCGATGCCCCTCGGGCCAATCGCTAACACAGTAACAGCGGGAGAAACCTTTTGTTATGCTAACCTTCCCATACATAGCTCTCATTTAAAATTTGTGGGAAAAACCATTTAAAACAAAAATCCAAAATTTACAACAAAATAAAATGACATTTTTGAAAGTTTTTCTACCAGTTTAATGAGACTACAGAGAGCTTGCGATAAATGATAAAACAACATCTGTTAGTACAACTTCGATCAACATCCAGCGTCTCAGAAATCCTGATGTGCTGCCAGTATCAGGGAAATAAATCTAAATTCTGATAAAACCCAACAAACAAAAACAAAGCAAAGACAAACTATTATTAGATGTTGAAAGATCTCCACCCTTACAATGCAATACAAAGGGAATTTCCAAGCTGACGTAATCCCATTAAAGTAGAAGTGCTGTGTAGTGGGATGCCTGTAAAGTGTGATCACAAGCAAAAACCTAATTGAAGAAAATATAATCATGACCTTTGGGACATATTAGATTTTTGTTCTAGAAATATCAAGCCTTTAACAACCCAAAAAAACAAGTCTGCTTAAATAAAATGCCCCAAATTAATGACGGTTTGCAGATTTAAAGGGTTATTCCCATCTCACCAAATAGCTGCTGAGCTGGGATTAAAGGCTCCTAAAACCAGACCCCAAGGGCTGCTC
Organism: Leptodactylus fuscus; assembly: GCF_031893055.1. NCBI lineage: Eukaryota > Metazoa > Chordata > Amphibia > Anura > Leptodactylidae > Leptodactylus > Leptodactylus fuscus. The sequence goes on from NC_134269.1 coordinate 70,610,640, forward strand.
TACTCTGTTCCCATAACTCCCACAGAGGTGAATGTGAGTTATAGAAACACGAAGCAACACTGTTTACAAAACTGTGAAACTACAGAGACAAAGAGCAGCTCAGATGATCCACAGCTCCCATTCACCTCTAAGGGAGTTGGGCTAGGTTCACATCTGTGCACAGCAGTTATACACAGAAACCATAGACTATTAATGGGGTTTGTCAGGTTTCTGCTATTTTTATACTGGAACTGGTGAAGAGAAAAGTCATCTTTGTAGGACTTTGCTGGTTTTTGCAGTAGAGTCTCCAGTGCAGATGTGAACCTTGCCTAACAAGAACAACATAGAGTAGCACTGCTCAGCTGTTCCCAAAAGTTCCCCCCTAGGTTATGTCTTCAGGAGCAGGAATAACCCTTTAAGGTTAGGTTCACATCTGCGCTTGGGTTTCCGCTCTTAGGGTCTGGAAAATGGAGATCTAAACCGCTTTAAAAGGGGCTACCAGTAGAAACTCACAGAACCCATAAACTATAATGCAGGACTTCTCTCTCTCTGCATTTTTAAAAGGGATCCTAACATTTTTTTCCTGCCTACCACGTAGGAATAGCGTTAAGAAAGGCTATTCTTCTCCTACCTTTAGCGGTCTTCTCCACGCCACCGTTCAGTATATAATCTGTTTTTCATCGGTATACAAATAAGTTCTCTTGCAGCACTATGGGCATGTGCCAGCGATCAAACAGCACTGGGGGTGTATCCAATGCTGCCAGAGAACTCTCCAGCTCGGCTCCATCTTCTTCAGGAACAGGTCCTTCGCGTCTTCTTCCGGTAGTTGCTTCAAACTTCTAGGCCTAGGGCAAAGCTGACTGCGCATGCCCGTCAGCCACAAGAAAATGGCCACTTACATAGTATTGTAAGTGCTGCCCGAGGCCTAGAAGTTTGAAGCCAGTGCCAGAAGAAGACGTGCAGAGAGGCCGTTCCTGAAGAAGATGGAGGCGGCACTGGAGAGTTTTCTTGCAGCATTGGGGACGCCCCCAGTGCTGCAAGAGAACTCATTTGCATACCGACAAAAAATGGATTACATACTGAACAGCGGCGCGGAGAAGACATCTAAAGGTAGGAGAAGAATAGCCTTTCTTAAGACTATTCCTACGTGGTAGGCAGAAAAAAACTAGTTTTAATAATAGGATCCCTTTAAAGCAGAATGAGGAACGGAATCTCCAAGTGCTCACCAAGCGTAGATGTGAACTAAGCGTCAGTTATAATTTACTTCAATTACATTATATCTGTCAGGCCATGAAAGACCATCCCCATTGCACATTTCAGAAAAGTTTCAAGACAAAAATGGCCAATGTAAGCAGATTTTTGAACATGAAGCGTCAACAAAAATGTAGCACTTCTGTATGTCAGTTTTCTGCCATAAAGTATTTTATGATTTCCTCTTTATGAGTCTATATATTAAAGTGCTGTTCATGTTTCATAAAGTGATGACATATCACTAAGAAATATTGAAGCCCTTGAGAAAAACTCACCTGCACACTCCACAACCAAGGTCCTGCCCACAGGACTTTTCTCTCTGCTGATTTCGGGCAGGAACCGGACAGACCATATTATAGTCTATAGGGTAAGCAATAGTCTAAGTGGATAGGGTTTCCATTTTTCGGATCGCCAAACGGACATGAAAAATGGAAACCAGAATGCTAGTGTGAACCTAGCGTTAGTAATGAGCCTTGTTTTATTTTAACGCCCTTTGTCCCCTCTACATTTTGTCACAACCCCTTTAAGTCAATCTTGGAAGAAATGATTTGTATTATTTTTATGGCCCCAAAGACTTAAAAAATCTAAAGTGAGGACTGTAAAATCTGTAAGCAAAATGTCGGAATCAGACTTTTTGACTCCAGCTTGGACCCTTTCATAAATGGCTATTTCCGATAAGTTTGTATGTACAGTAAAGCAACTTGACGTAGAAGCAGAGATACTTTTGTTTTACCACAGTGTGAAGAAACGGACATAAATGAGTCATTTGACTTGGACACACCTTACTATCCATAAAATAACTGCCAACGTTGTGCTCGATCTTGACAATTGCATCGACATAAGAGTATATTCATCTGAACCTAAATCAGCAAGGAAACGTCTCGCTGTATGGAACCAGAGAAATGGAAAATGAAGCGGAAGTCCATGTGAAGCTGGCCTTAAGGTGGTAGCACTTATTATACAGAAATGGGCTGATGCAGGGGGCCACACGGTGGCTCAGTGGTTAGCACTGCAGCCTTGCAGCGCTGGAGTCCTGGTGTTCAAATCCCACCAAAGGCAAAAAACCATCTGCAAGGAGTTTGTATGTTCTCCCCGAGTTTGCATGGTTTTCCATCCCATATTCCAAAAAAGACATACTGATAGGGAAAAATGTACATTGTGAGCTCTATGTGGGGCAAAAAAAAAAAAAAAAAAAAAAAAAAAAGAAATGGGCTGATGCTAACATAGAAGGAATATTACTGAAAGAGTGTCTGCCAATGGAATATGTCATATAGTTTTTCATCTTTTATTTTTCCCATTCACTAATGCTATGGTATTTTTTAAATCCAGGAAAACTGTTTTATGTCACTAGTAGGGCTCATTCACATCTGCTCCCCAGTCTCCGTTTTGCAGGTTTCCGTTTCCTGCCCGAAACTGGACAGGAAACGGAAACCTGCAGTCATTTTCAAACCCATTCATTTTGAATGGGTTTGGAAAATGTCTGGCCGTGAGCGCCAGTGAGCGTTTTGTGCTCTCCGCGGCGAAACCATTTTTTTTTTTTTTAGCCGGACACAAATTCGGACATGCAGGACTTTGTGCCCATTTAAAAAAAAAAACGGTTTTGCTGCGGAGGGCACAAAACGCTCAATGGCGCTCACGGCCAGACACTGTCTGCCGGGTTTCCATCTTTTGTCGGCAGAAGATGGAAACCTGAAAAGGTAGATCGGGCGCTAGTGTGAACCCAGCGTCAAGGCAAAGTACCATAACCATGCCCTCAGTTTATTAAATCCGGGGCCCAGAACTTTAGGTCTTTATAAAATTTTGCAAAGGGCATATTTGTCAAAAACCATTGTAATAAAAATGGATCTTGGCTTTGACAGCCTTCAGTAATAAGCATCTATACCCCATATGCTAGTAAATAAAATAAAATAAACGTATCAGGGCCCTTTAGCTGTAGTTGCAAAAATTCCCAAGCAGCCAAAAATATATGGGAAAAAACCCCAAATGACTAGCACAAAGTCACACACACAAAAACATACGTGCTATATCTCTGCTCGCCAACCTCTAGACTCGGCTCACATTTCTCCAGACATATCAGGCACAAAAGAGGCTTTAAGAATAATTTAGCTCTGTCGTAAAAATAGAAGCAAACAAAATTAGGACTGTTTAAATTTCAACCTCTCCCACATTGTAAAGGAAGCAGAGCACATCTGTCCCAAGAATCCTTATCTCGCTAAACTGATGACATCAACACTTAAATATTCTAGGGAATAAGGAGCTGTCATCCCTCTCCTTAATTCTTGAAGTTTACCGGCTGAAACCAGGAGTTAATGAAATAAGCTGCCAAACAAAGCTGTCTGCACTCAGATTTATCACCACTTATCAGTGTTGTTTGTTTAGAGAGAATCAGGCTCTCTGCCCTGAAAAAAGACCAAAGTGCTGCAGACTCCACCATGCAGTTAGTTAGAAATCACCAAGAGCGTTAAATCAAATACTACACATAAACACAGGCTGATAAGATGGCCTACTCTGAGCCTCTCCGCCAGAAAGGACTACTGCGCTTATCACACCTATGAGAGTCAAGCCCACCACACATATAAGTCTCCAGAAACCCCAAGATTTGGCCATAATCACACAAAGCCTCATCTGCAACTACATACATCCATTGACCTGAAAAAAAATTACTGTGGCCATAGTAAGAATCCTGTATGTTATGAAAGGTTGCCATATACTTTTTTGGAAGGAATGACAGACCACCTAAGGTGTATGGGGGTGACAGTAGGCATCTTGTACTTTAACAAGTCCAAACCATTTGACAAACCCTAACCCTAGTCGAAGAGTAAGCTAAGTTCACTTTAACACTTCCACAGATGTACTGGGGTATGGGCCAGGGTAATAGTCTCTCACCATGCTAAATCAGTATCCCTACACTATGCTGAGGATGGCCCAATAGGCCGAAACAGCGCTGTCCATAGTTGGGAATCTGTTCCTTTTGGGACAGAAATACTGATTTAGCAATTAAATCCACATTATGATTAAAAGACTTTATAACTGAGTCGTTCATGATGTTAAGGATGCTGCCCTCTATAGGGTGGTGTACAGAGTGCACTCTGTTCTCCTAATTCCATCCAGGAGACTAGATTTGCATATTTTTTACAGATGTACTGGTAATACAACTTATAGATCCCATCAAATGATCAGAATGTGACTGCCTATAGAAGTCTCCAGGGCCAAAAGCAAAACAAACTAAGATACTTCTGAGAATCGATTTTATTGAAACAAATGTAGGTGTTTGAGCACTTCTTAGAGGATAAATTAGGTTTTGCATCTAGGATAAAATAAAGTTGTATACACCGAGAGGGCTGTATAGTTCCAGAAACCTTCCCGTATCTGAGCTCTCCAAACTGCTAATAGTGGTCACACATGAGGCTATACTGGGGGTTTAGCCTTACATCATAGAGTGCTATAGGAAACAGTGCAGACATAAGATGACAAACAATGGCAATATAGAGTAGTTGTCAACAATTTACCACAAAAGAGACAATATGCAATGGAAGCTATCATCGCCCGAGGTCAAAAAACAAGCATAGGACAAAGAATGTAAAGGACGTCCACTAATGTGCTAAAAGTACCATCACTGGCCCAGAGGAGGATTAAGACAGGTAGGGATGTCAAAGTGGTATTACACCTCCATTACACACACTATGTACTCAGTACCTATCATTGCCCTAGGGAAGGGTGATGGGATACATTTACTCCATTAACACGAATACACTGTAGGCCGAAATGCTAACTCGTGATATGTTCTGTCTGATACTCGCCTTTAGGTGTGTAAACCTCTCATGTGTCACACTAGAGAACCACTGAAGAATTGCTATAGGTCTTCCATATAAAAATGTTGTTATATTCCAATTAGTTGTTGTAACAGAGTATGAGAATATATATATATATATATATATATATATATATATATATATATTTATTTTTTTTTTTTACACACTGACATGTGTAGGTGTGTGTGTGTGTGTGTATATATATGCATGTACCATATATGTTAATTTTAACTAATGTCTCTTTACCATTCTTGATTTAGGAATTCCCATCTCATAAAGTGACCTGACTTCTGGAACCCTTTCAGATCCTGGGAATGAATTGGCCTGCGCCCTGATTCACCATTACTTCCCCTTCACAATTTTTATCTGTATGGCAACAGTCCCAGACACCCGTCTGTGCAGGTAACTGCGGCCAGCCCATTCATTTGAATGGAGCTATAGGCAGGCAACCAATGGCCCAGCAAACCTGCTAACCCTGTATTGGACAAAAAATAGTCTTGTATCAGATTATATTGTAAATCATCTGATAGTCTGGCACTACTGAGACCGTGGTTCCTATGCATGTCAGTGTCAGGTACTATGGGTCTCCATAGGAAACAAATAATGATATATCTGTAGGTCCCATTCTGCACTACTACAAAACCTTACATTATATCAATATAAATGGATGTAAAAATGCCAACATCCAAGTAGGAAAATGGTGCTGGCTATACTCAAATTAGTGAATACATCTACTCTCCAATGCTCTAGTGATGGTGTTAACATCAGCATCTCGGGGATCATTACAAAATCTCACAAATATATTTACCACTGTTCAGTATATTAATTTATAAAATGATGGAGTGTTATTTTAAATTTATAAGTTTTTTTTTCTAAAATTTGTATGTAGCCTAACAATGACAAACAGCAAAGTAAGAGGTCACCGTTTCTTTAAAAATGTCCCCTAAATCACAGTATAACTTACGGTACTTCAGAAATGTCACAATGGAAACAATTTTTCCTTTGCGGAACGTTATTAGCATAAAATGGGAAATTACCTCTTACTAGTTATTTAAAACATACATATTCTTACCTTCTCCGCATAGTCATAGGCCTATACTTTTATTCATTAATCTATACTGACATATAATTTGTGGAAAATTAAGGAAAGATAGAGTAGACATCATTTAATACCGTTAAATTGCAACAATTTTGTGACTCACCTCCATTAAGCTCTTGGAATGATTTTGATTAAACACATTTAATGCTTTTAAATGATATTTGAAGTCAGGTATAGAAAAGGTGACAACTACATTGATGGGTAGCAGATAGAAATTACCGCTAGATCCACGTAACTATTTATATCAACACCACAGAAGAGACCGGAGGAGGCGATAAAGACAAAGAAAACTGGAACTTACCGAGGATAGAAAAAAAGACAAAACAAATAAAAATAGAAATGAAAAAGAAAACGGCACAGTGGCCTACTACAATGTTACCCTTTTGTGAAACGGATTTTGCTAAAGGAAGAGGTTGCTGGCTTTACGTTGTCCCTGCACTTCTCTTACAGGGTAAATGGAGAATCAAGCAGCTTTGAGAGGTTGGTTATGCAATCCAATGAATGGATCCACCAGAGCTCCTGCTGACTGTAATGTTACTCAATGCAATTTGCTGCGGACTAGAGAAACCCATATACATAAGAGAAGTCAGCGAACCTGCTCATTTTGGCAGGACATGTATGGAGGAGTACAATTGAATGGGGGATGGGGAATAGCTATCAGCTGAATGCTGTTACGTGTGAAAAACAGACTATAAATTTATATAGAAAGCTGGTCACATATTTAGCAATGCGCCATTTTGCTCCAATCCTTTCCATTACATTCCCCTCCTTTCTCACCCCTCTCCATCCCTCAAAGGCAAAGTGACTTGTACTGGGTGTTTTGAACAGTTTGTCAATTATTGCTATGAGTTTGGCCACAGTTTGTGAATGCAAAGGCTAATAGCTGGGCCAGCTATACGAATCCCACATTGGACCGATTCTATGTGGCCCAACCTTAAAGCATACAGTATCAAACAGCTCCAAAATACACTTCTGTATAACACAATGCATTATTGTCTGAAAAAATCACATTCACTTTTGCTTTTCTTTCTTTTTGAATGTATACATTTTTATTGAAGCTTTCAACAATGTATTGAAGTAGTAAAATGTATTCTAGGACAATAATGATCAGTAATATAAAAATTGTGTTCAACTGTAAAGGAAAACAATTGAATATGAAAAACCTAACTACGGAAAATTAGATCTCATATATAATATTAGAATTCTAATATGGATCTAACTCTCGCTATCAGGGCATAGCAACAGAGTGTACAGAGGTAGCAGTCACTACCAGGCCCAGGACCATGAGGCGACCCCTAAAATATACAGCTATTCTAAATGGAACAAGGTAGGTGGAGGCACCATTACAGATTGGAACCCCCAGCGATCATTAGAGAAGGGATCCTGTTCCTCCTCCAAATGGAGTGGCAAGGCAGAGCATGTATAACGCTACTCCGTTCATATTCCATGGTACTGTCGGAGATACGTACAACTATCTTCAGCTATATCATAGAGAAAGAATGCAGCAGCAATGCGGATGCTTGGCCTGCCCCTCCATTTAGACAGGAGAATGGAACCCCTTTTTCGTGATTGATGGTGGTCCTGAAGGTTAGACAGCTGAGCCAAACATGCATATGTACAGGGGATCCCAGAGATATAGCTGTCGACCAAACAAGTATTCTTCCAACAGACATCTTAAATGGTGCTCCCGGAGCCCAGACGAGCAATATTGTACATTATAGATTGGGACCTGACCACTGGAAACCCCAGTGATCATTAGAGAACAAGGTAGGTGGAGAACCCATTACAGATTTAGCACTGGAGCTCAGGAACTCCAAGGTATGTCTTTTCTCACTAGGTAGTGATTTGGTCTCACATTGTGATGCAAAAGAGATATATACACGTATGTACGCACATGCAGAGATGTAGCAAATTTTAACATAACAATACCAGTGATAATGGACGCCAAAAATATCTTTCATGGTGTTTATTCCACAAAATTAAAATCCACCATCTTATTCTTAGGGAAATATTTGTGAAAGAATAGATGGGTCTGAAATAAATCAGTGGACATATCTCATGCACTTCTGTCTGTCTGAGCATAAAACGTTCCATTGTATTGTGATAAAATAGAGCCTGTATGTGAGAATCAGCAGGCAGCATAAGCCGATGATTCCCTCTTCCTGCGTTCCCCTTTGACCTCGCACAAGTTGCCTGACCTATTTGTGCTCCAGTCCACCCATCTGTTGATAATTTGTAAACATTGGATCCATTGAAAAACAGATGTTGCGTCTAAAATGACAGAGAGTGACAATCAGAGTCTAGAAAAACAAGCTGTCACCTCATTCATGGGAGGAATGGAAAGGAAACGATCAAGACTTGGTGGAGAGCACAAACAAATACTACTACTCATTGCCTTCCTGGCCTACAAGTGACTTCACCAATTACAGATTTAACCACGACCTTGTTCAGGTGATATCCGGCCACTGGAAACACTGGCCCTTTCAAGCCCTCTGGGTCACCGCAGACTAACCATTCTCTTTGATCAGTGAATGCAGTTCATACTCCAGACAGACCTATACAGGATCATAGTACACAGCACAATACAAAGGATAGTAAACCTAAAGTTTATCTAATCTTCTATTGCTATGCAGTTGAATGCAGCTATAGGTTATCAGCATTTTTAGAACTGGGAGAGGATAGCAGTGTCTAATGTTTCTGATCACTGTTTCATCTCACATATACCCAGTCCTGATAACCCCATTGTTTTCTTATACGTCAGTGAATGATATTAGTGGAGCCTATTACTAATTACCTTCATTGTATGTTAGGTTTGGCCCTTTAATTACTTCCTATATGCCTGGGAACTATATAAACGTTATGTCATTTAAGCCAGTTGCACACAACTGGCTGCCGGGAATGAATGTCACCCGTGTGCTGGCCATGCACCAGTTGTGCTCCGCAACCCTTTTCGTTCAATAAATAGGAACTGTGGAAGCTGGGATGAAAAATTGGACAGAAATAGGACCTGTTCCATATGTTGCGACCCAGACTGATGGTGCCCGCTTGTGACCATGTCATTCACAGTCATGTGTTCAAGAGTAAGGGCCCATAGAAATGAATGGAAAACCCGGATAGCATACTGACCAAACAGTCGTCTGCAAAGGGACTAAAATGTATTTTGTATCATCAAATAGTGCCACTTATTGTAAAGGAAGCAAAGCTTACATCCGGCCATAGACTCATTTAGTCAACAGCTATCTAGCCTGACTCCCCAATACACATGTAGGCTTAGCTAAATTTAGGATGTGTACTATATAAGACAGGGGAAACTGCTGCCATGTGTACATCTTGAACAGATGGATTGAGCAGATGGAACCAAACTGCTCAATCTTTATCACAGCCAACAACTGCCATCGGTAGGGAGGACAATTTGGATGACCCCATACACATTACGGAATCAGCAAATAAGTCTGACGTACATCTACTGTGTATGGGCTGATAAGGACCAGTGAAAACCCAACCTGCCCAATTTCCAGTCGCCTTTATTGGATACAACCAGTGAAGCTAATTTCACACCAGATACTTAAAACTAACTGAAAAGAATGACTGGCACCCATCATATATAGATGACCATATACACTGTGCAGTATACGTTTTTTTTTAAATTAATACTGGGTGCAACCCTTAGTGCTATTTCGCGCGATGAAAAAACCCTGCAAACGGCAACAGATTTTATGTTTCATTTTTACTTCCTTTGGGTGTATGGGAGTTTCTAAAAGCATTAAACTATGATATTGAAGTGATGTGACCTCTAAGCGTCAAAATAAACAGGTTGATCATTCTGTCTGACCACTGCACCAATATCTGTACCCTGTGCCCATTCTATTCTACTAAATCTTGCAGCTGTCACCCACAAAGCTCTCTACAGAACCACAACTGATCATTGTATAGAATGCCAGCTTGGTCTCCGTTCTCAGACAGAAAATTAGATCTGGTTTATAATACAACTTGTCCCTTTGTCTCTCTTCCATTGTGTCTTCTCAGCTGATGCCTTTTTCTTTTTTAATTAGGGACCTACCAACCACTAAGGGTAAGTTCACACTGGGTTTTTGGTCAGGGTTTTGAGGCCGTAATAGACTTTGAAATCAATGGGAGCCGCTCAGGAGCTTTTTCCGGGAACCAGAAAAAAAGAAGCGACGTGCTCATTCTTGAGGCCGAGTCACCATGCGATTCGGCCTGAAGAAACTCCCTCCTCCGGACTAGGCCCATTCATTGGTGTCCTAGTGTGTCCTTTTTTTTTTTTAAACGGACATCTGAACAGAATCCAATGGTATTGTGAACCCTGCCTTACCTTTTTCACAGATGTTTTTCATCAATGGGGTATCAATTTTCATAGATCCTTCATAGACTTGAGTATTTTGAGGGAAAAATTGGCTAAAATGGGACATGTTCTAACAATCCACCCAAAAAAACACCTGCAACAGTGCAAGACGATTATAAAAGTTTTCTTTGTTTTCTTTTTACAAAATCAAGAAAAAAAAAGTCACAAAAAAGTGTGTGAGATGAGGTAACATCCAGAGGAAGTTGAGTTTCTCCTGAGGATTTTGCACATTTCCATGGAAAAGCCTGCAAAGTATCTGGCAGAATTTGCATATGTTACAAACAGATTTTGTAGAGGATTTTGCAGTAAATTGCTGCAAATGCACTGGGATTGGTGAAATCTGAGTTAAAAAACCACAACATGAATTGACATGCTGCGGTTGGAATCCATAGTACTGCAGTGGTACAGAAAGGAATGAACACAATAGTACCCCATATAGAATGGAGGAATCAAGGTGGAGAGACAGATGTCAGGAACACCTAAACCCTATTTAAATAACCCAATTAAAAATGGATTCAGAAATTAAACAGTGCTTAACAAGCACATAAAATATACATGTAAACAAACAAAAAGAGGGCAAATCGGCCTAGAAATATGTATATTTTAGATTCTTTGCTTGTGAAAACTCAGATATTTCCTGAAAAACACACTTGATCTCCACGCGAGGCTTAAAAACACATTTCTTTCACTGTTCAAGGTTTTGGCAGCTGTGGGTCATTTGCTCAGAAGTTCTAGGTAATGTTTCTTCAGTGCCTTGATGAAACTATAAACTTGCACATGGCACATATTTACTATACCAGACGCCACATGAGTGAACAGGAAAAACACAAAACTCTATTTGGACACTACTCCCTCTACTTTAGAGAGGTAGGGACTTATAGGACAGCCAGTAACCCTTTGTTGATGTTAACCAATTCTACTACTGATGAATAACACTTTATGCACACGACTGTAGATGGGTTTTTTTCCCATGGACCCTATCATTACAATTGATAAAGCAAGCTGTAAAAAACAAAAAACAAACAAAAACAACATAAATAGGACCTGCATATTTTACAACTTGGCCCTACAGTTTCCACAAGGATCTGCAAAAACTATGGATGTGTCTATGGTGCTATAGAAATGAATGGGTCCATATGCTATCTGTTATTATGGAGTAATAATAACGGATAGCATACAGACCGAAATTATAGTCATGTGAATGGGTCTTAAGGAGGATGCAAATGCACCTCTCTAAACCCCTTGCACACGACCATGTGCTTGTCCAGTGTGCCATCTGGGATTTTCCTGGATAGCAGACTGATCCATTAATTTCTGAGGGCTCGTGCAATGACATTGAATTATACAGACCTGTGTGTGGCCTGACAGTCCGGGCCGCTAAACTTAGGACAGGTCCTACTCTGTCCAGTTTTGTGGCTGTGCTTCCACGAATCCTATTTATTGAATAGGGCCACAGAAGCACAATCGATACACGGGCGGCAGACAGATGACATTCGTGTGCCGCCCAAATCCATTCACAGCCAGAGTCTAGCACACACTTGTGTGCAACCCACCTTAGGGTCCCTCGCTACAGGCAATAGAAAGGGAACAAACTGCAGTGCCTTTTCAGAAAGCCAAATAACTTGTAATCAATATTTTTAAGCATGGGAGGTAAGATAAAAGCTTAGAAAAGACGGTACTATTCCGTTATCGGGCCAGCAGAGCTTATCAGCACCAGCATCGGGACAGCAGCAGTCAGCATTTCAGCATTGGGAATGACATCTGAGGACTGACTGCTGGCCCGATGCTTGTGCCCAGCTCTCCTTCCATCTGCCCGTACCCCTCTCTGGCCCAGCTCTCCTTCCATCTGCCCCTCTCCCCGCCACGTGACTAGGCTTGACCGACATTACTAGTCGCCGGGACGCTGCAGGAAGTTTGTCCCTCTGGGTCACCATAGCTCCCCGCCGTTACTATGGTCAGCGCATCCCTGAATCTCCGCCGCCACTTTCAGGACCCTTTATTGAGCCCCGGTGTGTGCTATTTTTTTCCTTCCGGTCTCCGTTCTCTGTGCCGGCCATGGCTTCCAGTGCGAGCGTCTTTCTTTCCTCCTGAACGCTAATGGCCAGAATGAGAGCGCCGAGGTGAGGCCTAGTCGAGTGGCAGGGAGAGGGGGTACGGGGCAGATGTAAGAAGAGCTGGGGGGCAGCACTGGGAGGATGGATGGGGGCATTGATGTACTGGTTACTAGAGACAGGGCGCCAGCATCGGGCCAGCAGTCAGTCCTTGGGGCGGGCCAGAGAGGGGTACAGGGCAGATGGAAGGAGAGCTGGGCACAAGCATCGGTCCAGCAGTCAGTCCTCAGATGTCATTCCCGATGCTGAAATGCTGACTGCTGCTGTCCCAATGCTGGTGCTGGTAAGCTCTGCTGGCCCGATAACGGAATAGTACCGAAAAGACATTAGAAGTTGTCTATTGAATATAGTGAGTGTCTACAGTTTCCAATGCTACGTTTCTTTTAGTTGAACGCCCAGAATATTGGATCTGGTAAATCTTAGGCTACGGAACCACGTAGCAGGCCGCAGTGAAAAAGTGTGGTGGTTTTCCCCATAGCACTTTTTGGTAATAGTAGCATTTCCGCTGTGGGTATTTTTCTGCTATGTGTGGATGGAATTTTCTTGAATCCCATCCACCTTGAAGTGACTGTAAAAGCTTGTTTTTATTTACGCCACATGGGGACCCGGCCTAAAGATGTTTTCCAGTGGGTTAAAAACAAACCCCACCAATACCTACTTTCTGGTCACACTTAACACACAGGAATTTCTCCTAAGCTAGTCATGGGTCGAGATGGTTCACAAGTTTATGTATTATCAGTTTTCACACCATTTTTTATTCCAGTGTATCTAAATGAAAAATTAAGCCACATTTCACTGGTTCCTCTTATACATCCATGCAGGACTCACTGAGCGAGGAGGTTCACTGTGGTCACTCAGATACAGTTAAAGATTTTGTACCTTTTTCCCGCTGGATATACAATTATACAATTTGCTATGTGCAGGTCCCTGTTCTGTAGCTATCACAGATCACAGGGTAGTGTTAGTCTTGACTGGGGAGCTATTAGTTATAGGAACTCTAGCGTCAGCTCATTACAGTCACAATCAATCAGCGTGGCTTCAAAGATCTCTAGACTCAGATTCTATATTAGTACCAAGGTAAGGGTCATATTATTTATTAAATTCTGTCAGTAATAAGACCCACTTGTCTTAGCATTAAAGGGTGAAGGGTGACTCACTCAGATGGAAGCAGTACACTTCCTGACATGTGTGCAAATTGATGTCATAGCAAAAACAATTACAGAAAATGATTGATTCACTGAGCAAATAAAAAAAATGGCAAAAAACTGTAAAGCCATTAAAAGTAATAATAAAACTGCAAAACCAATACTCATGTGTAGCAGATATTGACGAACTGTCAAACCTTTTCCCACTTACTGCTGATGTAAGAAGTAAAAAAACAAAAATATTACTAAATACTGCCAAGAATAAGCTGCTGAAAATATGGTAAATTGAAAAATTTCTCACGAGTGGGGCAAAAAAGACAAACTACCATTCAAAGCGACATCCTTGGCCAACAATTGTAACTCCCAGCAACTGTAAAAACCAGTTGTCACGTGGCTCTCTAAACCTTCACAATCATTTCAATTCCAGTTCATTTAAAATGAAGAATTTAACAACTTTTAAAGATTCCCCACCATTTTGTAACTACAGTCAATATACATATCCATGTGCTTCCAGGGCAACAGACTACAAAAAATCCCAGTGTAGTCAGAGAATGTGGTTACACTCCATTCTATCTGACCAAGATTTATTTCTAACTGTTTGAATTCATGCCAAAAAGGACAGATTGTAAAAATAAAAAGAGCACACTAAATGCAGTATTAGGAGTGGTAAATAAAATTTATAACAAATAGAAGTTGACCAGGTGGCCTCTCACCTTACAGGGTTGTGAACAGTCACAACACTTGGGAAGCGTGTTAAAATGAGAGTAGCAGCAGTTCAATCCATCACCGAGGGACCGGGGGAGTAGTGGACAGGAGTAGAGTACCAAAGGTCCGTTGTGGAGGAACCACGCTCACTGGTATATATATATATAAGAGGATGGTAGACCAAGATCCAAACTTGAATAATTTATTGGATAAAATATAGTACAGCAACAGTACGACGCATTTTGGGCTTCACAATGGCCCTATCTCAAGTACAAAAAAAGAGAGAGCAGGTCACGTCCGACCCGACGTGACCTGCGGTCTCTTTTTTGCACTTGAGAAAGGGCCACTGTGAGGCCTGAAACGCGTCGTGCTGTTGCGGTACTATATTTTATCCAATAAATTATTCAAGTTTGGATCTTGGTCTACCATCCACTTATATATACAAACGAGCGTGGTTCCTCCACAACGGACCTTTGGTCCACTACTCCTGTCCAAAAAGGACAGATTCACATCTGCATTCAGTATGCAGATGTGAATCAGAATACCGGACGCATTAAAAAGCGGTGAGCAATGAAAACACATGGACCCCATAGACTATAATGGGGTCCGTGTGTTTTCCATGCAGTGTCCGTATAAGTACTGCTTTAAGTACTTTTCTCCCTGCATGATTAGTGCAAAAAACGTGCGAAAACATACGGACCCCATTATAGTCTATGGGGTCCGTGTGTTTTCATTGCTCACTGCTTTATTTTTTATTTTTGTAGATTGTGAGCCCCATATAGGGCTCACAATGTACTTTTTTTCCTATCAATATGTCTTTGTAGAATGAGAGGAAATCCACGCAAACACGGGAGAACATACAAACTCCTTGCAGATAATGTTCCTGGAAGGATTCGAACTCAGGACTGCAGCGCTACAAGGCTGCAGTGCTAACCTCTGAACCACTGTAGCCCCTACTCACCGCTTTTTAATGCGTTTGGTATTCTGTTCAAGAGGTCCGCAAGCGGACTTCCTCAATGGAATAGTGACAGACACAAAAACAAAGCCAAGGGAGACCGCGCTTCCTTTGAATCTTTTATAGACCGAGTCCAGTAGGTGATAAAAAGCAAAAAAAGAGAGCTGTATGCTCAAATATGTATGTGGCGAGCAATCTTGGCAGCGTTAACACTTGTATGACTCAAGGTCAGCAAAACATACTAGGATATTGGTAATACCAATATAGGTAAGTGAACGCGCTCACTCGAGTAATGATTTAAAAAGGTAAGTATTTTATTTATGGAAGGATGACGCGTTTCGGGGTTTTTTGGAGTATCACTAGACACTCTACCCCTTCTTCAGATCTTTACTATTTCTGGAGATAGCCCTGGTAGAGATGGGTCAACCTTACAAGATCTGTTCCATGAATATCCGTGAGGTTCGGCCGTCTGGTTCGGTTCATAACAAGCTTGGAAGAGACATTGGTCTTTTAGTAGATGATCCATGGATCATCTACTAAAAGACCAATGTCTCTTCCAAGCTTGTTATGAACCGAACCAGACGGCCGAACCTCACGGATATTCATGGAACAGATCTTGTAAGGTTGACCCATCTCTACCAGGGCTATCTCCAGAAATAGTAAAGGTCTGAAGAAGGGGTAGAGTGTCTAGTGATACTCCAAAAAACCCCGAAACGCGTCATCCTTCCATAAATAAAATACTTACCTTTTTAAATCATTACTCGAGTGAGCGCGTTCACTTACCTATATTGGTATTACCAATATCAATGGAATAGTGGACGCAGATGTGAACGGGGCCTAAGATGTAAAGGGCAGCAGTTCTGTTCTGACAACAGAGTTTGCTACTGGAAAAATAGGTGCACCAGATGAGTTCTTAATTTATTTTCCTCCAGCTACGTAGACCTAAGATGACAAAAACCTACATCTCTTATGGAAAGTCCACCTGGTTGATGAAAATTAACCTGGTAACTTCTATTTAAAAATGTACCTTATAAAACACAAAGAAAAAAAACTTTCTAAAGCCTGAGGCTGTGTATAGTTTAGTAAAATGACTCATACGGATCACATTTATACCTTTTATTACTGCCTGTGAACAGAAACATGGCATGAACTATACATGAACTTGTATAGAATTAGAGTGTTTTAGTTCTCCGCCTAAATACATAGACTACTGTACCTATGCCTAATGTCTGTACTTCCTCGGAGCCCACTTCTGGGTTCTTGCTTGAATCACTGAATCCAGTTGGCGCTTGAGTACCAGCAGGAAGAATCAAACATTGCTGTTTCACAAAGTGTCTACGGCTGCTTTTATGTAGAAAGTATTCACAGAAAGGGATTAAATGCAGCAGGGAGTTCTTACAACAGGGAAAGAAGCCTTATACATTATTATAGTATATACTATGCATTAGTTGTATAGTCACTAATACCTCTTGTCAGAAACTGGTAATTCACAGGCAATGAGCTTCAAGCAAAAAAGAAAAAAAATCAAAAAGAGTTGTCAATTCACTTTAACCGTCAGGTCCAAAATACCCTCCAAACCATTAATAGTCCTCTGTGGGGTCCTTTAATAAGAGAAGACACGTGCATTTGTGGCCACAAACTTGTCAAGCAATGCAAGGATAATTGTCTTCTTATAGGTATGCAAATCAGTTTGCAAGTGCACCAGAGGCGGGCCCCGATATGGGAGATTTGCCAACAGACAGATGTGATGGAGGCCGAGGCTAAAATGTAATTCACACATACAAAGGAGTCATTGGACTGCAATTCCAGACAGAAACCAGATCACTTACAGCTGGCTGTAGGTAAATATGGCAAGTCAGGCCCGCTCCTGGTCATTTGCATATCCAGAAAAAGATGATTCAATCTGCATCATAGCTTCATTGCTTTGTGAATGTAGAGGTATATTTGTGCTCCTTTTAAAGGCCCCGACACTGCGGTATTAGTGGTTTGTAGGAAGTCCTAAGATCACACTCTCTCTCTCTATTTTTTTTTTTTTTTATATATATATATATATATATTTTTTTCCCCAAACTTACATATACAATGTATTAAATTTACGGCCACATATATCACTTAGTAACAACTTATGCATCAGATAAATAATACCCTAACTGTAACCTAATAATTATAGTGGAACTTACTAAGAAACGAATATACTGGATGTTCCACATGTCTTTCTTCCTCCAGAATTAACTTGAATAAAAAAAGAAAGGACCACCAGCAGAGCTACCTGAATAAGAAGTCTGTATACTACCTCTTCTCTCAAGAAATGCTCAGAGTAGTATCTCCTCCTCATCCTTTACCAACAAGTGTGCATGTTTGTGAGAGTTTTGGGCAATAGCGGTAAGGTGAGTACGATAGCTACATTGCATGTATGGCCAGCCAACAAAAGGTACACTTCCCTTCTCAAACCCCCCCCCCCCCAAAACCCTTAAATACCCAAACATGTAAAACTGTTTCCTTATGGGACATTTTTTTCTTTATTCAGCAGTGCGACTAAGTTATTTGGTTACTGGTACTGTCAATAAGTTATTTGCTTGTCAACAATAAGAGCAAGCTACTCTAGAGGGATGACACAACTGTCCCCTGTCAGCTCCAGCTGGCCAAGCACAGGGTCCCGAAAAACAATTATAATGAGACTGGGGATTATCAGGGGATCTTAGAAATTAGAAAACATAAGATGGAAGTTGATTTTTCTAGCTTATGACTTTTAGATTCCTTTATATAGATTGGGAAGCTGATTTCCTACAACTACCATGATGCCTTGGGTCACATAAGTGCTCACTCACACCACCGCCCTATCTCACTCACACCCCCTCCCTGTTTCCCTAGCTAGCCCACCAAATACTATCCCTTCCTAACTAACTCAACCCTCCCCCTACTCCATCATACGTACTGTCTTCTGGGCAGAACCTTCGGGGCACGGGATGTCACTTCCTTCTGGGCGGCTGTCACCTCCAGCTACTGCGCATGCTGAAACTCTGGCTCTCTTTGTGCAGGCGTGGGTGGCCGATAGACATGAAAAGATGTCCAGAAGAAAGTGACGTCCCATGCCCAGTAGGACCTACCTGGAAGACAGGTAGGTATGGGGGGGGGGGGATTTGGAAGGAGTTAATATAGGTGACATTCTTGTTTCCGAAACATAACATCAACTGAAAATTGGATAATGTGCATGGGGCGGGTGTTTAGCTTAGACTAGAGAGATGAATTTATCCTGGACAACCACTTTAATTCATAGACTTCTGTGTGCGAGTACAGAGCCAGATTTTAGGGAGATATTCAGCCTGAACAAAGATAAGGAGGAGGAGAGCAGCTTAGTAGGTGGAGAAGGAAACAGTTTACATAGTTGCCTATATGTACTAAACATTTATGAAACGTGGTCTTATACATGGAAGAACACTTTAAGGAAATGCACATAAATCAAAAATTGGACCAATCACTGAGCCACACTTTAATAGATCTGTAGTAAGAGTTTTGAAAAATGCTACATTGGACATCAAAAAGCAAATAATTAGAAACATACCAAGTGCACACAGTACATACATATTTTATTTCTTTCAAGCACAACTCAAGACAAGCAAACAGTTAATACAGATGTTCCTGCTTTATCATCTAAACCACAAATTAAAAGAACATTTGAAAAAAACAGCAATTCTCCGGAGAACTTGTGGATTTACTGACATCACATTACATGCCATTACAGTGGAGTCAAGACAGGAGGAGATGAAAAGCAAGAAAGCTGCAGAAACAGTTTGTCTTCTTTCTTTCCTTCTCTAAGGCCCAATGCCCCAAAATGAACTGCGTACACTTAGATAGCGCTTTTCTAATTTGTACTCTACGGTGAAAAGGTAGCATCTGTTCCATGCCAGCTGTCGATTAGAAGTGGTGTTAAAATTAATGAAGCCTTTAGGCATCAAGTTTACATGGATTTCTCTCCAGTATTGGAAGATGTCTTGGATGGTTTATTTAAACAGGGATAAAAGATGTATATTACCAAAAAAACCTGTCCTTAGAAATAAAGAACAACTCTCTTGCACCAATGAAGTCAGAATACTTATTTTTAGAACCGGATATTTGAGTATAAAATGTGTGGATCAGCAGCTTTTCTGGGACTGTAGAAATCAATCCTATTGACTTCACCTTGGTCGTCAGTTCTCTTGGATGCTCTGCTCGGAAAAGACAACCTTTAATCCCATCAGGAAGCAATATGTGGAATTACAGCTACATTTAGTTTTCAACCTTGTCTTCACTATGCAAGAATTACAATGTATAAAAGTTAGCTAGGATGGGGAAACATAAACAGGCTATGTCAGCTCTATTGACTTGGTCTGGTCTGTCTGTTTAGTTAATGTTTGTATGATTCATGAAATAACAATTCTGCGCCATCTTCAAGCACTGCTCTGCACTGTGCCATTCTTCTGGTATGTTTCTTAAAAATGTATGAATAAATTGGCAATTAGGTGTAACCATTCCCCTTGCCAATCGGCCAGTGTCATACACTCAGCTGTCAATCTACACATACTTTTCCAAGAAAAAGAACGGAGAAACAGCACAGAGTAATAAGGGCTAGTTCACACAGGCACAGGACCGCGTATTTTGGTCCTGATTCTGATGCGGGAAGCTGCGTTAGAATAGGACCAAAATGCGCCTGCCACGGCTTCTGACAAATGAATGGGCCTAGTCTAGAGGGTGCTGTCGTGAGGCGGACACTGGGGCTGACTCAGCCGTGGAATCCGTCTGAAGAAAGGGCAGCTCGCTTCTTTTTTCCGTGAGCCGGAACATACCACTCACGGAAAAAAGGAAGCTAGCGGTCTACATAGACCTCTATTGTGAGGGGGCAGATTCTGAGGTGGATTCGGCATCAGAATCCTCCCCCACTTGCCCCGTGTGAACGAGCCCTAAGACGCTACACTCTGGAATGGTTTCATGGGGGAACACTATTATTGCCTTAAACAGACAGAGTACTGGGAAAAGTGACAGGTCCTCTTTAATGTAATTTTTTTCTGTGGGGTCTATGTGAATGCCACCCCTAAGTGATGGGTGTTCTTATAGCACAAAAGTTTGGCAGGTAGCATAAACTGAAAAAGTAAGGAATAGTTGGCCTCATATGGTATGAAAGAGGGGACAACTAAACCTCAGCATTTGAAATTCCTATTAATTCCTATTACAACCAGTGAGTTGCTGCATCTGCATTTACTGGGGGCAAACAAATTGGGTGTCAAGAACTTTTTCCTGTAGTACGCCAACCATTCTGAAATGTATACCCCCTATTACCAGGAAGAAATGCAATTTGAGAAACATAGGTAAAAGATTTTGGTAATGTGAGAGGTCTCAAGTAAAGTTAAAGTGAGTCTACCATACTAAAACCACTTCTATAAAGTCGTAGCATAAAGATCATACTTTTTTTTTGTGACAAAGTGCCATCTTGCTGCTGAGAAACTCGATATTTAATTTGTATACAATTTAGCTATTTGGTGCACCCAGGACTATGGCCAAACCTGCAAGGACACCCGTTTTACCCTGTGGCCGCACCATATCAAATACTGACTGGTACTGATGAATGCCAGTCAAAAGCAAAAATGGGTGCAGATGTGGCCATATCCTGGGTGCACCGAGCAGAACATTTTCATCTGGATTAAAAGCTGATTTCCTGGACAGCAACACTTCATGTTTACTATACCATTAACAAACAGCACTGGTGGTGGAGGACTCCTTTTAACAACATCTTACATCACCTTACATTCTTGTTTCTTAATGTACTTCTATAAAAGGGATCACTAGAGTCTACTAATGCTGACTTTATCATTATGTGACTCTTGAAACTTTGAACTGAACTTTAAAAAATGTTGAGGATATTTTTTTCAGTTTTTGCATATGGCAGGTTTTCACACAACAATACATTCAAGCAAGAATTTTTTTTAAGAGAGAAACGAAAATGTTGCATACGCAGTCCTTATCTGTGGGCAGCATAGTATATAGCTCAGTTGAGGTAGAGGATACAGCAGAGCAGACTAAAAAAGTTTTGTGAGAGTTGATTCAGTAAAACTTACCTTTTATTGTTTCAAATGCCTGATCTTTCTAGATTTAGGAGTCCAGTGGGCGGTCTCACTCAGTGACTGACAGCAATCTCTATATGTACAGTCATACAGGAAGACTGTCAGTCACTGGGTAGGACTGCCCACTGGACTCGTGACCATAGAAAAAGCAAGGATTTACAGTATATTAATAGAAAACTAAATCTTATCCTCATCTATAATAACTAGAAAAAGACAAATTAAATAAACCAAACCTATAATTACAGGTAAACTAATGGAAATCTGTGAACTCCATGACTACATACACCACATTACACAGAGTTAAAAAGGAAGGTCCATTTGTCCCTATGCCTGCCAGGCACCTTTTTTTTTTTTCCTTTTTTTTAAAGCAGAAAGTACATTGGTCTGGCTGATATTTTGCTGACTTAACAAAGTGTCTGACAAGTGAGAGATCATGTATCACCCACAACGAAAGCAACAACTGCGTTGCCCCCTTCTTCAAGACAGACGAAAAACATGCAGACAAAAGAAATGAGGAATGTCAGCTGCTTTAGAAACCTGACCGCTGTTTGCTACTTACAGAAACAAGCTTAAAATATTAGCATAAATGCACAGCCTGAACGCCTACACATCCATGCAAAAAGGAAAAAAAAATGACTCATGCTATATTGGGTTACATTAATGTCTTTATCAGTTGTGCTGTAGAGCAGGGCATATAATGTGATAGGTCACGCTGCTCCGATGAAAGGCCATCAAGTCACCTAAGCAATAAAGGAGAAATCTAACTCTCCCCTGTGTCTTTTTAATATACTGAGCTAGTATGCAGCACTTTATCTGAACTCCACATTTATTCATTCCTATGGAGCCATGGTCAAAAAATCCACAATTAGAATATATCAAGTATACAGATGCAATGGAAAAGTAAAAACGGGAAGGGGTAATGGGGTTGTGTGGAGTTTGACAAATATATTAAAAAATAACCTCTCCTAAAAATGAGATACTGAAAAAAAGACAAGTAAATGCCAAAGTATAGACCATTACTGTTTGATAAATGGGTGCTCCAGCCACTCGGACCCACAGCAATGGATGCAAGGAGGATTGCTGAACCTATAGAGTTAATTGAGACACAGCGGCTTGTCCATATACGTGACTGTGTCTGGTACGGCAGGTCAGACCCATTTAATATTGGAGCCCTGAAAAACCTGATGTGAGAAGCTCAGTCAGTGGTTCCAAACTCTAAGGCTGGGTTCACACTGGGTTTTTTGGGCCAGATTTTGACGTGGAATTTGCATCAGAATCTGGCTGCAAAAAACGCTTCCCATTGACTTCAATGGGAGCCGTTCACTTCTTTTTTCCGCTAGTGGTTTTGTGCCGCTTGCAGAAAAAAGAAGCGACCTGCCCTTTCCTGCTGCGGATTCCGTGGCGAAATCTGCCGCAGCATCCTCGGCGCGAACACTCCCTATTTGGGCCTAATCCGGAGTGGAATGGTGCGACTGCATCGGCATCCAGTCGTGGCTGGCCCTTTTTTTTGGAGTGGATTCTGAGACCAAAAATCCGGTCCAAAAAACCCTGTGTGAACCCATCGTAAGATTTACTAGAAAGCTAATGTGCTAGTAACGTTCTATAGGTTTTTCAAAGTAAGAACACAGAATGAAAATGGCACAGGGAAAAAAATCTGAAAAATAAGTAACAGTAATAAAGAGACATGTATTGCACAAGTGCTTACCATAAAAGTTTCCTACAGAAAATAAATATGCAGGAGATTTTCTGGGTCAACAAAAAGAAAGAGATTAAAACGTTCAATAAAGTAATGTGTTTGAAACGTCTTAAACCTTACAAAAGCCATCACTTATCTCACGCTCATAAATACATGTGGGTCTCCCTGGTCAAGTATTATAAATGACTCTGAGGAGAGATGGGATTGTATGAGCACACGCCTGCCTATGGAACACTGTTAAAACACGCTGACCAGAATATTAAGAGAATTCTCCTAAATGAAAGCGCTCCAGGAAAAACGTTGGCAATGTGTGATAACCACGGACAAAACGTGTCAGTCAATCAGCAAAACGCATTGTGAACACAAGCAACTTGGGCGTACAGACCTCATATGACTCAAAGGAGGATGAAATATGCACTCTGTTTCCTAATGTCATTTTACAGCAAGAGGAAATCTATGATGAACAGCAGACACTTCAAGCAATGACATTTCTCTATAAGATAAACGCTAAGAAACAACATCAGAGGTGACGCTTCACACCAATAGCGAGGTATAAGAAAGTGCATTCACGGTGCAACTGGCAGCTTGTAAGGCTGGGTATCCAGAAGGTATAACTTATATATTAGGCTGCTTTCACAAGTTTTAGGCAGGGGCTCATCTGTGGATCTACTTGCATGCTTTTGCATACATTTTTTACAAAAGAAAAAAAAACACACTTTTTTTTTTTCTCAATGCATGCAAGTACAGGCATTTATGTCATTCCATCCAGCAAAACATAAATGGATCCACAGATCAGTTCTTTTGCAACAAAAAAAAAAAAAAAAAACTATGGAAAAAAAAAACCTCATAACCTGTCTGAAACAAACAAAAAAAAGCATGGTGTGAAAGCAGCCTAGCATTGATTGTGGCGCCTAAAGAGATGCAGAGTTGTCTCCTAATAGGTGAATGGGGGCTCTTTAGTAAATAGAGGTAATTACAGGGTATGCCTTGACTTCATTGTCAGGGGAGATCCAACCTTTTGGAGCACTTCTGAATACAGCCCCTTCTATTTCCCTACACAATGGTGCTGCCATACACCCACTGGGCAGGAAACTACAACAAAGGCCCATTCACTTGGTTTATAGCAACTTCAGTTCACAATACAAAGTTCACAAAAATGAATAAAGCCTAGTTCAAATATCTGGTGCCCTCTGTTTAAGTCTGTCTAGTGCTGCACCCCTGTTTTCTAGTCCACTATGGATTTATGTAAGAAGGCCACCAGCTTCTCCTAAAGAAAAGGTGTCCTAATAAGTGGCCCTACTAAGACTACAGTGGAAATTTGCAGAAGATTTATAACAATATTAAATTAAATACTTCTCAGAAGAATTACATGCTATATACTATTTAGTAAATATTTACACTCACCGGCCACTTTATTAGGTACACCTGTCCAACTGCTCGTTAACACTTAATTTCTAATCAGCCAATCACATGGCGGCAACTCAGTGCATTTAGGCATGTAGAGATGATCAAGACAATCTCCTGCAGTTCAAACCGAGCATCAGTATGGGGAAGAAAGGTGATTTGAGTGCCTTTGAACGTGGCATGGTTGTTGGTGCCAGAAGGGCTGGTCTGAGTATTTCAGAAACTGCTGATCTACTGGGATTTTCACGCACAACCATCTCTAGGGTTTACAGAGAATGGTCCAAAAAAGAAAAAACATCCAGTGAGCGGCAGTTCTGTGGGCGGAAATGCGTTGTTGATGCCAGAGGTCAGAGGAGAATGGCCAGACTGGTTCGAGCTGATAGAAAGGCAACAGTGACTCAAATAGCCACCCGTTACAACCAAGGTAGCCAGAAGAGCATCTCTGAACGCACAGTACGTCGAACTTTGAGGCAGATGGGCTACAGCAGCAGAATACCACACCGGGTGCCACTCCTTTCAGCTAAGAACAGGAAACTGAGGCTACAATTTGCACAAGCTCATCGAAATTGGACAACTGAAGATTGGAAAAACGTTGCCTGGTCTGATGAGTCTCGATTTCTGCTGCGACATTCGGATGGTAGGGTCAGAATTTGGCGTCAACAACATGAAAGCATGGATCCATCCTGCCTTGTATCAACGGTTCAGGCTGGTGGTGGTGGTGTCATGGTGTGGGGAATATTTTCTTGGCACTCTTTGGGCCCCTTGGTACCAATTGAGCATCGTTGCAACGCCAAAGCCTACCTGAGTATTGTTGCTGACCATGTCCATCCCTTTATGACCACAATGTACCCAACATCTGATGGCTACTTTCAGCAGGATAATGCACCATGTCATAAAGCTGGAATCATCTCAGACTGGTTTCTTGAACATGACAATGAGTTCACTGTACTCCAATGGCCTCCACAGTCACCAGATCTCAATCCAATAGAGCATCTTTGGGATGTGGTGGAACGGGAGATTCGCATCATGGATGTGCAGCCGACAAATCTGCGGCAACTGTGTGATGCCATCATGTCAATATGGACCAAAATCTCTGAGGAATGCTTCCAGCACCTTGTTGAATCTATGCCACAAAGAACTGAGGCAGTTCTGAAGGCAAAAGGGGGTCCAACCCGTTACTAGCATGGTGTACCTAATAAAGTGGCCGGTGAGTGTATATTGCCACAATACATTTAAAAAAAAAAAAAAAAAACTAGTTTGTGTATACAGCATCTTAGCAGATTTGAGTGACTTCATGGTTAGAGCCTACAAACAATCTCAATGTGTAGTCTGTATTCATGTGTTACTCCTTTCCATCTTATAGGAACTTATAGTGGCTTCTGTAACTATCTATAGGTTACAATGTATAGGTAAGAAATGGAATAAATGAAATGTTACATTTTTAAGGGCTTGTTCTTTTCAAATTTATCATCAGACTATATGGCCCTATGAAAGAGTAGCATAGTAATAAGGTGGCTCCACACTATTAGAGGCCCGCTTCACATCTGTGTTCAGGTTTCCATTCAGGGAGTCCACCAAACAGCACTTTTCTCTCTGCATGTTTAATGTGGAAACCACACGGACCCCACTATAGTTTATGAGGTTTGCTGTTTTGCTTAGGTAACTGCTTTTTTATGTGTATAGGCTTCCATTGGGGGGATCCCCATGTAGACTTCCTGAATGGAAACCTCAACGCAGATGTGAACCGGGCTTTATTTGCTAAAATACCAAAAAGAAATATTGTGCAGTTTGGCCAACAGGAGAGATCAACCACAGAATACTCTAGAAATCAAATTTACACTCACCGGCCACTTTATTAGGTACACCTGTCCAACTGCTCGTTAACACTTAATTTCTAATCAGCCAATCACATGGCGGCAACTCAGTGCATTTAGGCATGTAGACATGGTCAAGACAATCTCCTGCAGTTCAAACCGAGCATCAGTATGGGGAAGAAAGGTGATTTGAGTGCCTTTGAACGTGGCATGGTTGTTGGTGCCAGAAGGGCTGGTCTGAGTATTTCAGAAACTGCTGATCTACTGGGATTTTCACGCACAACCATCTCTAGGGTTTACAGAGAATGGTCCAAAAAAGAAAAAACATCCAGTGAGCGGCAGTTCTGTGGGCGGAAATGCGTTGTTGATGCCAGAGGTCAGAGGAGAATGGCCAGACTGGTTCGAGCTGATAGAAAGGCAACAGTGACTCAAATAGCCACCCGTTACAACCAAGGTAGCCAGAAGAGCATCTCTGAACGCACAGTACGTCGAACTTTGAGGCAGATGGGCTACAGCAGCAGAATACCACACCGGGTGCCACTCCTTTCAGCTAAGAACAGGAAACTGAGGCTACAATTTGCACAAGCTCATCGAAATTGGACAACTGAAGATTGGAAAAACGTTGCCTGGTCTGATGAGTCTCGATTTCTGCTGCGACATTCGGATGGTAGGGTCAGAATTTGGCGTCAACAACATGAAAGCATGGATCCATCCTGCCTTGTATCAACGGTTCAGGCTGGTGGTGGTGGTGTCATGGTGTGGGGAATATTTTCTTGGCACTCTTTGGGCCCCTTGGTACCAATTGAGCATCGTTGCAACGCCAAAGCCTACCTGAGTATTGTTGCTGACCATGTCCATCCCTTTATGACCACAATGTACCCAACATCTGATGGCTACTTTCAGCAGGATAATGCGCCATGTCATAAAGCTGGAATCATCTCAGACTGGTTTCTTGAACATGACAATGAGTTCACTGTACTCCAATGGCCTCCACAGTCACCAGATCTCAATCCAATAGAGCATCTTTGGGATGTGGTGGAACGGGAGATTCGCATCATGGATGTGCAGCCGACAAATCTGCGGCAACTGTGTGATGCCATCATGTCAATATGGACCAAAATCTCTGAGGAATGCTTCCAGCACCTTGTTGAATCTATGCCACGAAGAATTGAGGCAGTTGTTAAGGCAAAAGGGGGTCCAACCCGTTACTAGCATGGTGTACCTAATAAAGTGGCCGGTGAGTGTATGAGCCCAGTGTATTCGTGAGCTCTCCTCACCAAAAATAATGTAATAGAAGACTCTTTTTTTTTTTTTTTCATTGGTTTGGTAATAGTATTGGGACACATTTGCCGTCCTATGAGCCAAGTCTGATAATAGTTAACCAAGGTCAATTTACTTTTACTTACACATATTGCTTGTTACTGTTGGCGAAAAGAAATCTACTTACTGAAACAAAACAGACACCGGTGGTATTATTGTATGACTGGCTGGGTCTGTGATAGAAAAATGACAGAAATTTTACATTCAGGGAGGGTGGCACTGCCAGAGGAAATCATAACCACCAAGAATATAAAATTTAGATGAAAAGAATCACTAATTGCAGAATCTATCTGATTAAAGTCGAGACTTGTAATACAGTAACTAATTATGTTTTCTTTCCATCAAATCTATGCTGTGCTGTGAATTTACATTCCTCTGTAGAGAGAAACATCTGCTTGCCACTTTGTTAAGTCATTAGCAGGTCTTCCATCTACAGATATCCACTGGCTCTACATTACCAGGAATCAGTGCATACCATAGCAAAGTTGTCATGTAATCCAAGATGATACATTAAAGCATCAACAGGTCTACAGTCTGCACTAAGCTCTACAAAGAAGCATGTCCATAAAATTGAAACGTTCATGGTGTAGTCTGCAACGCTATTATACAAGTCTTCGAAGGTGTGCCATTAAGGTAATAGAAGGCCAATGTCAACAATAAAAGTCTGCTTGGGTCAGTATAGTTGACATACCAGCTCAATACTTTTCCTGCTCAAAAAATAGATCGGGTCTCTAAGGGAGTAATAAACTATTTTTTGGTTCATATATTTTCTAAAGTATGATTACAGGTCATATAGTATTCTTAGCAACATTCAACTTATGCACCTCCTGCAAAATCCAAGCAAAGGCCCCATATTAGAAGTCATATTTGCAATGATCAGTGATACATGTACCCATATGAATGAATCAGATTGCTGTGTGGCTGTAAAATGTGAGATGAAACTTTTTTTCCGAAACGGACTTCACAGCCCTGAATGACACACTATATAGGAAAAATTTGGTGCATCTTGTTAGATATGTTAATGAAACTTTTTTCATGCTACCTCTTGGCTGGCTCACCTTATACCAATATTTTGTGGCAAAATAATGATGTGTGCCATTAAAAGGCGTTTTCCAGGCTTTAGGGTGTTCTTTGATAATCTATAATTAGAATAAGTAATCAAAATCAGACTGGCGTGGGGTTCAACACCCAGGCCCTGCACCAATCAGCTGTTCTCAGTTGGTTGGGCATTAGAACTATTTAGTATATAGAACCAGAAGGCTCTGTGCACTGTCTAGAGCAGGGGTAGGGAACGTACGGCTCTCCAGCTGTTGCAAAACTACAAATCCCAGCATGCATACTTGCTCTGCTGTTCTTGGAACCCCCATGGAAGTGAATGGAGCATGTTGGGAGTTAATAATAATAATAATAATAATACATTTTATTTATATAGCGCCAACATATTTCGCAGCACTGTACAATTTATAGGGTTCAGATACAGACAGACATACATAACAAAGAACGTCATTTCACACAATGGGACTGAGGGCCCTGCTCAAAAGAGTTTACAATCTATGAGGTAGAGGGGGTGACACAAGAGGTAGCAGGGGCGGCATTGCTTATACAGTGTTCAGACAATTTTGTGCATTAGGAATTGTGATAGGCTAGTCTGAAAAGATGTGTCTTTAGATTGCGTTTGAAACTGTAGAAGTTGGGAATTAATCTTATTGTCCGGGGTAGAGCATTCCAGAGAAGTGGTGCAGCTCGGGAGAAGTCTTGTATACGAGCGTGGGAGGTTCTGATAATAGAGGATGTAAGTGTTAGGTCATTGATTGAGCGGAGAACACGGGTTGGGCGGTAGACAGAGATGAGGGAAGAAATGTAGGGAGGTGCGGCTTTATGGAGAGCCTTGTGGATGAGAGTAATAACTTTATATTTTATTCTATAATGAATAGGCAGCCAGTGTAGTGACTGGCACAGACCGGAGGCATCGCTGTAGCGTCTAGCCTGATAGATGAGCCTGGCCGCTGCATTCAGAATAGATTGTAGAGGAGAGAGTTTAGTGAGGGGAAGACCGATTAGTAAGGAGTTACAGTAGTCAAGGCGAGAATGAATCAGAGAGACAGAGTTGTAGTTTCACAGCAGCTGGAGAGCTAGAGGCTGTCCTAGAGAACTGCAGTTCTGCTTACATTCAAATGAATATGTCAGGTATATGATAGGTAAATATCACATAAATATCAAATAATACAGTAGCGCAATAATATCAAACAGCCCTCAAAAGCCCAAACACCTTTTTAATAAGGCACATTTAATAACTCCACTTAGTCAAGCCCCCTTTAAAACTCTAAAATGTGCCGAAAACACATAACTGGACAGTTTTTTGGCACAATTTGAGCAAAAAAAATAAATATTTTTTGCTTAGTAAACCCCCTTCAATATGATTAACTGTTGGGCAGAGTAACTTTTTCATTGTTGTGATATTGAAACTTTGGTACAGAACATTTAGAAGTGTCCACTACTTTATATGACCCTTTCACGATGTATGGGCAGTCACCTGGGCTCCACATGGTGTGTCTACAGGAGCCTGGAGCTATTTTTCAGAAGACAAAATAGATTGGACATATGTATCCATTAGTGCTGGTGGTCTAATTGCAAAGGACTAGTAGCCACATTTTTCTGTCTCAGCAGACATGGGGTCCAGCTGTTAGTGCTTGAACTAACCTGGCATATTGTATCTGTTTACTGCCGCAAGCTGCAGAATATGCATTGTTGCCGACAGACCCAATTTTGTCGGGATTGTCCTGAATTTTCCATAACTATCTGAGAAATCCGATCCTGGGTTGAAAATATGTGGTGTCTACACATCTATAAAAGTTCTTAGTTCTCTTTACAGGAATCAGCTGGTATAAGAAGTCTTAAGCTGGCTATACACATTAGATGTGTATTGGTAGAACTTGACAATTTTTCTGACCTTCCCTCAGGTGAGCTAAGGATTAAGTGGCTAGATTTCAATTGTCCAATCCTTTTGTTTTTAGGAAGATTCCAGACTTGTGTGGTAGCAACTTTCCTCTCTCCCTTCAGGACTCATCGCTGAGCAAGTTGGGCAAAATAGGGGCTGACCAAAATCTCTCTTAGGGTGCATTCACACTGAGTAAACGCTAGCTTATTTTGTAAAGTAAAATTACACTTGTAAATTTTGCTATCCCATTGACTTCAATGACATTTTACAGGCGTATTTTTACAGGCGTATTTTTACAGGCGTATTTTTTACAGGCGTATTTTTACACTTGTAAAAAAATATCATTGAAGTCAATGGGATAGCAAAATTTACAAGTGTAATTTTACTCTACAAAATAAGCTAGCGTTTACTCAGTGTGAATGCACCCTTAGGGTGCATTCACACTGAGTAAACGCTAGCTTATTCTGAACGTAAAACACGTTCAGAATAAGCGGCGTCTAAAGCAGCTCCATTCATTTCTATGGGAGCGGGGATACGAGCGCTCCCCATAGAAATGAATGGGCTGCTTCTTTCACTCCGTGCAGTCCCATTGAAGTGAATGGGGAGTGCCGGCGTGTACGCTCCGGCATGAGCAGAGCTTGCCGTATACGCCGGCACTCCCCATTCACTTCAATGGGACTGCACGGAGTGAAAGAAGCAGCCCATTCATTTCTATGGGGAGCGCTCGTATCCCAGCTCCCATAGAAATGAATGGAGCTGCTTTAGACGCCGCTTATTCTGAACGTGTTTTACGTTCAGAATAAGCTAGCGTTTACTCAGTGTGAATGCACCCTTAACTATATGGCTAGAAATTACAAGAAATGCTCCTTAGGTAAAAGTGTGCAACTTACCCCTCCACTAGACAGAAGACAGTTTCTCTAGTAGCACTCGTAGGTAGCTGCCCTTTGAGTCCATGTCCAAGCCTTTAAAGGGGCTCTATCAGCAAAATTATGCTGTATGAGCCTTTAAAAAGGCTATTCAGGCACCGCTAATCTTATTTTAACCTCCCCATTTTAAAATAATACCCTAAAAACAATTATTCAAATGATACTTACCCATGCAGTGTCGGAAGTCATTGGGCGGTCGTGCACTGTCAGAAGTCATCTTGCTGTCACGCCTTCCTCTTCTTTCTTCTTCCAGCGACGTCCTCCTGTCCTCACTTTTCCACGCCTTGATCTTCTGTTCTTCCGGCGGGTTGTGTTCAAACTACTGCTACTGCGCACGCTCCGGCGCCATTTTTGTTGTAGTTCTAAGTACCCCTTAGAACTACGCGAACGTACTTCACATGCGCAGTATGTTCGCGAACTTCTTCATTCCGGAACAAAAGAAGATCAAGGCGTGGAAGAGCGAGGACAGGAGGGCGCCGCTGGAAGAAGAAAGAAGAGGAAGGCGTGACAGCAAGATGACGTCCGCCCACCGTGTACGGGTAAGTATCATTTGAATAATCATTTTTAGGGTATTATTTTAAAACGGGGGTTAACATAAGATTAGCGGTGCCTAAATGGCATATGTGGGGCTCATACAGCATCATTTTGCTGATAGAGCCCATTTAAAGGGGTTTGAGACATGACTAGGGATACCAGCCAAACCAGGGGCATTCACCTGTAGACAGCTGTGCTCATGTATATTTACTGTGTGAGGATAGGTAGTGATATTCTCCTCCATATTCATGAAGGGCTCTGGTTCTCTTTGCAAAAATTCAACTGGGGTAGTGAATTTTACTAGAAAGGCTCCCTGGGAAAAGTAAAAATAAAAGCTCTTTCCTCCAGAAAGAAAAAAATGGCCTCCTGCTACAAGTGGCAAGTAAAGGGACAGCTCTCTTCCTTCTGGAGAAGAGCTAATTTGTACGGCACCTATTGATGCAAAGAAAAAAACTCAAATTTTGACAAAAATAGAGATTAAATTTTTTCTTTTTAAATTCAAGGTGTTAAGCATGCGATGTTATGTGCTAACCGTGCTGCTTAGAGCTATAGAATAAAGGGTTAATACTAAATAATAACTGGAAGCTGCATACGTACATACATCATTTACCATTACACCTCAATGAACCAAAACCATAAAATAATATAACAAAAATAACTGCGATCGAGCAAATATCTTAAAATGATCCCTCTGCGTTTCTGATACTTGGCCAGGTCCAAGCACTCATCAGAAGACAGCGAGCAAAACCGACACAAAGGATGCTGGGTACACAAATGTAAATGAGACATCTGTCTGTCTGGGGCACAGTACGAGCTGCTACATGCAGAAAGCAGAAGACAGTCTGCAGGATCTCCATAGGGAAAACATTTACTGAGCCTTGTACTGTTTCTAGGCTGAATTCCCCTCAGTGTCATGATCACAATATTATTTTAATTTCCAATATCTTACTATACTATAACACTTCTCTTTATTACATGGTTTCTTCATAACTCACACAAAAGATATACATAGCTGATTCATGGGGCAATAGCGCCATCTAGTTCACCTTTATTGTGATATTTGTTAGAAGTTCTAATACAATAATAATAATAATAATACATTTTATTTATATAGCGCCAACATATTCCGCAGCACTGTACAATTTATAGGGTTCAGATACAGACAGACATACATAACAAAGAACGTCATTTCACACAATGGGACTGAGGGCCCTGCTCAAAAGAGCTTACAATCTATGAGGTAGAGGGGGTGACACAAGAGGTAGCAGGGGCAGCATTGCTTATACAGTGTTCAGACAATTTTGTGCATTAGGAATTGTGATAGGCTAGTCTGAAAAGATGCGTCTTTAGAATTGCGTTTGAAACTGTAGAAGTTGGGAGTTAATCTTATTGTCCGGGGTAGAGCATTCCAGAGAAGTGGTGCAGCTCGGGAGAAGTCTTGTATACGAGCGTGGGAGGTTCTGATAATAGAGGATGTAAGTGTTAGATCATTGAGTGAGCGGAGAACACGGGTTGGGCGGTAGACAAAGATGAGGGAGGAAATGTAAGGAGGTGCAGCATTATGGAGAGCCTTGTGGATGAGAGTAATAACTTTATATTTTATTCTATAATGAATAGGCAGCCAGTGTAGTGACTGGCACAGACCAGAGGCATCGCTGTAGCGTCTAGCCTGATAGATGAGCCTGGCCGCTGCATTCAGAATAGATTGTAGAGGGGAGAGTTTAGTGAGGGGAAGACCGATTAGTAAGGAGTTACAGTAGTCAAGGCGAGAATGAATCAGAGAGACAGTAAGTGTCTTTAGTGTATCTCTGGTAAGGAAAGGGCGTATTCTGGAGATGTTTTTGAGGTGGAGGTGACATGAACGTGCGAGTGATTCAATATGAGGGGTGAAGGAAAGGTCTGCGTCAAATATGACCCCGAGGCAGCGGGCCTGCTGCCTAGGAGTTATAGTAAGGCCTGAGACTGCAATGGATATATCAGGGACAGATCTGTTAGATGGTGGAAACAGTAGTAGTTCAGTCTTAGAGAGATTTAGTTTCAGATAGAGCGAGGACATGATATTAGAGACAGCAGAGAGACAGTCACTGGTGTTCTGTATGAGTGCAGGGGTGATGTCACGGGAAGATGTGTATAATTGGGTGTCATCAGCATAAAGATGGTACCTAAAGCCAAATCTGGTGATTGTTTGTCCAATGGGGGCTGTGTAGAGAGAAAAGAGCAGGGGGCCGAGGACCGAGCCCTGAGGAACCCCAACAGCAAGGGAAAGAGGGGAGGAAACAGAGCCCGCGAATGATACACTGAAAGTGCGGTCTGAGAGATAAGAGGAGAACCAGGAGAGTGCAGTGTCATTGAGGCCGACTGAGCGGAGCATAGTGAGGAGAAGTTGATGGTCAACAGTATCAAAAGCTGCAGAGAGGTCCAGAAGAATAAGAAGAGAGAAGTCACCATTGGATTTAGCCTTTAGTAGATCATTAGAGACTTTTGTGAGAGCTGTTTCAGTAGAGTGCAGAGCGTGGAAACCAGATTGTAAGGGGTCAAGCAGAGAGTTAGCAGAGAGATAACGAATTAACCGAGAATAAACCAGGCGTTCCAAAAGTTTAGAGATGAAGGGGAGGTTAGAGACGGGTCGATAGTTAGCAGAACAGGATGGGTCCAGGGAGGGTTTTTTCAGTAGCAGGGTTATAACAGCATGCTTGAAGGAGGATGGGAAGATTCCAGAAGAGAGAGAGAGGTTAAATATTTTAGTAAGGTAAGTAGTGACAGCAGGGGACAGAGATTGGAGAAGGTGTGAGGGGAAAGGGTCAGTACTGCAGGTTGTGGGGCGAGATGAAGAAAGTAGCTGGGAGACTTCCTCTTCTGTAACAGGTTCAAAAGATGAGAATGGACAGTCTGAAGTGCAGCTGGTGAGGGGATCAGTACTATCGTAGGTGTGGGAGTCAATGCCACCCGGGGCTTGGGCAGTAATTTCCTGACGGATCTTATCAATTTTATCATGGAAATACATGGCCAGGTCATCAACACTAAGGTCTGTGAATGGCGTCTGTTCCTTGGGTGTGAGTAAGGAGTGAAAGGTTTCAAAAAGCCTTTTAGGGTTGCTGGAGAGAGAAGAGATGAGGGCGGTGAAATAGTCTTGTTTGGCGAGGTAAAGGGCAGAGCTATATGTTTTAAGCATAAACTTGAAGTAGAGGAAATCTGCAGGTGAGCGTGATTTTCGCCAGAGACGTTCGGCACACCTAGAGCATCGCTGGAGAATTCGTGTCTGTGGCGTGTGCCAGGGTTGCTGCCTCCTATGTGGGACTTTACGAGTGGAGGGGGGAGCAACCTCATCCAATGCATTTTTGAGGGTTTCATTATAGTGACTGGTGGCCAGATTGGGACAGGAGATTGAAGAGATGGGGGACAGGGAGGACTGTAGAGTATCTGAGAGGTGCTGGGTGTCAATAGCACGCAAGTTCCTATATGTGTGATGGGTAGGGCCGTCTTGTGAAGGGGAGAGAGCACTGATGGTGAGAAATAGAAGGTTGTGGTCAGAGAGCGGCAGAGAAGAGTTAGAAAATTTAGAGACTGTGAGGAGTCGATGGAAGACTAGATCAATCGTGTTACCATCTATATGTGTGGCGGAAGAAGAACATTGTGAGAGACCAAGAGAAGTGGTTAATGAGAGAAACTGTGAGGCAGCCGAGGAGTGAGGGGGGGCAATAGGGATGTTAAAGTCACCCATGATGAGGGTAGGAATGTCACTGGATAAAAAGTGGGGAAGCCAAGAAGCAAAGTGGTCCAAAAATTGGTAGGGTGAGCCAGGTGGGCGGTAGATCACGGCTACACGTAAGGAGAGTGGGCGGAAAAGTCTGATAGCATGGACTTCAAATGAGGAGAATGTGAGTGAGGGGACCCGGGGAATGGACTGAAAAATGCACTGCGGTGACAGAAGTAATCCTACCCCACCACCCTGCCTATTATCAGGCCTAGAGGTGTGAGCGAATTGTAGGCCACCATGAGACAGAGCAGCAGGAGAGGCCGTATCTGACTGCTGGATCCAAGTCTCAGTAAGGGCGAGCAGGCCAAGGGATTTGCTAAGGAATAAGTCATTAATGTATTCTAGTTTGTTACACACTGAGCAGGCGTTCCAGAGAGAGCAGTTAAAAGAGACAGGGGAGAGATGAGGGGAAGGAACACGGTAAATATTGATGAGGTTTGTAGGCCTTCTATGTGTGCAGGGAGAAGAGTTAGTGAAGGAAGGAGGGCCGGGGTTAGGAGAGATGTCCCCAGCAGCTAGGAGGAGCAGAATGGACAGAGACAGAAGGTGGTTCAGGGATTTATGTGGGCGCTTATGTTTCGTGTCACTGCTAAAAGAAGTAAAGGGGTGATTACAGAGTGTGTAAAGTGTGTGAGAGCTGTACATGGGAGAAGGAAGAAGAGAGGGACTGATATGGATGGTGTGTGCTGGTGGTAGAGGTGAAGGAGAGATCTGCAGGAAGCCAATGGCTAAGATAGTAAGAGACAATGCAGCTACAGGATACCATGTGGTAAAACTTGTTGTTGTAGGTTGAAATTTACCTGGTGTTCTGCCATGGTTAGCCTGTTTTGTGCCCTGTTTAAGTGCCATGTATAAGTGCACTTTGGTTAATCTGCACTTCGGTTAAGATGCATGCTGCAGATGAGATGCCCCCGCATATGAGATGCACCCCATAAGCTATATCTACTTATATAGGAAAGCACAGCTTCAGACTAGCACTAATTTAAGTCGTTAACTAATTAATCTACATACAAAGCGTGTTGCCCCTTTCGTAGGTTCTCTCTTGATTTTGGCTTCATTTTTAGAATTTCACTGATAGATAGCATCACTGTCATTGTCGCTATCATAGACTGTACCTAGACTTTGGTCCAGGCACTGCACTTGGTATGCAAGGCCAGGTTAATTCTGTCACTGGTTTTGTGAGCTTTAGCTTTATATGAAGACATGTGGCAGTATTTTCCTAGAAAGCTGGTGATGTGCTATAGGAAATCACAGTGCAGGGAATAGTAAGGTCAGTCCAGACTGTCACAATAACAGGTTTTAGTCACAGACCACCTGAATGCGTTACATAAAAATGACACCAAATCCCTTTGCAAATACATTGACCTCCCCCGTCCTATTCGTCAATATGGTGGCAAGTGCTTTGTGTTGTTTCTCTTACGTTACATGCATTACACAAGCGCCCTAATCTGTGTAGAGACAGTCACGTTCTGGGTCAAGAGAACTCCCACCCAAAACTTAAAAACTGCTAAAGTAAATCAGAAGTTAAAGACGCACCAAACTTAGAGATATTTGTTTTTATCCATTGCTGCAGATATTTTAATAGGGGTATAACCAGTTTTCAATGGAATAATCTGTAACAGATTTGTAGTAAAATCCACATGAATTATATGTAGATTCGATGCAGAACTGCTGCAAATTTCACCGTGCTGGTTAAAAGGGAAGAAACACATAAACCGACATGCCGCAGGTCAATATCCATGGCAGGTTTTTTCCACAGCGTTTGGACATGAATTTAAAGGAGTTTTCTGAAAGTTAGATCAATAACTGATTGTGGGAGGGGTCTGACACCTGGGACCCCTACAGATCAGTTATTTGATAAGCCTGAGACATTTAGATGAGCAGGGGTTTAGTTATAGTGGGGTGTAGAGGCAGCAGTCACTACACTGTCCTGGAGGCTGGGGGTTTACAATATAACAAGACGCCAATAATTTCCATAGCACATAGTGGGGGCCCTGTCACAGATTTTGCATTGGGGCCCAGGAGTTTCTAGTCACACCTCTGTAGATGAGTGCTGCAGCCTTTTCACTGAATACCAAGCACTCTGCCATTCTTTACATAGGGGCTGTGTTTGCTACTGTAGCTCAGCCCCATTCACTTGAAAAGGTTTACGTTGCAAACAGGACATATGACAAAAAGGCCTGTAAAGAGAAAGCAGGCGCTGCTGACACTTCAAGTGGGGGTCTTGGCTGTCGTATCCCCAGTGATCACATGATCTAAGGTCGGGGTATCAAAACTCAACTATCCTAAACCTCTTTAACCTACTTGGCTGCTAGTGTGAATAGTGCAGAATTTCCACAAGAGGAAAAGTTCAGCACATATGTCCCATATGGATGTTACTTAAAAGTGACAACAGAAAGTACAACCACACAGATGGTCACCACTAAAATGGAAGGAACTGATGGTAATCCCTTTGCTTCGTGATCACCTCCTATCAAAATAGTGACAAGCAATATTGCTGTCCTTTCTGTGGTCACTCCCTATTTTAGTATAGAAAGAATGACCTATATATATAGCCTTGTTTATGTTTTAGGTGTAAAACCATTTCAAGTACACTAGACAAATGAGTATATAGCAACACAAATGCAACACAGCAGTCACATAAAGAAGGGTTATCCAGGACTCTTTCTTTAAGAAAAAAAAAAATGTGGTGGCTTTCTAGAAAAAGAGCGCCACCCCTCTCCATGGGATAGGTCTGGTATTGCAGAAGTGAACCGGACTGATCTGTGATATCACATATAAACTGTGGACAGTATGGCATTTTTTTTTTATGCTGTAGACAACCCCTTTTAAGACTACTGACTACTTGTACTCTTAAAATAGCTCAGCGCCAAGCCAACCAGATGACCATTCCAAGTTATATCCAACATGGATTTTGGACCACATAACAGATTATGGGTTAAACATGTAATTTTACTAGGATGACAGGCCAAATACAAAATAACTGGCTAAGTGCATCTCTATGCTACCTGCTTGGGAAGACGTGACAAGCCATCCATTATGTATGAAAATCCTGGGTGGATTGGCAATGTGCAGTGATTGCGTATGCCTGGCAATCAGAATGATTTTTATAACACAGGTCTGCATTAGGGTCTCAAGCGTTTCGGAATCCAAAAATAATAACCCTACATGTGTGTATATAACCATATGCTGCTGGCACAATAAAGTGACGCTTACAAGCATAGTAGTATTATAGGGAATTTTGTAAATCCTTTCAACAAGAAAAAACAATACCAATATGCAATTGTTATTTTTCTCTCCTCCATGCTGCTTCTTATAGGGCAGTTAAACAGTTTCTGCTTTTAACAACCACCTTTAAAGCAAAACACTATTTGCATTGCAGATGCAGGCCGCTAAAATTACACATTTAAGCAATTAGAATTTTATAGGCAGACTATACGCATATGAAATGACATGCAATTCAAATACATCGCCAATATAATGTAAAAAAAAAGTAAAAGAGCACAACCCTCTCCCTTCCTTTGTTCAATTTCTACACTCCGTTCTCTTTGTTTAGCAAAATCCATGAGAAACACTGCCCCCAAGTGTCAGCACAGGGACAGCGCGCACTTATGAGTCGGCTACTTTTCTAAACATATTAGTGATTCACAGAACAAAATTAGCCCACCAAATGTCTGCACAAAATAAAAGGCTGGGAGAACAGCAGGACACTTTGCAAGGCTTTTGCAGAAGGTGATAATGCCTTCTATCTGGCATTAATCCTAGCAAGGCATTCTGGTCTTCCAAAATGGCATCATTGCCTACAGCTGCTCTGCCCCCAGGCTAAAACAGACTATTACAGGGATAGAAAGCTTGTTAGCAACCCGATATGGCGGCAATGCCACTAAAGGAACTTATCTCCTGGTATTAATGGGGACCTGAATGACTCCAAAACAAAAGATGTTGCTCCTGCTTAAAGAGAACCCAGCACCTCTTCTGACATGTCTGCTTTTATTAAATACCTGCACTCTTAGAGGCATTTCTGAGAGCCAAATATTGGTGACATAGATTTAGGATACGCGTAAGGGCAAGGAGCAGATAAATGCAGCTATTACTGCTTACAGTAAAGTATGGTGTCTCCTTTAAGGACAAACTGTGACGAGAAGAGTCACTAACATGGTCTATGGTCAATTCATCAAGACAGAAGAGGCCCCCACCGGGTAACGTTTAACACCCCATTATGGCACAACACAGGTGGGTAGCAAGACACTGGTCACTACAAGGTAATGGGCCATTTTGTGGCACTGTCCTAAGGATAAGTCAACAATATCTGACTGGCAGCAGTTGTCCCTCTGTTATTCCTCCTAGAAATTTATGAATAAACTGAAAACTGGGTGTTACCAAATGGGGGTATGTCCTGCACATCCTCACACTGTCCACTAAGTGCTAACCTCATTATACTTTGCAAGGATACACCACTTCGACAAGAGGATTGGCCACACCCAGTTGGCAATGGATTCATAAATTTGGAGGAAGAATAAAAAAGTAAAATAATTCAAAGTCCTAAGAAAAGATGCATGAGAATTGTTATTCTAAGGAGAATACAAATGCTTCCTAAAATAGACACATCACGAGAGCTGATAGTTACTTTTTTGCAA
The DNA here is from genome assembly GCF_031893055.1 of Leptodactylus fuscus. Classification (NCBI taxonomy): domain Eukaryota; kingdom Metazoa; phylum Chordata; class Amphibia; order Anura; family Leptodactylidae; genus Leptodactylus; species Leptodactylus fuscus. The sequence goes on from NC_134269.1 coordinate 70,651,181, forward strand.
CTCCACCCAAAACTGGCCAAACTCTGACTCCACAGGCCTGAATGATAGATGATCTTTACATATGTAGTAATGTGGTTCTGATTTATTATCACAGACTGAATGATATACAGTAGCAGTGTAAAAGTTAATTCTGACACATGACTACCAATGCGGATCAGCTGTCTGAGCAGACAGGATACCATGGACTGGTACAGCCTGCACTGGGACACCTTCCAAGTCCTGGAAGATAATATGCTGCCCACCCATAACACTTATCACCTCCCTAGAGAAAAGAAAAAATAGTCTAAGACTATGCTAAGACTATACACATATAGCGGCAACCGATAGCAACATACATAAACATGTACCTAGTACATAAACCATGCATTAATACACCGGATCCTCCTTAAGCCATTTATTTTTTCCCACATCTGCACTGCCTTCAACAGGACTAAATGCCCCAAGATAAGTGGCAGGGGTACCCAATGATTTGTCAAGTGCTGTGGAATATGTTGGCACTATATAACGTTATTATTATATGCTTGAAGAAAACACACGGTCAATGCTAATATGTCATTAGGGTCATTGCAAATCCCATTCATGCTATAGAAATCGTTTCCTTCATACATTTCCTACACAAAAAAAATGCAGCAGAAAAATGCATATCAGTTCATTCCTAGATACATAAACTAAGCTCATGTGTACACCTGTGGCAACAGCCTGAGAATAAGGTAAGCACCGAGGACCTGTCATTGTCAATGGCATATCTGTGCTTCAGCTTGGGGGCTCAATGTCCAGCCCAGGGGAAGACATGACCCCAGGAGAGCGAACAAGGCAGAGCAGCAACCTTAATTTCCCTGGTGAAATCTCTAATCTAATAAGTATGCCCCAGGGCTAGAAATAATATGGTTTAGCTACTGAAGTGCCCCAAGTCCAGTGTAACAAATATTGCAGGCTGTAATAGCAGCTTCATGAAATGAAGGCAAGCAAGGGGTGGAGGTGTCAGCCATTCGTAATGAAGCTTTACCTATATACTGTATATGAACCACATAATATGATGCCAAAAACATGAAGGGGGGCAGAACCGTGTATATATTACCGTGCTATCTCACACAAGCAGGTTATCCACCTACTGAAAGGTAAGAAGAATGAATATCCAGGTAATAATCCCTTACTTACGGATCTGCTTTCCATCCATACACCCAAGTTGTGCCTATACATGATCTTTTTTCAAGTATTTAATTCTATTCTTCTGTGTAATTGTGTCTATTGAGGTTGTAGATGGTAAATCACAACAGTGGCATTAGCTTTCTATAGACCGAGAATGCTATACATATTTACATGAAATTCTACTTTCTTTCATACTGTTCCATTTTTTTCAAGTGTCAGTGTTTATTGTGGTTCTGCATTAACCCATAACCGTCTTATAACACCACATATTATTATTACCCTAGGCTACTAGAGATATTAGTTATTAACTTGTAAACCCCTTAGAGATAAGAGGAATACTAACTTTAAAACATCTAAAATGCAGTGAAACCTCTTTAAGCCAAACATCCAAACTTGTGTCGAAAAAATGCTCTTTTAGGGTCCATTCACACAGAGGAATTTGGTCCGGATTCTGGTACGGAATTGGCGCGCAAAAAAAAAAGCCTCCCATTGACTTCAATGGCTTCCGTTTTCCAAGTGGAACCCAATGAAATCAATGGGAGGCTTTTTTTCAATGGGTTTCACACAGAAAATGGAAACCATTGAAGTCAATGGGAGGCTTATTTTTGTGCACGGATTCTGACGCGAGTTTCGCGTCAGAATCTGTGCCAAATTCCTCTGTGTGAATGGACCCTTATAGGTGTTGTCCTCTCAAAGAAAAAAACTACACAGAATGCAGGTTAACATCTAATAGATTCAACATACATGAAGAGTCCCCCCCCAAAAAAAAAACAAATAATGATGAAAGTCATATATTTTATGATTCAGCATGTTACACAGAACCAGGTCTAGACTGGGACTAATAAAACAGCCATGTAAATATAATTCCTTAAATTCATATATGTGCCAAGGATGAATATGTGCTTGAAATACCACAATACCAGCTTCTTATAACTGGCACTGCAAGGTACTCCGGTGCACTGTATTTTGCACTCAGTGTTAATGATGGCATCCATATCGTAATGATTGTAAATACAGGATAATGAATGTGTGACACTATGGAGATTTTCCTTCATTTACTAACATCTGTTCCTCAAGGGGCATAAATAGGGTGAGCATCCTATGAATATCAGGTCATTTACATGTAAAATCAGTAGTTAAGACAATCAGGAGCAATTAAACACATGATTAACGAAAACCCTACTAGTGTTGTGCTGTGGTGTTAACCATTCATTTACCCTATGGATGTAACAAGTATATATTTTCAGGAAATATCAATATGAAGAATGACATAGCATACCACATCATGAAGACTACACAGGGTAAAAAATACATCTGAAATCAAATAATCGGAAAAGTACACTATACTGTATAAGTCTCTGAGATCTTCTTGCTTCCATCTTCTACCCCTATCTACTGTCTCTATCCTCCTTCCAGGCAGGTCCTCTATCCCTCTGAACCATTCAGTCCCTATGTTAGTCTATCGTACTTGTTTTTGGAGTCTTCAAATGTACAGCACCATGGAGTCAACAATGCTCTAAAATAAATAATAGTAAACTTGGATAGCATTTATTATGGTTTCAATAAGGAGTGCTGCTCAGTCCTGAATAGTACATCAACTACATTTTTAGGAAAACATCTCCCCATGCCATATCATCACCCTAGATTAAGGCTGAAGCCCCACATGGCGAAACCTGCAAAAACTTCAGCATTTTACAGTCCCTACAAAGTGGACAAGATTCTAGTGAATCTTATACACACACACTGAAGAAAAATAGCCACAGAGGAAAGGTGGCAATTTCCAAAGCCATCGTATTTTTGGAAATCACAGTATGTCAATTATTCCTACAGAACTTCTGGGGCTCAGTACAGGTATAATTGGAGCAGAAAGTCTGCATGGGAAACCTATAACTATAATTGCCATGGTAATTTATCAAAGAATTCTTCAGACTCTCAATGGAGCTCAACTATGCTTTCTTACCAATGACTAGAGATGAGCGAGTAGTACTCGATCGAGTAGGTATTCGATCGAATGCTACGGTATTCGAAATACTCGTACTCGATCGAGTACCACTCGCTGTTCGAATGTAAAAGTTTGATGCAGAACCAGCATTGATTGGCTGAATGCTATACAGTCGGCCAATCAATGCTGGTTCTTCTCCTACCTTTAGAAGTCTTCTCCGTGCAGCTTCCCCGCGGCGTCTTCTGGCTCTTCATTCACTCTGCCAGGCATCGGGCCTGGGCAGAGCCGACTGCGCATGTCTGCTTGTAGTGCGGGCATGCGCAGTCGGCTCTGCCCAAGCCCGATGCCTGGCAGAGTGAATGAAGAGCCGGAAGATGCCACGGGGACGCTGCAAGGAGAAGACTGCACGGAGGATACAACCCGACCCTCACTCGTGGACTTGGTAAGTATAATTTGATCGAACGTTGTCTACCCCTGAAACGAGCATTTTCCCCCCATAGACTATAATAGGGTTCGATATTCGATTTGAGTAGTCGAATATTGAGGGGCTACTCGAAACGAATATTGAACCTCGAACATTTTACTGTTCGCTCATCTCTACCAATGACATGGACAATTGTCTACAACCTTCTGTATGAGACACTAAAGACACTCAAATCCCCAACCCACGAACCCCATACCCATCCCCCTCCACCACCCCAACCTTCTTTCTGCTTTGGCAACACCAAATGTTTTATTCTTTGGTAATGCTAATAAAGCTTATTTGTATCTTGTATCTGTATTTACATCTGTCATCAGAATGGTCACCTTCTTGTTGAAGATTATGGATCAATACAAACTGCGTATTATGAGTTTGGAGGATTTCCTGATGTATGCCTCAGATATATGCCATTATATTGCTATGTATCTATCACACCTATGCACCCCTGTTAAAAACTAAAAATGTATTCAGGACAATATATAAATTTTTGGTAGGTGCCTCTTTATAGAGCAATACAGCATTCGTAAAGGATACCAATCCTAAAGGCCAGGGCCAAGAATCACTCATTCGGTCTCCATCAGCTTAATGTTAGAAAATTACGTGTGATCTATTGCAAAGTTGCTTCATTTGCACAATAAATGAATATTTGGTAGTGAAGGTATACGTAACGTTTAATGTATACGCAGAGAATAATGGAAGAAGCAGTAAGTGAATAATAATAATAAATCTCATTCTAGTGGTAATGCTCAGTGTGGGGGGAGGGAGTGAAACAATAGTCCATAATTACACACCACTGTTTCTTCTGCTTTATTGTTCGGTAGCGCTACATGCCAGCAAAGGCTGCTAAATTAAACTCCTGCCTGAATAGAAGCCGGATGGAGTTTTCCCAAAATCAAAAACATTTTTGTTCTATATATCTCCTGTTAAAGAATAAAAAACACACGCGTGGCTAAGACTCTGTTCACACTATGTTTTGCCCATTCAGTTTGGTTCCTGTTGCTTTTTAACATTAACAATAGCATAGTCTGCAGCTATATACTTGTCATGTAAAATACTGGAACCTTGACAAAATGATTATGTGTGAAATAGATCCTTTTGAAACTGTATGAAAACAGTAGTTGGTATTAATACTATACTACTGATATCGTCCCCAGAAACTCTGCAGTGTTGTACTGTCAATAAGTATTTGGACACCCATGCAAATGAAGATATCCGTGGTCGTGATATACATCAAGCCTTCCGCCATCAAATAGGAAACAGCATTGGCATTAGTGCATGCAAGATGCCAAGAAGTGCAGAGTTGTCAAATTTCGAGAAAGGGGTAATTGTCAGGTACCACAGAAATGGTTGATCCTTAAGGGACATAGCAAGCAAATTGAATTACCCAAAATCGACAGTGGCCTATGTGATTACAAAGTGGAAGGTGAACGGTGATTGTCGGAATGTGCCCTGAGTCGGAAGACTCCCGAAACTGGGAGATAGAGACTGACGAGTGCTGGCCAGAGAAGCTGCACCCAACCAATGGCTCACATACACCAGGAGTTTCAACATGAATTCGGAAGTATTGTGCCAATCAATACCAGCCATAAGGAAGCATCTGCTGGTTCTACCAACTATGTTGTATGAATAAATGTTGTTTTTCTATTCTACCACAGGCATCCAAATACTTATTGGTAGGCAGTGTAGAGACACAGCTAATCTAAGGTAAGCCACTTAGGCAAAAGAACAAAATACACACTCCATCTTGGTTTTCTTTTGCAAGATTTTAATTCAATACCCCAGGGCTGAATATTGAGCTACTATGGTGTAACTCAAAGGCAACCCTTCTTAAAAAAAAAACCTAAGCTTCTTATAGAAATCTTATGGTCAGCTGATATGGATAGAGCTGTGGAGTCAGTATCAAGGATCTACAGTCTATCTTGGGTGGTGTTGGTGGAAATCTAAGAACTTCAACTCCAGCGTCAAAGGAAAAATATTAAATATACATTGTTGCATAATAAATCTATCAAATGCATAGTTTGTTACACATTGACTTTCGTAGTAATTTAGGAAGGTTTACACATTTTAAATCATATACAGTGCCTACAAGTAGTATTCAACCCCCTGCCGATTTAGCAGGTTTGATAAGATGCAAATAAGTTAGAGCCTTCAAACTTCAAACAAGAGCAGGATTTATTAACAGATGCATAAATCTTACAAACCAAAAAGTTATGTTGCTCAGTTAAATTTTAATAAATTTTAAACATAAAAGTGTGGGTCAATTATTATTCAACCCCTAGGTTTAATATTTTGTGGAATAACCCTTGTTTGCAATTACAGCTAATAATCGTCTTTTATAAGACCTGATCAGGCCGGCACAGGTCTCTGGAGTTATCTTGGCCCACTCCTCCATGCAGATCTTCTCCAAGTTATCTAGGTTCTTTGGGTGTCTCATGTGGACTTTAATCTTGAGCTCCTTCCACAAGTTTTCAATTGGGTTAAGGTCAGGAGACTGACTAGGCCACTGCAACACCTTGATTTTTTCCCTCTTGAACCAGGCCTTGGTTTTCTTGGCTGTGTGCTTTGGGTCGTTGTCTTGTTGGAAGATGAAATGACGACCCATCTTAAGATCCTTGATGGAGGAGCGGAGGTTCTTGGCCAAAATCTCCAGGTAGGCCGTGCTATCCATCTTCCCATGGATGCGGACCAGATGGCCAGGCCCCTTGGCTGAGAAGCAGCCCCACAGCATGATGCTGCCACCACCATGCTTGACTGTAGGGATGGTATTCTTGGGGTCGTATGCAGTGCCATCCAGTCTCCAAACGTCACGTGTGTGGTTGGCACCAAAGATCTCGATCTTGGTCTCATCAGACCAGAGAACCTTGAACCAGTCTGTCTCAGAGTCCTCCAAGTGATCATGAGCAAACTGTAGACGAGCCTTGACATGATGCTTTGAAAGTAAAGGTACCTTACGGGCTCGTCTGGAACGGAGACCATTGCGGTGGAGTACGTTACTTATGGTATTGACTGAAACCAATGTCCCCACTGCCATGAGATCTTCCCGGAGCTCCTTCCTTGTTGTCCTTGGGTTAGCCTTGACTCTTCGGACAAGCCTGGCCTCGACACGGGAGGAAACTTTCAAAGGCTGTCCAGGCCGTGGAAGGCTAACAGTAGTTCCATAAGCCTTCCACTTCCATATGATGTTCCCAACAGTGGAGACAGGTAGGCCCAACTCCTTGGAAAGGGTTTTGTACCCCTTGCCAGCCTTGTGACCCTCCACGATCTTGTCTCTGATGGCCTTGGAATGCTCCTTTGTCTTTCCCATGTTGACCATGTATGAGTGCTGTTCTCAAGTTTGGGGAGGGTCTTAAATAGTCAGAAAAGGCTGGAAAAAGAGAATTAATCCAAACATGTGAAGCTCATTGTTCTTTGTGCCTGAACTACTTCTTTATACTTTAGGGGAACCAAACAGAATTCTGGTGGTTTGAGGGGTTGAATAATAAATGACCCTCTGAATAAACTTTTCACAATTTAATAAAAAATTAAACAAAGAAATAACATTCTTTTTTGCTGCAGTGCATTTCACACTTCCAGGCTGATCTACAGTCCAAATGTCACAATGCCAAGTTACTTCTGAATGTGTAAACCTGCTAAATCTGCAGGGGGTTGAATACTACTTGTAGGCACTGTAAATACATTTTCTGTTGTAATTGTTATACATTATGCTTATATTATATATTTTATATGATATTATCATTTTTATACATATTTATTTTCTTGTATGTATTATAATTATATTATTGCTTATATTATTGCTTATTATTATACATTACCCATTTATGAAGAAGTTGTAGCTGGTTTTGGATTGATAAAGAGTACAGGAGTCACAGGCAGAATCAGAAACTTTGCTGACTGACCCGCCAGCCCTGGGTATCACTAAGGGAATCTATATCTAGGTATACATGTAGCATTATACAAAGGACATTCAAATTAACGACTATTCAAGTAAGGAATGGTGTTTAGAGTCCAGTGACTGGAATACACAGCGGTTCATTGTTCTAGCTCATAGAACAGGGTACCAAGTGCTGGAACCCCCTCAGTGATGATCAAATTCCTTCATAGTAGATATGGACATTGGTTGTGGTTATGAGGCAAGCCTGTAAATCCTTGCCCAACAGAGCAACAATCTTAAGATCATTCAGGCTACTTTTGCCCAATATACATGAAATAGAACCAAATACATTATACACATGATTCTATGACCAATAGAGAAGACACCAGTAGGTCTAATGTCAAGTGTTTCGCAAAGAGTCATATACTTAGCACATAAAGACTGCTCTGCCTTATGATAGAAATTGACGAACATGGAATGATTATTTCATCATTACCAATAAGAAGACATTTCTAGAAGTAGAACCTGCGTTTCCTTATAAACTCCTGGTAATGTGGGCTCTATAAATCTTGTTCCCTTATAAGTGATAGAACGCACACTGGGGGGAATTTACTATTTCTTGTACGCACTAAACCATTTTTTTGTGCTGAAGATGCACCCCTTTTTTCTTTTTAATGCAAAAATGGATGGAGACCAAGACAGGCCTGGAATGCCTCAGTCCAACAAATTTACCGTAACTCATGCCAGTAAAACCAGTGTAAGGTATATAAGAAACCTACACCAGTTTCTGACGGGCATAAGATTCCATTTCTGGTACACATAAGTGGGGCAGAATTACTAATAGGTGAGAGCCTGGTGATAATTCAGGTGTCTTTAGTGGTGTATGAAACTCCAATCTTAATAAATTCCCCCGCTAAAAGCAGCAAATGCCCATAAACAAATGAGAAAACAAAGACAACAAATACAGCCATTTACTAACCCTCCAACAAGTAGCAGCTCAATAGCTACAGAAAAATATGGTAAGGCGAGTACAAGTAATAACAGATGCCTAAAAGTTCCTTGAATCCGTAACTGCTTACATGAAGCTGTCAGCCCTCAGAATAGCAAGAGACGCCAAGGTCAGTTTCAAGGACAGATTTTAATGCCTGTTTTACAGCCGGCACAATTGAATCCTGCGGTGACTTAAGTGTGTTAAAGTAGACCCAGGAGAATCAGAAACTTGTGACTACAATGAGGATAATAAAGGGGTATTCTGACCCTAAACATGTAAGGTATATCTATGTTCTGTGTTGGTGAGGCACCATAGTATTCTGGTGAAGGAGAAATTGAGAGGAGGTCATGTAAGAGGTGACATTCACACTTGCTCAGCTGGTTCCGTAAGTCCCAGAGAGGTAAATGGAAAGAGCCATAGTCAAGTCTCCAAGCTACACCATGAATAAGGTGGTTGTCTCATCAGACTGTAGAGAAAACAATGGACCCTGTTCTGAAAATAAGCCCAAGTCCCAGACAAAGGTCCCACATCTAACAAGAATTTATGACATACTTGCCTATTCTAAATGGGCCAACGATGAGTGAACAAAAGTTTGTCCATGGACACTGGCGCACTTACATATACCTGTGATCAGTAAATGCTCATATGCCGGCTAACCACAACTTTCTGCAGGAACAGAAATCATAGTTTGCAAACAGGATATCACCATGTAGAAGAAGGGATTTGCTGCTGACAATAAGGCTTCATGCACACCACCATGTGCAGTCTGTAAAACAGTGAAAACTGCATGAATGACACACGGACTGGTATCCGTGGTTTTCACTGCGCCATACATTCAAATAAATTTACAGAGCCGCAACTATGGACAGGTATAGGACCTGCCCCAGAATTTGTGGCTCTTGAATTTGGTCCAAACACGGTGCAAAAAACTACAGCTGTGTGTATGGGCCCATTGAAATATATTGGTCTGTAGTTTTATCCGCAATTGTGGACAAAAATACATTCATGTGCACGAGGCCTAAGGAAACTGCATGTGAACATAGTTACATACATAGTTACACAGTAGATGAGGTTGGATAAAGACATGAGTCCATCAAGTCCAACCTATAACCCTACAATCCCCTACAGTGTTGATCCAAGGGAAGGCAAAAAACCCCATGAGGCTCGTGCCAATTGCCCTATTTCAGGGGAAAAAATTCCTTCCCGACTCCAAATCTGGAAGCCAGTATAAAACCCTGGATCAATCTAAGTAATGACGGTTGGTTACTTATAGATATACAGAAAAATAGAGATAAACAAATGAACAATTTGATTCTTTATGTCATAGATGACCGGTCAGTACCAGCAGAAAACCTACCAGTGTAAAGGAACCTTAATGCTAGGGAAACGCAGAGCAGAAATTTTGCAATTTGCTTCTGCGGAAAAAATGCAATGTATTACAATCACTGCTGGAACTAATCTGCAGAAAAAACTGACCAAAATCTGCAGCAGAAAACACAACCCTTGGGGCATTTTTTTCTGTTGTAGATTTCCAGGTGCAGAGAATCTGCAGCAGGTGTCCTTATACTAAGGTTACGGGCCCATGTTGCGAAAATGCAGCTTTGTTTGTTGCAGATTTTGTTGTGTTTTTTTGAGTCAAAGCCAAGATTGGCTACATAAGGAATGGGAAATATATAGGAAGTCTTTATACTTCTACCTTCTGCTCAATCCACTCCTGACATTGGCTGAAATCTGCAACAAAAAAAAGCTGCATTTCTGCAATGTGGGGCTTTAGCCTAAAGCCAAGGCCTCACGTGGCCTCCAGCAGCAAAAAAGCGCTGCAGGAAAAAAATGCAGAGGCAACACATCGCGGTTCTTCCCACGGTGCTTTAGACAAAATGTGTACAGAGGTTTCTTCTGCGGACTTTTTGTGTCAATTATACCTATGGGGAAACCGCCAGTGTTTCCGTAGGTATAATTGACATGCTCCGATTTTCAAAACCGCAGCATGGTTTTTACCACAAACTGGGAATGGGAATTACTAGAATCTAGACATGAGCGAGTACAATTCGAAATGGCCGTTTTGAATAGCACGCACCCATAGGAATGAATGGATGCAGCTGGCACGCAGGGGGTTAAGCGGCTGGCAAAGTCTGCGTGCTGGCCGCTTCCATTCATTCCTATGGGTGCGTGCTATTCGAAACAGCCATTTCGAATAGTACTCGCTCATCTCTACTAGAATCCCATCCACTTTGCTCTGACTGTAAAACTCAATTTTTCTTGCAGTGTTTCCACTGCTGCAGAATATGTCACCACTACCGTGTTTCCCCAAAAATAAGACAGTGTTTTATATAAAATTTTGGTCCTAAAGACATGCTATGTCTTATTTTCAGGGGATGTCTTATGTGCTTGCTGCGCAAAGAGTGTATGAAGAAAAACATTGCAGCCGGCTGAACGCTGTGTATGGTGCTCTGTTTGCACAGGAAAGCCGGCGGCTGCTTCTGCTGTGATACCGTACTTTGTGTCCACTGTTCCTGCTGCTGTGGGATGAGCTGGGAGAGTGGACTTCCCGCTGCATACGATGTTTAGTGTATGCACAGCGGGCATCTCCCAGCTCATCCTATTGCAGCAGGAACAGTGTATACAACGTATCGCAGCGTTGTTAGCAGCCAGCATAGCAGTGCACACAGACCATCGCGCACAGGTTGTTCATCCGCCTGCAATGCTTTTCTTCTTACAATCTTTGCGCAGAAAGATTATTACCATATTATTGGGGGATGTCTTACTTTGGGGGGGGGTGCCTTATATTAGGCAATTCAACAAAACCTCTGCTATGTCTTACTTTTGAGGGGTGACTTATTTTCGGGGAAACAGGGTATATAATTAAAATAAATAAATTCAATCCTGTATTTGTGTAAAACATGCAGTATAACAAATGCAACAAAAAAAGCATAACATTGTGTAATTGTAAACACATTTATAGTCACTCAAGTACAGCAGTAGGGTATTAGAAAACGTGTCCTTCTGTCCAGAAATGTGTGAACAGGTCCAATTAATATTATAATTCTAAAATAATGATGTCAGCAAAATAGGCAAAAGTCAAAAGCATTCAAACTTCTTTTCTTATTTTCTTTTTTTTTTTGTAATGAAATGACACACCAGACAGAACACTTAAAAAACATCCTGAATCTAATTGAAGACTTTTCATTGCTCCAAATTCCATAAAATCCCCTTTCAGAATCACAGTGGGAAGAGTGACACTATGTCAGATGGAGATGAAGCAGGTAATTTAGTACTTTATTCACAGCACTGGTAACAATTAGAATATGATGAGGAGACGCACGAAAAGGAGGAAAGATGAAAATGATTTAGGTCTGTGAGCACATGATGAAAAACTAACTCAGAACAAATGTTTTCTTCTTCAGATCACATGAATCAGCAGTAACCTTTCTCCAAATAAATTGGCAGGGTTAGTGTTGTTTAATGCTATATATACTTTTTGCACATGGTTTAAATATTCAATAGTTTACTTGCGTTCATCTGAAACAATGGAGCGAATGGAATCCCAAAAACACAATGCGAAACAATTGTAGAATACAGCGGGTTCTTCTTCCGGTACTGGGCCCACCAAAGAGATGGTGTCCACTCTTAGGCTGGTCTTACACGGCCGTAATGTAAGTCCGAAAATGGTCGGCAATTGAGAGTTTTCAATTGTGGACCATTTGCGGACACATTATATTTAGAGATGAGCGAACACTGTTCGGATCAGCCGATCCGAACAGCACGCTCCCATAGAAATGATTGGAAGCACCTGTGACGCTGATTTTGCCGGCGGCCGGCCGGCGTCACAGGTGCTTCCATTCATTTCTATGGGAGTGTGCTGTTCGGATCGGCTGATCCGAACAGTGTTCGCTCATCTCTAATTATATTCAATGTGGCCTCTTACACCACTGGATATTTTATCTGTGGTGTGGCCGGGCCGCAACCGTGGTCCGCAATTTATACAACATGTCCATAATGGCCGTGAATTACGGCACTGCATGGACTCGCCCATAGAACTCTATGGGCGAGTGTGGCAGGACACGGACATCTGCGGAGCCTATGTTACCGATCAGCAGCTAGTGTTGCTGTTCAGCAACTTGCGGACTGTACATTCAATATGGTCGTGTAAGACCAGCCTTAAGAGTAGTTGGCTCTTTTGGTGGTAAAGAGGTTTTCTAGTACTTATTCTATTTCTTTTGTACTACTTATTTGTATGGTAGAACATGTTAAACAATTCTCAATAAAGCGAGCTTAAAAAAAAAAAAGTTTTTCTAGGCTGAAATTATTGATGAATAGTTCATTAATGTCAGGACAGTGAGACGCTGACACCCAGCACCCCCATGAATTATATGTTCTCAGAAGTTAATACAGGAAGAAGTTGGAGCAGGAAGCAGACAGCTCTGTTCTTTGTGTAGTGGACAAGACCAGGGTATTGTGGATCATATTTCATTCAACTAAATGAGAGCTTAAGTGCGGTGACTTGGTTAAGTCACTACACAGAGAACAAAGCTGCCTGCTTACTGTTCCTTACTCTGAGGATCAACTGCTGAGAACAGATGATCAATGGGGTTGTTGGGTGTCAGACCCCACCAACCTAATATTGACTGACCTATACTTAGGACAGGTCATTAATAATTTTAGCCCGGAGAACCTTTTGAACAACAGGACAACAAAACATACATTATTTTTGTTGAAGGGGAACAAAACAAAAAGAGAGACTAAAGCTCAACTACTACTATGTCTCATAACCATAACATAACCTGTGGCCTCCCCAAATTCTACCATGTCTGCATGTATAAAGGAGTATTCTGACCAGCAGCCATTATCACCTACTGTATACACTTGTTACATTATTACTGCTAGATCATACCTCTAGGACCCCCATCTGTAACATTGCACCTAGGAAGAGATTAACTGGAGAGGTAGTCGAGCATGTAACCTGCTGCTTCATGTGGACAGCAAACTATCTATGACCAGACTGATGTAGCCATGGCAGACTGATGATTTTATCAAGGGAAAACCAGGGCCAGCAAGAAATGACTCCTGCCGCAATCATTACAGGAGAAAAGTAGTATTACATGGTGGCGGGTCGGACAAATGGCTGCCAACGTAAATAAAGGGAAGCTTAAGTAGGCAAGAGCAAGAGTCATGTATACAGATCATCTCTTTTTCATGTCTTATAGGCTGGGGCCCCCCTCTATAATGCCAGTATGCTCTAATAGGGCATAGGAATAGGACAGTCTACATTCATTTCATATGTTTTCTTAGGTCACTATATATTTCTACCACTAAACATTTACATCTACAAAAAAGAACTGTAATGGTTCATTAAAGACTACATAGTATGCACCAAGTTCCTTCCCACTAAAAAAAATTTAAAAAAAAAATCAATGTTGTATGTTCCAGAACTAAAATGACTGAATGCAGGATGTTCTGTGGGATTTCTGCTCCCACTGACCACACGCTAATGCTCCCATCTCTCATTTTACCAGTTTTTACATCAAAACTGCTCTTTGATGGTTACAGGCTGCTAAAGACCAAAGATGACGTGAAGGATTATTAGGCCGCAGCACATTCTGCCTTGTTAGTAGCCATCTACAGAACAGCCCAAATTAGATGAGAGGGAAAAAAACTATAAAGGATTTTCATTACATCTATCCTACGCATCAGGGGCAAGCTTCACGTGTTACCGCCTTGAACTACATCTCTTCCAGCAGCTCTACGGTTAAAGCTTGCAAATACAGTCATCCAAGATTAAACGCTCATTCCATATAGCAAGCATTTAATAGCAAAGGGCAATACTACTAATCTGCAGAGCAGCTTCCCCAATTTGCTGCATAATCTGCAAGAAATGTCTCCATGAGTCTGAGGAGAGACACTTAGGCTTCCTTTGAAGTTCTAAAACAAATTACCTTGAAACAGAAATCACCGCTAACCGCCATGACAAATGCCTCACAATCACGGCGGTAGTGTTTGCCTCCTTTGTGTGTGCTGTTATTTTCCCAGTGGAGAATACTTGCTATTAAATGAATGAGAGGTGGTGGTAGTGTAGGCTTTGCTCAGACACGGTCCTCAGAGATGGAATATTGACTTAACATGTCACAGTCACTTTGTCTCTTCTAAGTGCTGGTTTGTGAGGTTGACTGCGCCAAAGAATTCAGAATTAACACAATTGTCTGTTTACATGGAAACTGGGTAATTGAAGTTTTTTACACCAAACAGGTTTTGGTGTGGGAATAATTAAAAATGAAGCTTATATAAACTACTGTTGGGTTTATAGGGGCACAACTTGTAAGAAACGATCAGAGACTGATCCCAAGAAGGTCCCTCTAGAACAACCTGATCATGAAAGGTCCAATAGTGCCAGTGGTCCTCCAGAGAGTCTTACAGAAAACCTGTTCATAAGCCATAGGGAAAGGGAGAGACCCATCACATACACTAAACAAATTCTCGGTAGATTAGTCCATTTTGAATATGTGGGCTTATTGTAAAGTTTGACAGAGTTTATTTCTAATTGAACTAAAACGTGTTGTATGTATAGAAAGGGACAGGGACAGAAACAGACTTGACAGGCTGATAAGAAGGGCCAGCTCTGTCCTGGGGAGCCCCCTGGACCCAGTACAGGTAGTGCGTGACAGAAGGATACTGTCTGTGGTGACCTCCATGCGGGAGAATAAATCCCACCCCATGTATGAGACTGTGACAGCACTGGGCAATACTGTCAGTGGCCGAATGCTTCACCCCAAGTGTGAGAAGGAGCGCTATCGCAAGTCCTTCCACCCAACTGCGTTCAGGCTACATAAGTAAATCAGACCAAGCGAAGATCACTCCGCACAGAAAACTAAGTAGCCCTGAAGTCTTCCTTTTTTTTCTCTTATTTAGTTGCTACAGACTCCTATCTTCTTTTTCTCAGTATATTTGTGTCTACTTCTGTAATATATTACTGTTTTTATTACCCTGTATCTGTATTACTATGCTGCTGTAACATACTGAAATTTCCCCACTGTGGGACTATTAAAGGATTATCTTATCTTATCTAAAGCTTGAAGAGGCTGTCTCATCCAGATAAGTCTTTTTCAGATGGTCCCCCACAGCGCAATTGGTTGACTGTTAGCAGCATGTCACTTTGTCTCATTGAGGGTTTCGAAGAGTTGTGTTAAGTCATATTAATATTCAGCAATTTTTGAATCTTAATCTAATCCTTTTAAAAGGTGACAACACAACACAAAATACAACACATCACACATACGAGTTGTCAGCCAGCTTTTAAAGGATGTCTGACCCCAGAACCCAGAATATTAATTATCTTTACAGCTATGGCAGTACCCCCCAAAAAAAGCTGATTTGCATATTCACAAAGAAAGGGATATCTGGAAACAGAAGCTGGATTGAGATTTCTAGGTTCTGGTGACAAATTCCCAGAGATGTATCCAACATTAATAATAGCAAATTACAGTAGTTGTTCAGTAAAAAGACGCATGGAAAAAATAGTGGTTCTCAATGAACTTTCTACGAAACAACTAAAACTGGGATATTTGACTGAAGGCTGCAAACACTTTGTAGAGTATTATATTGTGAAAATAATCATTAGGGCTAAGAGCCCACATTGCAGAAACGTAGCTTTTTTTGTTGCAGATTTTGCTGCGTTTTTTTGAGGTGAAGTCAAGAGTGGAAGAGCAGAAGGGAGAAATATAAGAGCTGCCTGTGTATTTCCCATTCCCTTTGCGGCTTTGGCTCAAAAAAACACAACATAAAAAAACGGCGTTTCCGTAACGTGGGGCCTGAGCCTAGAACAAATCTTATAATATTATAACACATATGTAAGGTACAATAACACAGCCATCCTTACAATAATGTTATACAGCATCTGTGTAGCCTAAGGGTTATCTTCATTCCCTATAATAAATATTTATAGCATATTATGATATGTCATGATAGGTGGGAGTTCTAGAGTTGGGCTCTATCTCCAGAATGGGGGTGTGCCAACCTCTACCCCACTTGGCGAGGCAGTCACCAGTAACAGCATTGAAGAGGGGGATGAATGAAAGAAGAAGCATTTGTACTGCTCTCATTCATATCTGTATGAGTAACAGAAAGTTACTATCCAAGAAAAAAGGTGAGACATCTTATTAAACCATATTCTATTATCACAACAGTATTCCCCAGATTGTGAAATAGTTATCTATACGATAAAATGAATAAAAGAAAGCAGATTTATCCCCTCCCCCACCCCTGGCGATTTATCTAATATAATGTACATTCAGTAATGATTTCCTTCCCTTCTCTGCAACCTTGAACCATAGACTTCAATGGCTAAACAGATCAGTCAATGAAGAATAGAGAAGGCTACAGAATACATGATAGTAGAAAGATAACAAGTCAGTGTTACCTTCTGCTCTATACAATTTTAATGGATAAAATGATGAAAATTTTTCTGCTAAAGTTGCATGCTAAATGCAGATTTTGCATCAAATTTCCACATTTGCAGGCCGAAGCCCATTTGAAAACTGCAAAATCTACACAAATTTATTTCTGCCCTGAGAATGGGGTTTTAAGAACAACATTCATAAGCATATTATTAGATTTTGTTGAATTTTATGGGAATAAATTTGCCATGCCTGAACTTGGTGTTACAGCTGATTCTGCTGGGCTATGGATATAAGATGTAAGGCTATACACTAAATAGAGGACTCTGAATACGTTATATAGCGAGGTAAATAAAATGGTCTGCAGTTGCGCTCCCTGGCAATGGCCCTATGAGTTCCTCATAGTCATGAGACAGAGAAGATGTCTCTCCTGATGCTTTTAGTTAGCATGCTTCTAGAAATGATTCATTTAATGAAAACCTTTCACCACCTGCAACTCTTTACATAATGCACCCAAACAATCACTTCTGTTACTTTCAGCATGCAATATGCTAATGTGGCCGTCAGATCGGCAAGCCAACACAGTCTGCTCTAGACTGGGACCACCCACATGACATTAGAGAGCCTAATTAGCATATTGTGTATTGAAATGAACTATACTGGTTGCTCATGAATGGTGGGGATAGAGAAAAAATTCCAACTTCACTGGAAACAGTGGTGTAGCACCTATTGGAGTATGCAAAAGAGTTGGAGTTGGTGGAGGTGGTGAAAGGCCCTCTTTATTACAAGGGATAGTCTGGGTAATAGAAATATATTAGGAAGTGGATCATGTGCAATGCCCTAACAAGTAAACATCAGTTCAACAAAGGTAATTTTTTTTTTTTTTAAATCAAGAACAGATTTTTGGGGTCTAATATACAAGCATTAAATAATGAGTCTCCCTCAGCTGTAATAACTATTCATGGTTAGTTCTTAACTGATTGAACATATCAAGTTACCACATAGAGGTCTCCTCACATTCTGGAAACAGACTTCAACTAAAGGCGAAAAAAACAAAGAAGAACCTCGCACATCTGGAAGAAATTCTAACTTTCCATGACACAGTTTTGGAAACTTAATTTCCACTATATTTCACATGACCAGATGGCGGCACACACATCCTATTTTTAGCCTATTTTATCACTGATTGAATGTTTACAGAAATGCCACAACATATCGAATACCGTTCTAGCAGCAAGTAAACGTACTATGGAAGCAGGCGGTGTAATAATACTAACTGTAAGAACAATGTGTACAGTATATAAGACCTGCTGAAGTTCTTCCAGTTTTCAATAAACCAAAAAAATTTGTGCATTCAATTCACAGAGTATGAAAAGGCTTGTACAAGATTAGAATAACATGGCTGATATCCATTAAAAACAACACCACAAGGGGTGACAGGTTGTGTGTGGTATTGCAACTCAGCCCTGTTTGAACCAGTATAAGCTGAGCAGCGAATACTAGAGGCTGGTGTGGCATTGTACTTAGGAAGAAGCAGCCATTTTGTCTAATCCTATAGTGATATTGCAATATGCCTATCACTAGACTTTTCTAGACCCATTGACGAATTATGTTGGTACGCCTGGACCAAGGCAATGTTCCTAAATCTCTGGTGTATGATCTAAGTAATGTTTTCTAAAAGTCGATCAATTCTGGGCCACAATAAGTATAAAGCATTCAACTATACAACTTCCAATTGGACTTAACCACATTTCTACCCACTGCCACATGTCCATGTGGATATTACTTTGGTAAATGGGTGAATCAAGAACCATTCTCTGCTACCAAAAGCACAAAGGTTACTATACAAATATTTCCTGTAGTAGTATAGTTTTTTTTTCCATTTTGTATTTGGAGGATATAAAACAAGAGCAGATATAGGATGATAATAATAATAATAATAATAATAATAATAATAATACTAGTGCTTGACTACCTAATGTTTAAAGAGGACCTTTCACCACCTGGGGCACATGCGGTTTTATATAACACTAGAAAGCCGGTGAAGAGCTATCGGTGGTGGTACCATAGCTCTTCACTGTCAGAAGGGTGTTTCTGACTGTCAGTTCCTCACCGCTGTCACAGTACAATGCAATAGGCACTGCTGTGAGGAAGGGCGTTCCTGACTGACTGTCAGAAACGCCCTTCTGACACTGAAGAGCTACAATACTGGCACCAATTGCTGTTCAGCTGGGGGCACAGAACGTGAAACCCGATAGTGCACTGAATTCAGCGCACTGTCGGCTTTCTAGCGGTATATAAAACCGCATGTGCCCCAGATGGTGAAAGGTCCTCTTTAAGATTATGTGTGACACTATACATATAACCATGAATTTTTGTTTAGGAGAAATGATTTTCATTGAAGTGAAGTATTTCATTGTAATTCATGCCGGAGTTGCAAGAAGAAAGACCAAATGAACTCAAGACATACCCAAGACATTGCCAGCAGGCACTTCCTCCAAGTCTTCCAGTTCACGACCCATCAAAAGGTAAAGGCTTTCCAGAGTACAGCAAGCCATGTGTGGGATGGCAGAGATGTCAGCATTGAGTGGACAATCAGGTGGCAACTGAAACAAGGACATATTTAGAATTCTTGGGAAGGAAAAGATAACCTAGTAACACAAAAAAAAAAAAACACCACCAAAGGTAAAAAGGCATAACAATAAATCAAGATACACTAACAAGAGACTGTTCGGTATGTTCCCTAAGACCACGTTGAGAGGTGGCAGATTCATCACAGATTACATGGATTGTCTCATGAAGAAAACCCTTGTCCATATGCACTATTAGGCTCCCAAGCTCATGACCTTTCTCCATAAGTGCGTCATGTGCAGGTGGACTTCATCTGAATGGCGAACATGTAATACTACAATGACTTGCTGGCCAGAAGAGTAGCTGCAGGAAGAGATGTGCAGGTAAAACTACACAACTATAATAGATGTGCATGTCAATACCATTCATCAGTCATACACAGACAAGTGTTATTATCAAAATTGCAGAATTACCCTTAAAAATAAAAGACATTGAATTGTCAGAACAAGGATTAATCCTCATAAACGTACAGTGTAAAATACACACACATGGCATTGAATGGACTGACAGCTTTCACAGCATTGTGCTTCATTTTAATATGTAAAAATCAGTTGCGAGTCAATTATCCATTCAACCCGTCTCATGCCGACTTCCACTAATAGATACAATTACTATAACGACAGAATCTTTGAGTAAGGCCGGTCTCACAGCTAACCCTCCAAACTTATCTACTGAGCACAGAGCAGTCAGCAGACCTGGTAATGCGAAAATCCTGCCACTGCTGAAATCATAGTAGGTAATGGATTTAGTCAACTCTAGCGCATAACCTTCTGTTAAAACATGCACAGCAATCTCACAACAGATGGTGTCCATTACACACTGGATCAAATTATTTTTCCTCCTTCTCAAAGAATGCCAAGTAGAAATGAATGCCATAATACCTAGCCATATTTATATGTATATCTGCCGGCTGAAAAATGTATGGGCACCATGCATTTGCTCTGGCCATTAAAGTCTAAAATTTGTATTAAAAAAAAAAAAAAAAAAAAAAGACATAAAAAATAGATAAATTGATTAAACACTTAGGTACATATTTCTTGTTCAAAAACTTCATTATCCACTTGTTGTCTTAACAATTGGTGTACCATGCCTTCCCTACATCGTACCCCCCTTTATTTTGAAACATATATAATGTAAAAACTAACAGCACAGAAAGATAGTGATGGTTAAAAAAAAAAAAAAAAAAGTTCATTTAAAATGTTAAGGCCCAAAAGAGAAAAAAAATGCTAATGTGAATAATGCCTAACATCTGTTACAATACTTTTTCCCTACTTGAGGAGCTTTCCACTCCTATAATTTTATACTTTATAAACAGCCGATAATGGTATAAAATAACAAAATAAATCATAACCTACTGATCCCTTCCCACTGCTTGTCTGATTCCCACAGGTCTTTGTTTACAACGCTCTAGCCATGATGTGATGTGTCAAAACATGGCTGCTGTAGCCAACCACTGGCTGTAGAGGTGACAAGTTGACATTACTAATGTCACCACTGTGGCAAGTTATTGGCTGTAGCAGTCACATGTTAAGAGTACATGGCATAGCAGAAGTAATAGGGCTTGTTGATGTGACTATTACTTTTATACCATTTTATACCAGATGTTTGTAAAAAAGAAAATTCATAAGGTGGGAGCTTTCTTTTAAAGGGTACCAGAGTTTTCATGTATAAATTAAATATCAGGGTCAGGGGATAATCGTACACATCAGGGAGAGTGTTTGCCTACATAGGCAGTACGGAGACTTACAAGTCATTCCTGCTCCGCTAGGGATTCTGTGTAAAAAATATGCAAATCTATTCTCCAGGATGGAATTAGGAGAACAATGCACTGTGTACACCACCCTATAGAGGGCAGCATCCTTCTATGAGTTTTCTGTTGCCAATATCCCCATTATGGCTGCAGCACATTTGCCAGTGGTTTCTAAGATTGTGGGGTGTGTACAAAAAGCAGCAGTCTGCTCTCTCATCTATCCGTTACTCATACTACTAGTTTCTTCATATGTAATTCTGCTAGGCGTAACTGTACAATATCAATGAAATAGCTGAGAAAAGCCCAAATGACCATAATATAGGAGGTCCAGGAGCAGAAACTGTAAATACAGGGCAAATAAAAGCGACTAAAATGCAGGAGAAAAAAAAACCCATCTACACACACAGTCAAGAAAGCTGCTTGCTGTCTGCGAATATCCCATCAGTAATCACATAAGCAGCCAGAAGTAAATACAAGTACATAGAGGACTTTTTTCTTACATTTGCAGAATCTTCAATTCTTGGCACTGGCAAGCAATTTGCAGATGTGTGTGTGAAGGCTACTAGGAGAATTAACCCCTCATCTCTCCATTCACTGTGTGAAGACAGCAAAGACTCTTTCCCTCCACTCAATGTAAATACGTCTTGCTTATCTAATGTATCTATGGACGGACCGTGAATAGCATCAGGGAGTGAACTGCAAATTAGCTAAAATGGAGAACTAACAGGAACTTTAGTGAGGTGTTCAGGCACAAAGGAGCCACATTTTAAATTAAATTGATCCAGAGTTACATACTTATGAAATGAGACTAAGTTGTATGAAAAATTAATTACCATTTAAGCTTTTTGGGACTGGACAAAAATTTAAGAAAAATGTACAGTACACAGATTTTTTTTTATCCATACTGAACAAAGATTAAGATGGTCATGAACACAGGTTTTAATGAAAAACACAGTCATGGCAATTGCTGTTTTCCTACAGCTGTCTATTCTCCTTCACCTCTTATAACAAAATTGACTGAATAACCCATTACATAGCACTTTACAGATGGACACCGCAGACTGTTGACTCTGGAAGTCTGACACCCCCACAATGTTTTGTCTTAAAAGGTAGAACTCATATTTAACACAATTTAGGTTTAATAAGTAGAACAAAATAATTTTATATGTTAGACAAAAAGCTTCAGACAAACAAAAAAAAAACCATAGGGACATCAGAAAAGGTAGACAAAAAGTGTCACTCCTCTGTTCCATTACACAAAATTACCATCAGATTTGTATAGAGCTAGTTTTTGTGAAATAATACTGCAAGCATTCATTCTTCTCCTTCTGTCAACCATATGGCAAATCAGCAGCTACAAGTCTGCATTAATTATACGACAAGATGAAGGACTGGCGTTCCAGCGAGCTGTCCATTTCCTAGGGCCCTCTCTTCACACGTGAAAGCATGGAGAGAACTTGTGCCCTGTGGTCACCGGCGCTTTGTATGACAGTTTTATCAAGAGGATGAAAGGCTGCCTGTTGTACATTTATCAGAAATAGATCAGCTCATTGTGTTATTATATGAACATATGCTTGTTTGGAGGGAGCTTGGACTGGCATCGCCCCCTCTTATAGACAGCACAGATGACAATAAGAACAAACAATATTTTAAATGAAGCAGTTCTGCTATGAGCAATGTCTGTCTCACTTCACATTTAATAATCTGGCATGGGAACACTTTATACAGCATCATGTCACGGGTTTTTGATAACATGGCCAGAGAGAAGGCCTAGTATGTGAGGCATAAATTATTTCTGGATCTCTTGAACAGATCACCACAAACCAGTTTGATGCCTTAAAGGGGTTTTCCCACAAAGCAAATTATTTCATATCCATAAGAAAGGGAATAACTTACAGATCAGTGGGGATCCGGCTGTGCAAACCCGGACTGATCAGTACAATGGGGAATTTTCGTCCCCTGTTTTGAATGATGCGGTGTTGAGCAGCAAGCGCACCACTCCACTCATTTCAATGGGAATGTTGGAGATAGCCAAAGTACAAAGCTTAGCTATCTCTGGCACTCCCATTGAAAAGAATGAAGCAGTGCACGATCTGCTTCACCAATACTTGAAAAAGGGGGACAAAGCTCTCCTCTGTTCTCCTGATCAGTGGGGTTCTGAGCGGTCACACCACCCACTGAACTGTACATTATCTCCTATCCTATGAAAAGGGAATAGCTAGCATAGCGGAAAAATCCATTTAAGGAGTCCATACATTTTAGATATTTGGATTGGATTTTGCCAGGTTTGGTCAACCATTCAAAGTGTTAAGGGGGTCTCCCGACTAGTGAGGTAAAGATTAGGCAACTGGATGTCAACTGCCCAATACATTGATTCACAGGAAGATTAGCCAATCCCACTGACAGTCTCCAATTCAATACACATTTACTGATCGGCAGGGCTGAGGATGCATGTGTATGGGGATGTTGGACAGACAGCAGTCAACCAAATCAGAACTCTTTCCAGGCACAGCAAGTCTACATGCAACTTAGACAAGAGGAGACGCGCACAGAAAATACAGGAGAGTTGACAGACATCAAAGGAAATGATTACCAAATGGTCAGATGATATTAGCAACAAAAATGAACAGGCTTCTGTTAATATGGGTTCACCTCTTCTTGTGCTAGTAACTCTTTTGCTGCAATCAGTGAGGAAACTAGCAGCAAATGTTTTATTTCCCTGCAGTGCCTCCAAAGGAGATATTAAGAATTACACAATTCTCATTCAACTCAGTGGGTTTTCTGCATCCAGTACGTGGGTTACGCAAAAAAAAAAAACTGACAGAATTGGAATTAAAAAAAAAAAGCTTCACATGGATCTTGTTCATAAGTGGAAATGCAATGGAAAAAGAGGGCATAAAAAGCAATAAATAACCCCCCAACGTATGTAGTGAAGATTTTTTTTCCAGCAGGGCTATAAAACAATAAGGGATGGGGAAAAAGGCAGCAAGGCAAAAACAATAAATCTATAAGAAACTTAACCAGCATCAACAAAATATTATAAGGACCATCATCTATAAAAAAAAAAAAAAAAAAAAAGTTCTCCAGGTATCGCTATTGTTGGGAATGTCCGTGCCACTGAATGAACAGCTAATGGAGGGGATTGTGTGACCTTAGTACTCTTTCACCTCTGCACCTCTACTGACATGAAGTATGGGCCCATTTATCTCTCTCCTCTGTCATGAATGATCTCGCCTTTCATTCTATTATAGCTAGACTCTTTGTTTGTTATAGTCGGTGGTCCTGCTTATTTGATTAAGGGACAAGACCTTGTAACATTACCAAGGGCTCCTTGAAGACAAGTCCAGGCCTGTCTAATCAGAAAATCATGGCACACAGACATTTGGTGAAGTATATTGGAAATGGCCCTATCTATATTAATAAAAGAAACAAACACTGGATGAGCAAATGTCAAAGAGCACCCTGGACAGCTGTGCTCCAGGGAAGATGGCAAGCTGGAATATGAGGACCTCGCGGTTAAAGGTTCCTCTATTTCTGGTGGTGTTTCTGCGGTTTGAAATGTAATAAGAGAAAACAGAAATAATTCATTTTACTTAAGAAGAAAGCTTCCAGCTTAATGAAGCTATACTTGTAAAGTGGCTGAAATAAAAAGAAAACCTTACCTTAGGCAGCGCTTCTGTAGGATCATACTTAGGTCCCAGAACAAATATCCTTTGCCCCCTGCGAGCCACTCCACTAAAAACTCGAGCAAATGCAATAAAATAACTTTTGTTCTCATCCTCTTGCTTGTCTGACTTCTGTATCTCCCTTTCATTGGACAAAGTTTGTACATCTCCTGTAATATGGAGGAAGGAAAATCTAATGTAGTTATAACAACTGAATTTCTCACAAAAAAAAGTGAATACTTTGAGGAATCATCTTGGCTGAGGCCTGAATGTGCGAGACACAAATAAGTAATATACGTACAGAAATCATTCCCTGTATGTCATATCATGAATTCAATGGTCACCCACGGTAGAGAGGATCTGTCAGTCTCCTGATGTTCTGTTTTAGTAAATACCTGTAATCCCCATAATATAACAGAATATAACAGATAGTGTAGCCAAAGTCAGGAGTAGGATGAGCAGAAGGTAGAGGTATAAGAGCTTCCTACATATTTCCCATTCCCTTCATAGTCACTCCTAGGTTTGGTTAAAAAACACACAGCAAAATCTGTAACAAAAGAAGCTGTATTTCCGCAACATGAGGCCTTAGTCTATATGTGTTTGATCACTAGGGGTCCAACCACTGCATCCGCCAACAATCATGAGAATGGAGGTCCGCAAAAAGCCTCATGTAAATAGAGTATTAGTAGGGACTACTGTTCTGGAAGTTCCATAGAAGTGAATAGACCTGCTGACATTCTCTGCCCTCTCCTCTGTAATAGACACTCCAACCCCTTAACCGCCTTGACATCTGCACGCTCTCAGACTCTCTCCTACCACTCGCTGACATACCCTCACTCCAGGACCCACCTCAGCCCTTGACTCTGTGGTCCCTTGTACAAACACCAGAGCCTGACCGATCAACAGACAACCCTGGCACACTGAGCTGACTAAACAAAAACTAAGACGTGCCTCGCGGGTTCCAGAATGCCTCCGGAAGAAAAGCCACTCCCAGGAAGACTTCCTCAGAAGCCTATAAAGAGGCAGTACTCGCATTCAAGTTCGCACTCACCTCTGCTAAGCAGGTCTACTTCGCCACACTCATATCTGCCCTATCCCGCAACTGACAGCCCATTATCTTCCAGTTGAAAAACAAGTATATTTGAGCATACAAGAGAAAAGATGCCAGTCAGTTATACAAATTACCTCATACCATAGAAAGTATCCCGTCTTAGGGTGCATTCACACTGAGTAAACGCTAGCTTATTTTGTAGAGTAAGATTACACTTGTAAATTTTGCTATCCCATTGACTTCAATGATATTTTTTTTACAAGAGTAAAAATACGCCTGTAAAAAATACGCCTGTAAAAAATACGCCTGTAAAATGTAATTGAAGTCAATGGGATAGCAAAATTTACAAGTGTAATTTTACTCTACAAAATAAGCTAGCGTTTACTCAGTGTGAATGCACCCTTAGTAAACAAACTGTGGCTTTGAAAAGCAGGGTTTCTAAAATTTACCTAAAGAGAACCTTTCACCACATCCACCAAACAAGATCTTTTCATCCTTTAAAGAGGACCTTTCACCTCGTGGGGCACAAGCAGTGTCATACACTGCTAGAAAGCTGACAGTGCGCTGAATTAATCGGGAACGGGAATGGGCTCTTCACCGACAGAAGGACGTTTCTGACAGTCAGTCAGGAACGCCTTTCCTCACAGCAGTGTCTATTGCACTGTCCTGTGAGAGCGGTGAGGAACGCCCCCCCCCCCCAGTACTTGTCTATGGATGAGTATTATCAGGAGGGGAGGGGGGGTTCCTCACCATTCTCACAATACAGCGCAATAGACACTGCTGTGAGGAAAGGCATTCCTGAGTGACTGTCAGAAATGCCCTTCTGACAGTGAAGAGCTATGGTACTGGCACCGATAGCTCTTCATGGGGGGGGCACAGAACGGGAAAGCCAATAGTGCACTGCTTTCTAGTGGCGTTTAAAACCACATGTGCCCCAGGAGGTGAAAGGTCTTCTTTAATATGTGACACTTCACTGACTCCAGCACAGTTGGAATTTTTTTTTTCTAGCTCCAATTGTTCCCGAGCAACCAGGGCAGTCAGTTTTGGTGGCTGATATGCTAAGTAGACTCTCTAGAGTCAAGAGGGTGGTGTCCGGAAGAGGCAAGCGATGTGACTCAGGGCTCTCATCAGTAACAGGCAGTGTCAGAATTCACAAGCACTCCTTCTTTCCAGCTCCTGCCTGACACCACCCACTTGACATTACAACACAATCTTAAAACTTATCTATTGAGTGAACTGCTGACAAATGTAAAATTATGGCTCATTTTTATTGTCTTGTTTTTGACATCAGGTGCTCTTTCATTAGAAACCAAAAGAATTCGCTATGACTATGAAGTTATATGGGAGGATATTAGAAAAGTATATATTAAATCTTATGTAGTTTCCCATATCTATCATTTACCGTGCCCATATTTCGTGTAGATATGCCTTTTGGATAATTACAATACAATGTACGAGACTTTTACAGCCCACTGCATGCCAAAGGTGACTGATGTGTCCCAATTTTGCAGCTGTACATGAACAAAGTGGGGCCTATTAAGCGTAAAGAACCAAATTTGTAATATTGCAAGAAAAATATGAACAATGGCATACATCAAATGCATAAAAGCACCTGTTCAATTTTATCTGACGCCGTCTACAGTAACCGATGCATGTGAAAAGAAGGTCCACAGCTAGACGATGTCGCCAAGTTATCAGTAAGTCTGTTATATTGAGCCATGGTATATAAGACCCTGTGGACCTTCTATACCCAATTCACCTGAGATTGACAGACAGAAGGAAAGGCACTGGTAGGAGTAGGCCATAAATAAGCTGATCACTAACCACGTACACCTCACACCACCTAAACAGCTCATTTGCTGGTAATTATGTTGTCTGTAGACTGGTGTCAGCGCCTGTTAGCACGTTGTGTGGCTTGTAATGATGTGTAATTGCTGCCTGCATAGTGGGAACATTCAGTGATCAGAAAATTACACTAAATTCACTTAAGACTGTAGGAGGGAAAAGTGACTAAAGTGGTAAGGACAGACACTTGCCTTTGGTGCTCTCGCTGTTTGCAGGCACTTGGCATTCACTGCTGGAGGGAGCGGGCTCCTGTCCCTGATTGATTGCCATCTTTTCCGCGTGCTTCTGTCTTGCGAGCTCTCGTCTCAGTGCAATTTCTTCCTGAGTTAATGGCCTGCGAGAAGTGAAGTTATTTGCATGAGAGCTATACCAGGACTGGCAGCACCCGAGAAGCAAAGGTGCTTTATACCTGATCTCAACACTTAACAATTACCAAACACATTTATACAATTTCAGCTGGTTTAGTCTAATATGAGAAATTATTCACACAATACACTAACTATATGTAAAACGAAAAGCTATATAAAAATTTTCTATTGTATTATACCAAAAGCCTCAGACTACAAAGCTTTCTGAATGGATTCGGCAGAACAACTTGGAAACAATCTTTTTTGATATATTGCAGCCTTTCAGAACATTAGAAACCTGGGACACTGTAACAGAACATTGGATTGCAGGATAATATAGTGTAACTTACAGAAGTATTCCAGTGTCAATAAATTATTGGTATACCTTGTGTATTGAGAGGTTTTTACATGCTCTGTGTCAATTCCTTCCAAGATCGCTGCCGTAGTCATTCGATGGCTGCCTAGGTTATGTCATAGTTCATCTATATTGGGTCAGTGGTAGTCCAACATGAACCTCATTGACAAACAGTTTGAATAGACCACAGCCTTTTTATTACTCGTCAACCACAGCGCCATAAATTGTATAGTGGTTGTGCTTGGTAATGCAGCTCAGCCCCATTCACCTGAATGAGAATGAGCTCCACACACACCACATGGCATCACTTGACTCCATCAACAATGAAACAATGTCAGTTTATCTGTGGAGGTCCCAGGTGTTGGACTCCTTCCTATCAAGTATTGATGACCTACCATAGAGATAGTTGATCAGTCCTGGAAAACCCCTTTTACTTTTTATTTAGATGGTGCAGACACCTGTTTTGACCACAACAAACAAGTAGAACGGTCCTGAACCAAGAATAAAAGACTCATGTCCATCTACCATGAGGATATAATCCAGGTATATTCCATCTGACAGCCACTTCACTTGATGTGTAGTCTGACAAAGATCTTTATGGCAGCATAGTTTAAAGGCTTTTGCCTGTACTGGGGAGCTTCTTCAGGCTAGGCTCAATTGGTGTTTTTTGGCATAGATTTCAGTTTGTTTTTCTTTATAACAATCCCATTTTTTTCAAACCATGCCATTTTTTTCTGGGCTTGGTCTTGAAAAATAAGGATCATGTTCATTCTTACGGGTACCACCAGTCATCAGATCTAAGGGTCTTGAGATTTGCAGTCATTTTAGGATTTTTCCCAGAACAGAATAGCATGTGAACTTGGTCCTGTAGTTCAGCGTTATTTGCTCCACTATTAATAATAGAAATGCACATCAATGAGGATCCCTGAAAATTCCTTTAGGCCTCTTTACGCAGCGTAAATGTCGCAATTTTGCTGCGGCATTTTATAGTACCTGCAAAGTGGATGAGATTCTGGCTAATCCCATCCACACAGTGCAGAAAAATATCCGCCGTGGACATGCTGCAATTTCAAAAATGGTTTCGGTTTTGTAACTCACAGCATGTCAATTATACCTATGGAAACAATGGCGTTTTCCAAATAGGTAAAATTAGAATAAGGGCTCGTTCACATCTGCGCCCGGTCTCGTTCTGCAGGTTTCCGTTTCCTGCACAAAACAGAGGCAGGAGACTGAAACCTGCAGGAGTCTTTCTCACCCATTCATTTGAATGGGTTTGAAAGATGTCCAGCCGTGAGCGGCGGTGAGCGTTTTATGCTCTCCGCCACAAAACCGTTTTTCTAAAGTCGGACATGCAGTACTCTGTGTCCGGTTTTAAAAAAACGTTTTTGCGGCGGAGAGCATAAAACGCTCACCGGCGCACACGGCCGGACCAGGTCTGACAGCTTTCTGTCTTCTGCATGCAGAAGACGGAAAGCTGAGAACGGACTGCCAAACGCTAGTGTGAACCTAGCGTCAATGGAAAAGTACAGAATCTGATGGAACATGATGTTATGTAAGTTGCAACATCAGTAAATATAAATAAAAAAGGAAACTGGTCAAAAGAATAAATGATGTGATCAGTACACTAGATTATACCTAGGCTATCACAAAAAACAAGATTCTATATGAAACCCAGCGTCAAGGACGAAAAGTAAAGGAGCCAGACAAATCATTTGTATGATTGAAATTCAATGACAAGGAGATATTTAATTAAACTGCACGTTAGATATACATTTATGTCAATATTCCAATACAAGAGCTGTTTGTGCAGTCAAAAAGAGCCAGACAAGAGAAACAAATGACTCCTTTATAACACAAAGCTTTAATACAATAGTAACACTCATGTATCAAAACCTGATTTTTCAAATCAACATTGCAGAATAAAAAAAATAGAAAAAAAAAAAAAATCAGAACAAACTAAGTATAAAACACTTAACAAAGCCCTATTCATGGCTCCAGAAAGATGATGGTAAACAGCGTATACAAGGTAAAATAATAAGAAACGGTAAAAGGCTTTTATTTCTGGATAATAAAAGAGAGGTTGGGTCATGCTAGGAACCCTGCAAGCCAAAACACTCCAGAAAAGGTGAAACACGCTGAAGTTCTGTCATTTTTATAGAAAGCTGTATGGCCCCAATCCAGTTAAAATGTTACATGCTAGCAGATTAAATAGGGGGCTGTGTGGGAAATGCATAAAAAAAGGAAAATAAATGGCGACATAAAAGACGAGGCCGAAGCTGAAATAAAGAGGCAGTGTGCATTACTGTCAAGGCACGGAAGAGAATTGCAAACACCTAGTAAAACAGATGAAGTAAAAACACATGTATATTAAACGTCTCTTTTTATGGCCATTAAATATACCCTATAAGGCGTTTTGCACGACATATACAACACACAACATGATCATTTTTCCAGGGTGCCATAAACTAAAATAACACATTAAAAGAAACAGAATGAAAAAATATAACGAAGGGAGAAAAGAGTTTAATAAAAAGAGCCGACTGTTCAGGCTAAAGTGACGCACTCTTGTTCTGAACTCATTAGACTAAACATAAATTCCAGGTAACAGGGCACAAGTTTAATTGGCAAAGTTGATCAAAGGTATAGTCTGTGCTAATGAAGCTAGCACAACAACAGGGAGCGCTGACTCAATGTACCTCTTAAAGGGAAAGAATCACCTAAATAACTATAACTACACACTGACACTTTTATTTATAATCGCTTGTGAATTACTGATTGTAGTTTTTTAAAAAATTTTATTTACATGATTGGGGGAGGGGGCAGGCGTATCATGCCTGTAGACAAGGCAAAAAAAGAAAAAAGTAGTCCAGCATAATAATCCAGTAATACTTCATGAACTAAGACAGGCATTGTCAAAATGCACTAGATATGATGGATATTATACCTGGCTTATCAATAGACTGGCTAATTTAAGGCCTTATGCACACAACAGTGACAAAACGGACGAACGTGTCAATTTTTAATGGCTGCTTTTCATCTGCTCCGTTTTTTCCATATTTGATGGCCGAGCATTGCTTATTTTGCAACAGTTTTGAACTGTCAGTGGAAAAAACAGACAAATTTCATTTGTCGTTAGAAAATGGATATCAATATGTGTTACAGCAGTTAAAAACAGATCCATTGATGGATCTGTGAGTCTGTGCGAGCAGAGAAAGATAGAGAATGTCATTTTATTTGACGGCCATTAAAAACAGACAAGTGTATAGACCTACTGGAATCAAGGTGTTCTTAAAATGGCTGTGCTACTATCTATACATAGGTATTGACTTTCATTGTAACCTTGTCTCTGATTATAAGAAGACTGCTGAGAAGTGATCTCTACAAGACAGGAAGTTCCTTTTGTGAGACTTAGGCTAGGTTCACGTTTCCACTGGAGACTCCATCGTAGAAACCAATGAAAATTGGCAGAGACAAAAGTCCTGAACAGAGGACTATCTTTTCCCCACTTTCAGTTATGAAACAGTGGACCCTATTATAGCCAACACTGGTTTAGCGGTCCAGCTCACCATTGTTCAGGTACCCCGAAGAACTCAAATGACAGAGATTGTTAGTATGAGCCTAACGTGGCAAAACTGAAAGCTAACACACTTCAGCATTACTATTTATTTAATTTTTCAGGTCAATATCTATATATAAAAAAAAAAAAAAATTCAACAAATTCTTAACAGTATGCCATTTTCTGATTAAACATTTCCTTTAAAGAGGACCCCACTGTCATCACAAGAAAAAAAAATCACTACAGTCATTTTATCTATTGTGTTTCAGAATCTTTCTGGTCTTGAAGTTAACTAAGGGTGTGTTCACATGTGCGTTGTTTAGGGTTTGTTCACACTAGCGCTTGTATTCCGTCCCCCGGACGGTATGCAATCGCAATTACAAGCGATGTGCTTGCAAAGCAAATGGAGCCAATAGACTATAATGGGCTCCGTGTGCTTGCCGCTCACTGCCCGCACGAATGAATTGTGCGGGCAGTGCGCGGCAAGCACACAGAGCCCATTATAGTCTATGGGCTCTGTGTGCTTAACTGCACAGCACTTGCATTAGCGTTGGTATTCCGTTTGGGGGGGTCTCCATGCGGACTCCTTGCGGACGGAATACAAGCGCTAGTGTGAACCAACCCTTAGTCTGTTGTTCTGGGCCATAGGAATGGATCTGTCTAATAGCTAACAATGGATCCCAAGGGACCACTTGCTGCATTAGGGTCAGTCAGGTATTCATTAATTTCAAAGTCATTATTCCGCTGTTTTAGATGGACTCTGGACAGACTTTGAGACAGCTGTGAATGTTGGCCAATAAAACAATCCCTCAAAAAAACAACAACACATGATATACACTCACCGGCCACTTTATTAGGTACACCTGTCCAACTGCTCGTTAACACTTAATTTCTAATCAGCCAATCACATGGCGGCAACTCAGTGCATTTAGGCATGTAGACATGGTCAAGACAATCTCCTGCAGTTCAAACCGAGCATCAGTATGGGGAAGAAAGGTGATGTGAGTGCCTTTGAACGTGGCATGGTTGTTGGTGCCAGAAGGGCTGGTCTGAGTATTTCAGAAACTGCTGATCTACTGGGATTTTCACGCACAACCATCTCTAGGGTTTACAGAGAATGGTCCGAAAAAGAAAAAACATCCAGTGAGCGGCAGTTCTGTGGGCGGAAATGCGTTGTTGATGCCAGAGGTCAGAGGAGAATGGCCAGACTGGTTCGAGCTGATAGAAAGGCAACAGTGACTCAAATAGCCACCCGTTACAACCAAGGTAGCCAGAAGAGCATCTCTGAACGCACAGTACGTCGAACTTTGAGGCAGATGGGCTACAGCAGCAGAAGACCACACCGGGTGCCACTCCTTTCAGCTAAGAACAGGAAACTCATCGAAATTGGACAATTGAAGATTGGAAAAACGTTGCCTGGTCTGATGAGTCTCGATTTCTGCTGCGACATTCGGATGGTAGGGTCAGAATTTGGCGTCAACAACATGAAAGCATGGATCCATCCTGCCTTGTATCAACGGTTCAGGCTGGTGGTGGTGGTGTCATGGTGTGGGGAATATTTTCTTGGCACTCTTTGGGCCCCTTGGTACCAATTGAGCATCGTTGCAACGCCAAAGCCTACCTGAGTATTGTTGCTGACCATGTCCATCCCTTTATGACCACAATGTACCCAACATCTGATGGCTACTTTCAGCAGGATAATGCGCCATGTCATAAAGCTGGAATCATCTCAGACTGGTTTCTTGAACATGACAATGAGTTCACTGTACTCCAATGGCCTCCACAGTCACCAGATCTCAATCCAATAGAGCATCTTTGGGATGTGGTGGAACGGGAGATTCGCATCATGGATGTGCAGCCGACAAATCTGCGGCAACTGTGTGATGCCATCATGTCAATATGGACCAAAATCTCTGAGGAATGCTTCCAGCACCTTGTTGAATCTATGCCACGAAGAACTGAGGCAGTTCTGAAGGCAAAAGGGGGTCCAACCCGTTACTAGCATGGTGTACCTAATAAAGTGGCCGGTGAGTGTACGTCTGTTCATAGTATATCATAACTGTTTCTATCAGCAACAAACATGTAATTTATTTTTTTTGGAGGGGGGGGGATAATCAGCTTTGGCTTTTATCCAATCTTCAAGAATAGATATTATTCCAAATCAATGGGACAGTATGGTGGCCCAGGTTAGCCCCTACAGTACTGTAGATCGGGGTTCAAACCGGAGTGAAACTTAGATCTGCATAGAATTTCTAGTTTCTCTCTATGTCTGTGTGTATCTCTTTCAGTTACTTTGGTTTCTCTCCATACACCAGAGATATACTGATAGGGAATTTAGACTGTGAACCCTTTAGGGACGGTGGAATATGTTGTTGCTATATAAGCAAGAGAAATAAATAATGCATTGTCTAATGCAATGCTGAAGAGGGACTCGAGCTGCCAAGGGCTTCACTCAGAGGTGATATTGAGCACTTGAGACCAGCAGATGTTCACTGTGCACAGAGATATACTTTTACTTTGTGGAAAAAAATCTCTGTTCAACAGTAATACAAAAGGTAAGAAAGTGCTAAAGGCATACTACAGTACAACATTGGGATAAAGGACAAACGGTTTTCTTATTGCCGTAGTTTCTGGAAACAGTTTCGATAATTAGCAAAAGTGGATTGACAAGGGCATACAGTATAAAGGAACAAGTCTATAAAACCACAAACACTAAAATATGATCATAGTCTAAAGAAGGGCTAAATAAATTATTTTTGTTCCAAGTCACAAAATATCATCAACCCCAAAAATGACTATTTCTATGGGCAAGTGATAATTTTACACCTAAAATACTGGAATACATTTCTAATTTCTTCATAACAACTAAGCTGTCCATACACATAAAAATAAAAGTTGGGTGGGGCCACGGTGGCTCAGTGGTTAGCACTGCAGCCTTGCAGCGCTGGAGTCTTGGTGTTCAAATCCCAGCAAGGGCTAAAAAACCATCTGCAAGGAGTTTGTATGTTCTCCCCAGGTTTGCATGGATTTCCATCCCATATTCCAAAGACATACTGATAGGGAAAAATGTACATTGTGAACTCTATGTGGGGCTCACAATCTACGTAAAAAAAAAATAAAAAAATAATGTTGGGCAAAATGTTTACAAAAAAAAAAGAAAAAAATTCTGTAACTGCCCACTATAGCTGACTTCTCTCTACTAAAAATATAAAAACGAATCCAAAATTTTTGATCTCTGGATGGGCCAAAAAAAAAAAAGGGTATGACACAATCAGCCAAATTTGTGCTGTTTCCTAAACTACCGCTCTGATTGGACAATTTAGTTGGTTATTGTAATGGTCGGATTGTTTGCATGGGTGATCCCACCAATCGTCGATCGGCGACATCACGGACAACATTTAACTTAACAAATCAAAGTAACAGCGAGTGAATCCTTTTCAGGCCTGGAAATGTGATATTCATCTTGTTGTCTCTTCCTATACGTTCCCACTGCAATTTCTCCAGAAGATTGGCACATTATGTCATTGAAGCTTTTTCAATTACTTTTCTAAAGTCAGTCTCATGACAATACACAGCACAGCGATACACAGAAAAATCGTAGAGCGTCAATGTCCTGTATGCCTATGCTTTATGTAAAAGGGAATACAAAACTCTCAATACAAAAATCTTAGCATTTGATTCAATTCTATAATGTGATATGGTGACCAAAAAAGAGAAAGCCCAAATTCACAAGCATATGTCGGATGTATAGAACGACAGGCTTTCCTATAAAAACAAAGCAAATGCTGGATCATACTGACTCACCCTGACTTCTATTATATGGTAAAGTCATACTTTGTAGCTGAGAAAAATTTTCATCATCCAAGTACAGAAAATGTTTTTATAAATAACATATGGTCCTTTTAGAAGAAATGACTCAGTGTTTATCAGATGATGACAGGCAGCAGCAAAGACCACATGAAATAATGGACTTACTTGGTTGTTTTTATTATTTCTTTTCTTAACACCACTATATAAAAAAGTGGTAGGTTGAAACGGGCGCAGAAAAAAACATTTGATGCGTTTTGCAGTTAGCTGCTAGAAGAGGTAAAGTTAAGAAATTATATGTTATTGAAGAACAAAAATCATAACATAACTGGCCTAATGGTGGGTACACACCTTACATAGCTTTTAAGCCAAAATCAGCCGTTTTGACTGACACTCACCTACTGTTAAGGTTCTCCAAGATGAACAACATCTGAGATCAGTGGGGGCAGGATATCCAGGCCTTGCCTCAATCAGTTGTTTTTAGTACAATGTATGAGGCCAGACACATACCGCTCTGTATGCTCTGTAGTGGTCCAGCTGAGCTACTACAGCTATTCACGTGAATGGGTGCTGAGCTGTACAGGGTGTACAAAACTCTCTGCTTCTGGCTCCATGTGCTACGCTAAAAACAACAGATCCATCTGGCCCGGGTGTTGCATCCTTACCAATCCTACTAATATTATAAATGTGAAAGTTTGTGGGTTTGGATGTTTGTTCCTCAATCACGCAAAAACAGCCACAACAGCCACATGAAATTTGCCACATACCCCGGTAAATGACATCACTACACGACCGCAGTGAAGGAATGTAGGTTCACACAACACTAAAGGACCTGTGATGACATCATCACAGGTCCTTGAGCCATTCTAGGATAGGATCATGCTAGGCAGCGGGCGGAGCTACACACTATTTTGTGGGCGGAGCTATATAGGATGAAGCTGGACAGTGTGAAAGCTGATGAAAACGGAGTCTCATGGAAGATCAGGAGATTACATAACATGCAGGATATGTGTGGGCAAGTGAAGTATATCGGGTGTAGAGGTTTAGTGAGTACGACGGGGAATGTGTTGTTGTGCCTCTGATGGGGGAGAACTTTGGCACATTTCAGCAACATCCGTTCAGCCCTTTGTAACACAGAAGCTGCTCAGAAAGTCACATAACAAAACCCCTGTAATCACAATTGCCCGATGTAGCAGAGCTTACGTGGCACTGTAACACACCTCTGTAGGCTCTCCATATGCAAACATGTACATACAGCTGGGTATCCTACGCATATGCAACAATGTAGCAGAGCCAAGACGCGGGAGCAGGCTGATCGAACTTTGGCACATTTCAGCAACATCCATTCAGGCTTTGTAAAACAGAAGCTGCTCACACACTGATATAAGAACACCCCTATAATCTAAATGGCCAGATGTAGCAGAGCTTAAGATGCGCTGTAGCACAGCTCAGTACGCTCTCCATATGCAGAGATGTACATACAACTGAGTATGCTGCGCATACGCTGTGATGTAGCAGAGCCAAGACGCTGGAGCAGGTGGATCATCCACAACAGCAATTGGCTAAATATAAGTGGCTCAGCGCCAACACCAACTTGCAGACGAAGTTGCGGGTATATGCTAGTCTTAAATAAATGAGAAGCAGGGGTAAAAGTCTGTACTTACGCTGTCCTTTTATTGAAACTATGACTAAAGGCCATATCCATTATCATGCAAATATTTCAATGCACAAGAGCCAGGGTAAGGCCAAAACATGGCCAAGTGAAATTACTCTAAAGGTATATGTTAAAGGAATTCTATCATTCAGAAAACCCGTTTTCAGCTAAACATATGCCTGAATAGCCTTTAAAAAGGCTATTCAGGTGCTGCCTCTAGTCCTGCAAATGACTCTCCGTTTTCTTGGAAAAACAAAGAAATAGTACATGTACATGAGGCTCACCGAGCACCCTGGGCTTTCCTCAGGGCCTCCAGCAACCCCCTCGTCATACCTCACCCTTCCACTGCTTGTACTCCATATGCCCTCCTCCTTCAGACATCCTCTACCACCCATATCTTCTCTATTCTCACTCCAGATGTTGAAATCTCGGGCATGGCAGTACCACTCTGCACATTTCCAAGCGCCATTTTGTTGTAGAGAACTGCAGAGTACGGTCTTGCAGTTCTCTACAACAAAGTGCAGTACCACTCAGAAAGGAGTTACCTTACTTGTTCAGGCCAGCATTCTCTTCCTGGTATGGAGTATTAATGGTATTACCGGTATTCTGGCAGGACAAAACTTTTCTAAGACATAAACTTGTTCTTTATTTATTTCAATTAAAGGGGTATACCTAGGTTCATATTCAGACTTGCAAATTAAGCTAACTGAAGAGGTTTACCCAATACATTACTTTATCTATCTTGTTGGCTAGATACAGCTATATCTCGCTCCACATTGTTTACAGATAGTTGCCTAGGTTACAAACCTGGTAAAGGTCAGATCAATGACTGATTCCCAGATCCTGGCTGTAGTGTATTCTCTTTTTTCCCTCTTTCTGCAAATAGCTTTCAGTTTTTAGTTATCTAGTTATCTTTCAGTTTCAGTTTAGTTATCTTTCAGTTTCTTTGTTATCTGTAGGGAGCGTTCACACTACCGTCATTGTCCAACAGGTAGTGTCCGCTGCTAGTGTCCGTTCAAAATCTCGCACGGACATTAGCAGAGGACACTACTGTCCGTTTGTAAAGATGTCCGACTTTTCAAGCGGACAGCAAAACCCGACATGTAGGTTTTTTCTGTCCGCTTGAAAAGTCGGACATCTTTACAAACGGACAGTTAAGGACAGGCACAGAGTGCAAAAGAACGCATAAGATTGCCATTTAAATGAATGACAAGTGTCACGGACACAGCTAGTGTCCGCTCCTAATATCCGTGCGAGATTTTGAACGGACACTAGCAGCAGACACTACCTGTCGGACAATGACAGTAGTGTGAACGTCCCCACTGAAAGACAATTGTGGCATTTATAACAAGTACAACCTTCCAGCAAGACTGAGCTGAAAAACAGGAAGTGGAGGGGAAGGGAGACAGGAGGGCAGTAGAAATCCTGAGATGAGAAAACACCTTTAACAGTCCACACATTGTGCATTGATAAAGATCAACACAAAAAACTACAAGACAAAGAATGTCCCAGAATAACAAAAGTTAGACCTGCTGGAAATCTCTAATATGTTGTAAGGAATGAGGGAGCAGGAGGGCAAAACAAATTAAGCCATTGGTACTATTAAATGGTTTCCTTTTCGTGTAAACGCTCATCTCCTATTTAAAGGCTAGAGAATAAATGTCTGATCGCAGGGAAACCAAACACTGGAACCCCTAAACATCAGAACAATGGAGACTACGAATTCACAAATTTTTCATGTGGATAGAGTGGTTTTAGATGCAAGCCCGGTAACCTTTCCATTTACTTGATTGGAAAGATATTTCCATAGAATCCCACTTACGGTAAATTAAATAGTAATCAGCGAGAATAGATTAAAGAGGTTTTCTGGGGCTATGATATTTGATGACCTATATTAGATGGTAAAGTCCAACTCCTGGGACCCCCACCAGTCATCTGGGGCAATTGGGTGAGCTCCATTCTCTTCTCAGGTTATATCATAGATTATAGCAAAGAATCCGAATTTCTAAGAATGTTTTAAGCACTTTAAAAGATATGGCTAGAGAATGTCTGCCCTGTCAAATGGCAGCTACAGTATTTTTGAGCGTTTTGATCAATTTCAGGGCCAAGACCTGGCTCACTGTTAATGACAGTACTCAGCTTAATGACTTTAATTAGGTGACATTATTTTAGTGGATTTTTAGGTATTTCAGCTAAAAGTGGTTTGATTTGTGACCCCCTCAGGGCTTCTCTGACCGTGGGAGAATATGATCACAGGCATATTCTCTGCTATGACAACTCCTCGCCTGTGTTTAAGGGAAAGTTTTAGAGAGTCGGCAACAACCCTATAACCAACAACTGTGTCCGGACAAAGGAGCCTGGGAAAAAAAATACTAGAGAAATCTGTGTCATCAATAAAAATGACACGATCAATTGACCAAATGAGAAAATTCTACTGTAAAGCATAAAAACAGATGTGTCCTTAAAAGTAGATATATGACTAGCGTCTGAAGAAGAAACATGGACCCTGTACCAATGTTTCCTTTATGACTTGCTACTTCCACCCTGTTCAGACTAGTGACCATATTAAAAGCAATTTTATAGAATAGCTTGTAAAGGGCTAGAAACAGGCTCATTATAAAGGTCCATCAACTCAACACTAACTCGTAGCAGAGCTATAAAAGTTTATCTGCATGCACAATGCTGATAACAGTCTGTATATAGGTATTAT
Organism: Leptodactylus fuscus; assembly: GCF_031893055.1. Classification (NCBI taxonomy): domain Eukaryota; kingdom Metazoa; phylum Chordata; class Amphibia; order Anura; family Leptodactylidae; genus Leptodactylus; species Leptodactylus fuscus. The sequence goes on from NC_134269.1 coordinate 70,691,373, forward strand.
TTGCTGCACAATACTGGAAGTGCTTTTTAGAAGGGAGATTAGTTGACTGTACAGAAATAACTGTAGATTACATTATTATGTGTTCAGCACCATCCAGGACATTTTCTAGCTTAGTTATTTCAGATAGCCTTACCAATAAAAGCAAATGTAACAATACTGCAGAATCACGTACATATTAAAGTCTACAATAAAATATAAAACTATAAGCAAAGGCAATATTAGAAAAAGCGTGCAAAACAAAACCACTGGCTCATTACCACCATACAACGTCACAGGACAGATTATACTAATAGACCCTGACATTGGCATTTCACAACACACCAGTTTATAGAACAATAATGGAGCCATCTTCTCCTGGCATTCATATAGTCCACTCCATGAATTAGTGATGACAATGTGATCTTGATTTACCACTCGGATTTAACTAGTTCATGACCTGAGGGCTTTCAATCCATTTTTAGATGCCTGTCTAAAGTGTTATATCTGTTGTGAATCCCTGAAACAGTTCTATGAAAAACATGAAACTAGTTCAACACCTCTTCGAGCACATCCACACTGGGATTATACACTGTGGATTTTCCATCCAGATTTTTTGACAAGAAATCTGCAGAATTTTACAATGCTAGCAAAGCGGACAAAATTTACAGAATTCCTATCTAATCTCTTCCATTTGCACTGGGGAAAAATCTGTCAAGAAATAAGACACGCAACATGGATTTTAAGTCTGCAGAGAGTCAATTTAAGTTGCAAAATCTCACCCTTTACAGTGAAGAAAATGAAATCCACAGATAACACAACAAATCCTTAGATAACCATGAACAGTAATAAAATGTTTACTAATGTGTTGTCATATCCTGGCGTTCATAACCTCTGTGCAGTGACATCAGTGGGAGCATTACCCACGTATTATAATACTGGGCTTCCATTACAATCTCTGTACTGACACATCAGTGTGGCGTTAGACTGTTAGCTGTGGCATCACTAGATTTATTATTCATGGTTACTGACATTATCCCAGCTCAGTGACATCACAGTGTGGTATACAAACACAAATACTGCTAACTAAATCATAACTATCAGGCAATAGACAGGCACCTCCTAGCTTCAGTACCAAGGCAAAATACATCATCACAAGTCCCGCTACTGTAACCGTAAAAACACACACACACACACACACACACACACACACACACAAAAAGATCACCAGTCATACCTCTGCACTGGTTTTACTAGAGTGTTTTGGAAGTGTAGCCAGATGATATAGGTTCCAGCATAAAGCTGGTTTCTGCTTTCACCCCAAGTTCAAGAAGGAGTCACCATATCTAGCAGTCAACAATCTCTCACCAAGAGATACAATACCAAAAAGTAGCCTCTGACACCCCCCTTTTTAAAGTGCAGCATAGGAAGCAGTTTATGTCCTCTTATGTCAAGACCCAATGTCTATTCAGACCACACCTGTAAGTATTTACATATTTGCCTATGACATAACTGCATGTAGAGTTTTGCCATGAGGGCGGGTTCACATCTGCGCCTGGTCTCCACTTTGCAGGTTTCTGTCTTCTGCCCAAGAAACTGGACAGGAGACGGAAACCCGATGTTCAGTTTTCAAACCCATTCACTTGAAAGGGTCTGCAAAGTGACCGTCCGTGAGCGTTTTGTGCCTGTCCGTGGCGTAACCATTTTTTTTTTAACCAGACACAAAGTCGGACATGCAGGACTTTGTGTCCAGTTTAAAAAAAAAAAAAAACGGTTTCGCCGCAGAGAGGCACAAGACGCTCACGGACGGACACTGACTGCCGGGTTTTCCGTCTCCAGTCCAGTTTCTTGGGCAGAAGATGGAAACCCACAAAGCAGAGACCGGGCACTAGTGTGAACCCAGCCTAACCTGGGTGCGTTATTGTTTTTGTCAATAACTGAACATAAGCTGGGGAGGTCAAAGTTAGAAATTTGTGTCTGAGATGGCCAAACAGTTCCTACATCACATGATAGTCATATGCAGCAAATTCTGCAGAATTTCCAAAATGGAAATTCTGGACAGTTCTCCTCTGCAGACCACCATGACAAAAATCTTTCTTAAACCCAGGGCCCCACGTTGCGAAAACACTTATATGCCTGTGGCGAAAACTCTGCAGACTTTCTGTGCAAAGCACTGCAGGGAAAAAACACGATACGTTTCTGCTGTGGCACTTTTTGGCTGCAGCTCGCTGCATGGGGCCTTAGCGTACGCCTCTATTGATATTATGTTTAAAGGGATTCTATCATTGGAAAAACTCATTTTTAAAGAGGACCTTTCACCACTTTGCAACCTGTGCAGCTTTCTGCCCCATGTTATAGATGCAGCTGCATAGACTGTAGTGCACTTTGAATTACCTCCCTAGCCCCCCTCGTTTTGGAGCTGTGAGCCCCGTAAATTTTGGCGCCCTGTATGGTAATTAAGGCTTTAGTGTCAGAAGGGCGTTTCTGACGATAAAAAGAAAAGCTACGTCAGTCTGACACTGTCCAATTAGCAGTGGACAGTGTCGGAGCTGCTTCTCCTGCCTAATCTCGTGAGTTCTCGTGAGATCAGGCAAACGTCTCTTCACAGGGCTGCACAGAAGACCCGGAGAAGCGATCCAGGTTGAGCACTGAAGTGGATGAAGGAGAACTTCAGTGACATCTTCACAGGTAAGTGAAGAAACCCCTAAGCAATGAGCATAACTGCCCTGTACACCCTGTGGTCCTAGGTCTAGCCCCTATACAACGAGCATTAACCCCTATAGCCCCTATACAACGAGCATTAACCCCTATAGCCCCTAGCAATGAGCATTAACCCCTATAGCCCCTAGGCAATGAGCATTAACCCCTATAGCCCCTAGGCAATGAGCATTAACCCCTATAGCCCCTAGGCAATGAGCATTACCCCCTATAGCCCCTAGGCAATGAGCATTAACCCCTATAGCCCCCTAGGCAATGAGCATTAACCCCTATAGCCCCTAGGCAATGAGCATTAACCCCTATAGCCCCCTAGGGGTTAATGCTCATTGCCTAGGGGGCTATAGGGGCTAGACCTAGGACCACAGGGTGTACAGGGCAGTTATGCTCATTGCTTAGGGGTTTCTTCACTTACCTGTGAAGATGTCACTGAAGTTCTCCTTCATCCACTTCAGTGCTCAGCCTGGATCGCTTCTCCGGGTCTTCTGTGCAGCCCTGTGAAGAGACGTTTGCCTGATCTCACGAGAACTCACGAGATTAGGCAGGAGAAGCAGCTCCGACACTGTCCACTGCTAATTGGACAGTGTCAGACTGACGTAGCTTTTCTTTTTATCGTCAGAAACGCCCTTCTGACACTAAAGCCTTAATTACCATACAGGGCGCCAAAATTTACGGGGCTCACAGCTCCAAAACGAGGGGGGCTAGGGAGGTAATTCAAAGTGCACTACAGTCTATGCAGCTGCATCTATAACATGGGGCAGAAAGCTGCACAGGTTGCAAAGTGGTGAAAGGTCCTCTTTAACTAAGTATATATTTGCATAGCCTTTATAAAGGCTATTCCACACATACCTTTTATCCTTCCAGCTGCTTTTGAATGAGCCCTCTTTTATTGATATGCTAATTAGCCAGCAATAAGCACTGGAAGTTCACTGAGCACTGTCTGCTGTGTGTACAGCACAGGCTGCTGCTGATGATGATGACTCAGCAGCCTTCCCTGGCTCACTTCTCCCTGTGTACACACAGCACACAGTGCTCACTGAACTTTCGATGCTTGTTGCTGGCTAATTAGCATATCAATAAAAGCGGGCTCATTCAAAAACAACTGGAAGGATAAGAGGATAAAAGTTATGTCTGGAATAGCTTTCTAAAGGCTATGTAAATATATGCTTAGTTAAAAATGAGCTTTCCCAATGATATAATCCTTTTAAAAGATGCTAAAAAACAGATGAAAACTAATAATCCTCCATTTACATAAACATCAATGTGATGATAGGTTCACCCCTGCGTTTGAGTTTCTGTTCGGGGGGTTTGCTTGTGGACAGAATTCAGCACTTTTCTCTTCACATTTTTCGCCCTTTTTGGGCAGGAACCCGGCATACCTCATTATAGTCTATGTGGTCCGTGGGTAACCGCTTTTTTTTACGTGGATTAGGTTTCTGTTCTGGGATCCCCAAGCAGACCCCCCCAAATGGAAACCTGAATGCAAGTGTGAACCTAGAATAATGTGCACAGTTTTTGCAGCAGGTCACCTGCAGGTTTTTCTGCTAGTGTCCTGCACTGCAAAGGTAGCAATCTGCAGGTAAATCCTACAACATTATTTTCCATGCTGCAGGTTCAATCCCGTCCACCATACTATTACTGTCGATGATGGCCAGTTTGCAGAAGCAAATCCTGCAGCAATTACTGCCAATGTAGCCAAGGCCTAAGAGGACCCCATTACTGTAAATTGCATGTTAACCATTTGCCTCTTTGCAGTTTGTTTGTTCTCGTACGTCATATGATGGGGAAAGGAGCGGGACAGGACAGCAGTCACATACAATGATTTGACACCATACTGAAAGGCTGCAGGTCTCATTCACAGGAAACCATCCAGTGCTTCAAAATTCTGGGAAAATTGCTGCATTTACTTAAATGCCCCCATTTCTGTAACTAGCAGTAAGATAGCAGCTCTGATGTCATTGTAAAACCAAACCGATTCTTTGAAGGTAACGGCTTATAAATGAGCAGTGCATTTTTCCCCTCCCCCCAAACCAAACCCGATGATAAATGTTATCTGTGTAAACACTTGGTTTTCCACATATTAAGCGATACTAAGGCTCCTCTTCAAATGCAAGTGGTTTAAGAGAAAGATAATGGAATATAAATGAGGACAATTTTGTTCAGAGAAGAAATGGCTAAATGTAGAATGTATTGTCATCGTGTATACAGAAAAATTCGAGAAAAAGCAATGTTATCTAAGGATTTCAACCCTAAAGACCCCTCCTGGATCACAGACAATTCCGTATCCATCTGTAATGACAGGCTGGCGTCACCTTGATGCCCTCTGCACGGGGCTGACATTTATGGGCGCCAAACAATTTGCTGTACCAGCCTTCATTTACTCTGGGCAAAATAAATTGAAACACAGTTATTTACAGCAGCCCACTGGAAACCAGGAGACCCCAATAAACTTGTGACATGCGCCCCCATGCCTGTTTAATTGCTTGCTGCCAGCGCAGCAGAATGCTGAAGTGATTAACCCTTTAGCCCTGGCTGATTAATCCGTCAGACCTTCTACATAAGGCATCATTCAGCAATAATTAAGAGCTTTTCTCATTAATATCATCTTTCAGACAGATGGCTAGAGCTATGACAAGTATCCAGAGACCAAAGACACAATCTCAAATTATACATCCAATGGAAAAAAATAACTTCTGCTAAGAGTCTGACGCAGATGAAGACAAAATATCATTTCCGAAAATAAGGTCACCGTGGATGACTATGGCCGGTCACCTGATTAACTTTTGTGGACCTTCTGATCTACTAGCTGCATGATATACAGCATTCTGCTTTATGACTTAAGCTTCATGCACATGACCGAGGGTTTTCAATGCTCCTTTACGATGTTCGGTCATGATATTTATACAGCAGGTCCCATAGAGTAACGGAACGGAACAGAGAATCGTAACATCCTTGTTCTATATGGGACACACTGAGGACTATGAATACATTTGGCATGTAAGACGGGAGCTTTCCTGCACATATGCTGGATGTACATGTATACAGACCTCAGGTTGCTTTCTGTGTCCATTTTCTGTATGCAACAGGAAAACTTACAGACAATAGGTCAGGTATATCCATAGACCACCATGTAAGGCTAGCATGTGTCAGCATAATTTTTTCTGATGTGGGGAAGAACACAATGAAACTTAATAATGTCAGCCTATAGGACAGTGATGGAGAACCTTTTAGAGACTGAGTGTCCGAACTGCAACACAAAACCCACTAATTTATCACAAAGTGCCAACACGGCAATTTAACCTTAATACTGTGCGGATGCACAATTGTAGACAATGGGGCTTTTCCGAGCTTTCAATTATACAAACAACTTTGTACTGCCTTTACATCTTACAGATGTTTTATAGTGACCATGCAATGTTGTTATGACCTGTAATAATGCCACATGTCTGTTATAAAACAGATACTGTGTGATGTAAATAGTGAATGGCCACCACTTATTCCAATCTGCTCCACAGTGGCCCCCACACAGTACAATCTGCTCCACAGTGGCCCCCACACAGTACAATCTGCTCCACAGTGGCCCCCACACAGTGCAATCTGATCCACAGTGGCCCACACCATACAATCTGCTCCACAGCGGCCCACAAACAGTACAATCTGCTCCACAGTGGCCCACAAACAGTATAATGTGCTCCACAATAGCCCACACACAGTACAATCTGCTCCACAGTGCCCACACTGTATAATCTGCTCCACAGCGGCCCACAAACAGTACAATCTGCTCCACAGTGGGCCCCACACAGTACAATCTGCTCCACAGTGGCCCACACACAGTACAATCTGCTCCACAGTGGCCCCCACACAGTGCAATCTGATCCACAGTGGCCCCCACACAGTACAATCTGCTCCACAGTGGCCCCCTCACAGTACAATCTGCTCCACAGTGGCCCACACTGTACAATCTGCTCCACAGCGGCCCACAAACAGTACAATCTGCTCCACAGTGGCCCACAAACAGTACAATCTGCTCCACAGTGGCCCACAAACAGTATAATCTGCTCCACAATAGCCCACACACAGTACAATTTGCTCCACAGTGGTCCACCAACAGTATAATCTGTCCCACAGATGGGTGCCCACAGAGAGGGCTCTGAATGCTACCTTTGGCACCCATGCCATAGGTTCGCCATCATGGCTATAGGAGATGGATATCACCGTACACATATACAGTGGCAGTATGTCAGGAAATCCTCCAAGTATATTCATTTCTGAAAGCTAGAAACTTGAAACAGTGCGCAAAAAACCTCACAAGTATCTCCCTTCCACTGTTTTCAGATAGCCATCATTTTAAGGAAAATTGTTCATCTAAACGTGAAATTTCTGCCATTTTAAGCAATTTTACTCTGCATCTGAATACGTAGTATGCAATTTTTACATCCCTATTTCAAATACACGGCATAGTGTATGTAACAGGAGTCAAAGGAGCTGGGTAAAACCTGAACGATTTTCTCCACGTTTACAGACTTACTGTAGTAGGTACAATAATGGGGAAAATGGAGCTGAATGTACTGATGTAATATGAATATAACATTAATAGGAAAGCAAAATGGCCATAAATAAAGACAAATCAATATTCTATAACAATATTTAAGCCTGTATTGTCCTCTCTGTGAATGTGTTCTATGTAAAGCACAGAGAAGCGATCTTCATATTAGACCCCTTATCTACATCTTTGAAATTCTGAATTATAAAGACCTGAGTAAGAAAAGAAATAGGAACTGAGGTTAATGCTATGGCAGCGGCTGCTTATACACTGCTAACGAAAAAACGTTTCCAGCCAAAATAAACTCTTCCCATATGGTTTATAAGGCTTTCAAAGAACTAATATAAATAGGGTATTTTTCTCTTTAATTGTTTTGAGGACATGGTCCCCATTAGGAGCTAAAGGGTTATAGAAAAACAGTCCGGGTGGAAGTCAATACATTTCTTGGTTACAGGCTGTCAGGAAAGCAACATTCTAGCAGTCTACACAAACCAGGGCTCAGCAGTAGATAATTACCCTACCGCTAATCCATGAGGTCATGCTGCTCACTGGAGTCTGGCTGGAAAAAAATCAGAAAACACAAGGATGGAATAAGGAGTAACACATCGCCACCTAGTGGCCACACAGCAGAATCTTCTAGGACCGCTGTAAATAAGCGAATGCTGACATTTGTGGTTAACAGCAGTGGAGCACACCAAGCAATTCATTATGTATCATAGCATGAGCTGTAAGCATTGCAATAAAAGGCAGCCGGCAAAAACAAAGCTGTCAAATAAATATTTCAGCAAAAAACACCTAGCATATTCATATCATGCCTTTAATGTCAGGTTTTTTTTTTATTTATTTCAGCAAGGGATATTTCACATTTTAGAAAAACTGACAGCTTTGGGGTGCTAGGTGTTTGGCAGTTTTAGAAGAATTTTAATAATATATTATATATATATATATATATATATATATATATATATATATATATATATATATATATATCTCCCTATATTATAAAAATGAATTTCTGTCTGTCTGTCCGTCTGTCCGTGCTCTAATGCGAACCAAACGACTGGACCGATCTTCACCAAATTTGGCACAGAGATACTTCAGGTATCCGGGAAGGTTTAAGACGAGACTCCAACTCGCTCGGACGTACCGTTGCTGAGATACAGCATTCCAAACACAATGCCCCCCCCTTAGCCAATACAAACCTGCAAGTCTTTCACTCATATTCCAACTGCAATACACATGGTCACTCCACATACACAACCCAACACTGATATCCAAACTGAGATACACGCATCAGAGGATTAGATACACAGATCAGCACACAGTATCACACGCCAGAGGATTAGATACACGCGTCTGCACACAGTCCCACAAACCAGAGGATTAAATACGCGCTTCTGCACACAGTTCCACATGCCGAAGGATTAGATACACGCGTATGCACAAAGTACCACATGCCGTGGGATTGGATACATGCGTCTGCACACAGTACCACATGCCAAAGGATTGGATACACGCATCTGCACACAGTTCCACACACCAGAGCATAAGATATGCACATCTGCACACAGTACCACATGCCGTAGGATTAGATACGTGCATCTACACACAGTTCCACATGCCGTAGGATTAGATACGCGCCTCTTCACACAATACCACACTGGGGAGGATTAGATACACCTGTCTGCACACAGTACCACACTTTGGAGGATTAGATACATGCCTCTGCACACAGTACCACAAGCCAGAGAATTACATACACGTCTCAGCACACAGTACCACACAGGGAGGATTAGATACACACGTCTGCACACAGTACCACATGCTGTAGGATTAGATACGCGCGTCTACACACAGTTCCACATGCCGTAGGATTAGATACGCACCTCTTCACACAATACCACACAGGGGAGGATTAGATACATGCCTCTGCACACAGTACCACATGCCAGAGGATTAGATATGTGCATCTGCACACAGTACTACACAGGGGAGGATTAGATACGCGCATCTGCACACAGTACCACATGCCAGAGGATTAGATACGCGCATCTGCACACCATACCACACGCCAGAGGATTAGATACGCGCGTCTGCACACAGTACCACATGCCGTAGGATTAGATATATGCCTCTTCACACAATACCACACAGGGGAGGATTAGATACATGTGTTTGCATACAGTACCACACTTTGGAGGATTAGATACATGCCTCTGCACACAGTATCACAAGCCAGAGAATTATATACGCACACAGTACCACACAGAGAGGATTAGATACACGCGTCTGCACACAGTACCACATGCTGTAGGATTAGATACGCGGATCTACACACAGTTCCACATGCCGTAGGATTAGATACGCACCTCTTCACACAGTACCACACAGGGGAGGATTAGATACGTGTGTCTGCATACAGTACCACACTTTGGAGGATTAGATACATGCCTCTGCACACAGTACCACAAGCCAGAGAATTAGATACGCGCATCAGCACACAGTACCACACAGGGAAGAATTAGATACACGCATCTGCACACAGTACCACACGCCAAAGGATTAGATACGCGCGTCTACACACAGTTCCACATGCCGTAGGATTAGATATGCGACTCTTCACACGATACCACACAGGGAAGGATTAGATACATGTGTCTGCATACAGTACCACACTTTGGAGGTTTAGATACAAGCCTCTGCACACAGTACCACAAGCCAGAGAAATAGATACGCGTCTCAATACACAGTACCACATGCCGTAGGATTAGATACGCGCGTCTACACACAGTTCCACTCGCCATAGGATTAGATACACGCCTCCTCACACAATACCACACAGGGGAGGATTAGATACGCGCATCTGCACACAGTTCCACACACCAGAGGATTAGATAAGCACGTCTGCACACAGTACCACATGCCGTAGGATTAGATACGCGCGTCTGCTTACAGTTCCACATGTCAGACGATTAGATACGCACATCTTCACACAGTTGTACACGCCATAGGATTAGATACACGCGTCTGCATACAGTACCACATGCTGTAGGATTAGATACGTGCATCTACACACAGTTCCACATGCCGTAGGATTAGATACACGCCTCTTCACACAATACGACACGGGAGGATTAGATACGTGCGTCTGAACACAGTACCACACTTTGGAGGATTAGATACATGCCTCTGCACACAGTACCACAAGCCAGAGAATTACATACACATCTCAGCACACAGTACCACACGGGGAGGATTAAATACGCGCATCTGCACACAGTACCACATGCCAGAGGATTAGATACGCGCATCTGCACACAGTACCTCACGCCAGAGGATTAGATACACCTGTCTGCACACAGTACCACACGCCAGAGGATTAGATACGCACGTCTGCACATAGTACCACATGCCGTAAGATTAGATATGCACGTCTTCACACAGTTTCATTTACCGGAGGATTAGATACGTGCCTCTTCACACAATGCCACACGGGGGAGGATTAGATACACATCTGCACACAGTACCACACGCCGGAGGATTAGATATGTGCATCTGCACACAGTACCACACCAACAAGGATTAGATACTTGCGTCTAAACACAGTACTACACGGGGAAGGATTAGATACAGCTTTACTCCAGGTATCCATAACAAATGATCACAGGTTTTTCACTGATATCCAAAATGAGATACACATAATCACATGACGCTTGTATGTTGTTTCTGTGACACACACAGAAACAACATACAAAATACATCAGTGCAAAATTGGACATTTCTTATGGGGCCACTACACAAACATAAAATGTAATATACCCGTGCGAAGCCGGGTCCTCCCTCTAGTATACATATATATATATTATAACAAATGCTCTATTTCATTTTTTCATTTTAAGCCCAGAAGGGAGAAGTGATGTCCAGCCACAATGCAAATAAGGGTTAAGTTGCACCATGTTAACCCTAAAATACAATGGGTACACCCCATCACTCTACTGCCCTAATAATTTCACTGTCTCTTGTTTTTGTCTATGTGACGTGTTTTACAAAATAAAACGTAGAGTATGATGTAAAATACAATACAGTTTAATATTTCATCACTTGCACATTTATTTTGCTTGCTTATATAGTGCCATCATGTTCCACAGCGCTTTAAAGATATTGTACATACTGTCCCATATAGGGAATTCACATTCTGAGTATTTCTTTGGAGTGTGGGATAAATGGATATTGCACACAGGCTTCACACTTTAAGGGAACCCGTTACCAGGATTAACCCTATAAACCACTGCCACCAACATATCAGACCTAAAAGATCTTTAAAGCGTACATGTCATTTCATTTGACTTTTCAGAATAAGCTGTTCTGTTTGGTACATGAGAAGTAATATTGTTTCGAGTCAGATTCCGATTTATATTCTCGAATTTATAGCTGGTTTTGTGACCAGGTGGGTGGAGATTAGGAATCTGCTCTATAATGGAGAATCATGCAGGACATATATAGAGAAGTACTAACATGTACTAATTGGTATAAAGTGCATTGGTTGTGATGTAACTGCAGCAAGGGACTAATCTTTCTTCTCTTTTCATTTTACAGCATTTTTTTTTTTTTTTACAGAGTAAAATGGAGAAAATCTCTATAGCTTTAGAAAGATCTTTCCAGATCACACAAGGTGGTGGCAGTGGTTTACAAGGATGAATCCTTGTGACAGGTTACCTTTAAAGCAGACATTAGGGTTGCCCATTTTCAAATGCTCATTGGGTTGCATATACAGTATTGTATATATGTTATAGATTTCTAACTATATACTTTTTATATAGTATATACTATAATACTAATTATATAGATTACTACTATATAATTGCTCTATACTTGTTGCACTTGTCGTAACATGCTATAACTCCATGATGAGCTTGTGTTGATACATCACAGCCAATCTATGCAAACAGAGCTGCAGCATAAAGCATAGGAGATGGTGTGAGCAGTAGCAGGAGACAGTGATGAGACACGAGACGTGTCTCAGCCCATTTCAGTTTATTTTAAGATGTAAAATGCAGTTAAACTACAGTCAGTATTCACAGCTGTGCCCTAACAGAGCCAAGCTAAAAAGTAGAGAACACAGAAATGCCACAAGGCGTCACTTCTACATTACCATAGGTACAAGAGAGGTATGACTGTATGATGACTGCACATTTACAGAGCAGAAAAGAATCTGAGGATTGAACAGACGTTTGGCCTATGGTCCATTTTAGATTTGGGTGATAAGAATGCTGTCACATACTTGCAGATACAGCTATAAATAAAAGTGACACATGGCAGCCATTTGTCACTTGAGTACATGAAGCCAACACTAGAGTATAGTCAAAGCCATATAACAGATTGTGGGTAATATTACCCATTATTAAACTGCTTGTTGTTCAAGACTGGTCGGCTAAATCTGTCATTTGTATAGTGTAATAATGCAGTAGGTTCAGCTGCAGTCCTGTGTAATAGGCAGTTAAGTTATACAACTACTATAACCAACACACCCTGGTTTAAGTGTGTAATGTAAGGGCTAGTTCACACGAAGGCAAAGGGGCAGATTTTGACAGCGGATTTCGCTTCAAAATCCGCCCCTTTACAATGGTGGTCTATGTAGACCGCCGGGCTTTTTTTTTCCGCTAGCGGCGGGCTGCTGCTAGCGGAGAAAAGAAGCGACCTGCCCTATCTTCAGGCGGAAGCCGTGCAGGCTCAGCCGCGTGTCTTCCACCCCTGGCAGCACCCTCCTATGTCGGCTCATTCATTTGAGCCGACAGCGGAGGGGAAAGCCGCGACCGCGATGGTCGCGGCAGGCGGGTTTTGACAAGAGAGAGTCGCGTCTCGCCGCGTCTCTCTCGGTGTCAAAACCCGCGCTGGCAGTTCACGTGTGAACTAGCCCTAAGGGTTAGTTCACACGTGAATACCGTGTGGCGTAATTTGGTCCGGAAAAAAAACGCTTCAGGAATTATTATTATTATTATTCCTGAAGCGGTTTTTGGACACTGCGGCGTTTTTGGTAAAAACCTGCATCAAAAAACACCAGGCAGTTTTTCCTCCCGGACAGTGAGTGAACCTTAAAAAACCGTGTTGCGGTTTTTGGGCGCGGTTTACATCTCCAATTCACTTGTATCGACTTCCTGAGGCGGAATCCGCCTCAAGAAAGGTCATGTCGCTTCTTTTTTCCACTAGCGGTCTCCATAGACCACCATTGTCAAGGGGCAGATTATGACGTGGATTCCGCGCCATAATCCGCCCCCTCTGTGTCCATGTGAACGAGCCCTAAGGCTATGAAGCGAGATGAGGAGTGGCTGTCATAGGCTTCTGAAAACTCATATCTCAGGGGCATGTAATAGTAATGGATAGGTCAACTGGGCCAGATGCTGGAGATGTATTAATGGCACCAATGAAACTGAAATGTGAAAGGCAGCTCAAGTTTATAGATTGTTATATAGCTGCATAGATATCTAGCTAGACAGATGTGGAATCATGGAATTCAATGACTACAAGTAGGGATTGGGGGCACTCGTCCACATTAGGGAGAGTGTTTGCCTACATAGACAGTACGGAGACTTACAAGTCATTCCGGCTCCGCTAGGGATTATGGGTAAAAAATATGCAAATCTAGTCTCCTGGATGGAATTAGGAGAACAGAGTGCACTCTGTACACCACCCTATAGAGGGCGGCATCCTTAACATCATGAACGACTCAGTTATAAAGTCTTTTAATCATAATGTGGATTTAATTGCTAAATCAGTATTTCTGTCCCAAAAGGAACAGATTCCCAACTATGGACAGCGCTGTTTCGGCCTATTGGGCCATCCTCAGCATAGTGTAGGGATACTGATTTAGCATGGTGAGAGACTATAGACCAGGGTATGGGGGCACTCGTCCACATTAGGGAGAGTGTTCGCCTACATAGGCAGTACGGAGACTTACAAGTCATTCCTGCTCCGCTAGGGATTATGGGTAAAAAATATGCAAATCTAGTCTCCTGGATGGAATTAGGAGAACAGAGTGCACTCTGTACACCACCCTATAGAGGGCGGCATCCTTAACATCATGAACGACTCAGTTATAAAGTCTTTTAATCATAATGTGGATTTAATTGCTAAATCAGTATTTCTGTCCCAAAAGAGGGATTACTGATACAAAAGACGTTTTATCCATGGCCAGCAGGGGGCCTTAAACTGAAGGGCAAGGATAAAGAATAAGAAGATTTTAAAGTTTATGGGACTTAAGAAATTTTACTATGAAACGGCCAATCCCATTAAAATCTTTGGAAAAATTATTATGACATCTTGAAATTTTTTCCAACCAATATTGTACGATCTTTACAGATAGATACAGTACATCCTTATTAGTCTTATCTACAAGATGTCTATATAATTTTGGACAGGAACAGGTTATAGTATGGATGTCCGCATGGGAACTGTCCTTCTTGGATATTTATTGATTTTAGGAAAAGTTTAGGAATTTTGCTGTTTTTCAGTCAATGCTGAATTAGGGAGAGTGTTGTATCATGTGCCCTAGCTCTTCTGGGGTTATATGCTATATTCCTGCCTCTCTATATTGTCTGTAAGGCTTCTGTCAGGAGCCTCCATTAAGACACTCATATTTCATGGCAAAAGTAGCGAAGCATGCAGCAATACTGTCCTTCAAAATGACAGACACTGTGATGAAACCCCTTTGGCCCTATGATAAGTTAATGGGATTGCTTGCGTACCACCGGTGGTACTCATATGACACTCCACTATTTTAGTGTGTCTGTTCCTATAAGAGAATAGAAAACTGAGAACTTGATAGAAACGTTAACAGACCATAAGTGCCCAATGAATCATAGACCATTGTTTATTGTAGACACTTTAAAAAAAGTTACACTTTATTACTACAAATCCAACTTATAGGTAAGGGTAGGAAAGTGAGCTTTTAGTGTCTAGTTCATACACTGCAATACTACACAGAGCACTTTGATACATTTTCAACAAAATAAACACATAAATGATCAGAACTCTCTTTTGAAAGGGTTTCGTGGGTTTAAAATATTGATATAACATATACTTGGAATAATCCAACCTACACTTGAGAACCCGTGGATCAGCTGATCGAGGCTGCAGCAGTGGGCACACAAGCCATGTGACGTTCATTCATGACTTGGTCTGTGTGCAGCTCAGTTCCATTTAAGTGCATGTAGCCAAGCTGGGTTGGGTTGGGTGCCGTACACCAGGTGATCTAATTTTGGTCAACGATACTAAATCAACAATCTATAAATGTCAGAACACCCCTTTAGAGCCAGCATATTCACCTTCTACAATCTGCTGTGACACCATGTACTTTCAGATACTCCAAGGTCTAAAGGTTAACCTGGTACTGGACAGTACTATGCAATTTCTTACCTCTGCTTGTTCTGGGGTAGAGCTTTAGCATCAACAGCAAACATTTTAGAGACAAACACAATGACCGGTGCATTCTCCTCACTGCAACACTGCAGAAAAGCTGAGAAAGAGAAAAACAAGATGTATCAAAAAATCAGGTCAAGTTTGAGGAGTGATCGATCGCGTCTGTCTGCACTTCCTGTACTGGCAGAGTATATTATTTCTGTGGGGCCTTGGGACTGAGCAGCTCTTATTTATTTACTGAGAGATTCAATTTAAAGCCGCAATCATTCAGCAAAAGCGACTCACCTTAAGAGATTTCCGCAATTTATTCTTCTTTTTAATAGATTTATATAGCATCTGCTCAATGCTATTAGAAGAAATATTTAGTTATTTACTCTAAGCAATGACCTGAGCCTTGGTGCAAACCTCACACTGTTGTCTGTGTTCCTTATACACAGCTTTCAATTTTAGCATTTTTCCCATTACCATCATTGCAGACAGGCAGAGGTAACACGAAAGCAAACAACAGGATGAATTACAGCATGGCCCGGTATTAATACTGAAACTCAGGCTGTGTAAATTGTGTTTAGGGTCTTTTCTAATTGCCTAAAATGTAATATATTGTTTTTTCTAACAATATTTTAGTATAATCTATTTTCATTACAAAACAATAGCTGGGAGTCAGACTGTAATGTATTAAAGGCAATATCTAATGCTCAGAAATTTACCCAAAATAAAAGATTCAAAAATTAATTAAAAAAGAAAAAAAGAAAAAAACATACTTATGGTTAAAATACAGCTCCAGGCCCATCACACAGCTCACCCAGGTCGTTGTTTGGCCATGCACACACACTGCATGCATAGTAGCATAGTACATCATCAGGTTTGTAACGTTGTTCAGCTGGAGCCAAGTGACAGCCCAATAATGTGAGCTTCACACAACTTAAAAGGGGTTATTCTGGACTGTTATATTGAGCTCCACTTCATCTTCTCAGGCCTGAAATATCATATCCATTGGTCATATAGCTATGTTGTAGTTCAGTCCTATTCAAATTAAAGTGCTGAGCCAAGCATAACTACTATACAATGCAAGGCGATGTGCTTAGTAAGTAGTGAAGAGGTCACAGCAATCAATATCATGGTTCTGGACAACCCCTTTAAGGGTCTGTTCACATGACAGAAACCTTTTCTAACGTGTGAATTCCGTTGCGGCACTCCGCTCCTGTTTAGGCCTGAATGAATGGAAGTATTTTTTTTGCAGGCGGATTCCGTGTGAACAAACCTTTAAAGTCACGTAGAAAACCCAATATGGAATCCATGCCAGAAGTCCAAAGCTGAGCATTGAGTTTCTGATGCTGATTTTTACTTTCTTAAGGTGTGGATCAGCCCTATTAAAGAGTTTTTCCAGGCAAACTGGAAAAGCCTGAGACTGCCCTGATCCTCTGTCCTAGCATCAGCTACCCCGTTCCATTCTGTGTCCGAAGTGGTGCGGCTGAACATGAAATGGCTCAAGTTACCACGGTGGACAATCACTGGCCTAGGCCATCTGGGACACATTAACAGTGACATCACTGATACCCAACATGTGATCGATAAGCCCAATGAATTGGCTTCAGGAGTCACCTGACCTAGCCAGTGAGAGCACAGAACAAAACTGGGGACCTGACACTGGACCTCAGAACCAAGGGTTGGAAAATATCACTTCTATTTTTATTTAAGCCCATACTCAACAGTCTTGGGCTTTCCAGTTTGCCTGGAAAAACAATTTTAAAGTGGGAAAATCTGCATTCAGCTAACAACCACAGTTTGCAGATAGAAAACACTTCAAAAAGTGTCATGTCACATTCTGACATAGATTATAAATCCGTAAAACAGGTTCCCATTAAAAATGAGATGTGAATTTTGTGCGGAAACCACATGGACCTATTGTAGTCTATGGGGTCCACCAGTTTCCTTAGGTATCTGTTTTCTTATGCGGATTAGGTTTCCTTTCGGGGTCCCCAGGCAGACTTCCTGAACAGAAACCCGAGAGCAGATGTGAACTAGGCCCAAGACAACTGCAAAACAACTATTCAAATGAAATACAAACAAAACAAAAAAAAAACCATAAAAATAAAGAGCTCGTTCCTTAGACTTAAACAGGCTGTTCATTCCCTGTATTCATACAAAAGGTAAGACAAGGACAATTACCAGAAACATTGATATCATCCCGCTAAGCTATAAAATGCAATGTACCAGTGAAGCGTCCTCAGAAGAACAGGTGAAGACATTGACATTATAAATGTACGTGCATTAACGGATCAATAACACCGCTCACACTAGGTATTAGTACAATCAGCTCAATAATTCCTAAGAAAATACAATAACACATTAGCTTAAAGGTCAATGGCTAATACAGTATTAAAGGGCTACTCAAAACTCTTCAAACTGATAACACATAAAAAACAATAGAATAATAAACTGGCAGGGAGATGGAAACCAATTTTCTCTAATAAGATATATCACAAAGGAATTGTCCAACAGAATACTATTGATGACCTGTCCTTAGGATAAGTCAGCAATAGCTCAATGACATGGGCCCCACTGAGCTTTCCTATCCTGGCCACTACAGACTATAAGGTTAGCTCCATTAATATATTCACATATTTTTTTTCTTGACTACTTTTTTCTGGAGAAATTGGAAAACCAAAATTAACTCAACTCATTACCAGAATTCTGGTAATAAATAAAATAAACATAATTGCAATAACCCACTCAAGTACACAAAAAATTATATATATTTTTTTTTACAAGAAGAGTGAGAAAAAAGGTGTAAATTTTTTTAAAGGACTTTCCAAGAATGCACAAGTTAGGCCCTGTTCACATCTGCGTTCGGTATTCCGTTTGGGGAGTCTGCCTGGGGACCTCCCAAACGGAAACCTATATGCATTAAAAAGGGGTTAGCAAAGAAACCACATGGATCCAATAGACTATAATGGGGACCGTGTGGTTTCAGCTCGGTGTCCACACAAATCATGTGGAGAGAAAAGTACTGCAAGCACTCCCTGAACAGAATACCGAACACAGATGTGAACCGGGCCTAATTGTTCAATACCAATCCTGGTTAGCAGGATTGGCAACCTTCAATTTTGCTGGGGGATCCATTCTATGGTAAGCTCAAATTTGCCTGAATGGTAGCAGCTTCAAAGAGAAGTTTTCTGTCCTGGTTTATATAGGAAGAAATCCGTCTTTTATGATGTTCATATGAGAGATTAAAGATGGCATTGCCTTTATAGGACAACTCCTTCACATGAGTATCATGTATGAGTCCAATTCTAAGTAAACCACTCTCATCTAAACCACGTATCTGCTGTTGTAGTGGCATTGTAAAGATACCTTACATGTATCAAAATTTTCACCGCACACGGAAGCATGGCTGTACCTGTCAGAGTTGCCTGTGGGTAACATCAAGCACTGCCTCTTAAAAGTTTGGTAGCTACAAGGGAAAAGGGGTGCTCCAGCACAGTCAGCCACACTATGTGGAGCTCTACCCCATCCTGCCACTGTTTCATGACAGAAAACACAAAGAATCTAAAAAGGTTTGGTGTCAGATTCTTCATTATACATGTTACAAATCAAATTGTAATTTTTAAGAAATCGCTGAGAAAGAAAGACCTCATCTTAAGATTCACTGACATCACAAAGCAATGCAAGATAAAACCCAACAAAAAGGTTTAAGAGTTCAATAACCGTCCAGCTGAGACTTAACGGGAAGCTTTACATGGAAAACAACAAATCAATCCCCCTAATGTTCTCTATTTGTAATGTAAGCCAACGTGTTTACAAGAAATGAGTGTGAACCAATGTCTTATCGCTTGTACCAGGGAATTCAATGCAGAAAGAAAAGCTTGTGTCTAGAGATTTGTCCTCAGCGGGGAGAAATGTCCGTCCCTGTGGTTTATAAGCATTTAGGTAATTCTGAAGGAAGGGCCCTGGATTCACCCAGCACATTTTCCAATACATTGTGCACAAGCACATAAACCACATTCAAAGAGCACAAAATAAGCCCCTTTGTGCCGAGGCTCATGAACACAAACTTAACCCAATGATTCTTTTTACAAGGACAATAAACAACCCATTTATCTAGTAATAGCTCAATTATATCTGCAATACAAGGGCGGGTTTGATACAAGAAGGCTGCACACATTCAAGTGTGACATTTGCTTGGAGATTCCCTCTGCAGCTATAAATAAAATACAAGGTACATGTCCCAATGGTGAGAACAGAAGGCTCATAAAATCTGACAGTCCTTGCTACACTGACATACACAGATAACAAAGTGGAGGAATGGCCAAAGAGGGATCGCCAGATTCATTCCAGACCCTGATTTATCAAGAAAGTTAACAATGTAGGCAGAGTCTCCATTGGACTTTGCAAGCGTTAAAGAGGTTGTCCAGTATAATACAAAAAAAAAAAAAAAAAAAAAAAACACTCACCTGTTCCCAGAATCTCCAGAACCTCCCACCGTGGTCCTGCTACTCCGCTACCTTCTTTTGCCGAAAATTCTTACTGGCTGTGACATCCTGTGTCCATTTCCTTAGACTGCTGAGTGGCCCTCAGTGGTCAGGTGTAGTGGGGACTTCCGCCAGAAGAAAACAGTGGAGCTGCAGGACACGACCACGCTGAGAGGCACCACAGCACTGGGGACAGACGAGTATGTTTTTTTTGTTTGGTTTTTGTATACCTTCCCCGGCCAAAAACAATAATGAAAAAAATAAAATATTGTGGTCAACCCCTTTAACTGTAGATGGGAACCTGTTCGAAGGTAGCTCCCTGTATTTTATTTACTTTGTGCAGGGGACAATGTAGTGAGTGTATATAACTCTGGTATTGAGCAACTGCACTTGCGTTGCTCTGAGTCAGGGGAGATACATTCCCATATCACATGACTGTATGAAAAGAACATCATATGGGCCCTATGTCACCATTAAAAAAAAAATCGTAAGCTGAGAGGTTGGAATCACTCTATAGCTTTTGCCAATATGTTCCATACTCTAAAATGTAGTAGATCATGAGTGTGCCAACTTATAAATGCAATGTATTGTCTGTACCATCAGGAGAATTAGGGGAACATACACACTGAGAAGGACAGGAAGAAATCTGTATACACAAAAAAAGAGTAAAGTATATGGATTTTACATTGCAATGGCAAATGCATTGTTTATTGAGGGATAGGGAAGTAACTTAGACTGTTTTAAACTGTTTCCCTAACATGTATGTCATAAGACTTATAGCTTACTGTGCAATGGTATGTAAGTCTCATTCACATCTATGGGAGTTATGGAAACACTGGAAGGCATCCTGTTTGGCTGTTTCCATATTTCCCACTTATCTCAAGCTGCTATAGAGACAAATATGTTGATCTCAGACATAAACTGTGAGATGGGAATAACCCTTTAATATCCCGAAACAAGAACAAAATAGTGAAACAGAAAAAAAAAAAAGTCTACCACCCAAAGATTTTAGCACAAAAAAGTCAGAACAAAAATGCAAGGTAATAGACAAGAGTCCTAGGCTACGTGTTCACATATGCATCACGGTGTCTACCTGAAATTGGAAGATGAACATTCATTAATTTTGTGATCTGCTTGCCTGTTGTTTTGGTCCGCTGGCAGACCAAAACAGTGGACAACTGATGCTAGTGTGAACCTCAACATAAAGTCTACCTGAGCTTTCAAGAAAAGTTTAAATATGTGAAGGCTCTTGCTGGACAGCCTGTTCACAGTCCAGTCATATTAATGTGACCACCGCCTACTTTTGACATTAAATAACCAATGGCAGAAGGCACGTGTCATCAGCCATCTCGTGCACTCATTAATGTGGAAGGCACAATGGATCAACACAAGTATGCAACTATCCTGGCGGACCATGTTCACCCCTATATGCAAAATGTTTTTCCTCAGGATGATGGCATCTACCAGCAGGACAATGTCATAAAGCTCACAGTGTACGTGTGTGGTTCGAGGATGAGGATGATTTTACCGTACTCCCTTGGCCAGTAAATTCCCCGGACTTGAACCCAATCAAGAATCTGTGGGACCACCTCGACTGGGTTGTTCGCGCCATGGATGCTCAACCGCGTAACCTAGCACAGCTGGCCACGGCACTGGAGTTGGCATGGCTCAACATCGCAGTGAACATCATCACAACATCCCCTCTCTTCCTGCACGTCTCGCAGTGGTCCGCTCTGCGAAAGGTGGTTATTCTGGATTTTGACAGATGGTCATATTAATGTGACTGGACTGTGTGTGTGTGACTAAATAAGCCTTTACACATGGTTTCCTATCAGTTTTTCAGCTGCTAATAATCACAATATGGCTGAAATACATTTTCCATTTGTCTCTGTGGGCATGTACAATAAGGAGCAGTATGCCCTCCTCCTCTCTATACATTAATGATATTGTTCTGCCATTCTGCCAGAAGTAACTGTATAATAGCATACAAGCAGCCCAAATAACCATAATATAGGAGATCCAGGAACACTGGCCTGGAAATACAAAGTAAGTAAACGCTTGCAAGCAGTTAAAAGACAAGAGTAAAATAAAAAAATCTATGATGACAGCTGCTCGCTGTCTGTGAAAAATATTTCATCTGTAATCACAAAAGTAGCCAAAGTAGACACAAGTACAAGACTTTTTTCTTAGATTGTAAGCTGTGAGATCTGCAAAATGTTCAGTCCTTTGCACAGAGCAAGCAGTTTGCAGACATGTGTGTAGGCTGTGAGGAGAATCAACCTCTCCCCTTTCCATCTAAAATAGAATCCCTCCTCCCTCCACTCACTGTGAAGCCATCTTGCTTATCTAATGTATCTGGATGAACCTTGGTTAGCAAAAGGAAGTGAACGGCAAATAGCTAGAAGGAAGAGTAGTGGCAGGAACTTTAGAGAGGTTTTTCAGGCAGAAAACAGCCACATTTTTAATTAAAGCGCCTTCCATTTTAATCCAGAATCACAAGCTCTATGAAATTAGACTAAATTGTCTGAAGAGTTAGTGACCATTAACCATATATAAAATAAAATTAAAATTGAAGCTGAAGATTAAAAGAATACATTTGGGGCAAGGGAAAAAAGTAGAACTCACCTTCTTTGAGCTGTTGAGTTTCGGGAGGCAGTGAATCAAACCGTCTTGAGCTCCCACATAGTAGCTTTTCCACTCTCTCCGCTGACATATCTAGAGGACTAGGAAGCTTTTTGCACACCATGCCTTACAACTATGGTCAAAGAAATTAACAAAAAATTGTGTCTGCTACAATAGAAATTGAGTAAACTGGTGGCAGATGCATATTCATTCCTACAAATTAAAAAAAAAAAAAAACTCCATTAAGAAACAGTGTGGGTTGATTTCTTTTGTTTAGCAGCAGGGTAAGCCTTAAAATTAAAAAAAAATAATAATAATAATCATCATGAAAAGCATTTTTTTTTTTTATTTTAAAGAGGACCTTTCATGGGTTTGGGCACAGGCAGTTCTATATACCGCTGGAAAGCTGACAGTGTGCTGAATTCAGCGCACTGTCGGCTTTCCTGCTCTGTGCCCCGGATAAAGAGCTATCGGTCCCGGTACCATAGCTCTTTACAGTCAGAAGGGCGTTCCTGACAGTCTTTCAGGAACGTCCTTCTTCACAGCAGCGCCTATAGCGCTGTACAGTGTGAGCGGGCGTTCCTCCCACAGCTCAGTGCGATAGGCGCTGCTGTGAAGAAGAACGTTCCTGATAGACTGTCAGGAACGCCTTTCTGACTGTAAAGAGCTACGGTACCGGCACCGATAGCTCTTTACCCGGGGCACAGGTCGGGAAAGACAACAGTGAATCCAGCGCACTGTCAGCTTTCCAGCAGTATATAGAACTGCCTGTGCCCCGGACCATGAAAGATCCTCTTTAAGGCAGCCTTCCCTGCTGCTAAGCAAAAAAAAAGAAAGTTATACTGCTGCAACTCTGTTTCTTGTTTTTCCTTTTAAATCCATTTGTAGAGCTTTATTTTCAATCTTTATTCTTCCATTTAGATCTATACGCAAGTGCATTAAAGGCTATGGGCATATTTGCATGGAAATTAAAATTTATTTTTATTGTTCCCTTCCTTCCTAAATGCAAAATGAATCAGCTTTATAAATTTTCATCCATGTTGTCAGCGCAACTCTTGTGCATAACTGTTGTCCTGCTGAACCGTAAGAGAATCAACAACACACTTTTCTGGCTGACGCAAACTCTGCTGCTATCTCTGTGTTAGAAATAGTAGCAAAGAGGGTGAGGAGATTGTAAGTCACAGATCTGGGTACAGAGAGTGAGGACAGCACCAAGGTCTTCAGGGTGGGCAGATCAGACAGGCTGTGAATCAAATTACAAAGAAAGGAGAGAACCATCAGTAGACCCTGCATGAGGACCCACAGATTGTTGGAGCTGTTCCATTGCCATAGCAGTTGTGATACCTGCTAATGCTATATTAGTTCTCAGTCCCACCTGGGGCAGGGCTCGATAGTAACACAATGATTTTACCATAGAATACAATACTGTAGTAATTCAGTCTATGGTATAAGCAAATAACAACGGCTAATTCAAGTCCCCTAGGGGAGCTAAGAAAACAAATTAACATTTAAAGTTATTGTCAAGTACAGAAAAACGCAAAAAAATTGTACTCAACCTCTTTTTCTAGATCTAGATCATATATAAAAGTAAATAAAAACAAATTCAGTATCTCCTACAACTGAAATTGCCCATCATATTAAAATATCAAAACATCTCACATTTTCTAAAATGGTACCCATAAAAACTGGACAACTTACACATTTTTTGCACACAGAACTATAAAAAAAAGTTACTGGAATCACAACATGACGATGCAATTAAAATTTAGATTTTTATCAAAGTTTAAAATTTTTTTAAGCTATTAAACTAAACAAAAAAAAAAAAATTTGGTATTGCCCAGATAATAGTGACCTACAGAACATATACAATATATATACAATTTTCACGTAAGAGTGAACACCATGAAATAAAACCAAAGAAAATAGGTCATTGTGTTTTTTTCCCAAATTCACAATATCTTTTTCCCCGCTTCCCATTACATTGTACAGAATAGTAAATGGTGCCATTAAGAAGTAAAATTTTTCTGACAAAAAATAAGCTATCATACGACTCTATGAATGGAAAAATTAAAAACGTTATGGCTTGTGGAAGGTAGTAAAAAAAAATGAAAACATAAAAAGTAAAAATATTCATGGTCTTGAACCGGTTAACAAAAAATAACCACTAATATAGGTTCTAAAAGGCTTATTTCATGTGAAAGGTGTGTATAGACATTTATATTTTTGCCCTACATAAAAAGCATATGACAGTAGATATTATCACAGGGCACACCTTGTATCCCTTCAAAAGACTCAGACTGTCTCTAACAAGGTAAAAGAGAATAGAGAGACACCGAGCACACTTATAGTGTAGATGGTCTATTATAAATATATAGATGAATTATCTGGTGTTTATGAAAAGAACTCAGGACCTGGTGGCCTCTCACCTGATCGGGTTGTGACTCCGTTCACAACTCCGTTTTCAGCAATATTAGGCTTTGTCAGAGTGAGAGTGGCAGCACGTCTCTATAACACTGGTCAAAAACCAGGAGGATGCACCAATGGAAGAACAAAAGGACGGCGCTCTCAGGTCCAAAGGAATTTATTCAAAAAGAAGATTGCACAACGCAAAAACAGTTGCCGCGTTTCGGGTCGGAACCCTTTATCAAGTGCGTAACTAGTTAAAAACAATAAATATAGTATATGTATATAAAACATGAATATACAAAGACATAATTTAAAAAACAGATTAGCTTGTCAAAGAAAAAAACAACAGACCACGACGTTATTAGGCAAGAAAATCATTTACCTATAAACCCAGAACCTATAAACAAATCCAAGGTATATTATATGAATTCTGAATTAAACTCAGGTGATGTATTACACATCATTAGTCATAGACAAACTATTATATATTGATCATATTATTCATACTCGAGATAACTATAGATCCTTAACATCCCATATGTTCAGTGACTATTATTATATTTCATTAGAACAAGATTCCAGCAATAATATTGTCTTACCTTCACTAATCGAGCTTCACTCAAGCTAGGAAGAAATAAACTCTATCCGGAGCGCTACTCGGCCTATTTAACCGTACCGCTCCATATGCCACTTCCGGGTTAAATTCACACTTCCGGAGGAAAAAGATGCGGTCCAAGCTGGAACGCATGCTCATTAGCTAGATGTTACGAACCTCTCTAAGTAGCTACTTAGCTATACGACTCTTGATAATTATAGGTCGTACCACCGTTTTTTCTTAGCCCGTACTGTTGGTTTCTCTGGTGCGGGCGGAGTGCCCGTGCTCTTGTGGTGATAGAACATTCCGCTGAAAAAATTTGCACAGAGCTTCGTAACATCTAGCTAATGAGCATGCGTTCCAGCTTGGACCGCATCTTTTTCCTCCGGAAGTGTGAATTTAACCCGGAAGTGGCATATGGAGCGGTACGGTTAAATAGGCCGAGTAGCGCTCCGGATAGAGTTTATTTCTTCCTAGCTTGAGTGAAGCTCGATTAGTGAAGGTAAGACAATATTATTGCTGGAATCTTGTTCTAATGAAATATAATAATAGTCACTGAACATATGGGATGTTAAGGATCTATAGTTATCTCGAGTATGAATAATATGATCAATATATAATAGTTTGTCTATGACTAATGATGTGTAATACATCACCTGAGTTTAATTCAGAATTCATATAATATACCTTGGATTTGTTTATAGGTTCTGGGTTTATAGGTAAATGATTTTCTTGCCTAATAATGTCGTGGTCTGTTGTTTTTTTCTTTGACAAGCTAATCTGTTTTTTAAATTATGTCTTTGTATATTCATGTTTTTTATACATATACTATATTTATTGTTTTTAACTAGTTACGCACTTGATAAAGGGTTCCAACCCGAAACGCGGCAACTGTTTTTGCGTTGTGCAATCTTCTTTTTGAATAAATTCCTTTGGACCTGAGAGCGCCGTCCTTTTGTTCTTCCATTGGTTTCTAACAAGGTAAAAGTCAGCAATAATATCATTAGGTCGCCAGTCTTGTCAATTACCCAATAACAGAATCACTATTGATTGCAGAATTTACAGGGTTAAATGTATGGGATCACAGAATCCTAAAATTCATGCTGATAGTATGGTTGTGATCACTTGGATGTAAAAAGTTTTAGGCAGGTGTGGAGAAAATGCTTCAAGTAAGAATGGTTCCCAAAATAAAAGTGTTAATAGTGAATGAATAAAGGAGAAATCTAAACCACATCAATATTTGGTGTGACCGTCTTTGCCTTCAAAATAGTATCAATTCTTCTAGGTACACTTGCACACAGTCTTTGAAGGTCCTCGGAGGTTGTTCTAGACATCTGGAAAAACTAAGTACAGATCTTCTATGGATGTAGGCTTGCTCAAATCCTTCTGTCTCTTCATGTAATCCCAGACAGACTGGGTGATGTTGAGATCATGGCTCTGTGTGGGCCATATCACCACTTCCAGGACTCCCCAAAGGGCGGCCACACCAAGCATCGATGTGATTTAGATTTCTCTTTTGTTCATTCACTACATTTATTAAATCGCAAAAATAAATGGTTAACACTTCTGTTTCTGAAAGCATTTTTACCAATCTGCCTCACACTATTGCACAGTCCTGTATATACTGTATTCTGCCAAGTATCTCAATTTAAGGAAAAGCAGCATAAATATACATTTATCAAAGGTGTCATAAAAAGAAAACGAGATTGCAGTATTTTGCTGTAAGCAGCACACGTCAATAACAAAATTGTAATCGTTGTCTTCTTTAGTCACAGCCAGCTGACTTGTTTAGAGATGAGCGAACACTGTTCGGATCAGCCGATCCGAACAGCACGCTCCCATAGAAATGAATGGAAGCACCTGTGACGTCGGCCGGCTGCCGGCAAAGTCAGCGTCATAGGTGCTTCCATTCATTTCTATGGGAGCGTGCTGTTCGGATCGGCTGATCCGAACAGTGTTCACTCATCTGTGTTTTTTTCTATAGTATTATACTGTACATCACAAAACAAGATTAGATCTTGCACCATATTTCTAACACACATCACCACTTTTCTTGAGCACTGTGTGTGTCCATGACTGGCCACCACCTATTTACCTAGTGTCCTCAGTGGGTATACTTCTATATCTCTAATTGCCCTGGCACACACAATACCGTCAGCCAAACAACATTATAATACTAACAACAACAGTAATAGATAAAAAATTGTTAACAGAGAGAAGAAATAAACTAAAGAAAGTAACGGTTTAATTACGGAAACGGTCTGGCAGTAGCTGCAGTTCCATCCAGACTGTGGATTGGCGTGGTGCTAAGATTTAGTGGCAGCAAATTTATATTTTAATAACACCAGCTGTTAACACAGACTTCACAGACTTCTATCATTCATTTTCTAGATAAGTGCGGAAAATCCACTCTGCCAAATATAGAGAGAAAATGTGTCTAACCTTTGTTAGTCAGTGCCACAGCCAAGTTATTTCAGTTGAATTGATGTACTCACTTGTAGTTGGCACGTACCAGCTGCACCATAGAGGTTATATATGCATACATAAAACAGGGCTCCACTATAGTGCAAACCTGTTTAATGTGCTCCGGGCTGGAAAAACACTGCAATTATTAAGTTCAATACTACTGAGAATCCATAACCGAGGGCTTCAATATATTACAACTACCGGGAGCATTCACAGTGCACCGACATGGCTCTCACATTATTAAATATTATTTAAAGCATATGTTCTTCACTGAAGACTTTTTCTACGGTTTACATATAAAATTAAGGATCTGGTTAGGTTAATAAAACTTGGGTGCAAGGACCGGTCATACAAAACGACACTTCTGCTAGGGCTTCCTGACAGCCAAAGGAAAATCATATTGCGTAACCTCAGTGTGTGTCATAGTGCAAAGCGAGCCAGGAAGACGCATGTGACAACTGTGGTTTAAACCAGATCATTTTGACTAGTTTCTGAGGTGTACGGTTTTCATTTTAAAACAAACATCCAGCAGCAGACACATCTAATGTGTCCTTAGCCTAAATGGGTTGTACAGGAATTGAACCAACCCCTGTGGTAGTAAAGGATGGTGTAAAATTAAAGAAAAACAAAACAAACATATTCACCTGCCCACGGTGGTGAATCTCATGCTGGGGCGTGGATGCTAAAAAACCTGCATACCATGAGACCAGATCAGTGGCCTCAGTGGGGCACTAAAGAGGAACCATTCCTTTACAGACAGACGAGTATACTTTTTTTCTTCCATTGTACAGCTCCCCCCACCTCTACAGGATTTGGTCCAATTCATGGGCAACCCCTTTAAGGTTGAGGCCCCCCGTTGTGGAAACGTAGATTTCTCTGTTGCAGATTCTGCAGACACTTGACACTAAAACCCTTGTTCACACATGTTCAGTGGCGAATGGTTCACTGTTGCATGCTACTTACACTGAAAAAAATGTCAATGTGATGTGAATCTACAAATAAAAAATTCCAGCAGTTTTAGACTTTTGTGACTGTCGTGTAGTGACGTGAGACAGTGACAATCATTACTTGCAATGATTCAAAATGACATTACAGCCTTGGCATCACAAAGCCAAAAACATTGTGTAGTCATAGCCATACTGCCTGGATTCAGAGCAGTGAAGTAGAATATCTCGCCCTTCTGTGAAAGCTGAGGGACAAAGAACAGTATAGCATGGAAAATAATGATTCAGTTCTACCGGTATCCATTGATCTGATCACATAACAACTATAAAAGGATACTGAGCACAGCCTGTGATATGGGAAGCCACTGACTGCAAATTGCATTGACGTGAACTTTTGGGTCGGAGTGCCGGGATTCTCTAGCACTGATTTTCAATCCCAAGGAAAAAACTATTTTATCAATTTTCTCTTTCTCCCTAGGAAACAAAACAATACATATCATGAGTGTAGACACAGTGTACAGACACACATGTGCACAGAGACCTACAGCTCTGGGACCTCGCTGACCTTTTCATAACTGCATCGTAAAGGCTCCACATGTTATCCAAGATGAATTGCACAAACAGAGGTTTCTTTCCTTTGCTCTGTATAAGAAAGAGAAAAGCTCCTTTAAATTATGACTCCAGTATGCATCAAGAGAATTGACAAATAAAACAGCCGCAGAAAACAACAGTATTATTCATATTACATCAAAAGCAATGCATACTAATACGCGACACAGTGAGCTTTATACCGCTATAATAGCCGCATAACACAGCAATAAAAACATGAAGCCCTGTGGGTCCCATTTGTGAAGACAGAACTAGTTCAGCTCATGAATGCAGTATGACTGTACGGTTTTTGTGCACTTTTTAGCTGAGGTTTTTGGTGCTTTAAGGGATTTTCCTGGGAAAATACATTGTATTAAATATTGATCAGCAGGGGACAAGAAATAGTGTTTTGCCACTGCAAGCAACTTACAGTGAATCCTACAATGGAAAAATATTGCTTGCAAATGTGAACCTGCAAACGATAAATAACAAAACTACTCACCTCTGCCGTTCCCCCCCCCCCATTCAAGAAAAACTAAACTTCTGGACAATGTTTGATTTTCTGGCAACATTAATGCATTTTGTGATATCATTTCTTAATTTTTTTTCTCCTTTATGTGAAATCCTACATTTCTTTAGTCTTTCCCTTGGTACTCTATTGAAACTGTAACCTGCTTCTCATTGTATATGGTATACAGATTTGTGCATAATGGAGAGAACGAAGGTGGGAGGGGGGGTCTCTTTATACAGTTATATCTCAGGCATAATAAAACAGAAATGTCATCATTTTGCAATATGAAGGCTGTAGTTCTAATGGCTAGTTCACACGGGGCTAGTGACCGCGTATTTTGGTCCTGATTTTGATGCGGGAAGTCACATCAGAATAGGACCAAAATGCGCCTGGCCGTGGCTTCTGACAGTCGTGGCTTCTGACAGTCGTGGCTTCTGACAGTCGTGGCTGCTGACAGTCGTGGCTGCTGACAGTCGTGGCTTCCCGCTCCGCAGTAGGCCCAAATGAATGGGCCTAGTCCGGAGGATGCAGTCATGAGGCGGACACCACGCCGCCTGAAGAGAGGGCAGCTCGCTTCTTTTTTCTGTCAGTGGCAACAAACTGCTCACGGAAATAAGAACTCTAGCGGTCTACATAGACCTCTATTGTGAGGGGGCGTATTTTGTGGTGGATTTGGCCCTAATTGTATTTTCTATAGTGAGATTGTTACATACTATAAAGAAACAAATTTATTACAGCCTTTAATAAATACTGTGATGTACCCTAAGAATAGGAAACAACCATGCCCCTCCCCCTTTATTCTTCTCTCTTCTTTCTCCTTTTCCCTCTTCTCTTTGCTCTTTCTTGCTTACATACTTCTTCTCCCCCCTCCGCCTACTTGCTTAATGTTGTATATTGATATTTTCCTGATATGTTCCATCCTTCCACTCCTATAATGCTTGTATCTTGTATTTTATACAGTTAAACTTTAATGAAATAATGTATTTCGGGGAAAAAAAAGACGAATGTGACTACAAAGACACACACATAGACATACATACATACACACAAAAATATTTCCCATTGGCCGAGTCAGTCTGAACATGCGATTGTTATCGGAATCTGAACAATTCTACTAACAAAGTACAAAAAGGCACAAACAGAGTTAAAAATGTATTGTGAAGAAACCATTACAGAGTTATCCTCTTACCAAATCTAGCCACTGTAGGTCCCCGAAACCCCCTCCTTATACTCTCTTTCTTTGTATTAAACATAATAATAAATACATTTGCTAAGGTAAAAAAGAGAAAGACTTCCTAGGCTGAACCTGCAGTTGTAATAGTCTGTCATTTGTCAGCCGGTACCTAAGTATTAAATTATTATTCCACAGAATCTTATTACATTTTCTTAAGCGTCTGTAATTTGACTGCCCCGTCCAGTAGCTAATTCCCCATTATTATAATCATTAGCACTAATGCAGCTGTCATGTTGTTACACTGAGATGTACTGTAGGGCAATAAACCAAGCGTAAAACACAGGAACCTGCACTCAGGGAACAGAAAATGAGAATAGACTAATAGAATCTCTCAATCTAGAAGGAATCTGTTTGCACCTTGTCATAGCGCTGCAAATATCAAGTGCACAACTGCTGCCAAAAAATGTAATAAACTTAATAGTGGACAGAAAGCACATCCAAGATAATATTTCCTGTGATTGGATTGGTAAGGGTTATTGTTTTTATATATTTATGTGGCAGTGGGAGTGATAGGAGCTTTACCACTAACAAGTATTGCCCAACTATATCACAGGTGATAAACGTATTACTCAAGGTCTGACCGCTAGGATTTGCATCAATCATGAGAACAGGGGTCTATGAATGACCTCTAGGAACCGAACAGTAGTGCGATGCATGATCGCTGCTCAATTCACTTCTATGTGACTGACACAAATAGCCCAGTACAGCACTCCAGTAGTTCCATAGAAGTGAATGGACCAGAGGTCACATATGGATGCTACCCCTCTATGTATACAGCGAACCCTTTTCTACTGACTAGTGGGAGTCGTAGTGGTCAGATCCCCAGTGATAATACATTTATCTTCTATCCTGTGGAAGAGATATTCTAGGTCAAACTTTTTAAAGAAATGTACATGCTAACTATGAATTATCATGGCTTGTACAGTAGAAAGCAATGAAAAAGTCTGAATTTCTGAGTAAAAACTGATTTTCTTTGCTATTTTTTTACCTCAAAGGTAGCTTAAGGGTGAGCATGGTGGGGAAGACGTCATCATTTCTGTCAAATTTTCTTAATTTAGGCCAGTTTTCTGGCATGAATGATGGCTGAAGTCTATGCCAGTAAGGACCCTTAGGTGCACAGAAGATACATCTAATTTGTGGCAAAAAATTATACTGTGTAAGGCCTACTACTGGGCCTGAGGGGGTGAAACATGCCACAAAGGCCACCAAAGAGAGCACCCATGCATCATAACCACCTCTCTCAGTGTGGGCAAACATGGCTCTCAAACATAAAATTACGGTTGATATTGGTTTCATAAAGCCCATGTTCTTACATTCTCACAGAATTTGCTTGGGGTTTATCCAAATGTACTCAGCAGTGGTTGACACAGGCACACCCCAGCTCTATTCATTTCAATGGGAGTAGCAGAGATGGCCAAATTACAGCACTCAGCTATCTTCCCTTCACTGGCTACCCATTGCCCAGGGAATTGAGTTCAAGCTACTAACATTAACATACAAAGCCATCCACAACCTGTCCCCTCCATATATCTCTGACCTAATCTCCCACTACCTGCCCACATATAACCTCAGATCCTCCAATGACCTCCTACTCCGCTCTGCTCTCATCCGCTCCTCACACAACCGTCTCCAAGATTTCTTCCATGCATCCCCCATACTCTGGAACTCCTTACCACGACACATAAGGCTGACCCCCACAATCACAGGCTTCAAGAAGGCACTGAAGACTCACCTATTCATGAAGGCCTACAACCTCCAATAACACTACTGGCACCACATCACCATCATCTGAACAGTTTCCTCCCTCTCTTTCTGTCTCTATCCCCCTTCCCTCATAGATTGTAAGCACTTGCGGGCAGGACCCTCTACCCTACTGTGCCAGTCGGTCATTGTTAGTATTATATCTTTTTGTATATTTTGTGTACTGTATGTAACCCCTAATGTAAAGCACCATGGAATTAATGGTGCTATATAAATAAATAATAATAATAATAATAATAATAACATCATCTCTGGGGCTCCCACTGAAATAAATAGAGCAAGGGTACAGCTGTCTCCCCCACTTATGTGACATTCAAAACAGGGTGAAGATGGAAGAAGGTAAATCTGTGAGATACCAAGTAGTATATTGAAAGCCTGGTCAAATGACGTTGAATATCAGAATAAGACCAGTCTTAATAAGGATGGCCTCCATTTTGCTGCTCAATTCCATTTAAGTGAATAGGGTATAGCTGCAATACCATAAAAATTATACAGAGTACAATGCTGGGTTTGTGAAGCATTCATTTAAAGACTACAGTCTCTACAGCTGATCAGTGGGGGTGCTGGTCAGACTATCAACCATATGATATTGACGACCTACCTTAAGAATAGTTCACCAATATGTTAGTCTTGGAAAACTCCTTTAAAAAATAAACCAAACATTTTAAAGTTGGACTGAAACCAATGTAAGGAAATCGTAGAAAAAGCGGCTTCGGTTAAGTGCCATAAAGTTTGTCAGGATGCATGTGTAACCTAGACACCATGACACAACAGGCAGTACTAGTTTTAGGAGGAAGCGCCTGCCACATAAATCCGGTGTATTTGTATGTGTACTTTGTGTTCATTACTGTTTTCTTTGCACAGATCTCGAAACAGGCTGCAGGCCACATAAATGAGAAATCTCTACGGAAAACATTAGCTTTGCTATTTTTACCAGTACGGTGACAGAGGCCATTTACAGGAGTCATCAATCATCACAAATTTAGCTTGCAGGTTTTATTAGTTATGGTTGGCAATCTAGGATACCATTAGGTAGGACAGAGGGAAAAAATACACATTTCAGTCACAAGCATCAATGAGAGATTCCTTACTGCACTGGCACTACAACAAAATAAGAGAAATTAAAATACCTATAACCAAGTAAAGTGTGTGATATAAGAGTGTAAGCGCACAAGTCCAAAGGAAACGCTCAGACTTAAAGAAATAACACTTTCACTGCCACAGACAATTTAAACACCATTGACAAACCAAAGTCTGAATTATATAATAAAAATACATATACTACACACCCATAGACACCTGGCACACGGTGTAAATACTATCCAGCGCTCATGGATGCCTTAATGCGAGTTAAGATCAAAGCCTAAGATTTTGTTGAAAATGTATGTATAACAATAAATATCTGACCCAAGATAAGGGGTGATAACATGAATAAAAAGCTATACATCACTCTCTTGGGGTTAGAGATGAGCGAGTAGTGAAATATTCGAGATTTGATATTCATTTCAATTAGAGCCTCAATATTCGACTACTCGATCGAATATCAAATCCCATTATAGTCTATGGGAAAAAATGCTCGTTTCAGGGGAAACCACTATTCGATTAAAGGAGAGTCACCAAGTCCACGAGTAGCAGGAGGAGAGTGTTTAGGAGGAGCACTGTGCAGTTAAAGTGCACGGACCCCATTATAGTCTATGGGGTCCGTGCGCTTTAACTACACAGCGATTGTAGTTGCGCTGATA
The DNA here is from genome assembly GCF_031893055.1 of Leptodactylus fuscus. NCBI lineage: Eukaryota > Metazoa > Chordata > Amphibia > Anura > Leptodactylidae > Leptodactylus > Leptodactylus fuscus. The sequence goes on from NC_134269.1 coordinate 70,726,363, forward strand.
TTCCGTTTGGGGGGGGGGGGGGTGTCCTCCTGTGGACTCTTTCCAGACGGGAGGCAAGCGCTAATGTGAACCGGCCCTTAATTGTCCTGCAGAACCAGCATTGGCTGGCCGAATACTATACACTTTATAGCATTTGGCAAATCAACGCTGGTTCTGCAGCAGGCTCGCCCTTACTAGTCGGGAGAGCTGGCAGCTTGAGGTTATTCGGGAGCTGACTTTTTCTCATAGGAATGCATTGACCAGCGTTGATTGTCCAAATGCTATACAGTGTACAGCATTTGGCCAATCAACGCTGGTTCTGCCGGAGGCTCGTCTGTGAGGAGGCAGAGTCTAAGATCAGACCACAGCAGTCTCCATTGTGGTCTGATCTTAGACTCCGCCTCGTCACAGACGAGCCTCCGACCGAACCAGCGTTGATGGACCAAATGCTGTACACTGGCCAATCAACACTAGTCAATGCACTCCTATAAGAAAAAGTAAGCTCCCTCGTAACAGCAAGCTGCCAGCTTTTCCGACTAGTAAGGGCGAGCCTGCTGCAGAACCAGCGTTGATTTGCCGAATGCTATGTGTATAGTATTCGGCAAAACAACGCTGGTTCTGAATCGAATCTTTACTGCGAATAGCGATAGTATTCGAACGAGTACGAGTATTTTGAATACCGTAGTATTCGTTCGAATACCTACTCGATCGAATACTACTTGCTCATCTCTACTTGGGGTACCTGGCAACTGTGCAGGTGGAGAGGTGAAATGTGATGTAATTAGACCCTCTCTTTAGGCTATGTATACACCAGTGCATAGAACACAGCCTTATACTTTACATCTTGTTCCCCTGACTCGAGTTCTCTTCCTGAATATTGCACTTACCGCTTAGATCCTGAGCTTTAATATGATGTCATGATCCAAGTACTGAGGCTTTAGTTGTGGCAATTGTTCGAAAGCCACAATATATTAGACCATGCTGGACAAATTATAATAGGTGGCTATATAATATAATTATGTAATAGCAAATTTGAGTAACTAAATGGATGTATTTTCCAGCAGTGTCTGATCGCTGGGGGTCTGACTGTTGGCACCTCCAGGTATTCGAAGAATGTGAATAAAGCAGTGGCACTCATGCTTGACCACCACTATATTTACTTCTATGTGACAGTCAGAGAGAATACAGCACTTTGTCAGTCTCATAGAAGTAAATTAAGTGGGTGTCATCATAACACACAACAACTCCATTCACATGATGTCCTCAAAGTTACAGGATAAGTGTCTCTCGTGGTCAACCCCTTTAATGCATGGCAGGAACTATGCAATCACCTAAAAAAAATTGTGTTTTTTTTGTAGATGCTGTCCCTTTTATTCCAAGCTCTATCCTAAGCCCTGGAGAACTCCTTTAATGAAAGCGAATGATAATGAACACTTCTGGTCTGTTAATTATATGTATATATAGGTGTTACATTTTAAGAAACACAGCCTCCCACTTAAGGTCCCTATTGTTAAGGTGGCACTTCCCGGTAAATACCCAGTGGACTCTCATATATACGTTTTTAGATATTACAAACTTACACATATCTCCATTTGAAGAGACAAATCAATACACTGACTTTAACAGTGATCATGTCCTGACTATTACCTGGGCTCCCTTCATGATCTTCTTGGCCTTGGTGTTGAGATAGTAGTCCCCCCAGAGGGTCTTTAGCAGCACAGCAGACTTAATACCAACTTTCTGACTATACAGCTGGGCAAAGTGGTCGATTCTATTGACAGACATAAAGAGAAAAGGCTTGTTTTTATTGTATAGTTAATGCTCCAGGTACACTTGGTTATAAAATGCTACATATCCACGCTAAGGCAGTAATATGGTGGTCTTCTTTCTAAGGGGCAATGTAAAAATAATAAAACCACTAGATTACAGTAGATACAGGATTGGACTTTTTCTTAAAGATATCTACTGCCAATAGATAAACTGTGGAGGAGTCATTCAGCAAGTGTTCAACTGCCCTGCAGAGTCGCCACACGAAAATGAAACATTAAGCAGTTCCCATCAAATCAATTACCATTTGGGCAATTCTGAGGTCCACCAGAGTAATGGAAGGTCTTTCTAAATGCTTTTCACTCTAGGTGATAGATGAGGACCCTGGATATGGAAACCCCATATATTTCCTATATTTCAGACTACCCCTAATCTCCAGTCTGTAGGTAGAAGCATTCAAGACTTCAGTATTAACAGAGCCTAAACATTCATCATACATGGAACTATAGGCAGCGGAGGTACCCTATCAGGTTTTACCACTACAAAACAGAGGGAAATGTGGGATCAATATCTTAAAGGCTATCTGTCATCACTTTTTCAGCCCCTAAACTACCTTTATATACAGTACAGACCAAAAGTTTGGACACACCTTCTCATTCAAAGAGTTCTCTGTATTTTCATGACTATGAAAATTGTAGATTCACACGGAAGGCCTTAAAACTATGAATTAACACATGTGGAATTATATACTTAACAAAAAAGTGTGAAACAACTGAAAATCTGTCTTATTTTCTTGGTTCTTCAAAGTAGCCACCTTTTGCTTTGATTCCTGCTTTGCACACTCTTGGCATTCTCTTGATGAGCTTCAAGAGGTAGTCACCTGAAATGGTTTTCACTTCACAGGTGTGCCCTGTCAGGTTTAATAAGTGGGATTTCTTGCCTTATAAATGGGGTTGGGACCATCAGTTCTGTTGTGCAGAAGTCAGGTGGATACACAGCTGATCGTCCTACTGAATAGACCATTAGAATTTGTATTATGGCAAGAAAAAAGCAGCTAAGTAAAGAAAAACGAGTGGCCATCATTACTTTAAGAAATTAAGGCCAGTCAGTCCGAAAAACTGGGAAAACTTTGAAAGTGTCCCCAAATGCAGCTGCAAAAACCATAAAGTGCTACAAAGAAACTGGCTCACATGAGGACCCCTGCAAGAAAGGAAGACTAAGAGCCACCCCTGCTGCGGAGGATAAGTTCATCTGAGTCACCAGCCTCAGAAATCACAGGTTAACAGCAGCTCAGATTAGAGACCAGGTCAATGCCACACAGAGTTCTAGCAGCAGACACATCTCTACAACAACTGTTAGGAGGAGACTTTGTGCAGCAGGCCTTCATGGTAAAATAGCTGCTAGAAAACCCCTGCTAAGGACAGGCAATAAGCAGAAGAGACTTGTTTGGGCTAAAGAACACAAGGAATGGACATTAGACCAGTGGAAATCTGTGCTTTGGTCTGATGAGTCCAAATTTGAGATCTTTGGTTCCAACCACCGTGTCTTTGTGCAGGAAAGGTGAACGGATGGACTCTACATGCCTGGTTCCCACTGTGAAGAATGGAGGAGGAGGTGTGATGGTGCTTTGCTGGTGACACTGTTGGGGATTTATTCAAAACTGAAGGCATACTGAACCAGGAGAAGTGATGGGGTGCTACGCCAGATGACCTGGCCTCCACAGTCACCAGACCTGAACCCAATCGAGATGGTTTGGGGTGAGCTGGACCACAGAGTGAAGGCAAAAGGGCCAACAAGTGCTAAGCATCTCTGGGAACTCCTTCAAGACTGCTGGAAGACCATTTCAGGTGACTACATCTTGAAGCTCATCAAGAGAATGTCAAGAGTGTGCAAAGCAGGAATCAAAGCAAAAGGTGGCTACTCTGAAGAACCTGGAATATAAGACAGATTTTCAGTTGTTTCACAGTTTTTTGTTAAGTATATAATTCCATATGTGTTAATTCATAGTTTTGATGCCTTCAGTGTGAATCTACAATTTTCATAGTCATGAGAATATAGAAAACGCTTTGAATGAGAAGGTGTGTCCAAACTTTTAGTCTGTACTGTATATTGTGTAATGGTAATACATTTCTAAAAATGCAGATGACTGAAATGTCCTTTGCAGCATGAAAATAAAAATGTAGATATAAAGTATCACCACAAAATTCAAGAGTCATATGATTAGTCCCAGTCTCCTGAGGAGTATGCAGCCCCACATCTTTCCTACAGACCATAGTGTTATTACAAATTGCTGCATTGCTTGCATGCATTGTGCAAAAGTAATTAAAAGGCCTGTACGCATCACTTCACTACACACACTGGATGCTGCCAGGTGGCTTGTAATGATGTATCCTGGCCAGCAGGAGGGGTGTGGGACTGTCTAACTCTTCAGGGGGCAGGACAGCTTACCTTCTTATAACTTCATTTTTTTCCTTTAAGCTGCACAGGACATGTCATACGGCGACTTCCTTAGAAACGTATTATCACCAAGTACAACACTATGGGAGCGGTTTATGGGTCAAAACTGTGATAACAGATTCCCTTTATATTTACTGCCCCCCCTACCTAGAATAAATGGAAACTGATTACAAGTCAATATTTTATGTGTCAAGTTCCAAAACACACAAGTATCTTCTTCACAACTCATATATAGTGGACAATAGTTCTACACACTATGCTACAGCTTAGCACAAAGAGCACATCACTATATTCCCCACAATGGAAAAATCCAAAAAATAAATTCATATTTTATAATAATTACAAAAAAGAATCAATAGTTATTTGTGAAAAACCAGTCTCTTACATTACCTAGACTACTACCACTCACATTATAAATAGAGAAAATGTGATAGCAGAAACACACCTGTTTTTATAGAACTACACACATCATTTATAAATCCATAGACACGTACAAAATGAACAGTGAACCATAAAATAACCTAACATGAACTCATAGTAGCTGTGAGTGCAGAGCCACATCGCCATCTAGTGTACACAATTGAATATTGCACAGGAAACAGTCCAATGCAAATAGACACCGGATTAAGAGGGCTTTAGCTCAGAAATTCATTTTATGACATTATAAAAAACAGTACAGAAGAGTCCACTACCGATTTTAAAGAAGTAAAAACTGTGCAAACAGTGCCTTTTTCCTCTATGATGCCAACAGGACTGTGGTAGCGGTCTAAATGTGACTTCCATAACCCATCTAACTAGCACCATCTATTTAACAAAAAATAAAAATAAACAAACTGTACGTAAGTAAAGCATCTTCACCGGGCAACTCTTCAAATATCCCAGAAAATCTGGATTATATGTATATTCTGCAATAAATGTATAAGGACATTTAACAAGGACGTGCAGGATTATTTTTTATTTTTAATATATGAGGGAAGGTGGAAACCCCCTCCTCTTCCTCCCCCCACTCCTGCAAAAAAGATACTACCTGTCCCAGAAGCTCCCCAGCGCCATCTGCTGCTGCTGCGGTTACATGCAGAGATTTCCAATGTTAGAAAACAGGACCAGATTGCACTGGGTGATACGGGCGCATTGGAGAAAGAAGGGTGAGACTTACAGCTCAGAGTCATTGTTGGGCTGTAAGGAGATCCTGAGATAGGTGCCAGTGCAAACATAATCTGCTTTGCATCTGATATGCTTTAAATGTCTAATATGGGAATCTTTAAAGGGGTTGCCAAGTTTGGACATCCCCTTCCCATGTAAAAGGTACTGAACATCAAGGAATACACTGTGGGGGCTTTGAACAATTAATTGTAATTTTTAAGTAAAGAATTAGACATATTCTCAAGTCCTGAAGTACAGCACCTCTGCATACCAGATTGGAAAGGTACTGAACATACAAATGAAATAATGTTGTCTACAGCATATGACTCCTTTATAAAAAAAAAAAAAGAAAAAGAAATTTTTAAAAGCTGCTTACGTAAATCCCCAGCCATCAATGGCGCTGGCGAATACCACATTGCCCTGATCTGGAGAGAAATACAGGTGTGAATCATCTGTCTCTTCCAAGCCTGCACTCCAGTCATAGACCTGCTCTCCATCTGTGGTCTCAGTGGTAGTGTCTTTTTCAGCTCTTTCTTCAAGGACCTTGGAGGAGAAAAGACTCCCAGTCACAGCGTTTACCTGGAAGATGGAAGCTGACAGTAAGGGAAACTTTCTTAAGAACCAACTGACATATTTCTCACTAGTATCACAGCAGTTACCTGCTCCAGTATTTTCTGAAGATGTGCATATGCTTCTTGTGAGGAAAGCTTCAGCTCCACTATTAATCGATCAATCTTATTGATCACTAGAACTGGTCGTATGTTCTCCAGCCAGGCCTGTCGTAACACTGCTTGTGTCTGCACAATGAATGAAAAATGAACCAAAATTTAGCACATCCTCAAAAGGCAAAAATAAAAGTGCAAGCCTGCCGAGAGATACCACTATGTGGACAAAAGTATTGGGACACAGACATGTTACACTTAGAGGAGCTTTTAATACAACCCATTCTAAATCCATGGGCAATAACATGGAGTTAATCCCCAGCTAAAACAGAGAGTTTGTGGAAATATTAGCCCATTGTTCCAGATCATCATTTATAAGGTCAGATGGTGATGGTGGAGTAGAAGACCTGGCTTTCAACCTCCATTCTAGCTCATCCCTTAGAACTATTGGGTTGAGGCCAGGGGTCTGTGCAGGTCAGCCATGTTCTTCTACACCAAATTCACCAACCATGCCTTTACCAACCTTGCTTTGTGCACTGTGGCACAGACACAAAAAAGGGAGTTCCCTGAAAGTGAGAATATAATTATAATTGTCCAAAATGTCTTGGAACGATAAAGCATTAAGATGTTCCTTCAGTGAATAGAAGGGGCTCAGGGCACTCCCTGGTAAAAAACCTATAGCAGTATCCCTCCTTAACCAAACTTTACAGCTGGCATAGTATACTCATGCCCATAATATTCTCCTGACATACACAAAACCCAGACTTGTCCATCAGAATATCACAAAGTGGAGATTGGTCCGACATGCTACAGAAGATATTTACATGACTCCGGAGTCCATTGGCAGAATGTCACAGATGGTCTGGAGCTCCCAACTATGGAGCCAGTATGGTGTTGGTGACTGCAGCAGCCCCCTAACTTTACACAGTCCGCCATATCCCTGACTAGAGTACACTTCAGCTCAAGTACAGGTGATTGTGAGAAACTTTATAACACTGTATAGTTTATCAAAGAGAAATGCCCCTTTTTGTTAATACTGAAATATGATCAAGACCAAGTCGGAAGCTTATCTTGGGAGAATTCCCAGACAGAAAAAAAAAAAAAACACATTACTGGAGATTTTAAATTTTTTTGCAGTGACCAACTGTATAGGAAAATGCTTTTCTATAGTGCTAAACCAAAAGTATGCCAATGAATATCAGCCCAAAAGAAGCTGAAAAGAACACTCTTCTGCCATCTGTTGAGTGAATTGAATGGAAAATTATGCACACTATGTATGTAAAGCAAAGGCTCTGTGTAAACAAAGTCCAAGGTTAACTAAATCCACTGTACAGCATGGGGTTAACACTATTTATAGGCACTGTACACACACATAAATAGTGATTATTCTAATTTACATGTGCGTCTTCACTGAATGTCATTTTTATTTCTTTGCACCAAAGTGTATATAGAAAGACTTAACATAAAGTTTGCTAAGTACTTACCTGAGGACAAACACCTTCTACAGCATCCACCACTACAATGGCTCCATCACAAAGACGGACAGCTGTTGAAACCTCAGAGGAAAAATCAACATGTCCAGGAGAATCTATGAGGTTGACTAGATACTCTTCATTCTCTGAAAATATTGGAGTAATATTGTAAGAAACCTACTTTACATAACACAGCATATATATGGTAAAAGTAGAAACATAGGGGCAGATTTATGAAGATTGTCTTTACTAACACCAGCATTTATAGTCCTGGAACAGGCAGAGGATGCGCCTCATATATGAGGACCATGGCGAAAAAAAACTGTACGCCAGCTCGTAATTGGCAAACATTTCCCACATCATTTATGCCATATTTCTGGAGTAAATGATGAAAATCTAGTGGGGCAAGTGGCCCCAACCCTTGCCAAGGCCCTCTTCTTGAGGAAAAGGCAAAGATGGCGCAGAAGTTAAATTGTAATTATTTTTTTCTTTGCACCAACCAAGAACGAAGCCAAATTTAAAATTTTTGTTAAGGAAACATTCCTTCCTAACACTAAATAAGGCAATAACCTACGGCAATAACCTACTGTATCTCCAGTAAATTATAAACTATAACCTCTGACAGTGCTCGGCTATATTACAGTACAGTCGGGAAGGGGAGACTTCCTCACAGTCCAGCAATGATGATAGGATGTAAAACCTGTCCTTTTGACAGTGGGGAGATATCGGTTCCAAAATTAACAGCACTGATATCTCAAGCACTGAGGCACATACAGGAAAAGCAGCGGTGCACTGAATTTAGCGCACTGTCAGCTTTCTAGCAGTATATAAAACCGCACATTCATGAGGATATGAAAAGTCCTTTTTAAACTCAAAGTCCTTCTTGAACACTTAGTTAATTTTCAGTTGCTACTTTCATTGTATCACTTCTCTAACAGTAAAGAATCCACTTGAATATTGGTGTAAAAACCTTCTTTCCTATAGATGTAGAGAATGTCCTTTTGTTGAAGAAACAGACATAGGAAACTCTCTCAGTATCTTGATTTTTCTAAACAATATAACCCTAATTTTGATCATCTCTCTGGGTACTGCAGTTCACCCATCCTATTTATTTCTTCAGATGCCCCCTTTGCAACTTGTTCAAGCTATGTCTTTCTTGTGAACTGGTACCAAAAACTACACACAATTTTGGCCAGTAAGATCACATTTAGAAAATTCTAAAGGTCATTACCTTCATTAATATTGCTACAAAATCTGGTTATGGCCTAGTTGTTTTTATTGCACTATGGATATTACCCACACCAATCCATAACCATCCACAGTTTGTCTATTTACAGATAAAAAAAAAATTCAATATTCACCACATCTTTTTTCTATTTAACAGACAAGCAGGCCTGTACATTTGGTATAGTCTCTATTGTCTCTCTGCAGCTCACTATTTGACTGAATGTGACTGAGCTGCAGTACCTGGCACAGCCACTACCAAAAATATGGAGCTGTAAACAATGAAGACAATGCAATACTCCCAAAGAGTGCCGCAGCCCATTCAATCAGCTGAGTAATGGCCCCTTCACACGGCTTAAGCGCTCGGCTCATTCCAAGCCGTACACGCGAGTGCTTCTAAACACTTCCCATTCACTTCAATGGGAGCGCGCGTAAAGCCGGCTTTACGAGCGCTCCCACTGAAGTGAATGGGAAGTGTTTAGAAGAGCTCGCGTGTACGGCTCAGAATGAGACGAGCGCTTGCACCGTGTGAAGGGGCCCTAAGAGTGTAGGGAGACGGAACCACACCAGTCTGGTCTTGATGGCCTTATCTATAACTAGGTCTTAAATATTTAAGACTGGGAAGACCACTTTAATATTCTATATAGCATTCATACTTCTCTGAACCTTTATATTCAAAGAAAAAATACAAGTAGCACAAAGAAAAAAATGTAAAATATATATGGAAAAGAAACCAGTACCGTCTGTGTACTGCAGGGATATGGCGCTGGATTTCATGGTGATCCCTCGGATTTGCTCATCTTCTCGACTATCCATATAACGTAACTGCAATAATATTCAGAAATTACAATGGACAATGGCACTATAGCAATAACTTTCTTCTTAAAAACACTGCAAAATAAAATGGATACCTTTCCTGCCAGTCTATTTGATATGATCCCATTGCTGGAAATAAGACAGTCCGCTAAAGTAGTTTTTCCTAAAAAAAATTAAAAAGGGAAAGAATTGTAATGGGAAACAAATCAGGTGTATTATGTGATTAAGTAATATACTTTAACGAAACATAGTTCAGACATTTTCTGGAGGTACATGCTGCCTAAATAATATTCACACTAGCATTAAAGAGGCATACTTACTAACATTTACCAGGATGTTAGTAAAATGGGGACATGGGTTATGCCCAGCTTATTTTTATTGATGACCTATACTCTGGATACGTCATCAATAAAGGATCAGACGGGTTCATCACCAGGCACCCCTGCTGATTAGCTTTTGGAAGGGGCCACAGCTCTTGTGTGAGCACTGTGACCTCTTCTCTGTTTACATTGAATGACTTCTGATTCATAGCATCCTTATAATGTCACTGTATCCTCTCCCATACAAGTCAATGGGAGAAACTGTAATTATGTCACTTGGCTGCTATGAATCAGACTGTGTGTAAAGGTAACACATAGGCAACACATAGGCACCTAAAGCAGCAGCTATCCTGGTGGGCCCTTCTAAACTGCACTGAAGGGTTAGCGAGTCTGAAAAGTCACTTACCATGATCAACATGAGCCAATATACAGATATTGCGGATGTTAGCAGCTTTCTTTTGTAGTGCAATTATCTTCTCCAAGCTTACAAGCCCCATAGTGTATCACCTGAAGACAGCAATAAACAGAGCAGAAAAATAATGCAAACAGTATCTATGCCAATGAGAAGGTATACAGAGCAGTGCTAAGTGATGCGGCAGCCTACCCCCAAGCTTTCAGTTACCCTTTCTTCTTTAATATTATTACTTGCTTTTAGCTATAAAAAATATATTATTTTCTGGAGGACAAATCTCTAAAATTAGGAAAAAATAAAAATAACTATTATATTTACTGTACTATTGCACAATATGCCTTGCATAGGAGAGTCTACTTCTAAATAGCAGCAAGGACCAGTTGCAGTCTGCTGATATCTATGCCCTAGGAGACATACTAGATATGGGAGCCAAAGAGAGCGTAGAAGAATCCATCTCCTAGGGCACAGATGGGAGCAGTCCAGTCCTTGCTTTATATAGATAAAAGATTATTATGCACACTAGACTCATTTTTCTAAATAACTGAAGTAAAGCTTCAGGACCTCATCGAGTCTGTGGATAGAAAAGTGATGCTAATAATAAGGTGATGTCACATTGTTATGTCATATAAAGTCTGTTGTGGTATACATTGCCACTATGGACACAACATTATGCAATCTTTTTGTGCTACTAAGAGGATTTGTTCAAGTTTTCGGCAACTCAGGGCCAATACTAGAACACATTTCTGTGCGACGCCATCAGAGTGCGGTGTTGTGGTCATATCTGATCTAGGCGTTGAATGAAATCTGACAGTAAAGACAAGTCTTCACATCAGTTTTTACTTTTAGCAAAAAAGTATTAATGTATATTATAGCAATAGCAAATTGCGTCAAATGCGATTGGGAATTTTATTTCGTAAATCACCTGCGCAAGCAATGCTAGCCTGACTAGTGGTGCCTTTGTACAGTATAGTGCAGTACTAGATGCAGTATACCAGTATCAGGATAACCTACTGATTTCTCTCTGTTCTATGTTTGCATTCAGACATCCACTTTATTTATATATGAATTTATTTATTTATTAAAAAAAGAATAAACAAACAGAAAAACATCAGCATTCATTACTTAGTTCTCATTCACACCCCAGGATTCATTCGCCATGAGTTAGTTGTCCTTTTCATAGACTTTAAAGGATCTATTCACAGGGACAGTGTATTTTCACAGCGAAGTACACAGCACTGTCATGTGAATATGACCTTAAAGTCATGAATAAAACACATGTACCACTTTTCACGGACCATTGCTAGGAAATAAAACTCCATCTGTGCAGTCATGTGACCTCTTTCATTGGGTTGGGCCAAAAAGCAGATACTTCTGTTTGTTTAAATAGCTGTGAAATATGGATACAGAAGTGGAAGAAAACCAGACACAAACATGTGAATCCAAGCAAAATAGTGAGTATCCCCCATTAGGTTCTCCTATAGGAGTTCACACCATAGTTCACATGATGCAGGTTTGAAATCCACATCGCAGAACAAAAAGAACTGATAGTGAGATGACGGCAGGTAGTCACATGTGGATAAATATAATGAACAGATCTAGAAGTATAAATCTGCAGCAGAGATCCAAGCCACAGATTCTGATACAAACTGGGCTTTTAATTAGTGGCTCTTTCAGTACAAAAAACTGGCCATGTGAACATGCACTAAGTGAACACGGGTCTATAGTACTTTAGTGGTGCACTGTGCACATGAAGAAGCTCCTGTCCCCATCACAGAAGCCACTCTCAGCAGGCTCATTGGCCACACACATCACATCTGTGCGCGACTCCAACCTGCGGATGTACAGCTGCTATATACTGCCACCATGCCTTGACAAGCGGCTCACAGCATGCTGGGACTTGTAGTCCTAGAGCCCATAAGTGGAGCTCAGTAGTAGTTATAGATGATGTGATAGGCAGCCAGCAGTAGCTTGTAAAGTTTATCATGTCTAGTATCACATTAGCCATTCATGCCTATGCTGAGGACACTGTGATCGCACACAATACAGGTAGTAGTAATCATCTGCCGCTCACCAGTCACTGACAAGCCCACCGCTCCAACATGTGCAGCACATACCCGGAAGTCACTCAGCACCGCGCGTCCTGCAGCCTCCCCCTGCGTCTGACGTCAGCGCGTAGCTCCATCGCTGTTGACAGGACGCTCGGCTGTTACTAGGCGACCTCCTGCTTGCCTGGTTACCAGGCTCCCATAGTGAGTGTGTAGTGACTGCAGCGCCACCGACCAGCTCTGAGTGACTGCACAGCGACTGCCCGGGGAACATGAGGCGCAAGTGTATCTGCGAGATCTGTACCTGCGGGTAGGAACCGAGAATAAGGGGGTGGGGGCAGCCTCAGGGGTCATAGGACCCCCCCAATTGTAAACATAAGTCAGTCTAGCTGGAATCCAGTGTCTATCGAGTAATCTTATATCTCTATCATATCTATATGTGTACTACAATATCTGTCTATGGTCTATGTAAAGCTCTCGAGCCCAAATACAGAATCTGTAATGGGGCCCCTACCTTGTGGCCTTTAGAGTAGTGGTATATCTATCATATGTGGCAGAGGGGCCTTGGGGGCCTGGTAGTGACTGCTACTTCTGTACCCCCTATAGCCCTGATATGTATTTCTCTGTCATATAATATCCATCTATCTATCTATCTCATATCTATCTATCCAGCCATCTGTACTGTGTATGTGCCAGAGGATAAAGGGGTTGGCCACTTTCAGACCAATATTGACAAACAAATGTTATTATTTGCACAATAGAAAGATATACAATTTTCCAATATACTTTCTGTATCAATTCCTCACAGTTTTCTAGATCTCTGCTTGCTGTCATTCATTCTGTTACTTCTAGAGGATAAAGCTCTGTCTATGGTCATGTGATTTACGGTCCATGGTCATGTGATTTACAGTCCATGGTCATGTGATTTACAGTCCATGGTCATGTGATGAGCACACAGGTGCACAGCTCGTTACCAGGCAGATGTCTGATTACTGGGCTGTGACTGTACCGAGCGGCACCTGTGTGCTCATCACATGACCATGAACCGTAAATCACATGACCATAGACAGAGCTTTATCCTCTAGAAGTAACAGAATGAATGACAGCGAGCAGAGATCTAGAAAACTGTGAGGAATTGATACAGAAAGTGTATTGAAAAATTGTACAACTTTTTATTATACAAACAATAGCATTTGTTTCTCAATATTGGTCTGAAAGTGGCCAACCCCTTTAAATAGATACATCGTAGATTTTAGTAAATGTTGCATACTGTAACAGTTAACCAGTAAAAATCCCACATCACTGACTGGCTATAAAGATTCCCACAACACTTCCTCAAATTGGTAATTATTCTATAAAGTTAGATCTTTCCCTGAATGATTGGATGACACCATAATGGGGGGGGGGTATTAAAAACTAAAATTTCATATGCCAGTATCAATCCATTCCCTCGCTGCTGTGAGATGTACCTGATGATTAAAAGGTGTTCCAGTTAGTTTTATTAACCCCGAGGAAGGCATAAAATAAACAGTGCACACTCACCTGTCCTTGGATTCTGCCGGGGATTCAGCAGAGTGTCTCCCTTCAGGTCCCTGGTCTTCCTGACCTTTGCCTTAACACGATTGTGTGGCTTAGCAGTGACTTTGTGTTCAAACTGAGCATCAGCACAAAAACCGGGGACCTGAACAGAAACTCTCTGATGGATCCCTGGCTGAACAGACAAGGAAGTATCCACTGTTTGTTATTTAAGCCTATCCAGGGTTAAAATAAGTTAACTGAATCACCCCTTTAAGCTAAGGCCCCACGGGCCGTAAACGCAGTGATAAAGCGCTGCGGGAAGAACCGCTGCGTGATCTCATTGCGTTTTTTTCTGCAGTGCTTTGGAGAGAAAGTTCACAGAGTTTTCCTCTGCAGACTTTCTCTTAACATTATATCTATGGGAAAGCCGCTGGCATTTCCGTAGATATAATTGACATGCTGCGGTTTGCAAAGTCGCAACGGCTTTGCAAATCGCAGTGTGTCCGCACTGCGTTTTTTCCGCAAAGTGGGCATGGGATTCGCATGAATCCCATCCCCTTTGCTTGCACTGTAAAACGCCACGATTTTTCCCGCAGCGTCTCCGCTGTGGGCAAATTGCGGCGTTTACGTCCCATGGGGTCCCGCCCTTAAGATGCTCCAACCTGATAATTATGGTGTATCTTATGTGGTCCTATGCACCAGAATTGAAATCTACACCAGTATGTATTTCGATTATATCTCATGCCAGTTTTCTGGTGTGAGTTCTAGTAAATCTGTCGAGACATCCTTACTCCAGCCCTTCTTGATCTCTGCCCCACTCAACCCACTTTTCTAAAAGGGATTCAGAAGGTCAAAAAATGTAGAAAGCATCTTTTTTTCAGGGCAAACAGTTGTGCATCAAAAATGTGGTATTGTTTGGTCCATTGTTCTGATCCTTTCTAGGATCATAACAACAGACTGAAAAGTTGACAGAATGAAGGGTGTAGATAAAGCACCTTCTGTTGGATTGTTTATCATTGACCCCAATGTTAAAAGAAGATGGAAGCTTTCTTCTCTGGCGTTCATTTTATTTAATAGGTGTCCGGCATGTTGTATAATAGATTCTTCGGGCCAGTTGACTGCCATTGTAAAAAAGCTGTACCATTTTTGGCTATGTCCCTCTGCATGGTAAATAACATTGCAGTCATTGCTTTCCTACACAAAAAAGGTATGCTGACCCAGTGTATGCCAAAAGCACACTCTTAAAATACATCAGACACATGATAGCCAGTGAACATATCAGAATACACGAGGGAAAACTCCTAAGGTATAGCTGTAGCATTCCCCTATAAAACAACATGTGAGCAGAGTCTTATTAACGCTACTACATTACTCTGCGCAGTCTGAGGACTAGGAATCCTCTCATTGTCAGGGTGTCACATGATAAATTGGTTCTTTGTCTAAGAATTGGCACTATTTGGGCTATCTCATGAGTTTACTCCTTATTGCCAATACACAGTCCAGTCATATTAATGTGACCACCGCCTACTTTTGACGTCAACGTTAAATAACCAATCGCAGAAGGCACGTGTCATCAGCCATCTGGGTGCACTCATCATTGTGGAAGGCACGAGGGATCAACACAAGTACGCATCTATCCTTGCAGACCATGTTCACCCCTACATGGGAAATGTTTTTCCTCAGGATGATGGCATCTACCAGCAGGACAATGCAACGTGTCATAAAACTTGCAGTGTACGTGCGTGGTTCAAGGAGCACCAGGATGAGTTTACCATCTCCCTTGGCCAGCAAATTCCCCGGACTTGAACCCAATCGAGAATCTGTGGGACCACCTCGATTGGGTTGTTCGTGCCATGGATGCTCAACTGCGTAACCTAGCACAGCTGGCCACAGCACTGGAGTCAGCATGGCTCAACATCCCAGTGAACATCATCACAACATCCCCTCTCTTCCTGCACGTCTCGCAGCGGTCCGCTCTGCCAAAGGTGGTTATTCTGGATTTTGATAGGTGGTCACATTAATCTGACTGGACTGTGGATGTCCTGTGTATACAATGGTAGGAGCAGAGATTACCATGTAAGTGTAGACTGGTACTTATTCCTAGAGGAATGCTGATAATAGGACAGGCTACATGTCATGTCCATTATAAATGGATTAGTATCATAGTACATAGCATTGATCGCTGTAGAATGGTCATGTATGTCGAGTCGTTGCCTAGATGTGTAACCTGGGTGTGTCCATGATGTGCTGTATACAGTCACTAAGGAAAACATCGCCACAATACCTGTGTTGTAATGGCATCCAGTGACTGACACTTGTCTTCATCACCTCTGTGTAAAGGATCATTAGCACTGACTAACAGTTCATTAGTTACTGTATCTAATAACAGGAACTTCTATGGCTCAAGTAAAGATATGGCTTATATAGCTTAAAGTGTAACTAAACTTCCGGACAGCTTTTGATTTTCTGCCAGCATTTGTGGTGTTAATAAATTTTGTATTATACTTTATTAATAAATTTTGTCTCCTTTCTGTGAAATTCTGCATTTTTTTTTTACGCTTTCCAGTATTTCAGAAAGCTGTTCCCTGTTTCTTGTTGTGTACGGCGTATGAACTGTGTGAAATAATGGCTGTTTTTTATGTATCGATCATATATTACAGTGTATGGAGTGATCTGTAAAAACTGACAAAAATAGAGCCTGACCTATATTATGACAGTCCACGACAAGGGACCATCAAAATATTGGTCATCTGAATAGCCCTCACTCCTTGAAATGAATGCCACCTTGTGACAGCCATTAAAAAATCACATGGCCGATATTCACTGTCGTGTGAATATAGACATGCTGTCAAATGAAGTTTAGAATCTCCCCTCTCATATGACACCAAAAGCAAGCTTCTATGTTTGATAATGCCCGAGATCTGTTTGTAATGACACTCCCCCATCCTCATTTTCTCATTATTTCACACAACCTATACCCTGTACACAGTGAGACGCAGGAACAGCTATAAATAGAGAAGCGAAAAAATTCAGGATTTCACAGAAAGGAGTGAAACAAATACTGACAGAAAATCAAAGGTTGTCTTAAAGTTTAGAGAAACTAGTTTAAAATATGTCAAGCAGCCCATGTACACTTAGCTCATAAATATACATAACCTAGGCAAAGCTGCTAAGATGTGTACCATGAGTGATCATTCTTATGTCTTTCAATGCGTTTCAGAATAAACTATCATACCTCACAAAATAACAGAGTTAGCCGACCCCTAGACTCTGGTGCCAGGGATTTGTAGTTCAACTTGCTCTATGTTCTGGGAACGGGTGCTGTCATTTAAAGAGGTCTGGGACCTTAAAACTCAGCTGTATATTGGAATGCGGGCTGTTTAGTGGTCCCCAACCAACTGACAGGTTTCCTTTAAGGGTTAAAATATAACATACAGTATACTAGCAGGAGGACCCGGGTTCGCACAAGTATATTTAATTTTTTGTTTGTGTAGTGGCCCTATAAGAATTGCCCAGTTTTGCACTCGTGTATTTTGTATGTCGTTTGTGTGTGTGTGTCTCTGCCCGTGACTTTGTCTGCATGTTGTTGGCGTTGATGA